>NC_139416.1:6250000-7450000 GCF_905368555.1 Meleagris gallopavo
ACACTGCCAAGCCACTATTTCCTGAGATAATATCTTAATGCTTAAAAAAAAAAAAAAAAAAAAAAAAAAAAAAAGGTGGAGAGATTGCTATTTGTGTCTATTAGCAGGAGGTATTTCAGACCACATTCAGGACAAGGAACATGTGTATGATCATTAAAGATACTAGGAGACTCCCTTACAAAGATGAAAAATTCAGAATTTAAAGCAAATTCAGACCCAAGAAAAGTTCAGGTTTGATATAGTAGTAAAAATATTAAATGGTAGCTTATCTTCCAAACCCTCTAAATTAAATGGTGTTCCCTATGCCTCTGTGGTTTGATTTTTGAGCCTTCAGAGTGGAGCTCTAATATTTAGTCAGGCCCTGCAGTATGAGTGGAAGAGAGTTCTGATTTGAACAGGTGAATGTCTGAGCCAGGAAATATTTTTATGCATATTTGTTTCCTTTGGGTCATGCTTGTTTGCAAGAATGAAGACCCTGGATGTGTGCAGTGTTGTCTGCCCTCAGTTCCCAGTGAGCTGCTGTGAAATCTTGCACAGGGAGCTGCTGAGGGACGAGGGGCTTTGCACCGTGCTCCTTGCTCATGCCTTACTGTGGGAGCTGCAGCTCGCAAACCAAACCTGCCTCAGTGCTGGCCTGCTTGTGGCATCTCTCACATTCAGTGAATTTCAATAACCAGACATTTAAAATGAAAAGGTGATGACAAACTGTGTCAATGAATGAAAACCAATTGTTTATAACACTCGATTATGGCTCTGGAAATATTACTCCAAGCCTTCTCCTGGTGACATGTCACATTTAGATCAAAAACTCTATGTGGCAGTTCACATTTTTTAAGCTGGGTGCAAGCGTGCCAGATTCTATTTCGATTGAGCGGCTGGCATTCAGAAAGCCACATTTAATAGGATCGGAAGAAAAGAAATGTTACTTTTCATCACACAAGACAACAAAGAGAACCCAGGAAACGAAAATATTATTTCGTTTGAACAAATTACAGTAAGACTCTCAGGGGCTCTTTCAGGGAGTAGATGAGGAAAAGCACTTAAATATCATTCCATCAAACTAAATTTTTAACTACAATTTTTTACAGATAAAATGTGTTGGGAGGATTCAAAGAAGATTAGAGCTCACCTAAGAAACAGTATTCAAATTTGAACAGCTAATGGAAGCCTGCAAAAACTGTTAATGTCTATATCTTTCCTCTAAGGGACTTAGATTTCAGTATTCTTATAAAAACACATTGAGCTGATTTCATTTCTGTGTCTCCACAGACTTGATTCTTGTAATTTCAGTAAGTGTTATAAATGTCATTTTAAGTATTATAATGCTAATCCCTACTGACAATAAGGTTCTAAAGCTCAGCTTCCATTACTAAGGTAATGTTTACCTCAGATAGCATATAATTGTTTGCTTTTTTCACAGTAAATTCTCTGTTCCCAACTGCTTAATCAGCCATGGAAAAGAGAGAAGACTTTCGTACTGTTTAATGTTCTAGTGATTACATTAGAGTACCGTGTAAACCCACATCAGTGGATCTTGGGAAACAATTTTTTTTTGTTGGTCCACAGTTCTAAAGGCAAAGTATTTGAGCAATGGTCCTTGCAATAACATGAATCATTTATTAATATAAATATCACGGATATGGTATAAATCTTCTCTGCTCCTGAACTCTCAGGACACTTCTTCATTGCTTGAGTCAGAATCAGCAAGGACTTCCCAGTGCCTCACTGTAGTTCAAATAATGCACCATATTCCAGTCACAAGCAGCCTATTCTCTGCTCTCAACAACAGGAGACCAACACATACTTTCCATATGAGCTTTCTCATATGTGATGAGCTGCATCACATCAACCTAAACAATGCTTTGTTATGCTGTATGAAATCTAAAAACTTGTAACGTTCTGCAGAGGACTCAGATCGTTGTTGGCTCAAGGATAAAGTTTGACTGGTCTTTTTATTGCCAGAAGTCACGTGCAGTCACCAGTTAAGTTGTGAAAGAAACTGTTGTCACACAGTGATAGTAAAAAACATGTTCAGTAGTATTCCATCAGGAGCTGGCCTGGGGCAGCAGCAGCAGAGACATGGGAGCCGTGGGGACACTGCTTAGCACAGGGCTGCAGGTGGGGAGCAATGGGCACAGTTTGGTGCAGCGGTGCTCACACGGGGACCTGTAGTTCTGTAGGGCAGCTGCTGTACTGAGAGCTTCCTCTGTGTGGCTGTGTGTAAATTCTGGGGTGGCAGTGAACTGATCTTGGCAGCTCAGTCCATCGTGAATGGTCCTCCATCAGGGCCAAAACCGCGTCCCTGAAGCCAGGCGGTCACCTCAAACTCTACCACGTAGATTTGTTGCCAGCTTTCCAGTTCTTAGTGTTAGTTATACCTCAGTCCAGCTGGTGTTTTTGCAGAATTTTTTACTTGACTGAATTCCACAATGCACTTATGGATGAGCTAAAAATAAGAGCTTCATGGGCACAATAGCGTATCGTTTCACCGGCAATGGGAATGCCTACAAGGGGCTGATGTCAAGCAATTTACGTTTATTAAATAATGTAGCTGAATACATTTTTGCTTTGGACAAACAGCACTGAAGTCCACAGGAGTTTTGCCTGTAAAATGGTATCATATCGTGAGATCATTAGTGGAGGAACAGATGTGAAGCTGGAAGCTGAAATACCATCTTGGTGAGAGGACTACCTTAGGGTTTCAGATCTTTGCTGTGCTTGGGGGTTTGCAAGGACCGCAGGATGTGTGCAGTCCTCATGGCCTTGATATTTACAGCCCAAAAGCTTGTGCTGCTGCCTGCTTGCAGCAAGGCTACGGTCCGCAGGTGGTCAGCTGGCTGCTGAATAACATACTGTGTGTTTCGGCTGCTTTTGGGCTGTGAAGTGCAACTTAGCCATGCCAAGTCTGAGCCATGGGGCCTGTCCCAATAGGTGCATCATCTTGGCTGTTTTCAGAGTTTGAACTCTGGACTAAGCCATTGTCTATCCTTACTTAAACATAGATGTGGATGAGAACTTACAGCATCCCATGGTTTTGTAACTCCACATGTTACAAATGGCACAGGATTAGAGAGTGCATTCTGTGCTGGGCTTGTGGGAAGCTGAGGAGCAGCGGTGGTGCTCTGGGGGCTGACAGGTCCTTCCAGTCCTGGGCACTTCATGCTTCCTTGCTGCTGCAGCCCTCCTGCTGCATAGGAGCACAAATCTGCATTTCTTAAAAAACAAGGTTAATATTTTAGCGGTAGATGGTTTGTTTTGATGAGTTGTGAAATGAAGTCGATCTTGACTTTTCAAAAGGGAAGTGATTGGCCCTAAAGATTCTGCTTGCTCGTGAACAAAAGGCCTGTGATTTTATTTTTCTTTACATGATCTCTGCGAGGGGTCATTTTAAGGATGTGTGAAGCACACTTAGAGAAGACAGGAGCAGGGCTTTTTCTCCGGTAAAATATTCAGCGAGTGCTCTTTGTCTCTCCCTCAGAACATTGCAGGATCCAGGAGCATTAGGTGAGCCACAGATGCCAAACTGGGGGGAAAAAAAAGAAACAATCTGTATTTTCTGCTCATCTGTGGAGTGAGGATAATACAGGCCCAGAAGCACACGTTGTGAAGCAATTTCAGTCGTGGCTGAGTACCTGTTTTTCCCTGGAGCACAGACTGTAAAACCCTTAAAAACCCTGCTGTCTATTTCCTTAATATTCTAGTTTTGAAGACATCATTGTAATGAAGAAAGGAAGATGGATGTCTTTTTAGATCTCTGTTCCCTGTTTATAATTAGGAGATCAGGGCCTCTTGAAGTGGGAAAACTGTGCACTAGATTTTTCTACCTATTTGTAATGCAAAGATAAATATTTCATTTAGAGACGATGAGATGTGAACACAATAGTTTATATTTTAATGTGTTACACCCAGTGTAGACCTGGAGTATCTCTGGCATTGAGAAGTCTGTGCTGTTAGTCTGTATCTGAGATGGGAATCTGGCCCACTCTCTGCAACAGACTGCAAAGAGCTTTTTGCCTTTAAATCTATCACATTTAAATTACATGGGGCCACAACGTGTCACCTACATCCTTGACTATTTTAATACAAAAATACGGTTTAAATCTCCCTGGATTTGCTGATCATCCTGGGATTTCTAAAGTTACCGTTAGGCTGTAAGAGATAATGAATAGCAATGAAGAAAGGTCTATATTCAATTTTTCTGTATTAGCATTAAAATAAATAATTTGATTGTGGTGCGTTCTGGGCTGAGCAGCGTGTTACCAGCAGGGATCTCAGTGTGCACAGGCATTGCCTCAGACAGCACCTCAGAACCACGTCCGCTGGACCCCAGCTTGTGAATTGAGAGCCAGTGGCTGGGTAATGCTGTCTGATGGCGTTTTTGTTTGTTTGTTTTATTGCACCTTGACTGTTTGAATTCTTTCCTAAAGCATAAGGAAGCCTAACATCAAATAGCGGTGAAGACAAATGAGAGAGATTTGGCTCTCTTAGTGGGTCATCTCCCGGGTGAGCTGTGCACGGGCAGGGGACGGCGGCTCCATCTGCGAGGCCAGCGCTCCTGCTCCTCCATCTGCCGGCTGGACACCGGCCTCAGCTCGCTGCACGGCAGACGAGGCGCACACACGCAGATTTTTCCAGACCAACCGAAGTGGATTTGCCTACCCAACAAATGGCTCGCTCGGTGAGCGGGAGGGGGCAGGCGGCAGATCTATAGCCTGGGTGACCGTGGATAATTCATGCAGCAACCCAGTGCCTTGCTTAACTCAGCTGTAAAATCAAGCGAAAATAGCACATCGGGTGAGGCGCAGCACTCGGCTCGGCCAGCAGTGCTCTGCGGGCAGAGTGGGACCCGAATGGCTGCAAGCGGGGCACTGCTGAGTTCTCTGCCAGTGCCTCAGCTGAGCAGGGGTTTTTAGTTGTTCCCTGAAATAATAAGCTCTTCCTAAAATCTATTTTAGAATCTATTTATTTTTCCCAAGATTGTAACTAGATATTTGCAGTTGTGAGAAAGGATAAAATCTGCTCCCATCAAAGCCGACTGGAAGAGCTTACTGAGGCTAGGGCTTCATTTGGAGAGCTGCTGTGATGTTCAGCTGGCTTCCTGCACAGGCTCCCCCCACCATAGATAAACACAAATAGATAAATTGCCATGCTGCTTTTGACCTCTAGGGTAGGTGTAAGAAGCTGTGGTGTGAGGTATGGTGGACAAAGACTGGTGGACATACATGGGCAGGGTCAGGACAAGGTGTGCAGAGAGAGGAGAAATGGATAAACTCATCGCTGGCTGTCAATAAAATGTTTATTGGGAGTAAACATTTGGTCAAAGACAATATCAGTGGTATGAAAAGAGATGATAAAAAGTAGGAAATGGGAAGAAAACTTTTCTGAATTAATATCCTATTTACTGAGTGTAAATCACAGCCCTGTTTCCATGTTCATTCACTTTTTACTCTTGAGTTTGTGTGGAAAAGTTAGCTTGGCAGCTAAGCACTGCTTTGGACTTCCTTCTGAGTTATTTTACAAAGCAAGAAATGGTTCATTTGTGAAGGTAGTAAAAAAGGAAACTAATGCTTGTCATAAAAAACCTTTTTTTCTTGTGAGTGTTAAAAGCAAGCAAACCCCCAGTGATCTTAAATAATTTGCGTAAGTACACTTAGCACATTTGCTTTCTTGGGAGTGCTGATTGGGTACCAGTGTATCAGTCCCTCTTTGGAATACAAGAAAAGAAAGCTGATCAGAGGTAGGATGGCACCTTCACAATAATGCCCTGGTCTGCTTCCCTTGGGGGTGTGCATGGGCGTGCTGAGCACCCTGACACCCACGTTGCTAATAGGGTCACTTAGGAGTTGGGAAGCAGCAAACACATCGTGATGTGGAGCAGTAAATGGCACGCATTAGGACAGCCTAATCGTCTAAATGCAGCTATTAGTAAGTTTAGCTAGAAGCCTTTAAAAGAATCCTCACAGCCCGTCTGCTGGTACGTTTTGAAGGGAGTTCAGTTATGAGACTATTAAAATGTTATTTTGATAATTAAGCCCACAGCTGTTGTGTGGGCACTGGGGGCAGGAGTGGGAGAGCAGCAATGCAGCGCAGTGCTGGTGCGGGCTGGAAGTGGGGCACAGCCGTGTTGTCCTGCTGCTGCCTGGGGAGGGCACGAGGCTGGGAGCTGTGCTAGGGCTGTGCTCGGCGCTGCTGCTTCCTGCGGTGTGGGCTGCCGTGGGTGGCAGGGAGAGTAACCTGACTTTGAGAAGTGTGGGGTTATTTATTTGCCTTTCAGGGAAAGTGTGGCTGTGGGGCTGGAGCTCAGCGCTGTGGGTGCGGATGCTGCTCGGTCTCACCATCAGCCCCAACCCTCACAAATGTCTAACTGGATCAGCGTTTTCAGCAGTAAAAAAAACTTCCATGTGAATATGTAAATTTTTGCGTGCGTGTGGGTTATGTTTACATCTTGTGTATACTGCCACAGAGTGAAATATATATCGTGCTGTATGGATAGATAAACAGTTTATCCCTACTCTCCTCTTCGGAGTTAAAATTAGGATGATTTACAGTGTTTATCCATATTGAGCAGGGCATAATTGTCCAAATTAAGGCTGTCCATCAGGACAACTGGTAAATTCAATCTCTTGTCTGTATATGTCAGTGGTAACCTTTCCACAATTGCTCCTCTACTCATGCTGCAATGTCAGCTGTGGTCCCCTGTTGACTCCCTGCCTGCACATGCTCACTGAATACAGAATCAGAAAATGGTACATGGGATTTTATAGAATAAACCACATAAACAGAATGTAAAATGGGGGAAATTAGCCTTTTGATGAAAAGGGGAATGAAACCCAAGTACAGCTTTTGTCCCCTGAGTCAAAAATCATTGCACTTGTATAATCTTTTCAACTTTTTCTGCCATCTTGTGCTTCCCATCATCACAAACATTTCTTCAGCAGCATCTGTTGTGTTTTTCAGCTAGTACTTCCCTATGAGGGACAACTTGTAGAATGCATATATAACATCAAATGTGTATCTGAAGTTGATTATTTCAAAGCTCTGATTTTAATTTTGTATATATTTTCAGCTACTGTCAGTGTTGATCTTTATTGACACCCTAATAATTGGGTTATTTATAATTGTTTAGAAAATACAACAAAATAAAGGGGACATTCCTTTACAGTCTTGCTGAAACAGACAGGTACAGCTTCACCTTCCTGGGAGGTCCCCACTTAAAATGAGTGATAGCCTCTGAGAAGGACTCACATTAAAAACTGTTCTGTTTGCATCAGATTCCATTGAGCATTCTGTATTTGATATTTTCACACAGCACTGTAAACATCCTCCCTGCTGTGTTAGCCCAGACGCTGGGTGAAGCACGTGGAGGTGCAGAGCCATGCTGGGTTTGGATGCTCTGCAGAAGGTGATGGAGTGCCTTGTGTGGGCACCTGCCAGGTGTGCTGATATTGTCAGGGCAGGTGACCCGATCCTGCTGTGTCTCACACTGGTTTCCAAATCCAATGCAGGTTGGATTTGCTCCACTTCATTGGGATTATTGTTGCTGAATATTGGCAGCAGTGGGATACAATGCAAGTCCTAAGGAAGTCAAGCTGGAACCTAGTGCTAAGGCATTCACTTGTGGTCAGGGTGTTGGTTTAGCAAGAAGTTGTTGCACTTTCAAAGTTCAGAAGAATCTCAACTTGGAGTGTGTGAGGCAGATTGAATCCAGGAGAGGATTATTGAGTGGGATGACGGCAGAGATAGAGCCAGGGACAGTGAGATGGTCCTGGTGTGAGCACCTCCATCCTGCCAGGGACTGCAGGCCTAAGATGGAAGGAGAGTAAGGCAGAGGGAAGGGCAGTAGTTAAGGCAGGAGATGGTTGTAACCTGAGTCAGGGATTTCATAGGCGAGACAAAGTGGGAAGGATAGGTTTTTGTTGAGGAATAGGAGGACTTAACACCACAATAGTATGTTATTACAAGTCTGTTGAACTTGTTTTTGCTGTAGGGTGTTTTGATTCCTGAAAAGCGAATTAATTACATTGTAACTCTGAAATCTTGGCTTTCTTACCACTCGAAAAAGGTTTCTGTTCCCTTGTGGCTGTTTCTTATTACCACCTTGTGATTATGAGGTATTCGGCGCACCGAAGTCGGGTGCTTTGGAGATTACACAAGTTATTAGCCTATCTACTTACCTCTAAGAATTTACAAGGGTGTTTATGTCTTCCCCTGCTCAACCTGTGTAACAAGGAACATCATTTGATGATGGAGAGGAGACCCATCCTTCATAGAGCCCAGGCTAAAACGTCACCTTGCAAAGAGACATCTTCACACACATGGGCCAGATGCAGCTGTGCTGTGCTGTGCTGCATCATGGAGACAGGTTCTCACTGCTCTTAGTTCTGTTGCTGTCATTTCCAGTTAAGAGAAGATATAAGTGAGAGTTGAGCCCAGAAAAGAAGTATTTAGAACTTTGGCTAAAAGGACTGTAGGTTAGCAATAGTATTGGGACAGGAGACCAGAAGGTAGTAAGCGTTGTCGAGAGAAGAGAATTCTGATTATCTATTTCTGTACCACTGTCTTCTTTAAAAGAATCAAATGTCCTCTAGGCAACACTTTGAAAGTGCCCTTTCGTTTTTTTCAGTTGCTGTAATTAGAAGGCATTCGTTCGGTACCTAAGTTAAGAATCACCTTCCTCCTCTGTAATTACAGGCTGGGGCTGCCAAGTGCTTAGGTCTTGGTGACTGCTGATGTTTCGGGAGGAGTCCTGGTCAGAATTGCTCAAAGAGCCTACGGGCACTTTTGAAGCATATATTTATTTTGAAGATAGCAAATGTTGGCTATACTGGTATATTTCCCTGTTTAAGGACACTGGTTACAAGGCTTTCTTCTGAAGGGAATCCCGTGGTATCTCGTGGAATTGCTGGTAGCAATTCATTTTGTTGAATAACTTGTCCCATTTACTATGTTAATAGATGCATTACTGCCTTTGTGGTTTTCGTGCTGGTTTGTTTGTCTGTAGAGAGCCGAGCTGTCGGGTTGAGTCCCCGCACCTGGTGATGCACCAAGGCCATGCCTGAGCCCTGGCTGCGGGTGCCGTCCGCCTGTACAGGAGGCAGAGCTGCCCCAGAGCTTGGCTCAGTGCAGTCCCCAGGGCTGCTCTGGCAGCAAGGGCGTGGGAGGACACCTCCGGCACAGAAATGTCCCCGAATCTATCTCAGCACCTGGAGACCTGCAGGGATCTGGCACAGGCCCAGCTCCTGCACTGCCTATGGCTGTCTCCTTTGCTAAGGCAGTGTCCATTCCCAGCTTATTTATGCATATAGTAATGACGTGCTGGGAAAGCAAGACTGGTTCTACTGCACTTGAGGAAAGAATTCTAATGTGATGCCTTTTGTAGGGAAGTGCAAATGGCTTGCCCTCAAATCTCAAGAAATCTCAAGGTTTTCTTCTGTCAGGTGTCTGGTTGTGATGATGCCTTGAGCAGAGGTCACTGATTACCTGTTTTATTTGAATTTCTGAAAGCCCGGTCCTGCAGATTGCTGGCTGAGCTTGGACAAAGCTACATTTGAGTAATGAAACATGACCCATGGTAAGGAAGATTTTGGGAAGGCATCTTTCTCTCCAGTTTTCTGCAAGATTCTCAATGAGACATTTCCATTTTTAATCCTCCCTTTGCAGCTGTGAGATACAAGATTACAATTTAGCTCAGAGATTTTTCTCCTTTTCTATTTTCTTTCACTACTTAGGGTGTGCAGTTTCCAAGAATCAGTTGTTAGGTTTAAAGAATTGAAGGTAATTTTCATTCCCAGCAAAAGAGTTCCAAATTCTGATGCCTTCCCTGCGCTACAGCAGAATAATGGGAGGCTGGTGGAACTGTCGCGTTGCCATTAGCTTCACTGCTCGGTAGCTGCACATCAGCACAGTAATCATTTTCAGATTTACAAGCATTAAATATTTTAATTTAATGCCTTGGCTCTCTTGTAATTCATGCACTTAATTATATGATAATTACTCAAATGAAAGAGATACAGCTGCTGCTGTATCAATTCTTCTAGGAATCTGAGATTTTGAAATTGGCCTTTGATTTCAGCTTATTTTTTCTGTCCCTTTTAAAAAGCTGGTGGGCACGTAAATGCCTTTTTTTTTTTTTGGCTGTGTGGAACAGAGGTGAATTTTAGGCAGTATTACTTTCCTCACTTCCTTTATCAGAGTGTGCAGCACATTTGGCAGCTGGGGGACTGGGCACTGTGCTGGCTGCTTTTACTGCTCCTGGTGGATTACAGTCATTAGAACGGAGGAGCTTCGGCAAAGCTTCCGCAGCACGGGACCCTGCCCCAGTGCAGATGGCACGGAAGGAAGTGCGCTGTGGGAAGGAGGTGTGTGTTTGAGTACACGTGTGCAGAGCTGCAGAGAATTTAATGCCTTTGTAATGGGCCACTTGGTCAGTCTGCAAGCACCGCGCAATGAAATCACACAATAAATTAAAGTCAAGTATAAAGGTTCGACCAGGCCAAATAGACCACCAGCTGGAACAAAAGGATTTGGCACAAAGGCAAACCCAAGTGACCTCAGCAGAGAAGGGCAATTAGCACACAGAGTGAGGAAGAAAAGAAGTTAGCAAATACAAAAAAAAGCAAAGTTAGTGCGAGAAGGGGCCCCTCATGTCCCCGGAGGAGAGCGCTGCCAAGATGAGTGGGGAGCAGGCAGCTGCCAGCCTGCAGTCCTGGCACCAGTGGCAAGAGCGGAGCTCCTTACGGGCACAGGCAGCCCTACACTCCCGGTGCTGGCCTCCCAGGCTGCAGGAGCCCTGTGCTTACAGAACAGCACAGCAATGGGCTTCCTCCTTGGAGAAATGGTAGCAGTAAGATGTGGAACGGGTCTTCACTTTTTATTGTTTTGTTTTTGTTGTCTATCTCCTGTGCTTGATGAAGGTGGTAGGATAGCATGGGAGTGCTCTTAAAGTAGGCTTGTGAAAGTCTCCGTTAAGTTAGTTGCAGTTGAAATTCCTTAAGCATTTTGGAAGCTGCCCCATGTGTGTGCAGCTCACTCTGTGGGACGTTGGCACAGCATCCCTATGAGCCTCCAGCAGCTTTGTGGAGCTGCTGGTTCTCTGCACACAGGCTGAAACCCTTCTGTGCTGAACTTTGAGCAGTGCAGGAGCATGAGCAGCTGCAGTGCCCTGGTCTGGCAGAGCAGGAGCTGCATTGGCTTTGCTTGCTCCAGAGCAGTGAGCTGCTTTTGGATAGTAAAGTTTTGTGAAAACATGTCGCAGCCATACTTAGGGTTTTTGTTGGTGGTGGTTGTTGACATGTGAGATTATGCTTAATCTCTTAGGGACTCAGGATATTTTGTAAGAGTTGTAAGTGTAAATATTTGGCAATAGTTTTGTATCCGTCCTCTCCAAGTCCCACTGGAGCAGATGACGCTGTGTTACTGTATGTGGGTAGTTTCTGCTGATGGCAATAGCAGATTTAACACTTCTGTACAGTTCCATTTTACTTGGTGAGTATTTAAAGTTTGTTTTGCACATGTGAAGTAACTGCTTTTCAGCATACTTTCATGGAAGAGGATATCATGTTTATTCAGTTTCCTAAAAACTGTAAACAAGAGGCTAATTACAAGCAACTAACTATTAAAAATACGCAGATATGTTTTTAATTGCTAAAGCATGTAGTGTAGAGCTGGAATATTTATTTGCCCGACTTGTACTCCAACTGTCAGACTTGCAACCAAGCTAAATCCATTCCAACAGTTACTGGAAATTGGTGTTTGAACTTGTGAACTCAGGAAGGCTGTGCATCTGCTTGGAGCGCTCAGCCTTGCCCTCCCCGGCCTGCCGACGGCTGTCTCCAGCGTTCCTCCAGCTCTCCAGAGAGCGTGGTGGCTGTGCTCTCAGTTCCTGCCTGAATGCGCGTTGCACCAAAAGGGTTACAAAATTTTAAACCCTGTGTATGCAGACAATTTTCAGCTAGCTTACAGCAGCTGCGGAGTCGTGCTGATAGATTAAAAGCAGCTCCCAGCCCCAGAATGAAGTACATTAGAGCTCCCGCTGAGCCGAGCTGGGGTGAGGCCTACACAGCTGTCATTTAGGCCAAGTTTCCAACTGAAAACTGAAGAAAAGGATGTAACTTAAAGAAAAGTCGTATTTTAAAATGAGACATCTGGTTATTAATCAAATATGGGCAGGAGTTAGTTGTGCAGCAGGTTTCTGCTTCAGTGGACCGGCTTTGAAGGTAGGGGGGTGACTTTCAAGGACCACGAAGGAGCATGGCCGGGCAGAGGCTGTTGCTTGCTGATACTGTCAAAACAATCCTTTTTTTCCTGTACTTGCCTCTCACACTCTGCAAAACTGATGCACGTCCTAGTGATCAGCTCACACAACTTTCTTGTGCCAACACTGAGCTCAAAGTGTAGCCCTGCCCTGGGAAGCACATCCGTGTAAATCTGCGGTTAGTGGGGAGGCATTTGGAAGAACAACAGTCTTTGTGGCCTGTACTCTTACTCCCAGGCTGTATGGAGGTAGTGGCGGCCCCCATTTGCCAGGTGAGTTCCAGGAACCCCATGAGCCCACCATCTCTCCCAGCCCTCCAATGGGAGGCTCTGCACTGCAGGTCTCGACTCCTGCTGCTTAGAACAGGACTGCCATCATTCAGCCACATTCTGGCCCAGGAGCATGAGTGAACCTCTCGGTTGTCTTCTGCTAACCAAGAGGAGCTGTTGTGTCCTTGGTACATGCTGGCTTTCAAGTGGCTTTTCAATTCTTAATGCAGAGGGTCATTCATGAAAAAGTGAGCAAAGAATATGAATTAATTATATCACATATTTTGGCTTCTGAGGACTTTTGTACCCATTTTTCATTTATTTTAGCTGTATGGTTGCAACCAATCTGCCCCTCTTACTTGCAGTTAACTGAATGTTTGTCTCAGGGTATCACCCACATGCACCAAAACCAGATTTGTCCCTGGTCTATTTAAAATAAAATATTCAAAAATATTTGTTTAAAATACTGACTTATGTCTGTATATAGTGTGTGGCATGAATAATTTGTTGGAGTTCAGATGCCACGGTGTTTCAGTTCTTATCAGAAATGTATGATATGAATTTGAAAGTATGCCCTCTTGCTTGCTTTCTCATGTATAGTGCATAATGAATTTCCAGCTTGGCAGAAAGGGAAGGCTCATAGTGGGAAGTAGAGTATACCACCAGGATTTATCATGATACCATTGAAAACAATATGACAACTCTTGGTTACTAAAGTAACAGTCTCATTTGGGAAAAGCCTGCAGAATAAAGAACTTGATTTCTTCAGTTAAAGAATAGCTATTAGTAATTAATTAGGTTGATACCATAGGTGCCTGTCGTTACTTATGCAAAACTATCCAGCATTTTTTCAGCACCATCCAGTATTAGTTAGTGTACATAAACCTATTTGTTATGTAAACTGGGGATAGCTTTTGTTATAAATGAATGTTCATAATGAGGTAAAAGATATGGTAAAGCTAATAAAGTCTGTTTTTGGTTCATACTGTGTCAGTGTTCCAGCAGTAGATGGACCAAATGAGTGATCTTCAAGAATACTCAAAGCAGAAATAGTAATTTTCTTTGGAACCTTAGATCTGAAGTTTGACACATGGATGTATTCTAATTGGAGCTGTTCTAAACATATGTATTTCTGAGGTGATGCTTCTCTATGGTGAGCTGTATGGGTGTACACACAGGCACATTTCCTTTTATTTAGTATTATGTATTCGTGTTGGCAGTAGTGAGAGAAGGTTTTTACTTGTATGGCAAAGTAGAGTTAATGCAAAGTCAGTAATCATCTCTAAAGTATAGAGGAAGCAACTCAAAAAGAAAGCCTTCGACTTGGCTATTGCTGTGAATTACTAAACAGTGGCAAATTAGAGATGTATGTATTGAGCTTCCTACTCTGTGTGGAGTGAGTGATAACTTGGTCTTCTCTTGCTTTGGTGAACACAGGGCACGTATGTGCTTTTGGCCTAAAGTAGAGTCAAATAAATCACCTTTACCAGCCCCTGCAAAACTCCTGGAACAGCAAGACTTCCAGCTGCTTGTAAAACAAGGTTAGTAAGAGTCCAGTGCTGGAAAAGAAATCGGATAAAGCGCTTATAAAGAGCTGAATATCAGAATTTATGAAGAGCTAAATATTGAGCATTATTTTCTACTTGTGATTTTGAAACCAATGTGATGAATATTCTTAGTTAATGTAATTGCAACAAATGCATGCCTTACAAAGTTCTTTGATAGGAAAATTAAGTTACATTCAGTGCAGTTAAATGCTTTATGTGCCAGAAACACAGAGTATATTGCAACCAGTGGAAATGAAGATTGGTTTTGTTCTAATGCCCTTCCAGAAAGGAACATTGTACAGTATGATCAGCAATTTTAAACAAACAAAAAGAAATCCTAACAAAAATATTTAGCTTCTTAGCAGCTGTTCCTTGGAACAATAGCTTGAGTTCTTCTGAATTTTCCTCACTCACTTTAGGAGTGGTACACTATAATCTGTATCAGTGTGCAATTTCAGTTCTGAGTTAACTTGTTTCTGTCATAGAATGCTTGCTACATAAACCTTGGTAAGTGAATGAATCGGTGTGCAAACAGAATTAATCTGCTTTTGAAAGGTTCAGAATATCTGTACTGATCTAATCTCATCTGAACACATGAGGGGCTGAATAGTATATATTTACATTTCGGAGACTTGCAGCAATTTTTATAGGTTAACATGGCAGTTCTACATGCACTAACATGCAGAAGCATTCTCTGCTTGTGAAAGGCTTTATTTTCATTAAGTTATGAATGCAGAAGAATGGCTGTCAGGTTTTTTCGCATTAGCTCGGCTGGTTTATCTTAAGCATACTCAGTAGACTTGCCTCAGTTTTTCTCAAGCTATTGTTCTTTTTTACACCGCGTTTGCACACTGCAGTGCATCTAGGGAATTTCAGCAGTCGGAATATACATGAAAAGAGACCCGCTCTACTTTCATAAGGTCCCTGGATGAATTGGACGAAACCTCAAGGCCCCATGGTGGAGCCAGAGCCGCATTCATATTCCTTGCCATCACCACACATATGATAGCATGAGGCCCAGACCAATCGAAAACTTGACAGTAAGCCTTTTGATTTTGCGGGGAAGCCTTCATCAAGCTGAGCGAGGGAAGGGAATATAGCCCAAACTGGACTTCATACTGTGGCAAGTTTGAAATCCCAGCCCAACCACAGAGCTGCTTGATTGGAATAGTTGGAAACTGTGTCCAGGAATTCTGCATCAAGAACTTGGCTCTCGGCGACTTCTCCCTTTCTAAAAGAGAATTCACCATGCGGGTCACTTAGGAGCCTTATTTGCTCTCAGAATTGTAAATATGTAAGTCCTTATAATGCACAGGTACAGCGCTCACTGTATGGTATCTGCTGCTGCACCTTCCTGTTCCGTGGCTGCTTTGTGCCTCAGCCTCTTGGGTAAAGCTGCCATGCTGTGACACCACGCTCTGGGCTGTTCGCTTATTCGGTCCTTATTTTGTGTAAAAATGGAGAAGAATCAAAACATCCCCTCCTTTACATTTAAGTTAGTATCAGCTTGTCCTTTAAACATAACTGTGCTTGACCATGCCTTGTAGGTGTGTTATGAAACTGATCTCAGCTGATGTGAACCATTTCAGCCCTATTTCAGAATTACCATTGAATTCACTAATGATGTGGCATCGAGTGGTGCCATCAGTTGCTGTTGTTCTGGCTCATCCTTTCCGACTCACATGGTCAGTCAGTGGCACATGTCGATAGCCACATGCTCTTCTGGCCATGTGCTTGGGTCTGCAGGTGGAGGAGCTCAGTGCTTCCTCCTGGGGAGATCTGTACAGTGCCCCAGAACACCACATCTTAAACTTCCCGAGGAGCTGACTCTTGGTGTCTGTGCAGAGGTACATTTTATCCTTTGTTACCTCTGGAATTATGATCCAATTATGCTTTAACACAGCCCTCAGTCAGACAGAACTCTTGTTGACTTTCATGAGAGTTTGTCTAATTAAAAGGTGAGTTGGGAGTGCAGAACAGATAAATACCAGAAGCATGCAAAAAGTGGTAAACTGATAGATTTGTGCTTTGTGTCAGAGGGTCATCCCTCTAATACAGTTTCCTGATTGTGATGGGAGACATTTTTCCCATGAAGTGGCCCGTGCTTCCCTCTCCAGTTCATGGTGCCATTTATAGACTGCAATTCCTTATGGCTGTGGAGCAGCTCAAAACATTGAAGTTTTCTCGTGGCATGTAGGCGGGAGTGCTGCTGCTCAAGAATGCCTTCTTTACGTGCAGGAGGCCCTGCCACAGCAGGATGATCCCCCCAGGAAGGCAGGAGGAGGCAGGAGGAGCTGTGCTCCTCTCCTGGGCGTGCCAGACTCACAGCACCCCTGTTCTCCCACTCTCCAGGACGGAGGCAGAGCGTGCTCACAGCAGGCCCCTCCCTGTGCTCTGCTAAGACTCCATCACATTGGCTTTCCAGCAGCATTTCCACAGCCAACACCTTGGGTTTGCTAGGTGATACTGTTTTTAATACCACCAGAGTATACAGTTCATTTTATCTGGAAAATTCTGGAGTGAGCTTGCAAGGTTCAACTAAGTCATTCTTGAGCATAGAAAGTAATAAAGGATAAATTTAAGGAGGAATCTAACCCAAAACTTCCAAGTTTGATTTTGCATTCAAATGTTGTTACAGTTTGCAAAAGTTCTTATCTCTAAGAAACCCCAAATTTAAGACTACAAAGTTGAACCAAAGTCTACACTTTTACTACATATCTATATTAAATGGGAATATGCGAAGATTGTAAATTATAAAGCTGCAGGCAAGGTCACAGATCGGTGTCTTTGCTGAGCTATATGAAGTGGATGCAGAGCATGGCCATCCCAGGCTTGGTGTATATCCAAACACAATACAGGTCTGCAGAGGGAAGAGCTCTGGGGGCTGCCACTGGGAGCTCTGGGTGCCCCATGATCTCACCCTGTGAGAACAGGGCTCCCTGGGGGGGGCACCCAGCAGCTCCCATTCAGCACTGGGTGCTTAGTGCCATCAGCTCCAGCTGTTCCTACTGCACTGCCTCCAGGCACATCAAAGAAACGGGTGAAACAGGAGAATCCCATATTATGAAGAGGTGACGATTATGACAGATACGTACTTTGTGGTTAAATAATGCACAGCAGGAAAAATTAATCACGTCATGTATGGAGCAACACTTAAGACTTTTAAAGCAACAATAGGTGCAGGCTTTAACATTTAAAAACTTGCTTGAAATGCCTGGGAATGAATATAAATGGCTCTGTGCTCTATAGTGTCTTGATATGGTGATGCTGGCCAATGGAGATGTAGCATTAGATCTGGCTTTTTTATAGTAGGCTAATGAATATTTTATCTCGTGCCCATGTTCCTTTTACATTTAGTTTTAGTCCAAGCCCACCACACCTTTAATCAAGCAAAAGTTTAAATTCATTAATTTTTTAAACAGCTGATATGGGCTATTTGCCCGTCTGCTGGGTATGTGGGAGGAGAGGGACTCTCTTCTCTCTGTGCTGCCTTCCCCTTTTCCTTCGCCTCTCCAGCATTTTTGGATTTACGCCTTTGTTTTTTGAGAGCCTTGTCCCATTGAGAAAAAAAATATCAAAATACAGTGCCATTTTGTTTGCTTTGCCGAAGGCACAGACCTGGAGAATCAGTGCTGTGCATAAGCTGTCTGACCCTGCAGTTTCTCTTACCAGGGGCTCATTTGTATGCAGAGGGGATTAGTCAGAATTTACTGTAGCTTCGCCCTGGGGAGCTGTGAACTCCCTAGGAATATGCTCTGACGAAAGCGTGCAGTTGGTAAGATTAGAACAAACCCTTCTGCTACAGAAAGTGCCTTGGTCACTCGCTAGGCCTCCAACATTGAAATCATTTTCATTTATAACCTTTTTGATCATTCAACCTCAAAGAAGGCTTGGCTTTTATGACAGCTTGCACCAAAATTGCCCAATTATTTGGGGAGGGGGGGCAGGGAGAGAAGGAGGGAGGGAGAATCTGAAAACAGTCAGATGTGAGAGACAGGGCACTTGATCTGTGCTCATGGCTTTTTCTTCCCTTCTCCTACCAATATTTTTACAGCTGTTGACATATATTGAGTTACATGTGGCTGTGCCATATCCCCGTGGTATAATTTCAAAGATCTGTTCACCATAAAGTGTGCTGTTCTCAAGTAAATGACTCTGACTTCAAGAAAGCACAGTAGTTTAAATGTTACTATAAATACAGGAGCTAAGACATTTTAATTATAATTTTTGAGTTATGCGGTGCTCTGTATGTACTCCAGGCATTTACAAAGGAATTGGGATGCACTCAGGTTACTGTGCTCTCTTGTGGTGAAGGCAGTAACTGCAAGCAGATAATTTTGCTGATCCCCTTATTGATGTGTGTTTCCACAGTGTTTATTGGCAATGAGCATCTTAGGTTGGGGAGTTGAACTCCGAGAGCTAAGGAGAGAAAAAACAGATGATTCAGCAAAATAAAAAACAACCAACAAACTCAGATTCAAGAGGAATTTTTGCTTTGGGGTATCTTAGAAATGTTACTTTTATCGGGACATTTTGTAACTTTGGTTAGGAGATATTAGCACATCTATTGTCTTTTAATGCCCTTCCAACTCACATCTGGTAACTGTGGCAGATTGAGAATTCAGCACTAACAGATCTGTCAGATTTTTGAGAACATCCCAGGGTGTGACTCCAGTGCTGAGTTTTTTCCATCGATGTAGGGGTGTTTGCTCTAGTGAGGCCATTCCTAGTTTGCACAGATGAAAGGAGGAAGAAAATCATTCTGGAAGTGGGTGCTGCAGTCTCAGGAACAAATAGGTGCAGGCAGTGGGGGAAGCATAACTGAACAGCAGTGAGTGCCAGAATGCTGATTTTCAGCTGTCCTTGGATTGATGGTGTACTTTTTTTTTTTTTTTTTACCTTGAAAGCAAAACACACACAAAAAGCTTTGATAAGATTTTGTCCTGTAGGTCAGTACTGGTTGCATATTGTAAAGGTTTATGCCCTGGGAGAGGAGAACTGATCCTTTGCATTTGGGCTTGAAACATACAGTGAGTGGTGAATATACGCTCGACTGATTTTTTAGTACCGTAACATTGCACTTTGGAGACTTCTGCAATTGAGATCTAACAAATCAAGTATCAATAGGGCTCCCTATATGAATTTGTCTTCCTGCAGTACCTGTGACAGAGCCATTGTAATGGAGATTTCAGCTACCTCAGCTGTGTCTACTGCAGTGAAAGCAGCTCCTCTAAGTGCCTGCAGGGCCTGAACCAAGATTCACTGGAATTGGTTTAAAAAAAAAGGAAAAAAAAAATCTCTCAAAGACTGAAACCAATTTTGCATCTCGCCTCTCCTGCAGGCTTGGACGCCCCTTGTTGCTGATCGCATGCTTTTGGTCATGCAGCCTACTAATCTACATAAATTAATAAATAATATGCATAATAAACAGCACACATGCAGCAAACCATGGCTGGCTGTTGCCCTGAAGGACTACTGCAGCTTATGGTGGCATTCCCTGCAGCCTGGGCCAGAAATGCTGCTGAAGGCAGGGGATTTGGGCACTGCAGAAGAGCTTGGTACCATCACTGACAGATCCTCCTTGGCCTTTAAAAGGTGTCCCTGTGTCACTCAGCCAGGGAACTCGATATACTTGCCTTTAAAGCAGTTTTGAAGTCTCCTAAGCAGGACTGGATGCCCCATGCCTCCATCAGACCTAGATCTTCTGGCCTTTCCCCTCCAAAATTTAGCAGGTATTTTGGAAGGTGTTCTGAGCAGCGGTGGCAAAGCATATGGGCTGTCTGGGCTGTAGGGAGGTACTGAGAGCATTAGACTGACTCTTGATGTCTTACTGGATTTGGACTGAAAATGTTGTGTGCTGCCTTTGCTTGTAACTCTCCTCCTTTGTGAGTCAAACCCAGCCTTTGTGCAGTGCAAATTGTGCAGGACGGAGGGCCAGAAGATCTCTCTCCCCCTGAGTGTTGCTACATATTCTTGTATAAGAGAGCAACACTGTTCATCTCCAACTCCTTGCAGCTTGTTTTTCCTTTCAAAAAGTTCTTTCGAAGTCGTAGTGGAGCTGAGAGATGTGACTGAGGAGAGCAAGCTGTAAGACTGTGCCGACGTACCTGCTCCTGTGCTATGTTCCCCATGTCAGAGGCTGGCCGTCTGCTCTGTTGGTGCATACAGTGCTGTACACAAATAAAGTGTTCAAATTAATTAATGTGAGGGATATTTCTGGTTCTGTAAATCAAAACCAAGCAATAATAAGTTCTGTTGCTGAAGGGAGCACACGAGCCAGCTACCTTGCAAACAGATGTCTGGCTGTGAATTCATCAAAGGCTCACATGTACGATTCTTAGCATTTCTTCTCATTATCACATTTATCAGGGAGTGCAGATGAGCTGCTTTTCCCCTACATCCTGGAGGACGGTTGCTTTAGAGGGAGGAGCTGGGCTTCTGCTGGGAGCAGACGGTGCCAGGGATGCAGCCAAGCATCCCCCTGCTCAGACAGCCATGGGGCTGCAGGCTGGGCCAGCCCTGAGGCATGGACAGAAGGGCAGCGGTGCCCCAGAGCTGCTGAGTGAGGTGGGCTCCCTCCCACAGCCCAGAGAGCTGGGTTCATGCCTCTGTCTGCGTCTCCTAAATGACTTGTGCTTGTCTGGCCTGCTTAAGATAAAATTTAAGATTTGTCTTCAAAGCTGCTGACTGACATGTTTCCTTTATGAATTCTTGTGGATTACTATTGATTTTTGACTGTGGTTTTCAAAATCCTACTTCTAGGACTCTGGAGATTTTCCTGCTGCAATAATAATGTATTGTCATTCTTAATATCTCAGATCCTTGACACAATATTCATATTAAAACCACAAAAAAGCTACATTAGAGTAACACTGAGGGTCTGACTGGAACCCACCAAGGCAAGGGAAATCAAAGTCAAGGCTGAAAATTAGGGCTGACACTGTGAAACTCATCCCATTGTACTGCCTATCAGAGATATCTGCGATGGCAAGATCACTTGTGCTTAGCGATGGGTTCCTCCATACAGCAGGAATGAGTTATGATGGGCTGTAAATTGTCAGGATTAACTACTGTGGTTTAGAGTACCTATTTTTTGTGGAGAGCTACATAAACCGGTATTATGGAAGGCACTTTAACATATTTTATGAACTTTTGTTCTCTTTCAAACACAGTGCTTTTAAAAATTCATTCTGCATTTCTCCTGACTGCATTAGTCAATAAGGAGGGAATGAAAATGTCACAACATTATCTGTGTGAACTTGCAGGTATTTTTCTTGTAACTCTGTCACTTCCAGAATGCTTTGCAGACATGCACAGCTCTGTGAGTGTGTTGGGTGTTTGGTTTATTCACCTGTATGGGTGTGCTGTCCCGATGCTTGAGGTTTGATGCAATGTACTGGGATTCCACGAAAGACCAGACCTGTGTGATGGCACACAAAATATCCCATTAAGTTGGATACTCAACAGCACGTATAGCATTCGCTTTTGCTGTTGCAGACATTCTGGTACTGGGAAGCTCAGCATAACCCCAGCTGCTTTCAAAGATGCGACGATTTCCAGATTAAACAATTTTTGGAAAGGCCAGAGAAAGCTGCAGGTTCACCTGGAGTGCTTATTTTCCTCCAGAGAGATGGCTAATGCCTTTCCCTGGGCGTTCTTCTGGCACTTCTTGTTGATTAACACGATATATACCAGCTTATATATACCAGCTTCTTACAAATGCTGGTTTTCTAGACTCTTACAAGTCGTAGTTTTTATCATATCCACCAACATCAAAATGCAGTGTAAGTGGGAAAAACGTGCGGTAACTGCTTTGCATGTACCAACAGAGTGGGTGTTTCACTTGAGAACACCAAGGACTTGTCAGCATTGAGCAGCAATGGGTCACAAAACTCTTCTAAAGAGAGAAATAATTGAAGGTAGCTTTAAGATCGAACACATACTTTAGCACTATCACAGCTGATCACTTTAAAGCCATTCGGCGTTTCCAAGAGAAAAAAAAAAAGACTAGAAGAAGCAAGGTGGGTTTCTTTAATTTCAGAATGATGGTAGTCCTGAGCCTACTGATGCACCACAGGGCTAGGCACTGCAGTGCAAACCTGTCCTTGTCTCGTAGGAGAGTTGTGGCCCTTAATAATGAGAATCCTGGGGAATTTTGAGCATCAGACTGCTGTCAAAGTACCAAGGTAACCACGTACGTGAGGTGCACTTTCAGCCACTGCTCCTTCCGTCTGTGGGTGAATGTCAAAAGGAATATTTTGTGACAGTTCCCCATGACCCAGATTTCACAGAGGTCTCTCACAGAGCAGTCTTTGCGTGAGCAGTGTCCACACATCCCAGGGACACTCAACCCAGATCCAAAGGCAGTGCTGGAGCTGCTGTGTGTAGAAGATCTGTGATCACTATCTGAGGATTGCGGTCTTGTTTGATAGCTCAGCCTTTGTGCCCTGTGGATCCATTTTAAACCGTCTGAAGCAGGAATAAATCTCTTACAATGACCACTAGCTTTTTTTAAATAATACAAGATGGGTCTGTGAAGAGGTGTTAAAAAGTCAAAATGAAAGGCAGAGGTTGAAGGAAAACCTGCTCATCGGGCAGCCCTGCAATGCAGTAAATAATAACCCGAGAGGTGAAAGACAGTCTGCTCTAGAAAAAAGACCGCGGAAAAGACTTCTTTATTTTTTTTCCTGTGGGTGTTAGGGAGAAAAGGTCCTTTATTCCTCGGTAACTTTTCTGATTTTGAATATGTGCCTGTCTGGTCACAAGGAGCAAGGTCACTCCTACTGCTCTGGGCCCAGGCTTTGTGCCGGCGCTGGCGGCCGCTCCTCTCCTCTCTCCCCTTTTCCTCCCTCCCTCCATCTCTCCTTTTCTTTTTCTCCTGAGGTGCAGATGGCCACATTTGCAGGTTAACTGGAACAGCTGGAGGCACATTATTAGCTTCCTGCTGCTAACTCATATTTGCTTAGATTTTTTTTTTTAACAGCAACATAATTTACAAGTAGTAGGCCAGTGACAAAGCTGGCATGTTCTAAATCTGCATCTGATTTATATAATGCCGTTGCTTATCAGTGAATGAAGTCATAATTATTGCTTTGTACCATTAAATAGCATAAATATATAAACTGTTATACAAATTGCAGCAAATGTTTCCTCCGGGGAGCTCTAGACAAAATTTTAATGTACTGCATTTGTCTGTGGTGGCAGTTTCTATGGTATATAATAACGTTGATAAATTTTACTGTAGCAAGTGACATTTTATAACATTAATCCTGGTGGTAAAATCTGATGAATACTGCAGCTGTACTGGTGGGTGCGAGAAGACCGAGAGCTTTTGACACCAATCGAATTGATGTGGATGGTGTTTTAAGGCTGCACGCCGTGAGCCTGTGAGGACAGTGCAGAGATGGCAGATGCTGCTCCGGGATTGAGGAGGACTCAGGCGGGCGCTAGAGAGCTCGAGTTGATGGTAGAAATAATTCAGTTTTAACAAAATTGTTATTGATTGGTACATCCTTTGTTTTGAGAAGCAAAAGGAAATCGAGTGATAAAATAAAAGCCCTTTAAATCCTCATTGGCTATTTAAACTCTGTGCACGTGAGCCTGTGACAAGCACCCCGCGATCGCTGGGGATACAACACCTGGGCTCATCCCACTCCTGCTGTTGGGCATCCGGTTGTTTCGTGCCTTGCTGTCCCCATGGGGGTCGGGGAGTGCCGGGGCAGCCCTGAGAGTGGCACAGGAAAGCAGCTGGGAAATCAGCCTGCTGCCAGGCAAGATTGGCCCTGGGGTTGCTCACGCCTGAGGCATCTGCCATTCCCTGGGGGTTGGCCATGGCCAAGAGCCACCAATCCAGTTTCCTTCTTTCCTTTCTTCTTTCCTTCCTTCTTTCCTACCTTGCTCCCTCTCTCCCTCTTCCTTCGGGATGGTCAGCTGCTGGAGGAAGTGTGGTTGCATTTTGATTCTGTTTCTGAAATACCATTTCCAGAAGTAAATGGATATCCCCAGGAAGGATCCTGGAGTTCAGTGTGCTTAGGACACTTTTACCAAAAGTGAAAGCCATTGTACTTTTGTACTCTGTCATTTAGACTACAGCTTCACTTCTCTCTCTGGAAAGTGTACTTTTCTGTGTTCTCCATGAAGTGTTCTTTCCTCCTCAAATTGATGTTTCCATGATGATAGATAGCATCAAGGTGAAGTTACAATACAATCCCAACCCCATTGCCATAGCAGAAATCCCCATGACTTCAGACTGTGCGGCATGGAGATGACTTGTTTGTGTTTTCCTTGGGAAGTCCGAGCATGTCCTCTGTGGGTTTTCACGTAAAACGTGTGTATAATGCTTAACTGTACATTAAGTAAAAGCGTGTTAGAATACCCCCACATTCCTTCTCTCCAGTCACTACCTGGAGCACAGAGCTGAGTATCCCCACCACTCCCATTATTACCGCACAGCTCGCAGCTACGTTACAAAAAGGAGTGCGGTTCTGCAACTCTCGTTTCCCTCCACGTGCAGGTTGCTGGCTGTGGCTGAGCGTGCAGCACAAAGCTGTTATTGCTGGAGATGGGTGGTCACAGCCTGGTCCCTCAGCACGGCCGTTGCAGGCAGTACATGGCCAGCCCTGGCCTTCTGCACCCAGAGCAGTGCCGGGCTGTGCGCACGAGGAAGGGGTAGGTAAGATAAAACAAGAGGAAAACAGTTTTGAATTTACTCTTTGTGTATTGAGGCCTTTTACGATTCATCAGTAAGTAAATATAAGCTAAGGGAGTGATTTGTTTCTAACAAGCTTATAAAATACTGGAGTCATTTGTGAGTTTATTGGAGTGCTGATTATAAACATTCCCTCATGCACACTCCTGTGTGTCAAATTAACATTGGAAATACAAATATTGTATCTTTGAATATTTCTGTAATCTCTTCCCAAGTATTGGAGAACTTTGCAATGGAAGGCAGTTGATGGCGTCACATGTGAAGTTGCTGAGTACTCTGTGATGGGTTTGGATGTATTTTTCCTCTCTTTGGCACTTGCTCACTCCTCTGTTTCAGATAGCCAGCTCCATGCCCTAGCATTTTGGTTTTTGATATGATGCATAATTGATGCTTGTCTTGCTGCAGAGATGCAACAGCTGTGTGCAGTGCCCGGCACGAGCCCTGCCCAAGGAGCACAGTGCTGGGCTGGCAGCGGTGGCTGCTGTCACAGCGGTGATGTCCCTGTGCCCTGCTGGGGCAGCCGGGGGATGGGGGCACCTGGAGTGCCCTGGGGAGAAGCTGAGCCGTGGCCTCATCTGGGGTTGTGCTTTGCCATCTTATCTTCAACATTCTTACTAAAATGGGCCGTCACTGTCACTACCCAAGTGCTGTATCTTTTATTGTGGAACTTTTATGTTACTAAAGCAGAGGACATTTGTGCAAGGCTGGCTCTTAGGCTAGCATTATCATAGTGGCTGCCATTTGAAGAGTCAATTTTTTGCCTACAGGCAAGGTATTGTTATCAGAGTTCTGCCTGTTTTGCATATATACGATTGTATCTCTGATACCTCTCGTGGTGACGGTAGCAAACGCCGACTTCATAGTGTTGATTGTTGAATTGGAGCTTCAAGTAAGAACTTGCAAGAAAAATGAAGAATGAAATAGTGAGTAGCAGGTCTCTAACAGATCTTTATTGTTTCCTCCTTTTTGGTTCAAACAGGGACTCCATGACAGCTTGATTTAGGATCTTATTTTATTTGAGAGAGCGGCTGAAAAGCAGCCTGATTTTTTCCTCTCCTTTTTCACTCTTTCTTAGTACCTTCAGCTCCTACTCATCTGGGCTTACTGGGGAAATGCTCCTAAATCTGGGCTCAGTGGATGTAGCTCAGCCCCTTCCCTGCAGCAATCCCATATGCCTTTGAGCCTTCCCCAGCAGCCCCGTCACTCCCATGCAGGCTGCAGCCCAGTGCTTCTGGAGATGCCCTGGAGATGCCCTCAGCTGTGTCGGCTGCAGTTGCATCCAGAAGAGACATGCTGTTTCAATTTTAGGTTTTGTGTGTTGGATATGTTACCAAGTGCAACTCCCTTTCCAAAAGGTCGTGGGGTTCTAGCTCTTCTTACTCAACATGAGGCTCCCACAGGGGATGTTTTCCACCTGAACCACGGGATGTTAATTGAGCAAATCCCATCAGAAGCCATGGAGATGCTCTGTACGTTCACTGCTGAGTATTTTCATTGTATGAGAATACATTTCTGCATGATGCAGAGGTGCTTCAGGTATTTTCTTGTTTCTGTGCAGATCCTTCTTGGTGACTGCTTTAAGGAATATCGTATGTTACTGCACCTTAGGATTCCCGACTTAAAGTGTTTTCATTCTTTTGGGCAAATTTGGACTTAGCGAGCTTTGAGAGATACTCATGCCACGTGAAATATGTCACCTATCAGAGCCAGACCTTGTTTAGTCACCTTTAGTGTTTCTGCTGGCAGTGGCATCTCATTTTGTCAGCCAGCACAGCAGCACCATGTCCCCAAATGCACTGCCAGGGTGCTGGGCTGGGGAGGACATGGGGTGGCTGCGAGGTGCCAGGCTGTGACTGTGCCCGTGTGGCTGTCATGGTTTGCATCTTCCCCTCCCAGTGAAAAGCTGAAAGACACTGACCAGTACAAGGATAACAGAAGTTTTCTTAACTCTTGCCAAACAAACAAAGAAGTACGGCATTATCATACCTTGAAGCCTGGAATGTTCCTCTATTGAGTGTATGCTTGAAAGTTTTCATTTTTCTATGAGTTCTGTTTCACTCTCATTTTACCAGTTTTCAGCTTCCCTGATGCCACCAGAGAAGTTCTGTAAGGCGTTCCTGTAGTCTAAGTATTGCTGAGCGTAGCTGACAACTGGCTTGCAGCCTGCCAGTCATGTTAATTATATACTATTAGGCACGATTAGTCTGGTGATTATTTACACAATAGATTTATAGTCTATCTCATCTCAACATGTACTTGGGAAACTGTAATCTGAAGATCAGAGACGCTCATCTAGACGCTTATCTATGGGAGCTTGGGTATGTAAAACCTTGTTGTGTGCTCTCTGGGATGCATGGTGCGGGCATGGGAAGGAGCACGGCTGGTGCTTGGCTGCTTGACTCTTCCATCACATGAGTCTGAACCACAGCAGCAGAGGCTTTGCCTCTGGTGGTTCTTGCTCGAGGTGTGCAGCAGTGCAGAGAGCTGTGCAGGGAGAACACCAGGGCTTGCAGCAGGGTGCTCAGGTTTGTCACAGCAGTGTGAGGGATGCCAGCGCAGGATGGCTGCGTGGCAGTGGGGCTGCACTCATAGCTGTTTTACCAGGTATTGGCATTAAACTTGAAATAGTGCAGCTGTGAACCTATCCAAACACCAGAATACATGACTGCAGAATTGCATGGGGTGCGTACTTGTGGTGTTGTCATTCACCTCTAGCTGTTCTTAAGGGTTTTTTTTAGCTTCATCCAGGCTCATTCTGTGCAGGTATTTGGACTTGAATGCTCAACGTAGGTTTGTTTTTCTTCTACAGATTTTGCACTTCCACGGAAGCCATTGGAGTTAGTCCTTAATGGACAGTTGTGATGGAACAGCCAGACTTATCAGACTTTGATCCACGAGAAGTTTTAATGTAGGCAATTGAAACAGACATGTTTTCACAGAAAGGCTGTTAGATTCTTAAATTACAGGGCTAAAGTGCAGCACATCTCTGTAAATGATCTATAAATGCAGTTTCTCAGATTAAAATATGCCATGCAGGCTGCGTCCCTCTTGGATGCTGCAGCCCGCAGACTGATGATGCACAGCTCCATGGACTCCTTTGAGCTTTCAGGTTTTCTTTTTCTTATAAGCTAAAAATTAAGCAGATAGGACAGCCTTGGTGGGCCCATCTCCAGCCATCCTCAGTGACACAAGGCCTTCCTGTGCCATTGCAGCACAGGCACTGGCTTAGAGCAGGCTGCCCTCATGTTCAGTAGAAACTCTGTGCAATCTCATCTGAGTCCCTCTGGGACTGTGCTTCTTTTTAATGGTCATTTTAATATTGCAGCACAGTGACATGTACTGGAGGCAGTGAACTCACAGCTACCCTATAAATAATTTGGCATCTAATTCTGCATATTTTGAGCTTGAGGCCCCCTGAGATGCTGAAAAGAGTTTAAAGCCTGTTATGCAGTTAGGCTAATTTAGCCTGAAAAAAGAATACCTGGAAAAGAGGCCGTATAACGAGTGCATCACCAGAAGCATTGGAGTTGGTTACCAGAACCCATTGGTGCTGGTCCAGCACCAGTGAACCCTGCCAGGAGCTGTGGTCTCCTCATCTCCTCACTGCTCCCTGGTTCCCAAAGCCCTTCCCCCACTGGGAGCGGGGCAGCCCCTCGGCTCTGCCAGACTGCTCCCAGGGCTGAGCATCCACTGGAAGGCTGTAAGAAGGACGGGTTTTAGCGGGTCTTGTGCCAGAGCCAGTGCATGCTTGGAATGCTCTGCAATTTTGTTGGTTTTCCTTATATAGCTTCTAGAAAAATCAAAGTCCCCATGTTATCATTTTTCATTAAATTGATGTTTCTAACCACAGTGGACAGCTCTCATATCCCTTGAAAACTTATAATAGTAAAATTGTCATAAGGATGAGGCAGGAATGCAAGATTTTATTAAACAATCTTCAGCTCATAAAAGACATCAGTGTTGTGCCATTCTAGATCATATAAATGTATTTCAAAGCAGAATCATATTTCAGTGGAGAAAGAATGCACAAAAGAACACAGGTACCAGATCCCAACAAATATTAGAGCTGCCGAGGAGGGCTGGGCGCAGGTGCGTGGTTACTGCACAGAGGCCGAGGCCACGTGGCTGTGCCAGGTGAGGTGTTGGTGGAACATGGGCGTGCTCATGGCTTTGTGGGTTGGGATGGGCACAGGTCTTGTGGCATGGGGCTGGACGTCCTGCTCAGCTGTGTGATGCGCTTGGGAGCAGGACAGGAGGCGTCAGAGAGAGATACGAGCTCTACCTGGATAAATAAGTATAAATAATTTTCTTTCTGATATGTGACCGGATTATTTTCCAGTTGATTTCCAGCCTTAGTCCCAAATGGGCCACAGATCAAAAAAAGATAAGGGTCAGTTACAAGGTTGAGCTCATTCAATGTTGCCATGGTAACTGACCTCCAGCATCCCTGGGAGGATGGCACCCAGCTCCCCAGGTGACGCTCAGCTGCCTTGCCATCAATCCGCTGCCTCCCACCGCCAGGCTGCGAGGCCTCGCGCAGGGTCTGCAGGGTGTGGGAGGGCTTGGTCTTGTCCACCGGGATTCGTTATGGAACCCACTGGCACAGAGTGTTCCGGGAATGCCATACAGCGGGACGGGGCGTAGAAACAGCAGCAGTGGAAGAATGCCATCTGGATAGCGGGCGTCGTCCAAGTCTGGCGTGAACCTCTGTGAATCTGCCGTCCCCTGGCAATGGTGTGTCCTGCTCCCAGCCCCAGGCTTTGCAGTCACGTTGGATCTCTGTTGGTGCTGCCGGCCCTGTGTTCCCATGGCTTTGTTCAGCAGGGATGTCCATCACTGTCACCTCCTGGCCACAGCCCCTCGCTCCTGCACAGCCACATGGATCAGTGCTTGGGCTCCTCCTGCTTTTCTCCTGTTACAAATGTATCCCTTTGCTTACTTATTTACTGAGGAATGAATTGCATAAACAGAATAGTTTCATGCAGTCTTCATTTTATTTCCCTGCGTTCATTCCAATTTGTATTTATTTCTGTTACAATCGGAATGCTCCTTACATGGCCCATTTAATTCTACCAGATTTATGATATAGGGGACGGGAGAAGGTTCTCTGTGAGCACAGCATATTAATGCTTTGTTACACTGAATTACAGCATTTCAAAGTTCATTAAAAGTGTGGTTAAGCCATGGATGTGTATATCTGAGTACAGGAAAGACATTCCCTTTTATTGTTGTAATTTGCTGCAGTGAGGTAGAGCCGTGGCACAGGATATGTGCTGCTGTCAGGAGCATCAGACGGCCGCACGCACTCCTTCAAATTAGGACTGTTGTGGTTATTCCATGAGGGGAAATTTTGCTTTATTAAATCAAGTTGAGAGAAGTTTTAACTAACAGTGAAGACGATGCTGTTTTATTGTTCAAATTGCAGTTTGTTATTGGTTTGATAATATGTCGGTACATGGCACTGTTAGTACATCGTTTTATATCGCTATTAATATAGTTATAATTAGAAATGCAGCTGATACAGTGCGCGGGCTTAATACAGCATTATTAATTATACTGCATCCTCGCCAGGAGGCTGCCGGCGTCAGTACTCTTAGAGGCTGAGAGCCTCGTTGTAATATGTATTAAATGCACGCTGCAGCAGCAGAAAGGGCTGTATGGAGAGGCGCGCTCCCGCTCAGAAGCGGGCAGGGTGTTGGTGTAAATGCAGCTAAGCTCCTATCAACACATGAACCATCCTGCAAATGCATTTCAACTTGAGAACAATGAGGACGTGCTCCACCGCCGCGGTTCAGCTGGGGCCGCGCAGCCCCCAGCCCTCCAAACAGGCAGTAAATTATGTACCTCAACATTTAGACAATCGCTGCCTTTGACATCAGTGGGCACCACCCAGGTTTCACCTTCAGGATTCAGATAATCAGCTCTCGTTCCTACGGCTTCCCTTAAGACCAGTATGGAAATAAGTGTGTGTCTGCCAGGGATCAAATGCTTTTGGAGACAAAAGTAGGTACTGAAAACATTACAGGATACTATCATCTCCCCATGATACTTTTACACAAAGCGCTCTGTTCCTCTTTTGGCCTGACATAGTTTCAGCCTGACAGAATCCAGCAGGCCTGCTTGTTTTAAACAAGAGCACACCCTATTATTTTTTTGAGAAATGAACTGTAAAATTAATGCTTATTAATTTGAGTACCGGAAAAAAAAAAGGCAAGAAGCCCAAGATTCTTGTTGGCCGTGCGTGGCTCGTTTAGTGTTAAATCAATTGATCCCCGCATAGATACACTTACGGAGAGATGGGAGAAGATCTAGCACAGAGAGCTGTAAAAATCTGCATTTTATTTTACAAATGAGAGGGGCTGCATAATTCACTGGAGTTATGTAGGTCTCATAGATGCCTGTCATTTTTATTTTTTTAAGAAGAATAGCGATGAGGGGAACGCCGCGATGCGCTGTGCTGCTGACGCCCGGCGCACGTGGCTGGAGGGAGGGCCGGCGTTGGCTGCGTTGTCTGGAGGCAGCCTTGTGCTCCTGTATGATCCCAGATAATTCACTGAAGTTATTCTCCAAAGGTGACTGAGTGCCCCTATACACGCACCGCGTTTCTGTGTAAAATAATATGCTGTAAAATGCCACGGAGAAGAGAGTGATTATAGCAGCAATTCTATCTATATCTTTGGGCATTTTCATATTTTGAATACACATGCATGAAAAGAGAAGCGTTTGTCATGCTAACCATGGTACTTTTTTCCACCTTTTTTCTTCCTGGATGGTTTTATAGACACGAGAAATACATAATGGACTCCTGTGGGAGTGGAATAAAAACCCCCACCGGTGAGGAGAAGGCCTTATAATTCAGAAGTGGATTTGCAAATCAAAAGGTCTTGCCTCGAGTGGGATAAATTTCCAGATCTGCAGGAACCCATTATGTTTTATTATTTTTCATTCGAGTTTTAGTTTGTTTGTTATAGGTTTAACTATTTAAAATACTGCGGATCAGCCAAGAGAATACAGTCTCTGGTACCTAATTAAACAGACCAAGTTGGTAGAAACATACTTCAGTCGAAATCCTGTGAAATCCTCTTTTTTTAATTGTATTGAAATTAAAGATATTTAGGCTGCAAAAGGAGCAGTCTTCTCATCAGCAGCCTGTGTCTGTATTTATGAACACACATGCTCACACAGGACCGGGCTGCGCATGAATCACTATTTTCCAAGCACTCACTATGTGGAGAGTAGAAAATTAATGTCAAACATGATTTCTCTGATTTACTCGCAGAAGGAATTTGTTCCATTCCCCCAGTATCTGCTTTGTCCTCTCCAAGTTTATTGCATGCATTGTTGGGCGTGCTCAGGTGGTGCGAGGCACAGATCCTTACCTGCTTTCTGCCCTCTGCAGAGAAAGGCCAGCAGCCTCCCTCAGGGAGGGACAGAAGCTTGCCCCCTGCATACTGATACATTCTGTAAATAATTTCTATTTCCCCCCCCTCCTCGCATGGAGGTCCCATCAAGGCAACATGAGCTCTGGGGATGCCCCAGCTGCAGCTATGCAGATGTGTGGCTGTGGGAGCTGTTCAGCTCAGCTCCATGGGCCACCCTGAGATCCTGGGAGCACCAAAAACCCTAAAGAAACAATGATTTCCCTCTGTTTGACTGCTTTAAAGCTTATTTAAAGCAATTACAAATAGAGGCTGTGCTTCTGAATGCTGACATTATTTGCAAGATCCAAACGCGTTTGGCAGGAGATTATTTCATGGGATGATGCGGTCATTTCTTGGGCATCTTGGAACTATCAGCTGAAGTCAGTGATGTTTAGAGATATTAAAATAAATCTGAGTGTAAATCAAAAGGCAGTTTCTTTAGTTTTTAAAATACGTGTTCATGCATGCTGCCATATTGAAGGGAAGATGTTTTTGAGAAGTGCTTACAAAAACCATCTGCAAAATCTTTTAAGTTTAGATGTTCACTGGGTTGTATAAAGAGTACATTTTAAGCCTATGTTTTTTTTTAATCTCTGTTCCTCCCTCCTCATTTCAAGAAAACCAAAGGAAATATGGCCTCAATACCTCAAAAATTGACACAGAGACATCAAAAATACAGAAGTCAGTAAAAGAGAAACATACCATCTTACAAAGGTGGTAGGCTGGAATTAAGAATGATTGTTATTATTTCCCTGTGAGTTCCTCTAGATCACGGGGCATTTGCAGTGGGCACTGCATATTCAGTGCACTTCCTAGAATAATGTTTAGGATATGTTACATGGAAATTACTCTTTCAAATGACATTTTAATCACTTTAATGGTCTCTCTTCAGCTTGGAAAAAGCCAAGAGATATAAAATTAAGGCCAGCACTGATTTGGGCTCCTGCTATTCTTCCACAGTCTGTTCCTCCCTGCTATATTTGCAGTGTAATCTGAGGTGACGAAGCCTGCTTTCAGAGTACGTGGTTGAATTCACTGTTAAATTCATTTTAAATGCTGAGTATTTAATAATACATACACAGAGCAGCGACGTCTCTGTTGTGTGCAGAGGCGCGAGGAGCGGCACGGGATGGGCGCAGCCCGGCAGCAGCACACGGCATTGCCTCCATCCCGGCTGCAGATAAATGGCCCTAACGTGAGCAGGGCTGCTGACCTGAGCTCAGTGCACAGGGCTGTGTCTTGCTGGTGGCTGTGGGCCCTTGAAGTTGTGTGCACGGCATTGGGCACGGGAGTTTCTCGCCGACTGCTGCATCGCAGACGCTAATGTGCTGTGTCACTAACAAGTTGTATCATTTGAACCTTGCAGAGGAAGGCATCAATCATGAGTGCAAGCTGTGTAACCAGATGTTTGACTCTCCGGCAAAGCTCCTGTGTCACCTGATTGAGCACAGCTTTGAGGGGATGGGAGGCACATTCAAATGCCCTGTTTGTTTCACAGGTAAGACAGGGAGACTGAGACAAGCCTCAGTGGCTTGATCCAGAAATGACACTCGGGGGATTTGTAAAATACTGTATGCCTTTTCTTGGGAAAAGAAATACCGTGTTTGGAAATGTTCAGAATATCTCCTGTCTGAAACTGCAGCACTGAGGAGTTTGACATCTCACGGCACTGCCCAAATGCAGCCAGCCCTGTGTTACTTCTCGCAACTGGGGCCTTTCAGGTTGTGGCCTGAATGTGAGGTGCATCTCTTTGAGCAGAAGTTGCAAGGCAGGGGCCTGCTCTCGTGAGGACTCTCCTTGTGTGCCACGTGCAGCAGCAAGCCTCGTTCACATGAGATCCCATCACACAACAGTGTGGTCTGACACCTCCCTCCGACAGGTTTCTTTAAGGGCAGCCTGCTCGTGTCAACTTGTTTCCAGCTCCTTTGCAGTTATGTCCATCTGAGGGCCTGCTCTGTTTTCCTTCCCTGAGGTTCGTTTTCAGCTGTCTCATCAGTGCAAATGGTCCTGGATGGTCCCTTCTCAAAACATCTTCATGATGCATTTCAAGGGTGCCTTTTACTCACTCATCAGAATAGCAGCTAACACCTGAGTTTCCTAACTGCATAGGGATGACTGCCATGCGTGACCACGGGCTGAGTGTCAGCTCCTGCAGTCCCTTCAGCCTTGTGCTTCTTAGGATCTGGCCCACAGTCTGAGAACTGCTTTTTGAGAACTTGGAGTCAGTTTTTCTGTTCCTGAAGCACACTGTAATGTGTTTGACTGCATCTCTTTAATTCTGCTGAAGTAGCTTTTTTCATTTACTGGTGAAAAGTCATATAGGATGAGACAAAAATTGAATGAGATGTTTTTAACCAGCTGAAGCTGAAGTTTAATATGTTTCTCATTTCACTTGTTAAAGGCAGGGTAATTATCAATTCAAAATCCAAAAGTATATGGTATATCTGTAACGTTAAATCACAATCTTTTTTTCTATATTGGAAGGATAACCCATTTAGAAGGTCTGAACACCGTGGCAGCCTGCCCTTTCAGGTTCACGTGTCTGCCAGAAATGCTGCTCTGGGCACTCATCCTCCAGACCAGCTATCAAGGCTGCTCCTGGCCCAGTTGTCCTGCATTAAAAATGCATCCAATGCACCTGCTGTGGGGCCAAGGCTCCCTGCAGGAACGGTGACGTCCTCTGCTCGCTCTGATGACTGAGTTCTTCCAGTCACCCGTGGACAGCGTTAGCTTTATGTGAAATATCAAAAGTCCATCCAGAATTTAGAGCCAGAATCAGAAGTGAGCTGACTGCCAGCCTGGAGATTCTAAATTGACCACTGGTAAGGACGTTCTGCTGCACTGAGTGTATTGGCACTTCTCTGGTGGATATCCTTGGACTTTTTAGAGTCTTTGCAGTCATAAAAGTGTAGTTCAAGATGGGATATGTTATATGAAACAATTTTAACTAATCGTACTGTGTTCTTTCAGTTTTTGTGCAGGCAAATAAACTGCAGCAGCACATCTTTGCAGTCCACGGACAGGAAGATAAAATTTATGACTGTTCCCAGTGCCCACAGAAGTTCTTCTTTCAAACAGAGCTTCAGGTATGTTTGCAAGAGGAGTAAGAGTAAAGCCGAGGCTGTTGGTTTTTCTGTGTGTAGCCTTCACCCTTGTACGGCAACTGGAGAAAGTGCGCATCCAGTACAGTCTCTCCTCCTGCTCTTAAACTCAGTCTTCTACCTCCTGGGATGGTATCAGGAGAGAAGGGTCTTTGAGCATGGCTGAAATAAGTAAATAAGACAAGGCAGATATCATGATTCTTTATGAGTATTTCTCTTGACAATAGAGTTGCTACATCCTGACATGTCTACGTCAAACACCTTGTAAATAATTTCTTTTTCTCTATTAATAATTTAGGAACTGATTAACATACAAAGACTAAGCAAATAGTACACTGCCCTTACTGCTAAATAGTACACTTCCTCACCGCTAAGTCAAAAGTAAAGGAATTTTCCCCACCCAGGTGTGAGAGCAAAGCATGAGTACAGCTGAACATGATGCTTCATTAGCAGCTCCACCAAGGTAATAGCACGTTAATAAGCAGCAGGTTCTGCCAATCAGGCATTGCATATTGGCTTCCCTAGGGGCTGTGGTCTCTTCTGTTTTACCTGCTCCTGAGGTGGAGCCTGGCCTATGCTCCTGGTTGCTTTGTGAGGGACTGGGCCTTGACCTGGAGTTGCTGCTGGAGTCCTGATCCCGGGGGTTGCCCTGGAGCTGTACTGCTGAGTTTGGGTTTTAAATTGTGTCAGTACCTTTGGTGTTGAGCCCTTAGAGGCTGGAGACTCTGTGGGGCATTAACTTTGTGCTGCTCCAAGTGCAGAACAAGCCCTGCGTGTGTGCGCTGTGCCACAAGGGAACAGAGTGCTGTGCTGCAGGAGTGCTGCCCTGCCCTTCATCAGGTGCCTTTACCTGAGATGTGCTGCCATGGAGTGCTGTTTGCTGGCAAACGTGGCCTTCTCCTAGAATGGTACCTTGTGCCTCATTTACATCTGTTAGCTTTGTAATACACAATTTACTTAAACTTTGGAGAGTTTTTATTTATGTTGCTCAATTCCCAAGCTGCTGCCTCTTCTGTCTTGCTGTCACGCTGTGGAAGGATGGTTGATCTTTTCACTTTGTTGATTTTATTTTTATTTTTTTTTCTCCCAGGGGAATCTCTTCTCTCTCTTGTTCTAGCAACCTGATTTGCATAAGTGTACAAAAGTTTTAACTATACCTTGTTAATGTTTGAATAAAGTCAGCAGATTTGGGTTTGTGTATTGTCACCAGGAGTATTTTGTGAAGGCAGCAATGGTTTGCAACGCCAGCTCAGTGTTTTCATCTCGATTTGCCTTTTAAGTGGTATTTGGTCAAGATGCCAGCGCAATTAAAATGGGTGTACTGGCTTCCTGTGCCACTGCATTAACGTTTACAATCAGACAGTCAAATAAATAGAACCTTGTTAAATTATAGTCTTAGCAATGGCTCCTCCTTTTTCTTTTTTTTTTTTTTTTTTTTGCAATTAACAGTTTAATTACATAGTGTTTCAGTTCTGAAGTGTTGTTCATTGCGAAATTGCTGCAAATAGCAGCTGTAATCAGATAAATTATAATTGTAATTTTCCAGTGTTCACGCAGGATTTGTGTGCATTTAACATTTCTGTACTTAAAATAATTACCCAAGTAGCTTTGAATGGTGTTGGCTGAATGAAAACTTAATTCTTAGCTGCACTGTTTCAGTCCTTATTTTAGTGGTGATTCAGAAAAGTGTTTACTTGATGCCAGGGGTTTTATTAATTCAAATACCTGAGTCAAGGAGGGCACAAAATGTGTACAATCAGTAAAAAACACTCAGAACTTCTGATCCTACCTGACTTGTGTGGTTATCTTGCCAGTTAACGATATGCAAGCTGCCTGTTCCAGATCCCTTAGCTGTTTGTTACGTTTTTGCTGAATGATGAAGATTTTGTATTATTTTAGTGAACCAGTTGTTGAACTGCTGGTTCAATCTGCATAAAGCATTTGCTCTCTTAGCAGCGTGCTTCTTATGTGAGAAAATCGCCATCCACCAAATGGGCCTGCTTGATGAATTTGACTTTTCAGTTCTGATCCCACCGCTGTAAAATAACAGCTGTTTCTTTTAGGTCAAAATCAGAACTTATGCCTTGTTTGCTTTTTGTATTTTTAAGAGATTACTGAAAATACTTTTTCTATAAAGTATTCTGATATTTCAAGGAGAAGTTGAATGTCATTCTTGCAAAAACAGGAGAAGGAGGAGAGGGAAGAGAACGACATGCAGTGCAGGAAGAGGTAACTTTTAGAGATGTCCTGGAGCAGTATGAATTAGCCCTGCTGACTTGTAAACGTTTGTCTAAAGAGTTATCTTGAACACAGGCATGCCAAGAGAGGCATATGTGTGCCATGTGATGAAAAGCTCCCCACTCCAAGTGTACATGTCAGTGCTTGGGGCAAATCCTGCTTCAGCAGCATAACACTCCTGCAACAATCAAACCCTCTTTTCATTTCTGAACTAGCAGTTGTATTTTAGTGTGTTTGTACTTTGAAGTTTACGCTATCTGATGGAGCAGTAAAACTAAGGCTTAAGAAAGCTTGGAGGAAGAGAGCTCATTTTATAAGCTGTGGAAACTCTGATGTGAACCTGGAGTGATGAGTCAGGGAGGTTATGCTAATACTGCCAGAGGAAAAGAAAACAGAACTGTTATTCAGCTGCTTACGTTATCTCATTGGAAATGAGGAAACAAAACACGGTGTGGTTAAATACAGAGCATGGTGGAAATAGTCAGTGTGATAATTGAGGGTGCCCTCAGGGCAGGGGAGGAAGGGCTGGCAGCTCCTTGTTTTTCACATCCTGTTTGCAGAAATTGACATCTGTGAATATGATGAGAATGGCCTGGAAAAAAAAAAATATGAATTTATATCTAATTCATAATACATCAAGGCTATGGCATTTCTTGCATCCTGCTGAAAGCGCTTGCTGAAGTGTAGAAGCAGGGAGGGCAGTCCTCACCAGTAGGGCAGGGGAGCCCTCTGAGCCTGTCCTGGGCTGTAGTGCTGCTGTCTGGACTGTCTGGAGCCACTGTGGCATATGGGGCATGCAGGTGTGGGGCTGGGTAGCTCTCTGACAGCTGAACTTCTAATTTTTACTGTTCAAAATATAGTAGGGAGCCCTGCCCGCTCCTAAGATGGGTTAGAAATGGGATATCTGTTGGGTGCTGAGGGTTAGGGTTGCAGTGTTGCTCCAGCTGGGGGATGTGCCTCCTCAGTTGTTTGCATTGAAAATTGAAATGAGCAAAATGTGACTGAACAGTGATTTTTAGAGGAACATGGAGGAGAGTTTTCATATGTGCTCTTTTGCTACTGCATTTTCCAAGGAGCCATCACATAACCAATGGAGTATTTGTACTTAAAGGATTAATTCCTGCTGTTTGCTTGTGTTCTGTTAATCATACTGTTTCCTCCTGAATGATTACAATTGATGAAAACCGAGGCAAGGGATACGATAAACAATGCACACACAATCCAGGTACCAGGGGAGCAGGGTACTGCCAGGTCCTTCCTAGCACAGGTGTTCAGGTGTTCCATTGCCTGTTATGGGTAAGGGGCTTTCGTTCTGCTCATATTTGGAGATATGTCGAACTGTTAAATTAAGGGAGCTTCACTGGAGAAACTTGCTGTCATTTCAGGTGCCCAGGACCTTTAAATGAAAGTGTATCAAAAGGAGAGAGTGGCTACTATGGCTCATTGGTTAACACTGTGGTCTGTCTCCTTCCTCATTTTATTTTATGTGAAAAGCTGGCAATTTTCATATATCTATAAACAGGCATGAGCTGCTGCACAGAAATTGAGCTCGTTATATTAATAATGATTTACAATGAATGTCCTCCAGGGGCTTGATTTGGTCCACATCAAAGTCCTTGGGATTCTTTCCACTGATTACAGCAGCTCAAGCCCTAAGCAGGTTTTCTTTTTAAAGTCTGCCTTTAACGTCAGCTCGGTGTCAGGCACATCTCATACTGAGCTGCCTGCTGCCCAGGGGAGCAGGCACTGCTCTGAGCCACCTAGGGACAACAGGTCCTCATGGGAGATGTGGAGGTGCTGCTCTGCAGCCCCGGGGCCTCCCTGCAAGCATTGCTGCGAGGCTGGGGGTAGCCAGCTCCTGCTGCCAGCGATCCCTGGACGGTGCAGTGAAGCAGGTGGGGAATGAGAGCCCCATAACTTCATCCTAGGGCTCCATTTGCCATCAGTGGTCAGAGCGCAGGAGAGAGACTGAAGAGATCTTGGGTCTGCATCCCGCTCTTTGGAACTGTTTGGTGTCACCAGCTGAATTAGATAGGAGTCAAATTGTTCTTATGAGACCCTGAAATATCTCAGTGCTTCTGGACGACTGTTTATACAGTCAGAGGGAAATGCAAATCTGTGGCATTTTGATGCTGCTGCAGGAAAGATGTTTCCCTGGGGACAGGGGAGCGTGGCAGGGCGACAGGGCTCAGAGAGCAGTGCTCCTCCTACTTATGTAACCCCTGCTTATTTCAGAGCTTAGCAGGACTGCAGTGTCAACACAGAAGCTGGAAACAAACCACAAGTTCTTTCTAAGCTCTGTATGAAGCATCAATAAAATATGCAAGCAGTGAGTTTTCCACGAAGAAAATCTATTTTTTTTTTTCATTTTGGGCAGAATTTATATTTCTGCATTAATGTATTAATTTCTTTTTCTTTTTCTTTCTTTTTTTTTTTTTTTTTTTACTGTTTGTTCTTCCTTTAAAATCCTGAAGATGACCCAGGCAGTTCTGTGAGCAGATCTGGCTAGCGTTTCTAAAAAATGTTGCTGTGGTGCTTAGAGTATTGTTAAATTTTAATTATTAGTAGTTACAAAGCTAATAAATTACAAGAACACCAAAATCTATTCCAGCCATATTGCTGGGTTTCATTCAGACACAGTCAGATAATTATAACTAACAATAATTAAAAATTAAAAGTGCTGTAGGCACATACCCATCACATTGAGTCTGTCTGCCTGAACGTTCGTTATGGACTGCGAAACCAGAAGCGTTACCTCTGTTCTGGTGTCACCGTGCAGAAGAGTTCTGCCCCCCGGGTCTGTGGATCTCAGTAAGTTTGAATTCAGTGGGGGAGGTCTGTGTGGCTGTTTACAAACTTGGGGTTAGGAGATGGCTCCCATAGTGCACAGAGCTGTGGGAATGCTGCCGGGGCTCTGCAGCAGAAGGGGTTCTGTCCTGGGCCTGACACTCAGGAGGGGAATGCTGTGTAAAAGTGAGGGAGGCACCCTGGCCCCTCTGTGTGGCTCAGCAGTGCTCTGCAACCTGCCCCCAGGCTGAGGAGGCCCTGGCACAGCCAGATCATTTCTGCTTTATGTGAGGGTGATGCAGAAATCCCAAACTGCCCTGTGTTTGGCATGGTTGCAAGGTACAGCATTTTTTTTGTTGTTGTTTGGAAAGGAAATTCTGGTCAGTGTATTGCTTCTTTTTTTTTTTTTTTTTGTTATCTCTGACATCTCTCCAGAGAGATGCAGAAAGGTCTTTCAAGTCTATGAAGGCTCACCTGAGCTGAAGCTCAGAAATAAGAGTAGCTGTCTCACAATAAAAAAGGCCTTCATCATTTCTTGCCCCATTAATGCCGTTCTGTGGCTGGCCCTGGCTAACAAAGTGTGCCTAACTTGGCTTTAACTCGTGCAGAAAACCCAGCAGTGATGCAGAGTGGGGGAAGAAAAGGGAGCCAGGTGAAAGGCATCGTTTGAGTCATTAATGCACTTAAGCGCACCCAAGTGTCAACATGTGTGATCAAGTGTAAGGAGGCATGTCGTTCCAATGTGGCAGTGCTGGCACACAGAAGGGGCTTCCTACAGCAGAGATGGCACTTGGAGCCGGCGCTCAGGCTGCCCAGCTAAACCCGTTGTTGCCTGTCATCTATGCCCTAAGGCAAGGGTCCAACCAACTTTTGTGTAGGCACCATGCCATCCCAACAGATGGCCATGAGTGTAAGCCGCCAAGAGACAATGTATATGCATCAATTGTGTTTATTGAAAGCACAATTCCTGGCTGGAAATGTCCAAATGTCTATTTATTCTGAGCTAAGATGCCTTTAGTTAATGGATATGGAAATGCAGCCTAGCTTTGAACTATTTTATATACATTATATTGCAGTGTAGATACACACGTGTAAGACATGCTGATTTTTGGGAGCCCACTAAAGGTCTGCCCTGGTACATGCAGTCCCTCCCAGGATGGAGTCCTAGTGCCAGGGTGCTTCTCTCCCCTCACTGCTGGAGGCCAAATTCAGTGGGTACTGAACGTGGTTGTAAATCACTGCTGCACCACGTGGAGGTGTGCAAGGACTCAACCTTGTATGCTTGCAGACTTTCCTTTGAACACGTCTAACCTCTGCTTCCTTTCTGTGGTGGAAGCCCTTTGTACTTTGTGGGTGAATGTGTGACATACTAGCTGAGACCAAAGCTAGCTGTGCTGTACACATCCAGGCTGAAGGCTGCTGGTTTGTTTTTGTTCTTTTTTTTTTTTCACATGTAGCAGAAAGAGAACAAACACTATGCAAAGGTTTTGCTTTTGTGTTCGACAACATGATTACCCACCAAAAGAAGTAATTGATGAAAGAATCCAGAGAGAGGTTTGTATGTGTACATTAAAGGGTGTCTCCTTCCTGCATTTCTTAGCTTTATTCAGTTAAGACTTGTTAGTGTTCTTGAAAGCTTAGCTTTAAAGACTCCTCTAAACATATGGTTTGGTATTCATAAGGATCCAGGCACACTATGTGTAAATAAATACAGCAGGAATGTTTTACTTCCAGATACATTAATGCATTTCCCTGCTATTGCAAGCAGAGCACGTGGGCATGTTAAACATCCATCCTTGACCAAAAGGAGGAAGCACAGGAGAAGAAATGAGAAATAGATTTTCTTTCGGAAAGAGCAGATTGCACTCTCTGGTCTGGCAATAACAATTACTAATGACATTTAGAGTGAAATTAAGGATGAGAAATGCAAGTTGGCATTTCAGCAGTGCCAGTCAGTAACATTGCATCAGAGCTCACAGGAGAAATGAGAAAAAGTTTAGGGATGGAAAATTAATTTTGTTATGTCAACAATTAACAAATACCTTTTCTTCATTCTTTAGCACACTATTGCAAATTACTGCTGTGATAGTATTTAGCAGCTCCTCAGGTGAATGAAATAGCACTTTAGAATCCTCATTTCTGGAGTCAAACACACAAGATGTGATTTGCTCCACTTTGTTGAATAATGAATGACAGAAAAAAGTTCAAACTGACTAGGGAGGGAGAAAATGAGCTCTTGGATTTGCGGTCCTATAGTTTGTGCAGTTTCTCTCTGCAGACTTCTGTGGTTTTTTTTATACGGTTGTGACTGAATTAAACTTACTTGTTCTTTTCTTCCCTATCTTACAAATTTGGAAAGTCTGAAGTTGAACAATACACTCAAATCTATGCAGGAAAATTGTGGAGGAGCCAGACTTGAGAGATCAGGAAACTTCAGACCCTTTACTCAGAAGTCCTTGATCTGTTCATAAGGCAAAATTCCTATTCCCATGGGAATGTGATACAGTCTCATTCCCTCTGCTCTGCCTGGAGCCAGGAGCAGAGGGGCTGCAATCTGTGGGTCTGTGAGCATGCCCATCAGCACAGCTGGCTGTGCAGTGACAGCAGCCCTGGGGACAGCAGATCCAGATACTATTGCTTCCCACCACCAGAGCCTCAGGCAGGGCATGGTCCTTATAACAGAAAGAATGTTTTTGTAGTATGTAGGCAAATTAAACAAAAAATGTGGGGTTTTTGTTTCATTTTCTGTTCTTTTAGGTTGTTTTTTTCTCTCCAAAAAGTCTTGTCATAACGTTCATCTGTAATTGCTGATGGAGGAGTTCTCTAATATGGCCACTTCATTTTTTTTTTTTTGGGGGGGGGGGGGGGGGGGGGATGTGGCTGTTGTAGGGGCTATGGAGTGTAGTTGGGGTTCTGAGCGTGGATTAGCTCTGTTTCTTCCAGTGAGTATCACTGTCATCCAAAGTAACCAACTTCAGCTTTCAAAGGAACAGGGATGCTGCATTGAAAAGGGCAGAACATAAGCACTATTTGAGGAGGAAAACAGTGGAGCTTGAGAAGTCCCTGCTTTAAAAAGCTCATCCGAGGTGGAGTACAGTATGCTTTTAAAAGTTCTGTTTCTTCATTTGCTTGCTGCTGGAGCAAAATGGGGATGCTTGTCCAGACATAAGAGTATATGCCTGAGTGTTTTCACAAGAAATGTCTAGATCATTAAATATAATAGGTCTCAGCTGCAGTTTTGATCACTGAAGCATGCACACAATTCATCACAGCAAATTAGGTACGTCTTTGTAACTTATCTTTCTGCAATTTGCTGGCACTTTTAAAGAGCTGAAACTTATCTGAAATGTCTTCTGCAGTACATACAATATAAAGTATTCTGTGTTTATTGTTGGAGAACAAGGATTCAGTAATAACAAAAACATGGAGCAGTCTGTTTCTGCTCCTGCATCTTGCAGAACCAGCAGTAGTACCAGCAGAGATCCCCAGCTGCATTCATTATTTATATATTTTAGTGAATTTCTTGTCTGCAGTAAAAGAGATGTAAGCTTCAACATCAGACTGTTTGTGCCAAATTCCATCCTACAGCCCATTCAAGAAACCTGAGGCAGCCGTGGGTCTCAGTCATTACACACACCATTTATCTGATTGGAGTTTTGTCTTCTCTGGCTTGAAATGTTGCTTGTTCTTTAAAAGCTTGGTTTGACCTTTGGAAATAAAAGACATTCGATAGGCATTTTTTAATTTTTGTTTTGTAGTGAGAACCCAAACCAAGGCCTACTTAAACAGAAATTGGCACTCAGAAGCAGCACAGTTACTGAAAAACATTTAGTTTATTACTGGAAGAGGACAGACGTTAGTGGAGTCGAAAGCTACCTTTCAGTGGATTCATCAGTTTCAGTCACTGGTTAGTCTGTGAGCAGATGGATATACTTGTAACAGTTAGTGTGAATTTATACTCTGGGTTTTTGCAGTTTCCTTAAGATCACTGCTGTCTTACCTGCTGAGTGGTTTGAACGTGCATTTTTGTTTATTTTATTTTCCTCAAAGAGGATGTGGTTGTTTTTCTAATTGCAGGTATTTCTTACATCATAGAAAGGTACTTATCATTCATCTCTCTGAAAACTGTGTAGCTACAGTATAAGCAAAATGTTGTAAGAGTTCCCCAGTATGGCTTCTCTGGAAAAAAATAAACAGTCTAGACCTAGATAAACCATTTCCAATAACCAGATATTTTTAACTGTATGAAGGTGATTGTAGTCTGCCTGTATTTACATCTGGGGTCTGCTGCAGTGGAACGGTCTCCTTTTTTCCTCAGAAATTTAGGGCTACTGGTAAACAGAGCAATGCATTAAACACTCCATCTCTGAAATAGAAAGAAATACTGTCCTAGCCTCTACTGTGTAGCATCTTTAGGTTTCAGGGATTTTGTTTAAATCTGGAACTTATGTCCAGGAGAAATAAATTATTAGATTGTAAAAGCAGCGGGGGAGGGAGTAAACATAGTCTCTTTTGTCCTTTATATCATTTCCCCAAGAAGATAATAAATGTATGGCAAGTGTACAGGCATTGTGTGTATATTGTATTTCAGATGTGAAGCCCAAATTTCAGACAGGAAATCCTGGATTGATGCTGTACCATGGTTTCCTACTCCTACAGTGCTGGTGGAGCCCCCACCACTTCTGCCATTAGAAGGCATCTGAAAAATAGGTTCATGAAGAAATTTAGAAGGCCTTGAGTGTACTTGTGCTATGCCAAATAAGAGATGTAGGGTTTAACCCTGGGGTTTGGCTCTTAGTCAGTGAAAGGCAATGGAAGCAGTGGTTTTCCCTGTAGTAGCTGGGTGCAGCTGAGGACCCAGTCCTGCTCTTTGGGTGGCCTTCCTGGGGCCGTTTTAAATAGCATGAGAGAGCTGCTGGCTGCTTCCTTGATGGCATACCTGCTGTCCTTGCTCTGTGAGGTTGGATATAGAGCTTGAGTAGTGAGTGGTCAGGAAACAATGGGGCCTGGTAAGAACAAAAGAAGGAACTGTGATCTGGCAGGTTGGTAGCTCGCCTGCCTGCAGCTGGGCTCATGCACCGGGCTGTCAGTGTCTGCACCTTGTGCTTTTGGCAGGAAGGCTGTTGTATTTGCAGTCCAGCCTGCTATCAGGGAGCTGAGTTATGGATAGAGACATACAGCGGTTGTGCAGTAGTCTTGTTGCTTGCCCTTCCTGAGGTTGTTTTCAGAGGAGTATATTCAGACATAGTCATGTTCATGCTCAGTTTTAACACCAGATTTACAGATTGGTTTCATATCACACTTTCTCCAGAGGAGAAAGGAGGAAATGTAAGATTATTTAGAAAGCATTTTTTTCCACATTGTGCCTGTTCTGTGTTAAACCAAAGTGGCACAGCAGTGTTTTATGTGCAGGCTTGAGCGCATGTGTGCCATGACCCAACACATGTAGCAAGTGCTCCTGGGCTGATTGCTGAGCTTCATCCTTTTTTCATATCGATAGAATAATGTGAAATGTAGTAAACTGCCTGTCCACAGCGAGGTGACAGGGCTTTGCTGGAAAAACATAGATGATACAGATAACCCTACACATGCTGATGGGTTCAGCATAAAGATACGTTCTGCTGTCGTGTAGGATCACCATGGGTTCAGCAAGGCTTTGCCACCCCACTTCTGTGTGTACCAGCCCGTATTTGGCAGCAGCAGTCCTGAGCTTATTCACTTGCAGTGCTTGAGCTTATTCTCTGCAGAGCATCTCGCATGTCCTCTGCTGTGTCCTGGGCAGGTGGCACGTAGACCTGGAGGTCAGCGCTGCAGAGCCTGCATGGCTCTGGCTCTGCAGCACATGGGGACAGCAGCTCTCTGCCTGCAGAACCAACCCCAAGGTGAGTTCCTGCCTAACCACCAAACCCCTTTTGTTTCTATGGCAGCTCAATCTGAACACGTGGCCATGGGCACTGAGGCTGGACCACATATAGTGTTATCTGTCATCACTGCAGCGCATGGTTCTGTCTCCAAGAGGAGTTGTAAGACATTTGCTCTTGAAAATTTCGTCCTCCTTTGGGGCTCTCACGTGCTTTTAGTCTTTGCATGAAATCATACTTGCTTAAAATGTAGCATCTTGCTGTTTAGAAGTCAAATTTTCCGAGTATCAGTGACACTTCTAATGCAGTAGCACTGCCTGGAAAATCCCATTTTGTAACAGCTACAGATATTTTGTGCACACAGCACAGCAACACTGCCTCATTGCTTTGTCTCGTGATGTCTTTGAGGAGACAGCTCATGTTGGTGATATTTTGGCCCCGCTGTTTCTTATGGGAACCAGTCATCCTTGGTCCTTCATACTAACAGTTCCTTTGGGGTTAATTCCTTCAGGCAGTGGGCTGGTGACAGTTCTGTCTGCAGATTTCTGCTCTGCCAGTGGCGTCTGTGCTAATGGGAAGGCATGTAAAGTGCTTCTATGAACTATGGCCTTGCTATTTTATAGCAGAGACTTGTACTGGAGGATTTTTGCCCCTTTTGAAATTGGAAATCAGCAGTAACAGCCACTGTGTCCAGGACAACATGTCACTGACTGCCTGTTTTGTCAGACTGAGCAGTGTGTGGGCACCATGTGATGGGGATGTTTGTCTGCCTTTTAAGAAAAATGCATCCATAATGCTAAGCAATACAATTTGTCACATCTGTATTTAATTAGAGAGGGTTTTTCATTAGTTGCTGTTTTTTAGAAGAATCACACTAAAAGAGCTGTGTTACCTGTAACCTAAATGCTGATAAATGTAGCTCATTTGGAGCCAGTCTTTCTGCACTTGCTTATTTGGTCTAAGGAACTGTATTCAGCTGCAGCTCCCATAGTTAGGAGGATATTGCCTAAGTGAAGGCTGCAAGACATGTCCCTGTTAATATTTGCATTAAAATTCACAATCAAGGCTGAAGCTCTTTTATACCCAGTCCTTGCCACCAAGAATACCTTCCTGCTGCAGGAAAAAAAAAAAAGCTATAAGAAATCAGCTGCTGTTCAGTGACCCTTGCCATGCCAAGGAACAGCAGGGCAAGAGAAGGAGCCAGTTTTAGGTTCAACTTTGAATGCCATGGGTTTTGTTGGTTTGTATTCCCATAGAAACAGTCCTTCAGTGAAGCTTGTATCAGTGCATTTTCACTGGTGAGTGCTAAAGGGACTATGTAAAGTGTTTTCCTTCAGCTTAAAGTAGTTTTTAAGAAAAAATGTGAGAGGATGCTCACCTGGTCCTGTAACAGGCAGCTAATCAGAGAATTATTCAGTGTTTGTAGAAGAGCTACAAAGTTCCCACAGTGATGATGCCAGCCCTCGGATAAATGAACAGTTTTGGGCTTCTGTGGTGTGTTTTACCTTAGGAGGGGTTAATGGGATGTGCTTCAGATAGGCTTAAAGAAATCAACAAATCATGATTTTGAGAGGAGTAGCTAAGAAGATTCCTAGAAAGTGGTTTTGCCCTTGCACATGATTTTGTAATGCAATGTTTCCCTGTTTAAGACTCAGAAAAGGATGAAGTCATGTCAGCACTGGCACGTGTTTGCTTTTGTTAGCACAGTGGTGGAAGTTTCTTTAGACTCAGGCAGAGCACGAGGTGCCACTGCCTGCCAGGTGGGTGCCAGCCGTGGGGTGGGATCAGTGGAACAGAGCTTCCATTGCCCAAGCTGAGGCACTGGGGCATTGCTGGGCAGCGTGTGGACATCCTCTGAGCAAGTCTCCTGTCAGGGTCAGCAGAAATGGGGATTCACCAGGGAGAAATGCTGAGACTGTGGAAGGAGCATAGGAATCCTAAAAGGACTGTTTTCACAGACTTCTGACAACAGTAATTAAATCTGCCCCCCCCACTTTACATTAAGTAGTATATGGTTCTTCCCTCCACTTATTTTGATCCTGTGTGTCGCATACTGCAAGCTTCAAGCCACATGGATCTGATGCATTTGCATTTCTGAGTAAAATTCTCAGGAGCATGTGGTCCCATGGGACAGGTATTATTAGCTCCCTTGTTTCATTGGGTGCCTCAGTGAATCAGAGTGTGTTTACAGTGAGTTTCTCTAACAGAAGTCTCTGCGTGTTTCTTAATAATATATCCTCCTGTGGTTTTTATTTCCAAAGTGCCATGGTAAGGAAATTTTCCCAAAGGCTTCAGTTTGCTTTTGTACTCCAGCATTTTATCCCATGTTTGTGAAAGAAGCATATAGATGTTCTGGTGAGATATTTAATCGAATATGAGATGCTGTGCCAGGCTTAAACTAGTATTTGTAGTCCACTTGTAATAGGATCACCTTGTTTTATTCTGAGTTTTTAGAGAATACAAAGAGATGTCAGGTCAGGAAGACTGACGGTACAGAATTATTAGTCTCATGTGGAAAGGGGAAACACATTGTCAGAGTCCAATTAGGACTGTGCAACCTGAATTAGAAGAGAAATTAAATTCATAAATCATCCAAAAAATCCTTAGCTAGTGCAAGAAAAGCTTGGCACTGGGGAAAATAACCGTAAGAAAGGTATTTGTATTAAAAGGTAATGTTTCAAACTCAGAGTAGCATGGAAATGCATATCCAAATTCAAGAAAATGCTAGAATTAACAAAAGCAATGTCAGTATGGAGACAGAATGGCAAATTGTTCAGACTGTCCAGCACGGCAGCCAAGCACACAGACCCATGTATGCAGAACAAAGACAGGCGAGGGTTGGGGGGTGGTGCTCAAGTGTGTGTGTGTGATTTGTAAAGAACAATGCTCGGGTAGTTGCATTTCAATATAGGGAAATGCAAGCACTAGGAAAAGAGTTTTTTTGTTTTTTGTTTTTTTTTTTAAAAGCCAACAGTGTTTAGTTGGTCATGTGTGGATCGGCTTTTTTCCATGTAAATATTCTGTGAGTTCTGAACCTACTGACTTCAGACAAAGCTCTCTGTGTGGCCGAGGTGCTCAGCAAAGTGTGTGCAACATCGGTGACAGGGGTGCACATCTCCTTGTCTGAAACAGCCAGCCTAGCTTTCAGAGGCACTAAACCTCCAGATGTATTTTCTTGCACACTTGAAGTGATTTTTTTTGTTGTTGTTGTTCAATGCACTGTAAAGGACAGCTTCCTAATTGCATTTGTTGATGTGCCAGCTAAAAGTGTGCTAATGCTGGGACTGACTAGTGTATGGCAAGTTATCAGATGCTGAGAGATGTGAAGGAGGCAGGAGCACAGGCAGACTTCTCCTTTCACAAAGGATGTGCCACCTTTCGTTTGTCACTACCTCAATTTCAAGGGATTCTTCAGATAAAGAAGGAACATGTGAACCTGTCTTGCCTGACAATTTTTTTTATTGAGTACCATGATAACTTGGAGTTGAGTTGTTACAAGCATTTTATGTGGTGGGTGAAGTATCAGGGGAAAGGGAAGAAGTGATGTTGTATTTCCTGAAAGTAAGATCTAAACATATAAATGTCACCGGGTAAGAGTTACCTGAAACAACTGGAAGGGGAATTAACACTTGGTTTTATGGGAAACATTGGTTACCCCTATCGGTTCTAATGAAGTGTATTAACTAAATCGTGTTCTGAGTATTCATTCAGCCCTGTTTATGGCACACTCTTGAGTACATTTACTGTTTGTCAGAAGTGCAAACTAGTGAACATATGAGGCTTTAAGACAAGCCATCTGTTAGTCTTAGACCCTTGGATAATTGTCAAACAGTTCTAAAAATAAGCACATATGAACTGCAAGGGAGTGCAAAGGTGATTTTTCTTTAGTCTGATGGCAGAGTAATGACCAAAAATTGAAAATAAAAATAAATCATTTTTTTCCTGTAAATCAAGCTTGCTCTCCTTCTCTCTCCTTTCTCTCCTTTTTGTATTCCTCTCCTTCTTACTGTGCTATTTCTTATTTTCTTCTACTTAGCTTTTTTCCTCTTGCTCTTCTGGGTCATGGCATCCCCTGAATTCCTCTCCAGTTTAGGATTAGAGCGGCACCAATTTAAGGCTCACTGCTTTCCAGAGAGAGCATAATCTTCATTGGCTAAAGCAAGGCTTGTCCTGTGTCCTCTGCCTAAAGTAATCTCTTCATAAAGTCAAGACACAAAGATTTTGATGTTTATAGACTGCTCTTAGAGTGAGTACATCTGTGAAGAATAATGTCTGAGAGCTTTTTGGACCATTTCGAATTCAAATGGTGCAAAACAACTTTTAAAAAAAGAATGTTGCAGATGGTATTTTGTAAATATTTAGGCACTGACTTCTGTTCGTAGCTCTTGGGAGGTTTTTTTGTCTCTTTTTTACATTTGTGTTCGAATGTGAGATTTGAACTTTGTCCCCAAGCCAGTGTCTGAAATTGGGGTTTAGTTTTTTGTCTTGAAGATGTTTGTATTAATGTTATATGGAGGGATCACTTCTCTTGAATGCCCCAGCCCTGCTGGGCAGATGGACTGCTGCGGCTTTTGCCCCTTGCTGGAGGACTCTTCACCTTATAGAAAATGCAGTGAATAGGAACAGCCAACCACTGTGAAACCAGGCAGCTGTGTTCACATGGCACTGTTGGAGTCGATGCTTCCAATCTAGGTGATTTGCAGTGCCAGAGCAACTTGCACAAGCATGGGGCAGCCGTGGACATAGTGTCTCCCTTATGGAGCAACTGCTCCCTGGTACCCAACACACTCATGGTCATGGGTCACACCATGTGCTGATCACCAATTCAGTTTCGTGTTGGCTGTTTGTCACATACATGTTCTGTCTCCATAATTCCTGTTGAAATGATTTTGAGAATGGTTTCTGTTCGTTTTAATGTTATTTGGAATGAGAGAGAGTAGTTTTACAACCTTTAATCTCAGCCTCGGCCTCTATGTAAAACTGTAGAAGGCTTATGAATTTCATTTGAGGGCATCACCAGCCCTGTTGTGCCATTTCTTAATTCCTGTATAACATGGTCTTTTATGTATATATGCACACATGCATAGATGTTCCACACCAGCCATTTCAGAATTGTACCACCTAAATATGTAACACATACACAGTGGCGCTGTAGACTGGATGTATTATGGCCTCAAACCATTATCACCCTCTCTCCCCCCTCACAGTTGCATTTTATTTTTTTCACCTGCTCCTATGAAGTACACCTGTGAATTGTTGGCAGGGAATTTTGCTGCAGTGTGGGAGACTCCCAGCTTGACTGCATGGCTTGGAACTTGGCTCTGTCATGTGCTGCTTTTCTCTCTGTGTGTTTTCTCTCAATCTCTATGTGGCTTGTAAGAGTTCCTTTAACTGCTGTAAGTGATCATCTTTCAAGACCAATGCTTTTCTTCTTGACATAGCGCTCTGAAAATGGAGAATGTCATACTAGTGTTTTCATAATAATGCACATAGAAAAAGAACTATTCATTGTAGATGTCCTGCACAAATGGCTTGATCCATATCCAAAGGGCAGGCAGGGGGTGTCCCCAGGGAAGATGTGGAGAGCAATCAGTGCATACAGGGACAGTAACCAACCATTCTTTGAAATCTTTTTATTTCCTGCAAAACCTCTTGCCCAGTTCCTTGGTCACAGATACTTCTGCAAATGGTTCATCTGGGGATTGTGCAGCAAGTAGAAAATTCCACTTAAACACTGAGACAGCCCTGGGGCTCAGGATGGTTGCATTTTTCCACCTGATCTGGCTATCAGAATTGCTATCCATTTTGCGTGATTATTAAGAAAAGAAAAAAAAAAAAAAAGAAAAATTTCCAACCTTGCCCTATAAATAAGCTGTGACTTACTTGATCTTGACAGGTGACTTAGTGCTGCTATAGAATTTTCCAGCTGCAGTAATGTCTCAGAATGATGTATTCTGTGGGGTATCAGCTGTGAGCCATGCGTAAACCTGGGGACCTAACAGGAGCTGAAAAGAGCCATTTTTAATGCTCTGCTTCCAAATTATGTCCTGCCTCCTGCCAGCCCCAAATGTGTACCATGTGGATGTGCAAATACATGTGTAAGCATGTCTGGAGAGCCCTCGTTTTTGTGGCTGCTGTATTTTCCTTTGGAAATCACCATTAAGAAATATATTTATTTATTTTAAATATAAACTCTGGAATTGACAAGTCATATGAGAGCTGCTTCCCGCTCGCCTGCCTGCCCTCCTGTTGAGAAGGGGTGGGAAGTTTGGTGATGAGTCAACGGAAGGCTACGTGGGTGGAAGCATTCCCGTGGCACGTTCAAGATGCTTGGTCTCTCCTGGACTTCTAGGTTTCATCCTGGCATAGCTCTCTGTAGCAGAGGGGTAAGCTATTTCTGCAAGGGCCTGTCATGTTCTGACTGCCAGAATTACATTTTTATAATTGGTCTGAAATCAAGGTCAGCAGGGGCAATTTGTTAGTGGGCATGCATAGAGATGCCCGGTGTTAAAGTTGTTTTGTAAGGATGCAGTGCATGGGTTAAACATGCAAAGAACACGTGGGAAAAGAGACATAAGCGTTGAACTTGGACACTTTCTGACATCTGCAAAGTGTGGTTCCAGGAAGCTCCATGCACACTGTGCAGAGTGAGTAAAGCAAGAAGATGTGATGTGATGGCAACTTGCGGTAGGAAACACAGGGGTTGACAGACTTTTTGGGGAGGCCTGTTTGTGTGGTCTGAAACACATTTCCAATTGTGAGAAACCTGTGCTGAGTGCAGAGGATATGGGCAGGCTTTTGGAAATCTTCTGAACTCGGCAGTGGTGTGAGGCAGTTGCCCATGCAGGTCATTGGGTGCTCATAAGCCCTGGGGTGGGCAGGACTGGTGGGTTTGTGTGGGCTCCCAGATTGGGTTGTGCAGGATCTGCTCCCAGACAGACAGGGAGGATTCTGCATGCTCAGACTCTTTTATTCCTAGATACATTTGTGAAAATGTTGTAAGATGTGGCTCTATTTATTAACTGCTTGGTCCTGGGACTAGTCGGCATATTGATTGCCAATAATGCTTGCAAAGGGAATAAATGATCCATTCCCAAGATAGTAAAACAAAATCACAGTCTGCATATGGAGTATGTGTGTTTTATTCGCTTTACACTGATGGCTCTATAGCATGCCTAGTTTCTCAGCTCCTAACTGACTCAGCTCTGAATAGCTGCAGGATTTGAGTATAATCTGTTGTTACTTTGTGTAAATTCTGTTCACAAAAACAGTGTACTGGTTGCCTTAGGAATGTTCAGAACATATTATTAACCTATGTTTGAGGAGGGAGGGCTCACAATGAAAGCTTCATTATCAGATTAAGAGCCACATACCATTCCTTTATTGACCTGCCTGGTATAATCAATGCAGCAGCCACACAAGTTTGAAATCATGCTCCCTGACTGTAGACTGTGCGTCATGCGTCTAGTGCTGATCATGCATTATCTTTTAAATGACACTGCCTAAATAAGTATGGATTTGTCTACTGTGCGTAGCCTTCTTTCGATTGGAAAATGGTAAATGTTTCATTCTGTTTTTATTGATATTCAGGAGGAACTAAAAATAGAACTGTAATGAAGTGCACTAGAAATGCCCATTGTTAAAATGCTCAGTCTGAGCACAGTGCACCTTGTGTAATTTTTAGTGTTTGTAAATGTTTCTCTGGTTATGTTTAGTGGACAAGCTTCTTGTTGGTGCTGTGGTGATGTCTGTAGGGTTCCATTCATCCCCACTTGTTACTTGATCTCAAAACAGCTTTATCAGTGCAAAGGTTGTTCCTCTTTAAAGCTAGGAAAATCTGTGTGTACAACAGAATAAAAAGCCATTGGATATTATGTTTGGTAATGATAAATTGTCTAGAAGCAAAGCCATTTCAGCTATCACTTCAGTAGATGTTATTCAGATATAATGCTATCCCTTGATAGGCTTTCCGGGTCTTTGGACAGTACTTCTGTTTTTTGATTCTGAAATACTAGCATCACTAGCTGGGGCTGTGTTCACAGGGCTGATGTTATGCTAAACAAGGTACAGCTATCTTACTCTCTTCATCAGTTGATTGTCATTTAATTTCACAAGGGATCCTTCTGAGTGTGCTCCAGCTATAATTCTTCTGCCTTCTCTCTAACCTTTTGTCACGTTAAAGCCTGACTGCTATTGTGCAGTTTTCTCTCAGCCCATCTGTACGATATCACAGGTAACTTTTGTCATGATGTATAAAGTCAGCAGCACTTCTGACACCTGGTGGTCAGCTTTTGGGAGTGCACAGTCCAGAAATTCTGACTGCAAATGGGGTCACTGCTGCCTGCACACCCAAGCATTGCAGGCTGCCCTCTAGCTCCTTCCACAGATGCTTTTCATTAGGGAGATGTCATTTCTGGATTAAGTGGAGGATCGTTTTTCTTTCCTGATTGAGATGTAACTGTGGATAATTTAGAAGAGCCAGATGATTTATTAAAAGTTAAAGTATCTTACTTTATTTTAAAGCACTGTTGTTGTAAATAAATAATTGGATTCAAAATTCATTTCATGTTTAAAAACATATTATTCAAGCTGACGGACTTTCCCAGCTCTGTTATTAGGCAGATGGAAACCAGTGAAGTTGCATAAGTTTGAAATAATGCACATGAATTTTTATATTTGTGAATGCTTGGGGACCCAGTCCAACAAAAGCTCACCATGAAGCTCCTCTCCAGTTGCTCCAGCAGTTGAATAATCATACAAATGAAGCTGTGCTTATGTGAAGGACTGGGGTTTTGTCAGCATGCAAAATGTAGGTGAATCAGTACCGCTCTGAAAATGTGCTTCCAAGGTTGGCTTTGCTATTTATTGGCTCCAGCACAAAGTGGCAAGACAGGTCAGCATGCTCTGATGAGAGATTCTGTGGTGACACAAGGCTATTAGAGATCCACCCGAAAAGGAACAAAAAAAGACTCTGAAAGAAATGTGTAGGGCAAGGTCTGTTCTTAAAGAGATTTACCTTCTGGGTTACATATCCAGTCTTCTTTCTGCTGGGGATTAATGTTCCTGTTGCCTGAATTGGTGGTTCAGCTGTTCTTGCTGAAGTATTTCTTGGACTGAGGAGTATGTGTCACAATCTGGTGTCTCTCTCTGCCAGCACTTGCACCCATTACTAGTGATAATAAAAGAGTAAAATATGGCTCGGGCTCCCACAGTGATTCACTTTTTTCTTAATGGTTACTCTTAAGGGAATCCCTACAGGCATATTTTGCCCATGAAGTGTTACCACTTTCTTTATATGTATTGAAGGGGGGAAAAAAAGAAAGAAGCCCTCATGGCTGTACTTGGCTTGTAGAATTTTTTGTTTAAGTTCATGCCAGTATTAACAGATCTATCAGAACAAAGCAAATGTGTCATATTGGCGGCTGTTACAGTAAAGAAAAAGTACTCGTAAGTATTTTGTTTTGTAATAATTGAGAAGCTTTTATGTTGAGCTCTGCATAAATGGCACTGAGTAGGAGGGTATGGGCATGCTTTCTATTATTCTGCCCCTCATGCATGTCTCCTTTTTTCGTCTTTCCAGAACCACACATTGAGCCAGCACGCACAGTGAGCCACTGGCACTACAGGACACCTCTCTGCAGAAGACTTGACGGTGGCACAGTGGGGAGGACCATTTGAACATTACATCCAATCAAAGTGTCATTTGCAACCCAGATGTAAAACTCTAATGATTTGGCCATGAGGCGCTGCTATTATAAGCAGCTGGAAATGAATATTAATGGAAGAGATTAAAAGTATTCCATGCTCAGTATTTTTTATTGTCCTGCTTCAGCTAGTGTACTTTAGAGCTTCTGCTTCTGACTGAATTTATAGTGTTAGCTAAATCTGCTTTGATGCTGTTGCCCTTTGTTGCTTCTTGTATTATATTGATAGTTAAAAATTAGATGTGTTTTTTTTTTAAGCTGCTTTTTAATTGCAATTTTAGGTAACTGTGCATTGTGATGTGATTGCTTGGCTATTGTCTGAATATTTCTTTTTCTTTTTTTAATTAAAGACTAATGCTTTGATTGGATTTGCCAGTTCACCGGACAGTGATTAAAACTATGTAATGAATATAATCGGTTTCAGTGCAACTGGATGGTCTGCTTTATAAATGTGACTTATCTGATTGCAATAACTAGTACAGTTCAATAAAGGGAATACATGAGCTTAGTGTTGGAGTTGGTCTGTCTGTCAGTCTGTGCCACGTGTCACCACTGCTGGCTCACTTGTAAATTGTACAAACCAGTGGCTCACCCAGCAACAGAGTTCTGCACCCCATGAGGAAGGAAGACTGGAAGAAAAGCAGAAGCCCTGCTCTTGTGCCTGGTGTTCTCTCCAGGATGCGCTGCACTTCTCAGACTGAGGTAAGAACATCTCTTACAGATCTGGGCACCAAAAGGAGTTACTAACTTGTGAGTATTCTTAACCTTAAATCAGCAAGAATGGAGGGATATTGGTCTGTAGGTGCCTTGAACCTACCTCTGTGTTTCTTTGTTTCAATACAAAAATTAGCTTTCCGGTTTGTATAGAAATGTGCAAATACTGGATCAGGTCTCTTGATTTGAGACAGTGTATTTCAATCACATGGATTTCTAGGCCCACAGGTATTGTATCTCTGTGTGACTGCCATACGTCTGGTGCTTTGAATTGCCATTGTACAGTCTAATATATTAGCAGGCTTTTTTCTTTCTTTTTAAACACAGCATATGGTAATGAGGTAAGTTAGGTCTCCAGTCAGTGAAATAGTCATTTTAAGGACTGTGAACATCTTTGAAAAGTTAGTGAGATGTAGTTATAGCATCTCCTACCTGAATGAACCGTAATTGTTGTGGAAAATGTTCAGCAGTTGTGACAGCTGAAATGAATGTGGTTACCCGTTTCCATGATGTACAAGGATTTGCAGAACTGCAGCATAGCAACATGTGCATTTAGAGCATTTCAGATCTGTGTTGACCTAGAGCAAGCACTGCTGGTTGTTGTCATTGTATTGTGTCTGTGCCTGGAGCATGTATGTGATATTTTGTTCAAAATGTTTTCAAGGAAGCATTGTGCCCACATCGCTTTTTGCAGTAAGAGTGTTAACAAGTGCAGGGGCACAGCTTGTTGACACTGCAGATGTTTTCAGTGGATAGATTTCTGCTGATGTTGGTATCTGTGTTGCACAAACATAGTTCCAGCATGTCAGTGGAACACTATGCACAGATGGGAGGGCTACCAGACATGACCAAGAGAGGATTATCCCTCTGGTAGGAAGCACCGGAGCAGGTGCAAATTTTTGCTTGAGAAAAGTTTCAACTTTCTTTTAAGAATGATGCAGTGTCCCATTTGGGGCAAAGGATAAGTTCACTTCCTAATCTGCCAGTTATTCTGCTAAAACAGTATTGCATGGACATTCAGAAAGAGTTTGGATTTGACATTTTGTTTTTGTGATTCAGAAATTTGAGCCCTACTATAACAAAAGTGGAAATGACATTTCTTAATTTCAAAGAGGACAGTTCTGTTTTCATCTAGATAATCCTTAGCTGTTGATGTTGTTTATGCAACAAAATCATTTTACTAAAATGATCCGTTTATTAAAAAAAAAAAAAATTCTACTTGATTATTTCTCCATAGGACACTGCGCAAATGCTTATTTGCTAAAAAAAAAAAAAAAAAAATTAGATAATGAAATCAGCAGTTCTCATTCATAATGTATGCATACTTCTAACTCAAAGGCAACATTTTAAGGTGTTTAAGATGAAATTGAAGTGTCCTGTAGTACAGGCTCATAGTCATACTCTGGTAAGAAAAAACTATCCGGGGAATATACGTCAGCTGCTCTGGTAACAGTTTGTGCCATCTTTCCCTCTGTGGTAAAAGCAAGGCAGCATTTCTGGGCAGAGGTTCTCACAACAGGGATACCGAAAAGGGAGGCTCTTTGCCTGATGCTGGGTTTGGAATGATACTTGATTGCTTCTGGGCAGTGCTTCAGAAATGAAAAGTTAGATTTGGGTTTGAATGTTCAGGAAAGGATTCTGTGCTGCGAATCCCAAGGGTGAAGTGATGTTTTCATGCAACTCTGAAAGCTGCTTTACTAGTGTTGTGCTGAAGCACGTGTCTTTGTCTCAGCATCTCCCTGCTGATAACCTATAACTAGGTGTATATTCACTGTGCTGAGATGGAGATGCCCTCATGTGAGGATCCTACTCTGAGCTGTGTAATTTTTTCCACCTGACTGGGAAGGTGGGCATAGGGCCAGTGTGCTGGGGCCTGAGCTCAGCCTGGTGATGCTAAGCCGGTGTGTGTCTATGCTGCGTGTTGCATCTGCCTGGAATCCTCCCCAGCTCACGAATGAAGAAGAGCAGAGGTAGAGGGGAGGAATAGTTTGTTTTCTACCCTAGCATTAAAAAGTTCAAGCCTGGGGGGCTGTGGCCCTCCTTTGTCTTCTCTGCAGTATAAGAACTTCATGGTGGGCAGCACAAGTGAGACCGGAGACAGGAGCTGGACTGCACCCATGAAACTGGAAAAAAACTGAGCTGTAGTCCTCTTTTGCAAGGGCTCTGTATCTTACAGTACTTGGATGCTGTTTGAATAGTAAAGGACAAATGTTGCTTTTGGATTTTTTTAAAAGATACTATTTACCAAGTCTGGGGACATATAGCGTGAATCTCCTGAGATTGGTTTGTGGGATTTTTGGATATAACCGGGCACACATAAAAAGTCATCATAACTCCAGCGCACTCTGTGATGAGGGATGCTGCTGTCTTGATACTTGCTTTTTAATGGGCTAAAGAAGATCTGATTGTGGGTGTGGGGAAGAATGCTGCTGCAAGGAAGCAGAAGGAGAGCTGTCTGCTTCTTTACCAGAGAGCTGCATCTGTGATGCACTGGGCATCTGCAGCTCCCAGAGGTGCATGTTCACAGCCTGTGCCCGAGTGCAGCATTGCTGTCTGACCCTTTTTTGTGAGGGCTGAGCTTCCCTAGGTGGGGCTGCACCCAGCCAAGCTGCAGCTGACAGCTCTGTAGTGCAATGCTGGGCCTTTGTCTGGTGGTCTTGTGTGGCTGCTTTTTCTGTGCCATTGTGTCCCACTTGGGAGTGGGGGTAGCACAGCCCTGTGCTGGTACAAAACACAGCTTTGCTGGCATAGCTGCAGTCACACCAGGGAGTGCTTTGCCAGTGTAGTATATAGTTCCTGTATCAGTTAAAAGCTCCTAGGGAAAACAGATCCTAACTGTGCAGGTGGAGAAAGATAATATCACAGCTTCTAGTACATTTAAGGTTTTTCCCCTTTTTTTCTTAGCAGCCAAGAAGTGCTACAAAAGGCATTTGGAAAACAGTCAGATATATTGGATCCAAATGCACCTGTATTTCAACAGCTACAACACATCAAAAATGTGATGGAGAGACTCAGTAATCCCACAACTTCTCCCTCCCTATCCGTGTTACTCACAGCTTCTGTGCTGGAGATCGGCTTCTGTGCAGCAGTGTTGCAGATGCAGGCTGGGACCAGCTGTTCAAAGCCCAGGTGGTGCAAATGATTCGCAGGTAAGTGCAAGCCACAACTCCTGGAATTCTTGCTGCAGAATTTAGGCAAGAGGCAACTTAGGACTTTAGGCAGAGTCACTTTATGATCTGAGTAGTGTTAGGACCAGTGAAATGTTGGTAGCAATGAAAGTTTTAAATGTGTTAAAAATTGTACAGTTTAAGACTTTAAAAGCTGAGGCAAATCCTGAAATATAATATGAAATGGATTAATAGCAGACTTGTATTTGCAGCAGTCTAGTATACTAGCTGTTATACATTGAGTGATCTTTCCATTTAGCTTCGCTGCGTACCCACATATCCAAAAAGCACTGATCTCAGCACCTATGTAGTCTCTGTTGCATATTTGTATTTCGTTTTCAATGCATCTGTAGGTACTCATCTGTTGGCCAATCAAACATAAAAGCAGATTTTCTCACACTGGATCTGTTCATAGTTGATCACCTTTGCCACAGGGATCACAGCTTTTTGTCAGGTGTTGTAGAGTTTTGGAAAAAGCAAGTCCATTGCTCCCAGAAGAAGGGATAATAAAAGAAGTTTGGGAAACATCTGAGGGAGGAAGTGATGGGTCATTTCATGTTGGAGCATCTTTGAAAGGACAGGGAAAGGTCAGCCCACTGAGCTCAGAGGAAATATGAAGGAAAAATGACCTGAGTAGAAAATACCCCATCCTGAGTCCTCCATGTCTTCAGTCCTGGGGTGGTGGATGAGGGAACTGGTGGGAAAGCAGCAGAAAACCTGAGGCTTGATAGAGGCAAAGGGCTGCCCTTTCAACAAACTTGCTGCTCACCACAGGTGTTACTGAAAAATCCACCCCCTAGGAGCTGTTTCCACTGAAGTGAATCTGTGTGTCCCAGTGTCCCAAATGTGCATCTCATTCTGACCAACCCACTGTCTAAGAGCAGACCGTTTTCTGGTGCGTGTGTTTATCAGGCTTTTAGCATGTGTAAGTCACTCTCTGGCACAGGCAGTGAAGGTTCTTTCCCTGCTCTGAGTAAGCAGTATTCACATCTTGGCCCACATCCTAAAGTAGAGAGTTTGTGCAATTCCTTCTCAACCACCACAGAACAACTCACCAGTTGTAGCTGTGTTTGAGAGAGATGTGGTGGTCTTGTGGGTACTGTATTCCTACAGCTTTCTGATATTACTTAGCCAAAGCAAGAGGAACACTTAGTAAGTGCCATCACAGAAGAAAACCTGTGAGAACAACAGACATACGTGATCCTAGAAAGCTATGTGAAAGGAGCTGCAGCAGCTGTTGGACTTCAGGTGGTGTTCCTCCCTTGCTGCACAGTAGTCTCAAGGCATTAGACCTCATCTATCCATAGGAAGGCAGCTCCAGTGCTCACAGAATCTCATGCTAAATATACAGCCTTACTCTTCAGATCAAACCAAATCTTTTTCCCCCATCCTTCTCCTCCTCCTTTGCCTAGCAAGGTGCAAGGGATTTTTGTTTTGGGGAGCCACCTTTATAAAACTCCCAAACATGTGAGTGCGATTTCCTTCTTGTCCAATGGAAGTCTTATATTCGCAGCTTGCGCTAGTAGAGGAAGCTCTACATTTGCAGCACAATTCATATGCATGGTCTCAAGAAGTCTGAGGCTGGAGCAGCGCTGGGGGGTTGGAGGAGATCCTGTACTGCACTGCTCCAGGAGGGTCTCGGACAGGAGAACATCAGAGCTGATGGCAGCATTGCTTATTCCTCATCACTTTGTCTCTTCCCCCTTTTGCCTCTCGAGAAGTTGTTTGTTTTTTACTTTCACTTATATCTATAAAATTGCTATGACTCTCATCTCTTTAAGATACCCTTTTGGCAAATGGCAGCCACTGCTTGTCTTTTATCTATTTCACAGAATTGTATCACAGAATTGTAGGGGTTGGAAGGGACCTCTAGAGATCATCGAGACCAACCCCCCTGCCAAAGCAGGTTCCCTACAGCAGGTCGCACAGGTAGGCGTCCAGGCGAGACTTGAATATCTCCAGAGAAGGAGACTCCACAACCTCCCTGGGCAGCCTGTTCCAGTGCTCCGTCACCTTCACCGTAAAGAAGTTTGTGCAAAACTTCCTATGCTGCATTATCTGTGAATAATTGGTATTTCTTGAAGCTTAGCAGGTGAGGTGCAAGGGTGAAGGAAAAAGACTGCCTCTCTAGATGAAGTATCCAAAGGGACAACATTAAGCGTTCCAAGAGAAAGATGAGGTAATGACTGCATCACTCCCAAGACTACTAACAATCTTCACTGCCTTAATAACGAGCCGCGATTTGACTGTGTCAGAATGCTTTTTTCTGAGGAAAATCACTAAAACGTTCCCCTATGTTCTGTGAGTGCCGGGGCAGAGGGGCTCTCATGCAGGGGTCCCAGTCCCTCTGGGCACAGGCAGGGAGCAGGCCTGTAGCCAGGAGCTCCCAGCGAAGGGGCGCGCAGGTCCGCAGCGCCGCGTGGCTCCGGCAGCTTTGTCTGTCCTGGTTGCTCGCTGCCTCCCGAGCCGGTGACGTGCCGCCCCGCTGCTCTCCTGCTGTCCCCTCCTCCTGCTGTCCCCGGCCATCTGCGTCCCCGCGGCAGGCGGCCGCTGCACCATGCGGCACCGATGACCTGGCCCGCGGCCCTGAGGAGAAGCCCTCAGGCTGCTCGGGGCCGAGCAAAGCACGAGGCAGTGCTCGCTCGTGGCCATGAGCCACGCTGAGAGTCTGCTTGGAGCTCTCTGTATTGCTAAACAAAACTTTTATTTTATTTTGGGGAGGAGGAGGGGTTGGGTTGGTTTTTCGATGCAGCAGTGAGCTGAGCTGACTCTCAGGGCAGGCTGCAAGTGAAGCCATCACTCACCCCACAGACACTCCTACCTGATTTGTTAGGATTTCTATGCCATGTCCATGAGGATTTTGCAAGCTGCCCTGTGAGAAATGCCCCTTCATCTAGTTTGAAGGGCTGTAAGGGTGTCAAAGACCCTAGGTAAAGAACTGTCATGTAAGTATTTTCACTTTTTTTTTTTCCATATGTGAAGTGCAATGGTGTCAACTTGTTCCAGCAAAGGCAGTGCAGGAAGGAACTGCAGAGTTTTATCTGAATTACGGGTGGATGTAAGGACTTTGGTTTTTCATATTTCACTTCTCCTAGTGTTCCTACATGAGAACTGTTGTTTAAAGACATGTTCAGCACAGACAATATCCTCATGTTCAGCACGGACAATATCCTCAGGAAGAACAGACTGGGGAGCAAAAAGATTGCAAGTATCTTCTCCATGGGTGAGAAATTCTGCTGAAAGAGGCACTGCCTTTCAAAAAATAAAATAAAATCTTTAGCCCTGAAATCTTTTAGTACTCACTCAAATGCTCCTTTGAACTAAAATATAAAATGTTAGTTTATTTATCTGAATCTTACGTTTCATGTGTCTGGAAGAGTTACTGAGGCCCCTAGCATGATCCTTCTCTAGCAATAAATGAGTGAGCAAACAAGCCTCCAAACTGTGAGAGCCAAAGCTGTGTCTCTGAGGTGCTGGACTCTTCTGTAATTTAAAGGAGAGGGAGACAGAGCACTTTTTTTTCTCAGTTGAAGTCAGTGCAATAAATAAATGCAACTCTTCCAGTTGCAATTTATAGGCATTGCTTCTCAAGAAATTGACTACTAAGCATGACAGCTATAAAATATACATGCTATTTGCAAAAGGTATAGGTTCTACTGTACCTTTTCTTGTTTATTCACAACATATCTCAGTGCAACCCTGCCACAGAGAGGGAGGTTCTGGAAGTGAGTTCAGTTAATGTTTTCATAATGGTGCTAAAAAACGGTCAGGTTCTTCCATTAGCCTCGTGTAGCAGAAACAATTTGGATTGCTAATGTGAAACTACAAGAGTTTCTCCCAAAGTAGGACCCAGAAACATTTTTCTTCATGAGGGTTCTCATGGCTTGAAAGATGATCAAGACTCATGTAATCCCTGGTAAATACGTGGTGCCTTTTAATTACAGTGTATGTCCTTAATGCTAAACTATTCAAACCTGGAAGATTGGAAAGCAGAATGAAAACTGAAAGCAGAATGAGGTCTGATGTACAAGCAGTGAAAAAGAAGTGGACAAACAAAAAGAATAAGGTGGGCAATCCCTCCTAGAACCAGTGGAGGCACTGTACAAGCTTGCTTAGTTTTGCCTCTCTCTCCCTAATTACCCTGATAATATCTCTGACAATGCCAAGAGCAGCTGTGTTTAAATAAAAAAAAAAAGCATTGAAGCTGAAAGCATGCTTAAGTGCAGGCATAGGGAGGGCCAAGTCCAAAGCAGTGCCATGAGGCTCTCTGCTGAGCAAAAGCCACATCCTGGCTGTTGTAGGTTTGCACAGGCTGATTCAGTTACCAGGTAAGTCCAGAGTTGTGGTGATAGCCTTTTCCATGTATGGTTTTCTCATCCATGACCTCACAAGGGATGGATTTTTTTTGAATTCCAAAACTTTTTTTTATGCATTTTCTGTGTTTCCCTCCCTCAAACTTTCCCATATCTACTGAAATGTTATCTGCATGGGTGACCAGACTTAAATTTTGGCAGGGTTTGTAAAGCAGCTGTGTGGTATCAGAAAATCTCTTACACAGAAGAATATGGGGTTTCTGGGTCTGACGTGAGAAGGACTGTCCAACACTGGGCAGAGGAGGAAAAGGAAGTCCTTTTTTCTATATGTTCTATGACTGAACAGGATGCAAAATGATTGCTTGATGAAGGCACATAAGACAGAGGAAGCCAATGTACTTGGCACCCCACTTGGGTGGAAAGCAACATTTGCTGGTGGATGAGATACAATTTTATTAGCAGACAGGAATGTTAATTTCCATTCTCTTACTGAATGTTTTAGCACTATGATAGAGAATAAAACGCAGATGAAATACAGAGTCATCCCTGCCCTCCATTCTCCATTTAGCAGAGTAATTCCAGTTGTTGATACATTACATCAAATAATAGACCAATCTTCTTTGCTTTCTGGGAATTGTCAGAAATTTGCATCTTTTGTATTGCACTATAAATATAAACTATAAACAGTATACAACTGTTTGCCTTGACTTCAAGGAGTTAAATGTTCACATGTATGAGGCACACTAGGATCAGAGCCTTAGATAATTTAATAATACTGGATAGCTTGACTGTGGATCATTAGCTCAATGATGTACCAAGCTTAGGGAAAGAGGAAAAAGATAAATGTTTTTGGTGTGAGAAATCTGGAGGAAAGGGAGAGGAGAACTCAAAGGCTTTTTTTTTTTTTTTTTTAACTTTTTCTTTTGGAAAATGTTATTGAGAATAGAAAACAAAATGAGAACAGAGCAGTGAAGAATCTGGAATACTGCCACAGCATATGAAATTCCACTGAAACAAACAGAAATAGGTGCTGAAAACTATATATTCAGAGCAACATGGACGTGTTAAAGTACCAGAACTGCAAACTGGACCTGAAAAACTGACTCCTTTACAGAGCTGCGTGTTGATCCTTTTCTGAAACCTATTAGTGTATACTATTTTGCCAGAGCTTCCCACTCAACTGTGTGTTACTTTGTCCATAAGGGTGTTGAACAAATATTTTGTATCCAAGAGAGACTCATTAATGTCTTTCAAACTGGATGCAAGTTTCTCCTTATTCTTCCTTATTCTGCATAGGTTTAGTAATGGGAGCCTCCTCTAGAGATGCCCTATGCAGATGTCTTCAGGTGATGTTGATGGCATGAAGCAGGAATTGTTTTTCACTGAAAGATTTATAAGCTTATAGTCTTTCCAAGCCCTGGCAGTGTGTGTGGACTGAGAACCAGCAGCAAGGGTTTTCTGACTTCTGTACTATTCTTTAATACTGACTAGCCTGGAGAAATCATTTTGGTCTAAATTTTTGCTGTTCTGGGTCCTCAGCATGAAGAATGAAATGTCAGGGGTTTTTCAAAGGTACTGAATGTTTCTGACTGCTATTTGAATTGAAGCTGCAGGTTTTGAGTACTTATTAAAAAAAAAAAAAAAAATATATATATATATATATATATATATATATATATATATATATATCTAAAAACCCCAAGCCCATGGTTCTTAATTTAGGGCTCCCCAAATCAGAAGCCACTTTGAAAGACATGTAGAAGCACAGAACAGGCGATAGATTTCCATATCCTGCAGGGTTTTGGCATGAATCCCCTTCTTTGGTTCCAGACAGAAAAATACAAAGAAAAGTCTGTGAATAGGACCTCACTGGGTGTCCAACCCTCTGAGTGAAATTTCCTGTGCAGAGGATGGTCTCGGCCTACATTTTCTAGTTATTATATAGAATTTGTTTCCTGCTATGCTAGAAAAAATGCATAAAAATATAAAACCCTCAGTGAATTCCCACCTTATAGAGCCACTTCAAGTTGTAAAGGCAGAATTTGCACTGGAGGCGTTGTCATTGAATATGGCAATTCAAGAGAGACACCAAAGCTTAGCAGAGATTTCCATTTAAAATTGTCTCATCTGCAGTATTTTGCAAGTTGGTCCAAATCAGATTTTGGAGTAACATCATTAAAGTCAACAACCAACACCCAGGATGAGTCTACCTCTTTAAGTGCCATTCAGGCTCCTTGAGAGACACACATCCCAATGACTCCTTTAGCAGTCATTAAACCAATTATCATCCCAGTCTATTTCCAACAATTATCATCATGGACTTTTTGGGCTTAATCAGTTTCTTAATTGACCTGTGAATAAGACAGGAGATACAAAAGTCTCCCCTGACACCTCAGGTTACATCATTACACGTTTTAGCATTACTGTGCACATTAAATAATTTACACCATAACACTGCTATGAGGCTGGCATATGAACAATGATGTTCCTATAAATTAAGATTAAAAACAAATAAAAGACTGAAAAGTGGGATAAAGTGGTAATATATAAATACTATGATTATGTATATAAATACTATGTTTCTAGGACTTCCTTGGTGAGAAAACTTTGGAGCTGGGTTAACAGATTTTCTTACTAACGCTCTATTCAATACATAACAACTTGATAGTGACATAAAAAGTTCTGACCATTTCTTAAATAATAATGTTATTGAATTGAGTTGTAACAGTATCTTCAGACAATTGCTTAGGACGGGAAAAACAGTTCAGATGTTTAGGCGTATGTCTCTCCCTGTAAGCAACCAACTTTTTAAATACTACTTGCCTGGGTACGTACAGCACCACAAAGTGGCCTGAACGCAGCAATTTGAGGGATTTGGCATTGTGAGCCCCGCAAGCACTTAGCAAAAGCAATTGTGTAGCTCTATTGAAAATCCCACATCTCATGCTGTGGGGAGCCAGCACTTTTTATCTGTCGGCGCTGTTGGTGACAAATATTAAAATAAAAAGTATGACACTATAGGTGCTTCAAAATTCAAACCGCAAGTTTCCTACTGCGGGACTTCTAACCATGTAATAAAGTGCAGGGAAGAAAGCAGAGTTCAGACCCCATGCTGCAGTAAAGGCAAGGAAATCTTAAGTGTTCAAATACATAATTCATTCTATTCTGAGACTTTCCACCAGGCTTCTACCAGTACAGGTTTTAATTTGTGCCTGGGTTATACAGTTTTTAATTTCTGTCTCACCTCCAGAAACAGCTGGGAGAGTGGTGGGGCAGATCTTGTTGTGGTGAGTGAAGGCAAATGGTCGAAGCAACTCAGAGTGCTCCTCTGCAGCCCGTGAGAAAGGAAAGCCTCATTTTCTGCTTGCTGGGAAAGTGCCAGCAAGAAAGTCACCCAAAAAGCCAGTGAGTTTTGTTTGTTTTAAACAGAAACACTTTCTACCTTAAATAATATCTCCAAGGATCTTAGAGAGCTCAGCAGACACTGACTGGGCATCAGCTTTCTATAGGGAGATGTGTCCCTGTGCCCAGCTCTCATTTTGCTGTTTCTCACTTAACTCACAGTCTGTACTGTCTTTTTGTTACACAGCTTTCAAAAACAGAATTTGACACCCATGGCTTTAGAATTCTGTTAATGCCTGCATTATCTTGAATACTTTTTGTTTTTTTGGTTGTTTTTTTTTTTTTTTCATATTTTAATAGCCTTAATAATATATTACATAAGTAGCACAATAATTAGGAGGAAGAAGTAATTAATGAGAAATTAAAAATGTCTTTGTGTGTGGGTGGCTTGCATCTGCATAAGCAATGAGTTACCGAGGAGATGATTGACCACAGGAATACGTAAATGTATCCTTGCTAAAAGTCTGGTGAAACCACTGCATTTACATCGGAGATTAATTTGGTTCAACTGTGAACAGAATGCATGCATCCCGCCCTGCAGTGGTCATTTAACCTAAATTGTGTACATTGATCTCTTTTCCCCCTGGTGTTAGCATAAAAAATTGACTGGATTACATATTCAGATGCAAAGCTACAGAAAAAAATGACTTTGACCTATTTAGGTTTTCTAATCTTGCCTCTTAAGAGGGGTTATTTTTTGTTTGAAACCCTGATTGTTTTTCATTCCTCAAATGTCGTCTTATGCACTGACATCCTTCTTGCCCAAAACCCAATGGGATGTGCTTGGCATTCAGTCCCTTGCAGGCTGCTGTTGTTGCACACACCTTAGTCCTCCCAGAGATGGGTATTCTGGCAGCACTGCTTGAAGTCATGGCATCTGTGCCCAGGAGCAGTTCTCATATTCAGTCCTTAATGTACTTTGATTTTATTTTCATAAGTATTTCTCTACAAAATTGTCTTATAATCTAGCAGGCCTCTTCAGCCTCTTCACTAAACTGGTGTCCCTCATTGCATCAAGATCCCCACTCCTGTATCTCTAGACTTCCACCTCAAGACAATGCCCTGTCCATGTGTCCCTGTCCTCACCCTATCAGTGTGCAGTACTGTGTGAGATCCTTGCTGGCCACCTCACCAAGGCTCGGCACAACCACACCACTTGCGTTGTGCTGACTGTGCACAGCATTGCAGTGCTAAAAGAGCAGATGTGTCAATCTGCTCTGCTTTGAGTAAGACAAACTGTGGCCCTGGTGAAACTGCCAAAGGTTCCTGTTGATGTCGGGGCCCCGGGGCTGTGACCTGCAGGTATTGGAAGCAGGCGCAAAGGAGTACACCACAGATTCACTGATGCTGCCTACTGGGCTTTGCAGCAGCAGCAGGTCACACACCAGCAGGTAAGCAGGATCCCAGGACACAGACTCCTCAGGGTTTTCCCAGGGAGATACAGCAGAATGTGGTGCTACCAAAGTTTGCCTTGTTAGCTGCAGTGCCAGCTGCTCAGACAAAGTGCAGTTCCTCAGTCACTCTCCCTAGGCTTGCTTTTGCTCTTTCAAGAAAATATTAACATTATTCCATGCTGTTTTTTAGTAGCTTTTCAGGGCTGGGAGAGAGCTAGTTCTGATACCTCTGTGCAAGAAGGACTAGTAATTAAAAGTATGAGTCTGGTGCAGCTGGGTCAAAATGCATTAAAACAAACAATTAAGAAAATCAGAATACCCTCCTGCCCTCAGCTCTCTCCCTGCTTCACTTTAGGGGAAAGGTCTCTCTTGACTATACCTGCTCTGAGGCTACATTGAGGCTTTTTGACTCTGCTCTGAGACTCGCTGACACTACTGATTCAACACTGTATCAAGACTCTCCAACTGTGATCTGAGACCTGGAGCAGAGCGGGAGCATCTTGACGCAGTGTCAAAACAGTAGTCTGAGCGCATGGACACAGCACTGAAAGGCTTTTGTCTCCCAAATGAAAAGGAGTGGGATTATTTTCATCTTTTTTTTTTTTTCTTTTTTCTTCTTTCTTTTCATAATAATGGTAGCTTTCTACTAAAATAAAAAAGAAAGAAAACACAGTTTATTTGCAGGGAGAAAGAGGCACGTGCCCCCCCTTTTGTTTGAAAAAGCAAAGTTGCAGACAATTACTTCACTGTACAATGCACTTTGCTAAAGTTCTTTGTCTTTGGAGAAGTAAAAGGCTTTATTTGAAAATTATTCCAATAATCCTTTAATGATACTGCACATCGAGCATCTGTATCTGTGTACGTGTTTGGTTTTTATTTTGGAATTATGTTGTTCTGTGGTAATATCAAACGGATATTTGATCTAAATATTTGGGACACAATATTGCCCAGTGCTCTCCCCACAGAATTCTAGTCAATACCCATGAATTCAGACATTTGAGCATTGACCAATGTTCACCAACAAAAAATAAATTAGTTCAATTGTCAGAATGTGACAGTGCCTGCTGAGACAGGTTTCTTTTCTGTAAATGAGATGGTCTTAATATTACATGGACTGTGACTTTATAACAGGTTGAACTCATTTATTTAAAAAATGAGAATACAGTTTAATTTATTTTTCCTTGCTGGGGTCATAGGAACCAAGAAATCAGCAAAACAATCTACTGAATGTTTTATAGATGGTGGTGTTTTTGCTGAATGTTAAATGAAAATAATCCATTAAAATAAAAAATGAAAATTCTTTTTGTTTCCTTTTCCCCTTGGGCCTTCCCAAAAGGAGGTCGACACCGACCCAGTTTGAAAAATACTTACCTAAGCCAATCACTGCCCAGCACGTATTCCCTTGAGCAACTTGAGTGGGCATGATGCCATCTGAACAGATGGGCATTACTGTAGGCAACCAAGAGACCATGCATGTGAATCGAGTATGGGTGTTTACAGCATCATTTCCCTGATGAGAATGTCAAAATGGCAGCCCAGTCCAAGCCTCTGGTTAAGTTGCATTTCACTAATTCAGATCGAAAATGGACAACTTTACAAAATAAACAATTGATATCGAGTTGGGTGGTCAAGATTTTTTACTTCCTAGAACTGGGCCGGAAACAGACTTGCTGAAAATAATGTGTGAGACTTCTGTATGCACTAGGCAGGTTTGCTGTTTTGTAAAATGAGGGCAAAGAAGCCTCCAGACACAATAAACACGTAAGTATATGAATTCTACTGGTGTACCCTACCGAAAGAAAGAACTTCTCACATATTTTTTTGAAAGACAAGTTATTTCAGACCAAAGTTGAAATAATACAAAATTGGATTTCTTATATAATTTGAGTAATGTGCCAGTGCAAGGTCAGATCATTAAAGTCCATTGAATTAGGACTTCTTTGCTGTCCTGAGAAGAGACGTGTAAATTCCGCACATTTTTGAGCTCAGAACTCAGTGTAACTCCAATATCTATTACACTTAGTGATTCCTACAGAATTATCTCTGGAAGTGATCTGACTAGCTGTTACAGAGAGGTCTTAAAGAAAAGAAATAAAGACTGGAATTTGAATATCAAATCAATGACTATCTCATCTACTTTAACAAAAGAGACTACGATGTATGAATCCTGGAAACATCATTTACAGTGTGCGTCTGAATTACTTTTATTATTTTGTCTTTTCTTGTGATAATTGGTTGTATTTTATTTTCATCAACTTCTGTATGATTGTATAATACTAATTGCGTGTTTAAGTTTAAATATCTGATTTCTGATTAGATTATCTGCAGAACATCTTACTTTCCTGAGTGTCTAATCAAACTGAATTTGAGAAACTGGGATACTGAACCACCAATACCAGGTATGAAACACTTGGATACGTATCTTTTTCAGGAAAAAATGCAGTGGTACACATCTTATTGATAATGACTAAAACTCCCTTTGCTTTAATTTGAATTATTTTTTCCTGTTTGATTTGTTTGTTTTTTTGTTTGTTTGTTTGTTTTTGAGGGGTTTTTGAATAATCTAATGTCTACTAGAGAGAATTGTAGGAAATACTTATGGAGTTTTAAAGCAAAAGTAATCCCTAAGTTGGAAAATTCTGAGAGAAAAAAAAAAAGAAAAAGAAAAAAAGAAAAAAAGAAAGCAGCTTTTCAAAAATAAAAGATGAAAAGAAAAGTAGTGCCTAACGGTTAGAAAAAAAAAAATGTATCCAGAGCTTTCCTCTTTTTCTGTATGCAAAATATTTCAATATTTTCCTCTTTCATTTCAAGCTATTGAAACCAATCTTTTCATTTGTCTTCTGTACTCTGTTATGATGGCTTTGACTTCTGCCACTGGACTGACTAAAATGCTCTGTTACCTTGTATTGCATCTTTTAGGGAGAGAAATGTTTATTTTCTTGCTGAATGTCATGGTAGCAGAAACACTTCCTTTATATTATATCTAAGTTTGCTTTTTAAATACAAGCAGGGCAGGTTGGAGACTGTGTACATCCCATGTGGAAAGACAGCACTAGCTTTCTGGGTGCCAGCACATAATCCCAGCTGCTGCTTTTGCTCAAGGGTCACAGATGCATCTCACGCTGAATCAGTTAAAAATGCAGTAGCTATGCTTGGGGACACAAGCTTAAATTTTCAGGGCCTGATTATTCTGTTAGTTTCATATGTGCAATTCCCACTGAAGTCGGCAGAAGTAGTGCATGCAGACCTGACAGGCTTTTGTGGAGCACAGCACTGCAAGGGATGTAATCTGAGGTACTCAAGGTCTAATTCTCACTCTCTTCCATGATGTGAGGATTTACCACAGCTTTTAAGGATTTAGATGGATCCAAAAATATTAGCTTACTTGTGATATTTTGTTTTTAATGATCAGAGGAAGAAAAAGAGATCTGAAGAACAGGAGCTTACATTGGACAAGTCCAGAAAGAAAAATGTGTTCTATAGTGCTGTAATACTGAGCTAAGAGTAATAGAAAGTGTGGCATTTCATCTGAGGAAAATAAATGTGAAACTGAGGGACAAAGGCAAACTCATGAAAGAAATGGTTACTGGGTTACAGGCTGCTGGCCCCGAGCCTGAGCTCCCGTGCAGGGTGGGACACAGGTGCCTGTGGTGAGTCATTCCTGAGCTCGCGGCCGGAGATGCTCTGCGACGGGCATCCAGGTGAGCAATCACTGCGCTCTTCTCCTCTGGCAGCCCTGCGTGGGCACAGCCGAGTCCGGAGGCGGCATGTGGCTCTCTCTGGGCCGACGAGGAACGCCTGGCTCTGACAGAGGAGATGAGCGTGGGCCTGAGTAGCGGTGAGCAGGAAGACACGGCAGGTCGCCTGCAGCCAGCTCCCTCGTGGTGCCGGGCGTCGCCATAGCCGCGGCTGGCTGGGGGAGGCGGGAAGCGGCTCGCGCTGGTGGAGCGCTCGTGCCCTACAGCGCTCCCAGCGGCAGCGGGGCCGCCCTCGCGGCTGTGGGACCTGCAGGGCGGGAGGAGGAAACGGCCGTTGCTGTGCCCTCGCCTCGCGCCTTCCCTCACGTTGAGGAGGGGCTGCTGTGGGATGGCGGAGGCTCGGTCCTCTCATACCTTACATTGATTTCACCCGATAGATGAGGATTTGATGAAAGATCTTGACATAATACGTATTTTAACGTGTGGTTTTCGTTCTTGAAGAGACGTTTTGTAGGAAAGCGCCTAACAAGGTGAGGCGTCATAAATAATTGCGTGTGTAAAAGAAAGCTGCCACTAGAACGAGATCATAGAATCACTAAAATTGGAAAAAAACACTAAGATCAGCTAGCTCAACCATACGGAAAGACACGAAGGCAAGGAGGGATCTGAAAGACGGCGGCAATGGCTGCTGGGTGAGGAGAGGAGGCAGAGTGCAGCAGAGCTGGGAGGTGTGCGAGGAGTGAGCTGGACAGACTTGGTTCAGAGGCGGTGTGGTAAGGAGTGCTGCTCTGTACCCGTTCATCCCAGTGTAGGTTAAAGAACTGTGTTCAGTACTGAAAAGTGCAGTGAGAAGCAATGCTATCTGCATCCCCTGTTTTAATTTACATCTTGGTGCTGTTTAAATTGATTTCTGCTGGCATGCTTTTCTGTTCACAAGGAAAACTGTGTTGGAAGCTGAGGGGACAAGCTGAATGTTTGGGGGCTTCCCCACTGAAAAATAAATAGGTAGAGATTCAACCAAATATTGCTTTCCTTCTCCTGATGATAATGTTGATCAGCCTTCTAATTGTATTGGATTACCAATACATTTTCATTTTGTTTTAAATAACTCTATAATTAATTACCATTCTAACACTTGGCAGAGATTTTTCGTGAACAATTTTAATGCTACTTTCATTTCCTTGTTGTACAGTCTTTTTATTTTTTTTTTTTTCCCCCTGGTCTTGTATTGCCTGTTTGCCCTTCAGGTTGCACAGTTTATAAAACAGGATTTCTCTGCTTCTGACCACTGATCTACAGTCTCTGTTCTGTCCTCTAATCTGCTGTTCTTTAGTACTTTGATTCCTCATATTCTTGGGTGGTCTTTCTTATCCCTCTCTTTTGGGTTTAGTGTTTTCTCTAGCTTTTCTGAGGCTGCTTTCTCCATGTTCATTGTCAGTTTGGCATCAGCATGATCTGTAGCTTCTCTCTTTCTTCCTTTCATCCTTCACAAGATCTCTGCTGCATATGGTGACCATATATTCTTTAAAACTGCTTTAGCAAAAGTGCTTTCAAAAACTTAAGCAATCTACCGTCCGTCTTCTTGCCTGTTCTTATCTTCAGTGTTCCCTCCTCACTATGCTCCTAGTTTGAGATCTGTCAACTCTGCATGATTAAATCAGTGTAAATAGGCTTGGCAAACAGTTTTGGGTTCTTATACATTGGCTCTCCCTGGGTCTTCAGATTTTTTTTCCCCCTCCCTCGCTCTGCAAGAAAACCTGCTCTTTTCTCTCTCAGCACCATCTCTTGAGCTCTGTCTCTTTCTCTGCTTTTTCTGTCTTTGTTTGTTGTCTCCAGGGCCTCCACTGTCACATCATACAGTTCTTCCATCATATCTGGCATTTCTGACCTGATCTGCCTCTCTAGCTCGCCTGCATTTTCTCATTAGTTACAGGCATCCCCTACTGATTCTCTCAGACTTTTTTTTTTTCCTAAGGTATGTCCTACAGTTTTTCTAATTTTTTTTTTTTTTTTTTTTGCTATGACTTTTAAAAGTGTCCTCTAACAACTAAAATGAGCTGGTGTGTGTGTGTGTGTGTGTTTGTGTTCGCGTTCGCTTGCTTACTTTTGCTCCCCACTCCTGTTCCCTTCTCACCCCCACCCCCCACTTTTTTTTTTCTTTCATTTTTGCATATTGACTTTCTGGAGCCATTCTTAAAAATCTTCATGTTGTCCTAGTCATAGTGCTTAACACCAGTGCCAGGAGTGTTTCTATCTAACTAACTCAGTAGTAGTTAGCCCACCTTTATGGTATGAGCTAGCATGTTAAAAGTTGTCAAATGGCCAACGCCATGCCCTTTCTAGGTCTTTTTTTTTTTTTTTTTTTTTCCCTAATATGGATTGTTCCAAGTATGCTTCAGTTTATGCTGTCAGCATGTTGCCTTGAGTTGCACAGCTTTAGCAATCTTCACCTACTGACATTCTCTTTCCTAAGGCCAAGTTTCCCAGGAGATTTTCTCATGTGACACAGTCCTCTGTAAACTAGAGCGCTGAAATCTCCTAGCAAAATTAGTTCATCAGGCTTCAGTTCTAAGTGACCTCACTGTGAAACAGCCTCTAAAATGTATTTTATGTGTCCAGGTTGTCTAGGAAATTCCATTAGTATCATTCTAATGTTAGCTGAGTAGGTAAGCTGTCTTATTATTGCAGTGCTTGCATTAAATTCAAGTAATTTAATAGATGGTAAACTCTGATGATAATATGGACTCCATGGCACTCTTCAGTTCCATAAACTAATTTCCCTATTCTTAATGTGAGGTGATTTTTTTTTTTTTTTTTTTTGAGAAATACTATCATCTTTTTCTTTGTGAACATTTTTCCATTTTTTAAAGTAATGCACACAAAAATAGTACAAATTAAAGCAATATATTCAATGTAGAGCGTTGTTAAAGTAGGAAGTTGACATTTTTTGGGTCAAAATATATCTTCGAGCTAATTCTTCACTCTTTTCGTATTGCCATGCAACTTGTTACAAATCTGTGTTGTTTGATGCTGAAATATTAAGATTCGCAGAGATGAGCATAGTATAAATTCCTGAATAATGAGGCTGTGCAATTAACTGTTTTTCATTGTAACAGAGAAACAGAAGTGTCAGTATTTGTATTGCTTTAGTAAGGTTTCTTGTAAAATGTACGCTTTTCTGAAAGCAAGTGAACTGTAACAAACTAGAAATACCACTCTGGGTTTTAAATAGGCAACATAGTAACCGTGGGTGGGGGACGTGGGGATAATGGTAACACTTCTGATACAAAGTACGTTTTCTAACTTGAGACGTCCCTTGTATTGGAGTGATTTAGGTTCCACCGTTGGTGATGCCCTGTGTATGCTTTGTGACTACGGATTTATTTTCATCCCTATAATGCAAACAGTATAGGCCAGGAATTTAAATTCTGATTGTTTTGTGAAGGCATGAGTTTTACCAGTGGCTGCTGTACATTGCTTTTGTTAGTCGAGTTGTCTTCAGAGCTAATCTTTGTTGTTTCATATGCAGCCACAACACTGACGTTTGTTAGGCTAGCTTTTTCAAACTGTATTTACAGCTTATCATGTCTCTCCTAAGGCTTGTTAAAGCTACAGCTTCCTAATTCTATTGTCTATCAGAACCACCTCGGCTTGTTGGACTTCCAACAACCTGAAGGTGGTGCTGCAGGTGGCAAGGAGGTGTCCCGCTCTCATTGAGGGAGGCACGACCTCCGAATTGCAGTGCCTGGGCCAGCTGCTCCCTCTGTGCCTCCCACCAGGACATCGGAGATGTTGTGGTGTGTTGTCACTGCTTGCAGAGTAGGAATGCCTTTTTCTACTGTTTTATAAACCATGTACATTTTCTTCTGAAATATGGCATACCATACTGCTTATTGGGTTCTCCTGTGGGACAAGTTGTGATCCTGTTGTGAACAGGAGATTTACATGTAGTGCAGAGAAGAAACTGTGGTGTGAAAATAAGACAATCTTCTTGGTGTTCTTTAGTGATGGGAGAGATATTCAGCTAAAAGTTTTTTTCACTGATTGCAAATATTAATATATAAGAAGTTGCCATCTAACCGCAGTGTACTCATTGCTTTCATGAGTAGCATAGTTTTTTTTTAATACTAAAATAATTCTATTCATTTACCAAAAGAAATAGCAAGAAGAAATAAATGGCTTGACAGTCTATTGTCACATGCAAAATCCTTGTTTTATTAAAAGAACCCTGTGGGGAGGAAGCATTTTATCTTAATCTCACCGAGTTCTGTTAAACTGCAAAGAACCACTACTTCTGTGGCACAGAAGTCCACAGATCTGGCTCTGTGGTGGGTGTCTCCTGTGGAGATCTTGCTCAAGGTTGGAAAAGCTCACACACTGAATCAGTGGGACCCAATTATGAGCTCTTTTCCCCCCACCATACTGACCTGTGTGTGTGCACACGTGCACACCATTGCAGCAGCAGCCACCAGTCAGATACGCACTCCTGGCTGAGAGGAAAGCCAGAGCCTTTTAATTTAGAGAGCTCAGTTACTTGTGGGGATTATGTTTAGAGTTAAATAATAATAAAAAAATACCTGTTTTCACTTTCATGTATGACTGTGTAAGACGCAGCTTTTACTACATCTTCAAACAATGTATTTTCAGTGATAACTGTTGCTCCAGCAGATATTCAAACCTTCCTGAAAACCCCCAAACAAATAAAACCACTCTACCCACGGTCCAAGCACAAACATAATGTGGTTATAGCCAGTTACTCTTCTTCATAAGTAGTCTGGTTCCTGCAAATGTAAGTAGCCCTTGGGCTGCAGCAGGGGCATGTGGTCTCCAGTGCCCTTCCAGCAATGTGTGCCCTGAGCTTCCACTTGCTGGGTGCTGTGCACCTGGCAGCAGGGCCTCATCCTGAGGTAGAGTTGCCATTGTCATTCTGGTTTTGTCAAATACAGCTTTTTTTTTTTTTTTTTTCCTATTAAATTGGATTGTACTACATGTGTGAGGAGTTCGGTGAAAACATTCAAAATCTATAATATATAAGCATATAAAAAGGGAACTGAAAATTAAATGAATAATGCAGGCAGACAAAACTAAAAAAAGATGTATGCTTGTACCTCCTGTTACACAGTAGAAAATGATTTAGAATACAGTGTGTAACTTTTGTGGCAGGGAATGCTCATTTTTGTCTCTCAAGCTTTCAGAAAAATTGCTTATAGATCATTAATGTTGCTGCTACCAAAACCTCCGTGTTCTAAGCATTGGATGGTGTCAGTCAGTTTCTATTCCGTTGAACTTACTACCCAGAAGGTCAGAGATCAGAGTGCCTTATTATGGTAAAGGATTATATTTTGGGAGATTTGGCTTGTTTCTCTAGCAGTGTTCCAGCAAGACCTTAAATGAGACCATTCAACTTTAACTGTCAGACTGTTGTTTTTTCAAGTATTGCCAGTACTTTTGGGTATGAACAAGCCTTAGGAAGATCTTCCTAGCCTTGAGGCTGTTGCCTGTGCTTCTAATTGTATATCCTTGTCTTTTTTTGTACATGGAGATGTTTCAACTTTGACGTTTTTTAATTTTATTTTATTTTATTTTATTTTTTGGTATGTGTTTGCGTCTATTTGCCAATGTAAATGGAAAATGTTCCTCTCCTCTTGTGAGAGTGGTAGAAAAGATACTTTGAGATATCATTGGAATTAAAGTGATTTAACATGAACAATAATCACAAATTACTTATATTTGACATTATGCATCTTTAAGCATTATTCCTATTTTTTAGGCTAGCTTAACATTAGGCTCCTCATTAATTCTCTTCTGAGCAATCTAGAGTTGGAAGTGATCTGTAACTTACTGCTGAGATGTGTTACAGACTGGCATAGGTGTGCAGTGAGGGCTGATATTGAGCTCCCCATTGAGCTAATCCTTTCAAAATCTGCAGAAGACTTCTTTGAGCTTGCTGCTCTGGACATTCCTGCCTACCAATCTGATGAAGGCTGATGAAAATACTGATTAATACTGTCAAATTCAAGTTTGTGAGCTTTGTTTGCTGGTGCTGTTTAAAATCAGCTAGAAAAGCCTCTGATAGGTCCCTAGCAGTGGTGGTTGCTTGGCTTCTAGAAGCTTGGGGATGATCCTCAAACTGCTGTAGTGTCTGTAAATTAATGACGTGGTGCAGCGTGGGTCTGGCTTTCCAGAAGAGACAGAAGAACTGTGAAGAGGAGCATTGAAAGACAATATAGGTTTCCATCAGAAGGTTTATCTGTGTTTCGTATCTTCAGAGGAAGACAGTTTGCGTCTGAATTATACATTATGTCAAAAATTGCTTGACTTTAGAATGAGAGCTCAAGGAATCACACTGCACAGTAAGAATTGACTGCACCATAGTAGGGCAACAACCAGAGGAGCTTCTTGTATAAAGTAATATAACAGTTAGAATCATAAAATCATAGAATTACCAAGGTTGAGTGCCTTCTAAGTTCATCTAGTCTGAACTTCCACCTTCCACCAATGTTTCCCCACTAAACCATGCTGCTCAGTACAACATCTAAATGTTTCTTGAACACTTCCAGGGATGGTGATTCAAACACCCCCCTGGGCGGCCCATTCCAGTGCCAGACCACTCTCTCAGAGAAGAAATTGTTCCTAACATCCAAACTGAACCTTCCCTGGTGCAACTTAAGGCTGTTCCCTCTCCTGAACCTTCCCTGGTGCAACTTAAGGCTGTTCCCTCTCCTCCTGTCACTAGTTATTCAGGAGGAGAAACCAGCCCCCACCTCACCACAACCTCCTTTTGGGCAGTTGTAGAGGTTGCAAGGTTTCTCCTGAGCTTCCTCTTCTCCAGACTGGACAACCCCAGTTCCCTCAGTATCTCCCCATAAGACTTGTGCTCCAGACCCCTCACCGGCTTCGCTGACCTTCTCTGGACACACCCCAGGACTTTGCATGTTTTTTGTCTTTGTGTAAGGGGGTATGGCTGTGAAGAAGGTGCATAAGTACTGCTTCTTTGTCTTACTCTTCCTTAGTTGCCTTATCAGCCCTTACTATCAGGTTAAATGGCTGTCAGTAGAAATTAAAGCAGTCTTTAGGTTGCTGTTGTTTACAGTGGCTGCACAGTTATTTGTGTAGTGCAAAGCTGAACCTTTTTCTTTATGAAATCCCAAATAACTGGACTTGTAATTCAGAGCTTTTTTTTTTTAAACAATTTACGATTTCTGTTTGCATTCTGCAGCAGAAGTTGCAGACATTTGCCATGGAAACATAGGGGGAGCACTTTTGCTACTGAACTTAGTTTTTATGGCATGGAACTAGTTTTTATTGTGTGGTTTTTCTTAGTTTCCTTAGGATTTGAAAGTGTCTTTTTAATAGACACTTGTAATGTTTGTTAAGTTCTTATGATGTTTTTAAGCTGATTAGAGTTAGAAAGTTTAAACATCCTATTTATTCTTTAATATAACCTGTAATAGAGGCTGTGGATTTACTTTCACTTTGTCTTTTTGAGCTTCTATAACAGGATCTGAAGTTGTAATAGTTTTATAGCACACATTATGGTAGATTAACTTTTTGAGTGAGAAGAAGATGAGCTTTTAATGTAATTCTCTTGATGGTCCTTAATAATGTAGTATTACATAAAAGACTTCTAGCAAAATGAACAAACCTTCCTTAAAGTTACAAAACACCTCTTTAGAAGAACATTTACTAACTCTTATATAAAAATCTAAAATTTTCTCTTCTTTATCTTAGGTGTCTTCTTTGAGGTTGACTTAGTTTTTGATCTTTTACCTTTCTTCATCCTCTTTGCTTAAGATTTTACACTGTGTTTTTTATCTGTACTTCTGGTATTCTCTCATCTCTAATTGTTTTATGCTTTCAGGAGTCTAGAAGTTTTAGAATATTTCTTTAAAATCAGCTTTATTCTCACTACTGCATCCACAGACTTTTACCTTAGCTTTAAAGAATTGCTTGTTTCAAGGTAGAACATCTTTTGTAGCAGTTTCTTCTCCTTGTTAATTAGTGAAAAGAAATGTATTAAGTCTTTCTGTCCTAAATACTTCAGATCATGGCCACATGAAAAATGGGTAAAGAATAAAGACTGGATGAAAAAAAACCCATAACTAACAAAATCTCCTATAGATGCAAGCATCTGAAATGAAAGCTGGCAGTCTTAGAATAATCTTGAACAGTGTTGGTTATTTGTGGTTATCCTTCAGGAAAACAAACAAACCAACCGCATTGATTTTGATGCTACCATGTTACAGCAACATCTCCCTACATTTCTGAAACTAAGCAGGGAAAGATCATGTCAGCTGTTTGGAGGGGATATGTGTGGTGCTAGACTTGAGATATCAAGTATTTGATTCTTAACATGCTTCTTTTTGCTGTGTCGTTTGATGTAACAGAGGACAGTGATTGTTAGAGCTTTGTTGACATGCCTTCCCATGGGTCTTGTGTGCTGCTGATGTGAATGGTAAGAAAGACTGCTGGGCTAGGGTGACTTTGCTTTATGCCTTAATACAATTGACTGATAGAGCTGTGTTAAGTCTGACATCCCCAACTGAGGCAGCTGAGCTTCAGCTACAGATTAAGTAAATGATCCAGATTTCTGATCTATCTAATGCCTTGGTTTTGGGATGGGAGGGAGACAGGGCAGGTGTTACAATGCTAGCTTACTGAAGTGATGGTAAAAGCTTGTAAGATTTGTCCTTTAGTCAGAACAACTAGAAATGCAGAAGTAAGGATTTATAATTTTCCTTAACTGGTGAAGAGGCAGAATGATTGTTCCTAGCAAATATATTTATTTAATACTTGGTAAAATAGAAAGTTTGACCTTTTCACTTTTCCAGAAAAAAATGTTAATTTCCTAACATTTGGGAACTGCACTATTGAATGCCTCCAAGTACAGCTCAGGCCAGCTCTCTAGCAATTAGAAATTCCTCCTGTGAATGGTTGTGGGGAATGGCTGATATTAGGTTTCTGTTCAACAGCTGCTGTGGTAGTGGGCAGCGTGTGCTGTGGGCAGGGTGGTGATGACTGATCTTTTTATTCTTCTGTTTGTGTGCAACAGCTTTCAACAGCTTTCCGAGCACGCTGCTGCACGTGTTCTTTATTCTGCAGGAATCTCATTGTCACTAATGTGGTAGTAGAGCTTCATTTCTGCATAATTTTCCCCTAGTCGGGATGTCCTTTAATTGCATTCCTTATGTGAGGAATGCAGTGGGCTAAGGCTGTGTGGTCTTCTCCAAAAGATCTTCTCAGGCTGTGGCTGATGTTATCAGTGCTGGGCTTGCTGCTGCCACTGACTTATGCTTCTGGGAAACACCTTTACCTTCAAAGGCCGCATCCAACCCAGCTGGACAAGGGTGTCTGGTAGACTCTGGGCCGTCCAAGGTAAGACAGGCTCTCTATATTCATGGTAATGCTTTGAGTTGTGCCTAAAAATGGTTCCAAGCACAGCTGGAATACTTTCTGTATGCATCATCTAGGAATATATATCTTTTCCTGTACCATCTTACTCATCTGAGTAGATCCTCAATATAATTAATTTCCTTGGCTTATTCTGCAAATTGGTAGATGGTATGCGTAAATCCATATCTGCAAGAATATTTTGTTTTCTTACTGTTGAGCACGCATTCAGACAGCATCATCCAGTCTTGATTTTGGGATATGCAGCGTTGTGCAAAGATCCAGACAAATCACTAGATTCAAGCTGGTAAATCAGCTGGCACATCCTCTCAGTAATAGCATGTTTAGTGTAGAAGCAGAGTATTTCAATAAAAATACTGTGGCCTGTTCTAATATAAAAAGTGGTTGAAAAGTAAGCAGTAATGATAGCCATCATAGGAACTGCAGAGGAAAGTAATGAGGTTAAAAGCTTCAGGATGATAAGGTATCTCTGAACTAAATGGAAGAAGTCCATGTAAATCTATTAATCAAATTTTAGTTTTTGTTGTTTTGAGTTTACCAAATGTGTGAAAACTAATGTTGTTGTTGTCACTTTGCTGCTCTGGGGAAACTGCTGCACTCTTACGAGATATGAAAGACTGAAACTATTGTCTGTAGCAAAGGACATCTGCTAATACATTGAGGGATTCTTGGAGAATCTTTTTTTTAAGTGAACATAAAGCAATGCCCGGTTCAGGGACGCTGGGACCTTCGTTTAGGTGGCACACAGTTTCGGCCTCAGAACAGATCATTGACCTCAAGGGGAATTCTGTGTGCAAAGTGCATTTGTTTCTCTACAGTTTCTATAAGCAGTAAAGCAATGCTAATTACATATGCTTTCTACACCTGAGATATGCAAGGCATTCAGAAGACCATTTTCGCCTTGAAAGGTCACCTAAATCCCATCAGCGGATGATCAGTAACGCTTCCTGCAGAAACATAAGCTGGAAATTAAGAAAACCAAGCATTCTAGAAACCTTTCATGGGCTGTCCTGAACTAGATGCAAATTCTGTGCATTTTTCTCTTTTATTTCAGCTGTATCAAATCTTTCATCCAAGGGCCTTGCTTAGCAGTATCTTTAATTAAAGTAGTCTGTAAAATGCTGGTGAAAATCTTAGCAAACCATTGCCCTCTAGCACTCACCCACACTGACCAGTCTGGCTTAACTCCAAGAGCAGCTACAATTCATAAAGTGTAACAAGCATTAAACACATTGATCACGTTAACCAAGAGAATAAAAACTGCTGCTGCCTACCATTAGGTTCACAGAAAGCAGTCAACAGGGTTCTTTGGGACTATCATTCTGTAGTAGTGGAGGAATTTAATTTCTGACATCAGTTTATCACCTCTGTCCAACTGTTCTACAATTTTCCATATGCTTTATTTGAATGCCACCCCATCAGAAGCTGCCCAAGGCAAAGATGACCTTCGCCTTTGACTTTTATGCTTTACTTTCTCCATTCAAGACCTGGGCAGTAGCTGAGTGGGGATACGCTGGACTGTAGGGTGAATCAGAGGACTGTGCCTTCTGCAGCTGGCACTCAGTCTGTTAGGGAAAGACAGCTGAAACTTGTCTAAAAAAGGCATACCACTGCTGAGCCCTGCTGATGGGAGATGTTTTTGTCAAGGAAATTTCCCCTTCATATTGGACCTGATTGCGTATGCAGTTGCTCGCTGACTCAGTCTTGTTAGTTGAGATGATGAAATATACATCACTTGAGTGGACATGTGATGTTGGTGATGCTTGTAAGTGCAGCTGCAACAGGTGAGCAACCTTTGGTAAGGAACTGTGACCATAGCTGATGGCAAAAACATTGTCACCTGGTTTTAGCATTCACTAAAGACACAGATATATGTAATGAATCACAGCTTTAAACAGAGGTCCTGCCTGCTTCAGTAGCTGGTGTGCAGTTGTAGATGCTCAGGGGAAGCATAAAGACAGTATGTATCTCCTTTTGTTTACCCTTCCCACAATTTGCAGTTTATGAGTTGTGCTATATCGTGTCTGGTTGTTATCTTACATGCCACAGAATTATAACTGCTTTTGATGTATAGCTCACCAAAGAAATGGTGCCTTCTGCTGTCCTCCTTTTCAAGCGCTGTAATTTTTCAGATCAGTGATTCCTCCCAAGTAGATTAAAATGTGTTGGTTTACAATTCTCTCCCAATTTAACCAGGTCAACAGTACAAAATCTGCAGCCACTTTTAGATAACTTTCTTCGCAGCCCTCTGTAATGGCATCTCTCTCTTTTTAACATCGTTTCAGCAGGCTGGTAAATGTGGGTGGGTGATTGTCCTTGAAAGCAGTGTCATAACTACCTGCAGCAATCCTGCTGCATGTGTAAGGATTGTAAATCTGTTTGAGGTTAATGTACAGTTTTTTTACATCATGCAGGTTTTGTAAAGGTGGTTTTGGAGAAACGGATTGAGAAATCAAGTTGGTCACTGACTGGCTGTCTTGCAAAATATTTTTAATATAGAGGTCAATCACTGTTTTTCTCTATCTGTTGGTGCTTAACGTGCTAACCTCTAAGCAACACTTCTGTCTTACTTATGTGCTAATGTGGTGCACAGGTTACAGTAATCAGAAAACACAGTAATAGTTGTAAATTTACAAGGCAGCTGTGATTCTGCTATACCTTTGAGGACAGATTGTAAGATGCTAAGTATCTGTCTCTGAATTAGGATAACAGGGCATAGCTGTTTTGCCCGGTCCAGCTGGGATGCTTTGTGAGTGTATTGCCTGTAGCAACAAAGCCTGCAGAAAGTCATAGAAGAGGCTGGAGTGAATGTTAACCTGTTGGAAGCAATCTGCAGAATCAATATTGCTGGTGACAGTTGTACAAGCTGTAGGGTACATATTTCTATCCTTGCTTTACTAAGTAATCCATCTATTGACTGTCACTTTAGATTTACTCCATATTAAGACAATCATGGTTGTGTGAGATACAGTTAGTGCTGAGCTCTTGGATGAATAGGTGGGAAATGAGGACTATTTTTTCTTTTTTTACTGTTGTAAGAAGGTTAGAAGAAGCACTCCTAATCTAATGAACACTTGCAGTGAAATATAGTTAACTTTTTTTGCATTTCTAATACAGTGATTTCTGGTTGTCTCAAGAGCACTGAAGGAGAAGAATAGGCTAATAGACAAGTCTGACCCTAAAAACAAATAATTATCCTTTTAGAATTAGTTTTTTTTTTAATGAATATTTGATTTAAGTTATTATTTCTGTTTATACCTTTAAAATTTTCTATGATGTTCATGGTTACTTTAGAAGTGACTGTTTCACTTGATCAATTCAGATCATGAAGAAATATGCAGAATTTCTCTACTTACTTAGAAATAAGAGAAAAAAAGTCTTGTGTGGAAACTCTCCTTCTCTCCTTCTCCCCTGTAAGCAACTTAAAAAGAAATAATTCCAAATGAACTGAATAAAGCTGAAGTTTATTTCATGTATTATTTCTTTATGAAGAAAAGAATTCCTGTAAAGTTTATCTGTTACAGGCTTTCCTTTTGTATTAGAATTTGAGGTGGTGGTGGAGCAGTGTGTGACAGCTAGAGAATTAAAGAATTGGTGCCAGCAGGAACATAACAAAAATGAAGAGTGAGCATGCCAAAGGGAATAAGTGATTTAGAATCTGATTTTTGTGGATTTCTTTGACTCATATCTGTGCATAAAATATCTAAGTATATCTTTGGGTAATATTTGAGAGAGAAGTCTTTGTTAAAGTCTTAAATTTCAAAATATATCACCTGTAAATCATGCAGGAAAACCAGGGAAGAGCAGGCTTAACGTACCTAAAACATTTTTGAGGTATGAATCAAACAGATAACAGAACTTCAAACCTGCCAGGACTTCTTTAAATACATCCTACAGTAGGGAGAATGTCTCTGCAGACTTCTTCCAGAATTCATTTGAACATTCCACATTTTCTTTTCTGAAAAAGACCTCCAGTCCAACCATCCACCTATCACCAATATTTCCCCACTAAACCACATCCCTCGGTACAACATCTAAACAGTTCTCAAACACCTCCGGGGACGGTGACTCCAGCACCTCCCAGGGCAGCCTGTTCCAGTGCCTGACCACTCTTTTGGAGAAGTATTTCCCAATGTCCAACCTGAATCTCCCCTGGTGCAACTTGAGGCCATTCCCTCTAGTCCTATTGCTAGTTACATGGGAGAAGAGGCCAACCACCATCTCCCTTCAGGCAGCTGTAGAGAGTTATAAAGTCACCTCAGCCTCCTCTTCTCCAGATTCAATGATTTCTGTTTTCTCAGTCACTCCTCATAAGACTTGTGTTCCAGACCCCTCACCAGCTCTGTTGCCCTTCTCTGGACATGCTCAGTGTCTTTCTTGTAGTGAAGGGCCCAAAACTGAACACAGTACTCAAGGTGCAGCCTCATCAGTGCTGAATACAGAAATGTTAAGGCCTCACTTTTTGAGTGTATGAGTGTAGACTGTACATTAGTTTAAATAACAGATAACTGTTTTGTGGAGTCAAACTGAAGTTGAAAGTTACAAATTCAGAGCAAACTATGCACGAGTAAGAAATGTGCCAGTGTGATTTACGGATAACTGTCGGTTTTTTACCACTTGTTTTCTTTCTCATTCTTCTGTTAAATTTTTTTTTTTTTTTTTTTTTTGTTAGTACTATTTTAGAAGAGAAAAATGAGAAAGAGCTAGGAAATGCAGTGAAAGCAGCAATATTATACCAGAGGTGTTTGGAATCCCTTTAGTTCACCAAGCATCATTTGCCTGTTGTGTGTTTGAAGAACAAGGTCCAAGAAAAACGAGGCTGAAACAGATTCCCAAGGCTCCTTTCCTTTCTTCAAAGAAAATAGCAGTGGAGAGAGGAGTCAGCAGTCAGCTGTTAGAGACCAAGGTTTGAGAATGCCTGAATGTGCAGTACTGCAGGGTCCAAAACTTGTTGTATGCCTGACTCCTTGCAGTGTTCTTTCTTCCAGCTTTTCATTGTTCCAGATCTTTCATGCCTTTTCTTTATACTTTTGATCACCTGCTCTTAGTGAAGACTGAGTTAACTTAGATTAACTCCTAATTTATATTGTTTTAAGTAGATTTTTAAGTTAGATTAACAACTCAGACTTCTCTAGAGCTACTCCTTTTTTTCAGTGGTGCTTTTCCAACTCCCTCATGCTTAGGGGAAGGAAGATCTTTAATGATTTTTTAATTTTTTTTTTTTTTTTTAATTACAGAATTTGGTATGCCATTTTTTTATTTATATTATTATTATTGTCTGGTTTTAAATCTAGATTGAATGCTTAGTGAAGCTCTTTAGAAGTTTGCATGGCTCTATAAAGTGAAATTGAAATTTCTTTAACAGCATGGAGAATGCAGTGATGGATATGAGTTCTGTGAAAAGAGTTTACATCTGTTAGTAAATTTAAATGATAAGTTAAATGGTTTTTAAATGATAGAGTGTGAGGGCATATCCTTTACATAATTACTTAAAATGCTTTTTATAGCTTCAGGATTTATCTTGGTAATCATATTGCTACCTGACAGCTTGTGCTGTAGTCCTGTCTTGGTGGCTTTCACCTTGTTCAAGGGGGCATTCATTTGATCTCCCTTTAACTGATGAAGATAACTTCAGTAAAGTGCTCTAGTAGCTCTGAAGTAGTTTGAATGATGTGCTAGTATCTGTAAGCAGTGACTGCTTCTTTGAAACAATTCCTTATTGACTTTCAGAAGTATTCTGACTTTTAAAACGATTCTCAAAGTAGTGGTTTTAATAAATATTCTAAGCAATATTGGGCTAGATGTCACAATATACCTTTTAAAGCTTGGGTGACAGTTCCTTAATGAGGAGGAATAGAACATGATTTCCTGATGTTATCAATTAAAGGGTGCCAGATAGGCGCAGATACTTTCTTCAGCTTTGTTCTCATTAAAATCTTTGCCCATTAAGTAAATAAATGAATGCATTTTTGGTTGTAAGGCTGATAATAATCCAACTCAGGCTTTGATTGTATTGCAGGGCACTGGAAAATTCTACAGCCAAAATGGATCTCCATCCCTGGAGGTTGTCTTATTCCAGGGAATGTGCAGCCGTTTGGCTCTGACTATATTGAGCTGGTTTTATTTTTGTGTGGTCACCTGAATGAGCCCCATGCCCAGCCGTGCTCATTGCTCTTTCCCTAGCCTGACTGCATGGTATGGTAATTGGACTCCAGGGAGCAATGCTCGAGAGGCACAGAGCATCCTCCTGGCCTTGCTGGGTTTTTCTTTAGCAGTGGGAAGGCAATGCTGCTTTTCAGAGCTGACTGACAGTCTTGTTAGAAGGTCTTAAAGCAACTACAAAAGGGAGATCTTCCAGTTAGTAGCTTTGAAAAGCAGTTCAGAAAAGGGGCATCATATGTAATTTCTCACTTTTTTTTCCCTTAAACCAAGAAAGAGGTGAAAGGCAACACATTTTAAGAATCAAAGAAACCTTTTATTTCATAGGATAGCTCTTATACAAACCTTGAAATACTGTGATGGGGCCCCTCACATAGGAGCTCTGGCAGAACTAGCTGGTTGGTGTCTGGCCCTTCTTTTAGAGGCTAGTCAGTATGGAGGAGGGTATCAGGACCAGCACCCATGCCTTTGGTTCCTCATACAGCAGCTTGGTGTACTAGGGAGTAAAGCTGACATACAGCAGGACCACCTCTTTTGCCCCTGGAAGGTTCTTTTTTTTTCCTTTGTATCTTGAAGATGTAAATTTTCCAGAAATCTGTATATTTATCTGCACAGGAACCAAATATTCTCTTAGATCTACCTCAGCTATTGCAAAGAGAGGGTTATTTTAAGTATCCAAATGCATTAATTTGATATTATACTTGCTCCTATGTTGTCATTTCTGTACAATTTATCATGATGTGTTGTACACTGTGTGATTTCGTTCTATGAGGTCTTTTTCTCTTACATGCGTTTGCAGTCATATGTGAGAGCCTGTGGCATATATAAAAAGATGGGAGAAAAATTGAACATGTTACACTCTTAATCAAGCCTGGTCAGTAATTTAAATATTTTCCCTTAAGTGTGATGGTTCTGGTCAAATTTGCTCTACTTTTCTTCCTTCTGGGTAGCCCTGCTGTTAGGTTTGGAAAGTCCTATGTGGTAAAGTTGGCACCCTGGAAAAAATGAAGACAAAAAAACAGAAGAAGAAGTTCAAAAGAAATACAGACTAAGAATGAAGTTTTCAAGCTACGTTCCAAGGCAAGGACTTTTCATCTTCATACCTTTGAATTGTGAATCAAGGCAGTAAAAGTTACTACTAGGTTAAAGTTTAAATGGCATAGAAAAGGTAGAAAAAAGATTAAACATATTCTGTCTGGACAGTGGAACAAAGACTTTGAATCCTTATCTATGCACCTGTCTATTGAGTATCTAAGTTCCAGGAGTCCCACAGAGGACATGCAATGAGCACTCTTATTGTTCGTATTAAGAACTGAAGTAATTGAAAGGAAAAGTAAGGTAAGGAGAATCAGAAATCAGATGTGACTGCCTGTATGGTTAAAAAATAATTTAAAGGGAAAGTGACTATCAAGCAGTTCATATTATGGAAATCCGACCATTGAAGCTAGAATAAAAAAAAACACTATTATTCTTTGAAAGAGTTTTTCCTCTCGAAGTAAGACTTAAATATCATTTGAAAACCAGTAATTTTCACAAAGTGCCTTACTGGCCACTTGTAAAGCAGCTATTCAAATGAATGTTTTTTCAGTCTTTGAATTTATCTGTGATGGCTGGATCTGAGGCACAGGGATTTTTTTTTTTTTTTTTTTTTTTTTTTTTACTTTGGAGATGTCTGTTTTGTAGTAAAAATTACAGAGGCTCAAGTAAGCATGTTAAATCATGTTCTCTGCCTTGGCTTTCTCTTCAATATAGATATTTAATTCAAAATTATGTGATACCTTTATGTTGTTAACAGGATAATAGCCGTAATTGTAATGTTTTTAATTCTGAGACAGTAAATTCTAATCACCATCCCAATCTAGATATGTCTTTTTGAAGGTTTTTTGTTATTGGTTTTTTTTTGAGCTGTTCTTTCAGGTCACTAAATAGGTAATTGCAATGTATTTATATGGAAGTTAGATGATTAGCTTATACTGTTCAGAAATATATAAAATATATAAAATTTTCTTAGATAAATACCAAAATCAGTTTTTACTTTGCACTATAGTTCTTACAGAACTTCTAAATTTCAGATCTGTGCTATGTCTTCTTTCACGATGTAGCTGGATAAGTAAGGAGAGAATTATAGGTAAAAATTATTTTCTGGTGCAAGAAAATGAACTTACTAAGGAGAGAGGAAAATGCTTTTTGAACTAGAACTTGATCACTTTTATTTTATGCAGATATTCTGTGCTCGATGGCTTTGCAAAATTAGGTATTTTCATGGCACTCACTGTGAATTTATGGGATGCCCAGGAATATATTTTGTCTAGGTTGGCATGAAGTATTACAGTTTGCATAATAATCATAATTATAATTATTTATTTCTGTTAAATTTCTCCAATGCACAAGGCAAGTTTGCAGCTTTTGCATATTTCTCACAAAGATAGTTCTTCTTCATGTGAGGCCCTGGAACTTGCTCACTGTAAAGCTCTTCAATTTTTACCTAGATTTTTGCACTGCACCCAAAGGAATTTGAAACATCTGGGACCACTGAAGCCAGAGGACAGGTGTCTTAAAATCAGGCAGGTTTCATTAGCTGACTGGAAGGTGTGTCCTTACTGTCTGTGCTTACAGTATTATTTGCATGCCTGACTCAAAGCGTGGTTTGTCCAGCCGTAGTGCCATAGCTCTTATTTCAGTGTACTGGTGCTTAAGCTTGCTTCACACTCTGAACACACCATTCTCACGTACAAGAAATTCCAGATAGTCTCATGGTCTGTTTTATGAAACCAACACTCTTCTGACAACCAAGAAATTAGCCTGTTTAAATTTAGAATTCTGTGCAAAATTGAATAGATAAATAGAATATTTTTTTATAGACATCATGTATGATATCTTGATATCTTGAAATGCAGCAGATAGCATACTCCATGTGAGTTGTTTAAATGGACTTGCTTGTTTGTTTCTGAAGTACAGACTATTACTCAGTGTGGTAGACCTTAGCAATGATATGAATGTAGCAGTGTAGTTAAGATAAAGTTAAGACATAAAACCTCTATATATGTGCTCTACAGTGGATTGCAATTCAGCATAGGTATATTTGGCAGGTCGCACGGCATTATGAGTTATTCCCCTTGGAGCTACAATCACACAGCAAGTTACGATCTCCCAAGTGCAATGAGCCTTCTGCTTGGTATCCTGACTGGTGCTGAGCCATTGGAGGCTGGTTTGTTTAGAGTCTGTTTGGGGTTATGATGATTTTTTGCCCCAGTGTGGTGATACCGTGAGAACGTCAAGATATGACTTTGAAGCATTAGTAGTGAGAGGAGGATAAGAAGCAACTGGTGCAAAGAGCTGTGGGCTGACAGATGAGCAGGGTGAAGATTGCTGTTGCACGATCCTTGTGAGGTTTTCCTCTTGAAAATTGTTTGAAGGATATCGATCCAATGCAGTGATTTGGTGCCAGTACAGTGCTTTGTACTGCGTGACTGCAGTGATGATAGTGTTGGGATGAATATTCTATAATGTGCAATAAAAGCTTTTTAGAATGAATTTGTCTGAAGTACTCTTAAAGAAATTTAAGAATATGTGTTGTATAACTTCATGGATAAACATACATCACTGTGAATGTTTGTAACATGGAAAAAGGCTTCAGTACAGAATGTGCAGTAATGGGAGGTTAAATGTTTGTTTGTAATCATACAGTATTTGAACTTTTAGATTCTCTCTCCCATGAAGATGTATCATGCTGAGAAATTAAGCAAAAATATATTTTCATACAACATATTAATTAATTCGTATTTGTCTGTAGAACAAAAGGTTGATTTTCATTAAAAATATGCTTTAGAAGAGGTAAAACTATTATATGAGAGATTAACTTAATTGTTCTGTGCATGTATTCATGTTTCAATTTTATTTATTATCTATTTTTCAGATCAAAATACCTTACAGAAAATATCTTATCTCCAAATTTCAACATTGGGATATGTATAATCTGAATGTAATGCAATTGCATTACTGAGTTTCAATGTTAATGCATCACCAATGTATATAGAAACAGAAGATAAAAACTCAGAATTAAATTTATTTTACCCAGCCACTTGAATTCACTTAATCTCTACTATATCCTACGTGATATTGCCATGTAATCTTGTCAGATTTTACTAAGTGAACATAGTTATCTGGGGTATACTTTAGGATAAAAGTTCTGTGCAAAACAGTTAGGAGAGGCTCAAGGTGAAATTAAATGGTGCAGTTTATAAACAATGCCAAGAATGGTGTCATGATCCAGTGTATAGCTGGAGTGCTGACGTAGGGTGTTACGTTAAACTGAACTCTTGAACATGTGTGATAATCATAGATTTGAGGCTGGTTCACATACAAGAAGGGGTGTTACACCTCCTCACAGGCTTGGCTTGTAAGACAGCTTGGAAAATAGCATTCTTATCAAAATTCCCTATGAAACTCAGTTGGAATAAAATATCAATCTCTTCTTGTCCTAGACACTTTGTGTTACCAAAAAGCTGCTGAGTTTTAGCTCCTAAATGCTTGCATTGCATTAGGCTATTAGTTTATTATTTGGTGTGCTCTTCTTTACTTTTAGATGGAAAATGTTCATTCTCCCTTGCCTCTTCCAATCTGAAAGGATGAACTCCATGGTTTTTTCAAACTTGAGACGTCAGGTTGGGTTACACAGCACTGGACGTGTATTTTAAACAGAAATATGTGTTATGTTAGCCATAATTAAGGAGACGAGGAGATTCCACTTGTAGAACATAATATAACACTTCCTGCTTTGAGAAGAATGTGTGTACCTTGTCTTCTTAGCTTGAATTTCTTTCACAAAGTAAATTGGAGGCAGTAGATTAGGTTGTTGTCCTCTAGTGACTTTAATATGTCTCCTGTGCAGAATGGTTTTACCCTGTGTACAATAATGAATGTAGTGTAATTAACCATTGGAAGATCTTGCCCCAGTAGGTTCTCTGTCACTTGAAGTCTTGATTTGAACACTGTAATTTTCTTGAGTACGTGATCTACCATACCTCAGATCTAGAGAAGTCAGTAGAAACATTACTGAATGAATGCCTGCATCCTTCTTTATCTAAGACTTCTGAATAAATGGTCAAAATGCTCTTTTTCAGCTTCAGAAAACATATTAGTGATTATTTCATATCATTCCATGGGCTAGCTCACTGCACTCAGATTTCCCACCATATGTATGACTTTTCTTCTTAAAGGCATTGCAAAATGAGATACTGAATTCTTTGCAAATTAATGATCTGGGTACCCATCAGGCCATTTCTCATCAGTTGTCTTCCAGAACTCTTGCTTTCAATGGTCTTACCTCCTTCTTAAAAATCAGCCCTGCCTTTTTCTTTCACAAAGATGAACGTCTCTGCAGATTAAAAAGGAGAAAGAAGAAAACAAAAATAATATGCTGTATGTACATAGCATAGAGTAGGCCTGGTAAAACAAGTTTTATTCCGTTTCAGTTTGTTCATTTTAATCTACTATTTTTTTAGCAAGACCTGCATTTCGTGTTGCAGCAATCTATTTTCTGGTCCTCAAGAACTTTTCCATTCTAGGGATGGAGCACAGAGGATCACCTCCATGCATGGTTGGACTTCTTGTCTTTCTAAATTTTCTTTTTTCAGATGCACAGAGTGCTCCAAGGGTAATGCATCAAAACAAAGCAGGTATCTGTGACGGCCTCATCTGAAGATACCACGGACAGAATTACTGACACAGACAGGATCTGGTTTTGTTCCAGAGTTGTACAAAATCTGCTGTGGAAAAGCTTTCAGTTTTCATCACAACAAAGCTATCACTGGAACTGCTTATTGTTGGTATTACCAATTATTCTCATATCTATGTACAAAATTCAAAGTAAATAGTTACAATTCAGTACTCTGCAAAATAATTGATGACAGAAGCATACCTGAATGGATTTATTTAGGTTAAATTGTGCCATGGGAATGGTTGGAAATTATGGGTTATTTGAAAGCAAAAGCAAAGCAAATGATATTGTAAGGAAGAATTGTAATAAACTAGTCAGTTGTGTATATACATTACAGGTTTGTAATTTGTGAGCATATGAGTGGAAGCCCTGTGTAAAATAGGGATGTGCTGTTAAGCATCTGTTTCAGGGCATGCACACAAAATTAGAGATTACCGGTCTCGTCATTTTGTGATGCAAGTGAATAATTCTGTGCTCTGCCCCTTATTGTGCTTGAATTGGAGCTGATGCCACTGCAGCAGCACTGTGACTCTTTTTTGCATTCAGTGCCTGTGCAGTTCTGAAGCAGCCTGCAGGCTGTCTATTGTAGTTAGCATCGCACAGCACTTGGGGCTCAGTTTGGAACAGCTTATGCATTAAAGAGACCCTTCCCTTATTTTTCTGAATGTTTATGTGCTGTTCCATGTGGCTGTTTGTGAACTTTGTTTGGTTTTATATTACTTTTTAAAGAAAACATTTTCAACCTACTAGTTAGTAACCTTTTCTTTGCACTTCATGCATCCGATCAGATCACACAGTGTGCATGCCCCTGTGTAGTTCGCAAAATAAATTATATAGTACGTTGTCATGCCTGTCTGCTGTTTTCTGGAATTTGTCTAAGGCTTATAGCTTCAAAGGTATGCGTTGGCTTCTCTTTTGTGTTCAGAGGGTGCGACTAAACTATTGTGGCTGGCATTGCAGTGGAAGAGTTGTGAAGCTCGTCTTTTGTTTTAATCTTTAAGTGCCTTAGGAGTCATCCATAAAGGATATCCCAGCAGGGGAACTGAGGTCTTGTGGACACTTGGTGGAGGGGGCAGACTAAAAATTCTGGAAAAATCTGCTGATCTCTTTTCAGGATTTCCACTTTTGTTCCCTTTGGCTAAAATAAGTCTTTGAAAACGGTGCTGTGGAAGTGGGTAAATGAAAGAGAACTACATGGGGCTAAGGAATGGCAACGTTCTTTTGGGAGTTCAAGGCATTTATGCAGTTTGAGAAAGAGAGTGGGGAGCTCTGTATTTGATAAAATCTACTGGAGCCCTCTAATTTGTTGGAAATAAAAAAGGAAAAATGGAAAAAAATTTAGGTTATTCCCTTGTTTAATTTGCTAGACTGGCACTAATTCTGCAGTTCACTTACTGTACTAGTTAATTTCAATATCCACTCTGCATTCTTGATTTCAACAGGGGAGAAGGTGGATGCTGAGGGCAAAAGGGTACTGGATTGGAGGGGGTTGGAGTGGAGCTTCACAGCAAATTATGCAAACCGTTTTCACAGCTGTAACTGAATAAACTGCATGCAATTTTTCTTCTTTTCCATGAATTTTTTAATTGTGGAATTATTTTGACACTGACATGAAGGTTCAAGGCATTTTTCTCTTACAAATTTTATAAAACTGGACGGAGACGCTTAGACAGAAAGGTGAAACTTTCAGACAGGAAAAAAAATAACTCAGAGTATCTTCTAACAGGTTCTAATTTCAAAGTTCCTGTATGCTGCAAGGTTACTGAAATTTACAGCAGGGCAGAAAGTGGCTGCTCTAGAGATACTGTCAGCCTGTAGCACCCGTTTTTTCATTCATGCACTGTTCCAAATGTAGGGTGAATACAGTTTTCCTTCAAATCCTTTTTTTTTTACTATAAAATCCGCTTTTTCAGGAGGAATCACAAAAGTGCTTCCATTTCTGGCACTGATGTATCTTTAACTGTGTTGATTAAATTTAACAATGTTGATTAAATTGTAAAAACAATTACACAAGTCCCCTTTCCTGTCAGAATCCCGACAGAAGTTGTCCTCCTGCATGGCTGTCAGAAGGAGGCCTGCAAACACGTCATCTCTATCTACGTGCAGGCACACAACGTGCAGAGGGGGGTTTCAATATTTTGTATAGTGTTTTGAATAAAAACTAGTTCGGTTGAGTATCTTACCTCTTTTCCACGGGAACATTTGTTTTACGCAATAGAATTCCCTCTTACAGTTGTCTCTTTTCAGAGAAGTTCTTTTAATATTTGTCCATGGTGTCCCACCAGCTGCAGTGCTTGCTGAATGGTCAAGAAGGGAAAGTACCTGTTCTAAGCAGAATACAATCTCAAGACAGACAGATAGACAGATAATATAGATGGGAATGTATAATGAATACAGAGGAAGGAAAGAGTTTGCTGGCATAAGGGGGAGGATAGACACTTCAGCACAGCAAAGTCGTATTTTAATCACTCAGAGGAGTAACAACAGGTTGCATTATGGCAGATCTTTTATTTAATGCTTGTGGGTTGGTGGTTTTCTTTTTTTTGTTATGTGACTGCCATAAAAAGTATTTATATGTTTGTGCATAAGAAACTGCTTACTTTCCATATAATATGTTGGTTGTCCTTTCACATTGAAGGAAGCTGGGCTTATTTCAAAACTCTAAATCTTACGCCAGTCTAAAACCTGCCCAAATGGCATTTATACTGGAGGCTTGTTTGACAGGGGTTCTTTGTGAAGGAGCAAATGTGCAGCAGTCTCCCTGCAGTACAGTTAAACTTTCTGTGCATAAATCATTTTAGTAGATTGGGCCAGCAGAGGATTGCTCATAGTGCATTGTGTGTGATTTAATATTAGGCTATATGCAATGCTGGAACTTAATTCCAAATCCCTAACATGGTGTAACGTATCAAAGATCTAGTCCAAACTGTGCTTTAGCACCTAGAAGACTGGCGGTATCGATGCTGAAGTGCTTTTAAGCAAATGAAAATCTTTTGTGTTTCTTTTTAAAAAATAATTATTGTAAAAATTTCTTACATTGGGCAAACTCCTAGCTCAGGATCAGGCCTTCCCTGCTGTGGGATTCACAGCTTGTTTCCTGAGGAAGGGGCTGGGCTGATGCATATTTCTCCCTTCTTCCAGACAATTTTGTGTAAATAAAAAGGATGTCAATTACTAATTTCTTTAAAACTGAGCAAAATACGGTACTTGAGACAGAGTAATTCAGATTTTACTTAAAAAACAAAAACAAAACAAAACAAAAAAAAACAAAAAAACCCCCAACTGATTAATTGAGAGCTGGAATCTAAAACATCTTTGAGAAATCAGGCTGGAACTACATAAATTCTGTAAGATTAAACCATTTCTGTGTTCTTAACTGAAACATGTACTGAAGTTGTATAAAGACTTCACTTAGTCTATCTTCTCCAAATGTGAGGTAATTTTTGTTGGAAATACAAGACATGATCCATTTTAGTTCTGTAGGTTGTTAAAGAGATTATTAAATACATGAATGGACTCTGTGCTTTGTTTGTCATCTCTTTACAGAGTCTACTTGAAAATTAGACTGCAATTTAAAAAAAAAAACAAAAAAACAAGCCACTTTTTAGGCTTGGTCTTTGGCTGGTGTAAATTGTTATTGTTGCTCACATCTTAAAACCTGCGGTATTTACAGTAGTTATAAATAGTTTCTAAGAGGCTTATAAACAACTTTTAAATCCTTTCATCTAGTGACACTAAGGTGAATTGGCTGAAGGCTTGGTAAGATTAACTCCCATTGTCTTAATAACTGTATAGTCATGGACTAGTGATTGATTTTCTGAGATTGTGAGACAGAGAGATCATTGACATTTGCTTGTTCTTCCTGTTCTCTTTGAGAGTGTACGACACCCTTTACAAATTGGCGTGCTACAGGTCTACAGCCTCTTCTATTTTTTCCTGGATTATCAACTGGTCCAAGCTAAGTGTCCTTTCTTCTGCAAACTAAACCAAGTCACCTCACATTCTGAAGAAAAGGAAAGGTCAAATGGGTCATAGAGCAAACCCAAGGTTTATATTTTATCTTCTGGAAGCACTGAGCTGCTTCTCGGTGAATGCCAGTGTTGCTTAGTCCTCTGATGCAAGTGGCACAGACCAGGTCAGTTGGCTGCTTGGTGAACAGGAGAACTCCCATAGCAAAGAAAGGCTGTGTACCCAAGAATTCTTACTGTTCCTGATACAGGCATTCAACCATTAGAAAAACACGACTGTGTGACTATTGTTGTTATTTTTTTTTTTCCGCTTCCTTACTTTTTAACTTCTGTATTCTTGCTGAGATTTGTTGAGGAAATGCTAGAAACAAACAAACAAAAAAATAAAACAAAACAAAAAAACAAGTTCCTAAAAAGAATTTAAAAAAAAAACAAAACCAACATAGTATTTAATCTTTCTTTTAATGCTTTTTTTCCGTTCTCTTTCCTTTACTCAGTGTACCTTTTTTTTTTTTTTTTCCCTGTATGTTTATTTCTTTTAGGTAAAATTCACAAATTGACTTGCTGCTCTTTATTCATTTTTAAGCAAAATCATCCTTGGAGAATAGTAGGCTCAGGTCAGTATTTCTCTCTTCTTTTTTTTTTTTTTTCCCCCAATATATAAAAATAAAATCCTATAAATCTTTTATATTTTCAGTCCAATGGAAAATGTCATGTGTTTTGTTTTATTCTAACTAAGCTCTGTAATATTCTAGAGATAACAGAGAAATATGGAATTTCAAAAGTGAGGTTAAGCTTTATATGCTTAAGAATAATGCTTCTAAAAGAGGGCACTTTTAAGAATTAAGTGCAATGATTCAGCAAAACCTCTATGCTCTGTATTTACGTATGTGAGAAGTCAGGCTTGATTCCTAGGTTTCTTATTCATGTGAATTTCTTATTCCTATGAAAGAAGTAAAGGTGTTTTCAGCTATGCTTTTCTGTTGGTGATATTTTCAGAAATCTTATGGGCTTTAAGAGATTTTTCTCCTTTGGAATACCAGGTTTTTATAGTATGTGCCACAGGCTGTTTTCTCCTCTGGCAATGAGACACATTCAAAGGGGAGGAAAGAAATCTTCAACCTAATGCAGTGGCTGTGTAGTCTGGGTGTTTTCATTAAGAAAATGCTTTTGTTTGGAACTCTGTACCTGCGCTCTTAAGGATGGCTTTTTGTGTAGCTGATATGCATTTTGATATATATATTTTAAGGGATAATTTGATTATCACACCATCTTTTAGTCTATTTCTCTTCACTGCTAGCTCAAGTGTAGAGCATCTGTGACATGTCCATATTTACACCGTTGCACTGCAGGGACACTGACAGGTTGAAGCAAGGAAATGCATTTGATCTTGTGTGAGAGCTGCTTTCTTGTACTGACCTGGCTTCTTTGTCCTTTTATAGGTGTTTTTGCAGGATTTCTAATGTCTATTCATCCTTCTATTGTATGTATTGTATATATTTAATAAGAACATAGCAAATCTTTGGAAGATATGTATAAAAAGAAACTGAAAATTTATTTTAAAAATAAAGTTCTGAACAGAATCAATGTACATATAATACACACACGTAGGAATACAATATTTACGCAGGCTGCATCTGTAAACAAAAAGTGAAGAGTACATTGCTCTGTAATTGCACTGGTCTAAATAACCACTTAACATTGTGGAGTTCTAATTGCTAAACTGCAGCTGAGAACCTGTAAAGCAAACAGAGCTATTCTCAAGGGACTAGACATATTTCAGTTGAATGGTGTCCTGTTAAGGAAACAGCTGCTCACCTCTAATAAAACCCCTGGTTTTGCCATTGTGATCTTAGTATTTCCAGTCAAATTAGCTATAGATGTATACAATCAGGTTCAGATTCAATAGAAATCCTTCCACTGAGGACATCATACCTTTTTGAACCTAGACAGCTGGCACAGCACTGTAGGATTAGTGTGCTTTCATGAATTTGGTATGAATGGGAAAGAGAGATGTAATCTATGAAATAATTGTAAGAAAGTTTCTGCTGCACATCACACAAGATATAGTTAGGAGAGTACAGCTGTGAGGACGGTACAGGTAGATATGCTGAGTATTATTCTATGGGTATGAATGACACTGCAGCATCCCTAGCAGGACAAGCATGTGCTCTTCATGGAATTCTTAGATACCTCTAAAAAAAGCTCGTTGTCTTTTTTTTCTTAAATGTTTTTCGTAAGGTATCTGAGAGGTGATAGTTCATTTGCTGAGAGCTGTAGCATCTATGCTTGTGTCCTTGTGATCACAGGAGTTCACCTGCATGGGTTTGATTGCAATAAATTAAATGGTTCTGGTGTTTGTTCTGTAACTGACACTACCTGGAAGCAGACTGAGTTCGATCATATTTGAAACCTGCATGAAGTTTCAGCTGTGTTGCCTGTATGGCACTTTGAAACCTTCAGTCCTCCCTGTGAAATAAGCTCTTAGTAACTTTTTTATTATTTGTTATAACTGAAGATCTAATAGAATTATAGAGTTGTTTGAGACAGAAGGTACATTTGAAGGTCACCTAGTCCTACTCCCCTGCAATGAGCAGGGACACCTACAGCTCCATCAGGTTGCTCAGAGCCCCATCCAGCCTGGCCTTGGATGTCCTCTGGGATGGGGCATCCACAACCTGTTTGGCAACCTGTTCCCATGCTTCACTATCCTTATTAAAAAAAAAAAAACAAAACAAACAAACAACAACAACAACAATAAAAACAAACAAAACAACAACAAAGTATTTCTTCTTATACCCAATCAAAATCTCCCCTCTTTTAGTTTGAGACCATTTCCCTCTGTCCTATCACGACAGACTCTTCTTTCTTACAGCCCCCTTTTTGTCTGGAAGGCAGCTATCAGGTCTTCCCACAGTCTTCTCCAGGCAAAATAGCCCCAGCTCTCAGCTCTCAGCCTATATGAATTGCAGCACACGCAGACAACTTCAAAATAAAAAAAAATAAAGTCACAAGGGGTCAAATTGAGACCAAAACTTTCAATACAATTAATCTTCCCATCATCTCTCATTACAAAATACACGTTATCTGGAATGCTGAAACTAGACAGATGCAGAGCAGCCTAATGTCTGTAGTATTGTAGCTGTGCTAAAATTTTGGAGACCTTTAAAGAACAGACAATTCTGTGCTTGTGAAAGGTAATGCATCTTTTTGTGGGAAGCTGATAGGAAAACAAAACTTTAAAACAAACTTCAGAAGCCTTTGAGGCTGCCTTGAATTTCCTCTCATCGTTTATATATATATAGTATTTTTATTTTGCATACTAGAGAGTTAATCCTTAGACCGTAAGTCATAATGTATCTTTAGTTTAGTTAAAATAAGGATTAATCTGCTTAGAGAAAGCTAAGCATGGATGAGAATATATGGGTTTATTCAGGGATGCTTGTGAATCTGCAGGCTGTCCTTTCGTATTTGGAGTTGGATGTCTTTAATTCTCTGAAAACAGCTTGCAGCAGTGTTCTCATTTTTGGTATGGGCAGTGACCGTGCTGTATTCCTGACCTTTGCATCGGCTGCCCAGAAAGTGCTAGATAACTATTGAGAGAGCCTTTGGGCCCTTGCAGTCCTTAACTGTGTAGGCACTGAATATGCTTGAAAGTCCATTCTACATTTTGCATTTTTTATTTTATTTTATTTGTTCTCTGAATCCACCTATCCCTGAGCAACCTGATATAGCTGTGCATGTCCCTGTTCACTGCAGGAGAGTTGGACTAGATGACCTTCAAAGGTCCCTTTCAACTCATAGATTCCTTAAATTCTGGGATTCTATTCTATGATTTGTTTTGCTTTTTAACTGAGAGGTAATTGCATGTTGACACCGTGGTGCATTTCCCTTCCTGTAGATCACAGTTCTTTTTTTCCAGTACTGTGGTACTCATTGTCCCCAGCTTCATTTTCAGAATGATCTCTGCTCCGTTATACTTCTTTGTTTTAGTCAGATCCTTCTGTATTTTCCAATGACTAAGTATGAACAGATTTTAATTGGCTATGTAAATGCCTCTTTATGTTTAATTTATACTCTGACTGCTTTTTTGAACTGTTTCAGTGTTTTTATCTCAGACCTTAGAGGCATAGTGGTAATATACTCTTTCTGATTTAGCTTATTTGGTTAGTGTTGGGGCTATGAAAGATATGTACTTATATTATTCTCTGTCGTGAGGGCTAATAGCATTCCGTGCACTGTGTAAGGGTGTGTGCATTGTACCTTAAATCAACGTATCACTGTGATCTAACGTGCCTCTCCATATTTCAGCCTTGCTTCTTCACCAGTCCTGGTACTGGCTATCCTTGTTGCAATAATATCTATGGGCACTGTTCACAGTACAAATGTGGAAGGAAAGGGTTCTGGGCACAACTGTTTTTGTGTATGTGGTGTTGTTTTGTTTCATTTTGTTTTGCTTCTTTTTACAACGTTGGTTCCATCTATGCTTTCAGATGTAGGCCAGAAGAACTCTGAAATTCAGCAAGGTGCAATTTTGAGTTTTAAGTAGCTCTATCTTTTTTCAAAACTTCGTTAAGTGTATGTGCTTGTGAATGCTTTAGAGACTGGAGTTTTAGTACTGGCTTTGACTGTGGTCTGATGAGAACAGTTTTAAAATCTGGTTTTATAAATCTAAGAATTTCACAGTTACTGGCCTGTAAAAAGAAAGCTGTGAAGACGATGCTTTCTCATAAACTGTTCACTGGCATATGTATTTTGTTGTAATGAAAGATGACGTAGTTATTAATTTTACTGAAAGTTTTGGTCTGAGTTTCACCCCTGTGACTTTGATTTATTTATTTATTTTGAAGTTCTCTGCTAGTTCTGGAATTCACCACGCTGTCTCTGTGTTAGTGTGATTTCATGCACTGGAATAAAGGTCATCTTTATTTCATCAGGTCTGATCTGGTTTGGATTGCGCCAGACAATTTTGAAGAACATGGTAAGCCAGGGTGCGTACTACCCAGGACCACCTTGCTTTTCTAGTTAGAAAACACATGTGCATTTGTTTTGCATTATTTCTTTCTGGTAAATGGGCACTTTGTACAATCCCACCTGAGGGCATGGCACCTCTAAAAAGGACTGTGTCAAGGTTAGTCATAATGAGGAAAATATGCAAATTCAAATTAAAAATATTTTCTTAATCGAGGATGCGTAAATTATTCCTTGTGGACATTTAAGTGACAATAAATCTCACATGGCTGGGAATTAACATGTCCCACTTATATTACTTTACTCCTTAATTTAAAAAAAACAAGAAAAAAGCCATATTTATTTAAATGACTTCCGCTGCATGTAGCTTCTGAAAAGAGATCCAACAGTTATTTTGAGGCCTACATTTGAGTGATTTATAGAAGAACTGTATGCAGTTGCATACTAGAAAAGGTATTGCACAGAACAAATCTTAAAAAGTACCAGACTAGAATCATACCAAGAAAAGTTTGACTAATTGTAATTAACTGTAACAATGCCAGCATTTGACAACCAATTATAGAGTGCTGGCAAGCTTTCTCTGTGTCTGCATGTTTGAAGCTGCGGCTGCATCCACGTTAAACCCACACAATGTCAGGCGATATAGTGCACCAGCATGTGTATCTTCCTGCCCTGCTTTCAGGGCTGTTTGTCCCTGACGTGCTCTGTGGCTGCTTCTGCAGACAGAACTGCTCTGTGTACTCTACGCAGGGGGGAGAGGGTGAGAAGAAAGCTGGAGCTGAAGTGTGAAGTTTCAAGAGAGACCGAGGACCTGGGGAATAGGTGGGGTGGAGTGAAGATCTGTGGGGAGGCCTGGTGCTCCTGGCTGTCGCCTGATTTTCACAATCTGCCAGTTTTTTTTTGTAAGAAAAGCACTTGCTGAAAATGGATGTTTGCATACATTCTGTGTACATTCTCCTTCTTAGCTAAGCAGGTTTGAATGTCCAAGGGTTTCTGCAGGCTTTTACTGAATGCAAACTGAGTGCTAATTTGTATCTAATCATTATTTTTTTTAATCCCTTAGAGGTACGTGTAATCCTTAGGATGCCTCACAAGCTCAGATTCTCTCAATGAAAATCATTTACAATGGGATTTCAAAAGTACTCAGTCTAACCCTGCTTGCTTAGAAATCAATTGTTAAGGTCCATGCGACTTCACTGGGAGTAGTTATGCCAACATTGAGAGCTTAGAAAATGCCTCCCTAAACTGTAGATGAGAATATACATTGGAGAATGTTGCAACCTAATTTTTCTACTGAGCTTATGATTGTAGTAACTGAGTGCCCTAGATTTAGTGCTGTATCTATTTGATGATGTCATTTCATCACCTTATCTGAATTTGGCACTGTCATTCATATTTATATAACGTTTATTCTTTGTATCTCTCTTTGGTCCTTGTATTTTTACTGTGTTAGTTGTATCAGTCCTACACCTGTACCCAGGCAGACATTTAGGTTGCTCTTTATGCTAGCTATTTCAATATGTAAAGGCATAAGACATTTTCATTTGTATACATACACACGTGTGTGTGTATATATATATATATAGATAGATAGATATAGATATAGATATATAGATATAGATATATATGCTACCTGAACATGGTTAGGAACAAAGCGATTGTAGATTAAACTGAGATGTTGTTTTGGTCTATATGTTTATATTTATTCTTCAAAACACCTGAATAAATAATTTAAGGGACACTTTAAATGTTGGTACATTCAATTATTCAGTTGTGATTCTAATGTTAGAAATAGTGAAGTGTGACAGGTTTGAAAGAATATTTCAGAAATTGAATCTGGAGGTAACAGCTTTATTACTGCATGGTGACTTGACCCATATTTCCTAATGTGATTTCCCTGCTGTAACTCGAATTGAGTTCATGTAAGTCTAATGATATCAGTTGACCTTGAGAGCTAGACCTAAAAACCCGGGGTTGTCCTGTTTATTTTGTTGTTGTTCTTTGTTTTACTTTTATTTTTATTTTTCAGATTCAGAGTTGTTGGTTCGTTTTTTTTTTTTTTTTTTAGATCTTGATTGTTTTCAAGAAATCTTTCAAATGAAGAATACCAAGAATTCTACCAAGGAAGTATAACTCATTTTAGTAACAAGAATTTTTACAATTTCTTTGAATCTTTTGATCAAGTTTATCTTTAGTGACACCTCTCTCCGGCATAAATCCTTAATAATTCACACCTGTGTAGCAGAGAGATGGTGCTAATTATATGTCTATGTGAAAAATGGTTATCAAATATTTTGGCTCTCTTAGTGGCACTGTGATGACTTTACTGTTGCTATGTAGTATTATTAACCTCCAGTTCTGAGTACAAATGATTGATTTAGTCATTTAAAAACCATTTACAAATAAATATGTCCTCTTTCATCAAGTAGGATTTCTGACCAAAATACATGGTTTGATACCTGGGATAAATTTTGGTAGTAGTGATGAGAGGTGAGTCAGATATTTTAATGTCTGCAAGGTTAGAAACTTTAAGCTTCTACGCAATAATGTGAAGGGGATACTACCAGCTTTGCAGTGGGCATGCCACTTTCAGCTCTTAAAACCTGTATTGAGCCCTTTAAGAACCAACTGAAAACCACCTCATTACTATGCATAGAAAAACTACTTTAATCACTTTGAGATTTCTAAAATGTATTTGTTAAAATCTTTCTTTCATTCTGAGGCTGATATCATTTGACTGAAGGCACTGAGGGAGCCTGACTTGAGAGGTACTGGGACATGAAAATATTGGAAATTCTTAAAAGCAGTGTTTAAAATAGCTTTTCTGTAAATGGTTTGGTTCATGCAGAAATGTGATCATCTGGTGCTGCAGCTTGGCATGCACCTGATGAATATGAACAAAGTCACAACTGACTTCACCTTTTGTGAGTAATGTGACCATATTCAATTTGTCATAACAACTTTTCTAGCATCACGATTTCTTCCCTTCTCTTTTTGTGCTTTCCAATAGTTGTAGGCGAGAGGTATGGAGCTACTGGAGATATTCCAGCAAAGGGCTGTAGAGATGATGAAGGGCTGGAGCATCTCACCAATGAGTAGAGGAAGTTGATTTTAAAAAAAATTAATCAAGATTTTTATTTTTTCTAAAATGGTTTTAAATGTTAGTTTTGCCTTGTTGTTTCCTTTACTTACACCTGATCATGATGTTGGAGGTATTTCAAATAAGAAGGGAGCCCTGTGTTTGTCTGTTACTGAGAATGGGTGATAGACAGCCCTGTGTTATATAGATATTGAGGAAGTTGTCTAGGAAATTCGGCTCTTTATTGGAATTTTGATTCCAATTCAAGGTAGAGATGAGTGTGAAAACACTGAGTGCCCTGGTTGTTACTAGAATACAGGGGTATTTCCTTTTGCTGAACCAGTAACAATCATAGCATGGAATAAATTTAATTCATTGCATTATTTTCATAATACTGTTTTTATTAGAGATGCGGGTTCAAAATGAAGATAAATGGCATAAAATATGTATTTCTCCTTTCACTGAAATCTTTTTTTAGTACTTAAGAAATACCTGAAAGAGAAGGAAATATTTTTGTTCATTAGAGACTTCAATTATTCTTGTACTTAGTTCAGTTAGATAAATCAATTTCTAGATTTTGGCTTGGAAACTATAAAAGATTTCTTTTTGATACTAGAATAGGAATAGAAGACAGGGAGAAAAAAATCATAATGACAAAGTCTCTCAGCTGATCACAAGTTGAAAATTACTAGCTGTAACACTGGTGTGATGCATGTGATAGCAACATTTCTTTTTCTTAAATTCAGGGCAATGCATCTTGGCTTTGTATTTTAAAATTTTGTATTAAAAAAGTTTGTTTACTTTCCAACCAAGGAAGCAAAGCAAGCAACAACTGGGGGAAAAGTAGCTAGTGGTTGCTAATTATTTGTAAATTTGTCCTTTCATTTTCAGTTAATAACTGGCACAGAGTTATGTGGGTAGTGGGCAGAGCTGTTGTGAGGCTTGTGAGATGTTAATACTGTCTTCAAAAATATTTTGATGGATGTTAATATTAAAACAGCATTTGAAAAAGAGGTAATATTTCAACATAGCTGGCTCCTGTAGTTTGATCACCTGATCCAGACTCTTTGTATCCTTGCCCTTGCTGGGCTAGAATATAAAATTAAGCATTCAGATCTGGAAACCCCAGTCTCTAGAGAATTTTGCTTTTTTGGAAAAGGTAACTCTGTCAGCACAATGGAACCATCTTGTGTTGCAGGAACAAAAGGTATTTCTGGGAGGCATTTCAATGAAGATATGAAACTGTAGAGGCCACATAGATAGAAGGAGAACAGGAAAGAGATAAGGAGGAACCTGGGTGAAAAAATGTTAGAGAAAGAGTGGCCCAGACCCATTATTTTGTGCTAACTTAGGTTAAATAAGCCTTCAATATGAAAAACTTAAAAAATGTTAAGGTGTTAGTATTGAAATGAAGATGACGTCTGCTGACTTGCAACATTTTTGTGTGCAAAACTATTTTTTTTCTAATTCAGTTTCTGCATGATTCTAGTAGTTTCGGAATGTTGTAACATAAACTAAACATCTTCTAACTGAAACTCATTAAATTATGTTTCTCTCCTTACGTGGGGTCTCACTGACAGTATTTTTGCATTTAGAAGTGTTGATTTTTTTGTTTTTATCTGCTACGTAATTCACATTGTTGATGCAACTACAGTGTGTGCTGGTTTAGCTTCTACAGTTAACACTCCTTTTCATTTCCAGTTTCTGGAATTATTACAGCTGATTTTGCCCCAGGCACAGTTCATTGGGGAGCTGGTACCTGGGGTTCCACTGAAATCCCTGTCACTGGCAAGGAAAGGAGAGACTGACTTGAATTTGCTATGAGTAGCAGACTAGAAATAAATCATTTTAATATGCTTTCTGAAGATAAAAAATTAGGTGGGGCAGTGAGTGTCTTGCTGATTATTTATATGCATGCTGGCAGTATCTAGGAACAGTGACCATGGTTCTTGAAATAACATTCTTTCTTACTGATGTGCTTAAACACTGAAGAAGTTAACCTGTTTCAAAGAGAGTATTTTCTATATCCCAAAGCAAAATGACTTTTTTTCCCTTGGAAAAAAAGAGGCCTGCTAAACGAATATCTGTTCTAACAAGTCTGCTATAAAAATGTGAAACTATAGGGCTTTTTAGCCTCTTCTCCATTCAACAGGTTTCTCATGTGGAACCTCAAGCTCAGTTGATAAAAATCTGGTATCCAGTACATCTATGTAGGTAGGTATGACAGTTGCTCTGATGAGATTAAACCAATAAAATGCTTTTCAGAAGTGTTTCCTAACTCATTTTATTGTAATAGCATGGAAGGACTTACATAGCTGAATGATATTTGTTTGGTTAGTCATTTAATGTGAGCATCATTCAAAAGAAGCCAGCACTGAGAATAAGCTCTTACTAAATAAGACTTCATTTTGGCAAGTCTGCACTTTCTGTCTGAATACTACTGAAATAAATTATTTCCTTGCAACAATGCCATATTTAGCACACTAATAAAAGAGAGGAAGGAAAGTGGATCTTTGATAAGCTAATTATTTTTGGAACTTGCTTCAGAGTTTAGTAAATCAGCATGCTGCATCTGCAGTGCTAACTAAACTAATCTAAAATACTTTCCTCCCTGTGGAGGTATAGAAATGTCATAGTCCATGGAGACCTGCACTGCATTTATGCAGGTCTGCCTTTTCTGTCATAGATTCAACAGACCTTTCCAGAGAAGAGCTACAGTACTTTAAACCACCTTTACATCGGATTTAAAGAGATTAATGAATATCAGACTTGTACTAAATAAATCTTTATCACTTGCATTACCTACTACAGTAATTGCTTCAGTGCAGTGGAACACATTCAGTCTGCCAGCTTGCCATTAATCTCAAATACATCTTCAACAAAAGAATCTACTTTATCTTCATTTATGTGTGGGCGCGTGTGTGCGTGCCAGCTCTGGCCCATAATCAGGTCATCAAAATGCCATATTTTAATCCCTTTTCATGTATGAATGTTACATGTTCATGTATGAGATTTTTTTTGACTTTTTTTTAAAGGGCTCGCAAGTCTGTGTTGTTAGAAATATGTATGAATTCTTTTCAATGAATAAAATGTGTTAACAAATATGAGGGCCAAGATTAAGGCATGCAAGGTTTATGCAAACAAATAGTATTGCTCTGTAAAGCACCCTCCCCCCCAGTAGGAATAATTTGGGTCGTGCCATAGATAGTTACATGTGTATTTGTATGTGTGTCTGATAGAGAGGGGTTCTTTCCGTATCATAGCTTCAAAACTGATTTATTCTTATAGGCATGACAAAAAACATCTTTCAACATAGCTATCATGTTATAAATCATAAGGTATATAATCATGTTATAAATTAAAATCAGCCTAGTGTGGTATGTGAATAATGTAGATGTTTTATGTGTTTTTAATTCAAACATTAATTTTTACTCAGCCATAACTTTACAATGAAAATTATGTATTTATTTGTGAATTTAAGCTTCTTTAAACTCCCTATCTTAAAAAAAAAAAAAAAAAAGGAAAAGAAAAAGAAAAAAAGTACTTATTTACATAGTATTTCTGGACTTTTTTCATTTGTGAAGGCACTCTGAATTCTTTAAGCTCATAGTCAAAAACTTAAGTAGAAGTTAGGAAATCCTGGAATAACCAGTAAGGATTAGAAGAATGATTCATAAAAATGAATTAGGTCCTCCCTGGACAGCAGAAGTTGGGATTTAGGAGGAACATAAATCCGGGTATTGAAGGGACGCTGAAGACTTGACATATCTGTGCAGTTAGCTGAGTGACAAAGAAGCAGTTAAAACTGTGTGGGAGGCCTTATGGGATAGACAGATGGGGGCAGTGTGGAGTTTAACATAGGGCAGAAATTGAGTATATTTTACACAGTGAGAACCTTAAATTTGATGCTAAACTGGATTCCTTCCCAGTAGATAGGATTCGGAGGAAGGTGTCACGTACTTAACTCCATCATGGGAGATGATTAACATTTGCGTTTAAGCTGTTTAGTCTCAAAAGCTAGGGAGGAAGTGGACCAAGACACAAACAAACCAAAAACAAAACCCAAACCAGCAGAGCATAAATACCCTCATGGACTGAAATCCGTTTTGTAAATGGTGCTGAAATAAATGAATGTTGAAGTCATTGAGAATAGTGGAGATACTTTGCATTATTTTTTATTGAACTATTTTTTTCCAAATGGAGGTCCTGGTTGTTCTGGTTGCTTATTTCATGTGTTGAATGTTGTTCAACCACTACTGCTTGCAGGTAAGATGACAGCAGTAGGGCAGTGAGGAAGTGGGGACTGTTAGGGGCTTGATGCAGGATTCTTAAGCATACCTTGTCTACATAATGGCACACAGAGTGCCACATAATGACACTAAGGCTACTTGACTGCTAACTCAAGTTTTTGGATCAATATAGGCATGCTAGCACTGCACTATGCTCCACAGGCACCAGGCTGACTAGCATAGGGCAACAAGAAGCTGTGTTCATGTCATGTGCTTGGAATTAGCTTGCTCTGCACTGACTGGAAAAGACTGGACTTCTCTGCATGGCACTGGTAGACCTGGGTTCTGTTATTGACCTTGGGCATCTTTATTACTGTATTGCAGCTTTCACATCACAATTTTACACCTGATGCTGCCTTTCCTTAGGTGCACTGGCACAAATCTGGGGATGTAGTCATTGTACCAGATGTATGTACAGAAATATTATTGTTGCTAAACACTACGGGAAATATTCCTGACTTTTGCCAAGCTACAACCAAGTTTCTTAAAATCTTTAAGAGAAATAGATTTCTTTGTAAAAGTAGTATCATATACTGTGAATTACACTGTAATTGCAATTGAGACTCGATAACAGAGGCTGACGTGAACGTTTATTTGAGCTGCCCTTGATTAAGGAGTGGGTCTGTTCAGTGAAACAACCACAAGTGAGAATTTGCCATTTATGTTTAGATGATTATTTTTATACTGTATTTCTTGACCTTTCAGCACTGTGTTTGGTGTCTGTGGTTGCTAAGCACTTTTTAGCTCCTTCTTTAAAAATCAGTTACAAGATACTGATGGGTTTGAGACTATTCAAGAGCTGGCAGAGTGATTGTGGTTTTCTTTTTACTTGCATATCTCTTGCTGCTCAGCTGCTAAGACCATGACCTAGCTGATGCTGTAATACTTCCTTTGACCTGTTGTTTTCAGAGTTTCCTTGGAGTCCTGCATGTGAACCACACGCACTGCCGCTTGATGTCTCTGTGTGTAGCTGCTGGTTTTGCCCTTGCTCTACAGTTGACCTTGCAAGGTTTTCCTTTCACAGTAATATTTGTATTTTATTCATTTTCAGGTTTGAAGATTGCACTTCTATAACGGTGTTTATCCCAAGAGCTGTTCACACGTGGGTAGCAATGGCAATAAATAAATTGATTTACAGCGAAGCAGAAAAACTGAGTGCATGCATGGACCTTACATGCTTCTCCTCTGATTTGCCAAGGTATCTTTTATATGGTGCCAAAATTAGACCTATTTGTTCCATCAGTTTCTCCTAAACATTTGCGTGACAATGCAGAACAGAAACTTCTCACTACATTATGGATCTCTACTTGCAAACTGATTTTTGATTTTTAACATGTTGACTGAATGTTTGAACGAGAAGATGACAAGTATTAACTACATGAAGTTAGCCACAGTTTTTGAATTCAGCAGCAGAGGTTTGATATGGTGTAGTATATAGTTGATATTACTTTAATCACTAGATTCTTGTCATTAACTAGAAGCCATTCACTAGAAGCCATTTCTGCACTGCTAGAAATTACACATCTGTTGTCACACAGTTCTGTATGAACTTCTTGGCAATAGTGAGTGCTGAGGCTTTTCTGAGCAGCTCTTCTTTTTGTGTGCATACCACTGGTCATTTATTGGACACATAAGAGATTTTATGTTAACCACCTATAAACACAGAAATTATGGCTCTGTATTATTGTTCTCGATTATCTTGGTTCTGAACTCTGGCTAAAAGCAGCTTAAAAAAGGTCCTTATTTGCAAAAGGTTTGCAATTGACATACGGTTTTCTGGGATTTTTCTTGCATGTTGATCATCTTCCAGCCACTCATGCCTCTTGAGAATAATAATTTTTGAAGAGGATATTTTGAGGTTCTAATAGACTATTTAGTAACATAGTTTTCTTTTTATACTGTTGTATTTTCATCTTCTGTACAGTAACTACTAACCATTTTTATGGGTGTGGGGGCAAGCAGTACAGTAAGTATAGCCGAGGTGCTGTTTGTAAGAGATACGAATATCACAGATTTCCTCTTTTGTAATTCTACTATTTCATAAATTACAACCAAAATGATTAAAGTTTAGTTCCCAGCTTTCAAGGGGTTGCTTTATTTTAAGAAGTGTCTAATACCTCATTAGACTTCCTTTTATATCCTGCTATTTACTTTTTCATTCCACTTGTATGAAATCAGAGTAAGAACTTAGGCATTCTGAAATTCCTCCTCCACAGAGGCTGGGCTTTGCAAGGAGTTCACATCAGTACCCCAGCCCTTTGTTCTTTCAGGTTAATTTTTAGGTTATAACGTGGTATATTGTGTGCTTCTCTACTGCTACAGATAGTGTTTTCTATTCAAGAAGTTGTGGTAGCTTGCTAGAAGAACAGTTAAAACTTACTTAGAAGGTAAAGGTACGTTCTCTCTGCTTGAACTCTTTGATGGTTTTATTGAAAACTCTTTTAGTAACTTTTTGCTCTTGCCTACCAAGTGACAAAATCTCCTAATGTCATAATCTTAATAGTACAAGATATTTTTCTGTTTGAGGCTAGTTGTCTTCATACTCTGCTTATGAGTTACCAGAGATGGGCAGTCAGTCTGAAAGATACTGCCTGGTCATCTTGAAGTTCAAATGCTTAGTTATTTTTGTGTACCACATAATATACATCAAATACTGTGAAAAGTCTGAAATGGTGTACACTGATTGAATTGTGTTATTTGAAGTACTCAAAATACTTTCTTTTCAGTTCTGTATGTCTAGTTGCTTTTCATGTTGTATAGTGGGACAGAAATACAGTCAAGTTTGTAACAGCTTGACAAAGATGCTTAGTATGGTTTCCAAAACACTACAACAAAACCTTGAATTCAAGATTTCTCAAGAATAGCTATGGGGTTAGTGAAGGACGATATCTGTGTGTAAGAAGCAATGCAGAGCAGTAAGCAGTGAAAGGATAACGTTTCTTTGCTCTTAGGCTTTTTCAAGGCAGGTGAGTGGAAAAACTTGAATAGTCGGGATGAATGGGTGCAAGTAGACTTCTAAAATAAATATATTATTTTCTTTGTCTCTTAAGGCACTGCTTCCATCTAGACCTCTCTTCCAAAATTTGAAATGAATGAAATCACTTTCATTGAATTGAAATAGAATAAAAGTAGAAGTGCTATTAGAAGCCTTTGGGACAGAGAATTTTCACACATTTTTTCTAATGAAGGCATTCTACAGCTGTATCTGTGTAATATTTTGTAGAGTGCTAGAAATCTGGGTCTGTGGGCTTCATTCAAAATAGACACTTGCATCACTGAAGAGTATTTTGAGAGACTCTGTTGAGAATAAGACTTTATTAACTCATTGAGGATATAATATTATTTTACATGCAATAATTTTTCAGCTGCAGAATGCTTTTGTGTAATCTTACAAGTCAGTTTCAGCTAAAATAAGTACTGTGAGTTTTGTAATTAGAACTGTGGTTATTACTTATGTAACAATGATTTTGCTGCTGTGTATAAGGGGGGGTCAATCCCTTATATGCTGCTGGACAGGGAAGAGAGTCTCCACTAGGACTCCTGTCACAGCAGTGTAGGTGCTGTGTGCACAAGTCCAGTTCAGAAATCTGCCTCAGTATGGAAGCACACAGCTGTCCGTGCATATATACTTTGGAATCAGTATAGAAATTATTTTAGAGAAGAAACTGAATGGTGACATCTGACTTTTTTTCTTTTTTTTTTTTTTTTACTCTTTAAAATGTTACATGGTACATTTTTCTACTTTCCTTTAACTTAAAGAGGTAGGCTTTGATGAATGACAGGTCTTCACCTTTCTCATGGGGAAGAAAGTAGCAAAATAGCAGCTTTGATTCACCTTTCTCTTGAGAGATGTTACAGAATATTTTGTAAGTTGCAGTGTCATCTTTACATCAGTTGTATTTTCTTCTCCAGTGATCTTGGCATATTTTTCCCTACGTTTATGTTCTATCTTATGAAAATATGTAGGAGTCTTCAAATTTGCTTAAATGTCCTAGAAGGCTGACCTTAGAAATGCTCACCTCAGAACAGAGACGATGAATTTGTCACACGAAGTGCAAATTTTGTTGTGCCTTCCCCAAGACTTTTATTCTTACATGTGTGTAAGGCTCTATTTTGGCAGCTCACTGCAGGCAGGTGCAGAATGCTGCTCCTGAGCACTCCTGCTCTGGGAGTCTGTGCAGACGCACTGGCAGGTACATTCACACCAAGGTGCTGGTCTGAGGGGTTATAAGTAATAGCTGGTTTTCTTCAACCCACGGTTTTCATTTCTATTAGACCCTAAAAGGAACGCAGTTTTGCTTGTGGAAAAGCTCAGTACCTGTTTATAATTAATTCTGTTTTTCACACAAGTCTATTGTTTATTTTTCAGAAGCTTCAGAGTTTTATAAAAAATAAAATGTTTAACGGTTGGAAAAAATAAATTGAAACAGCGCAATGACTCAGAGAAAATCTTTTTTTTTCCCCATCATTTTTTGGGGGGAAAATTGCTAGCATGACCTACAAGGTACCCATATTTCCCATATTTAAGATTACATGCAGTGTTTTTTTCCTCCTGTTAATGTGGATGTGTGCACGCATCCATGAGCAGCAGGTTTTTATCAAGAGCAATGAGAAGAAGTGTACTTCTGAAAACCTTAAGGACAACAGAAGAGGTTTTTTTTTTGTTTTTTTTTTAGGTTCTTTATTTATGTTCCTTTACAGCAAAAGGAAATGGGAAGCCTGTTTCTACATCTAATATGCTATTTATTTTAAATGATTTTTTTCCTCTTGCTACGTTATTTTGGTTAAAGAAATCTGTACCAGTACAAAACTAATCTTACATTTGTAAATGAAGTTGAGTCTCTTTAGATTTTTTTATTATTAATATTGGTGTAGTAGGGCTTTTCTTTGTGCTATGCTTACTTATTTGTAGTTAACATATATCTTGATTATGATTTCTGTGTTATTCTATAGGAAAAGTTCTGGAATTAATAAAATTGTATGTTTTCTTTCATTTAATTATGCTTGTTTAATTGGAAATGCCAATGCCTGGTCCATACCAGACTTTATCACAGAGAATAGTAAAGTTTTTCTGTGTGGCTGCAAGTTGAAGCAGCCCCTTCTAAATTAAATTCCTTAGTAACAGTATTCAGCTCATATGTGGGAAGAACTTAAATCAGACCCAAAGACCCATACTGTGAGTTCTGTAACATTTTGTATCATTTTAAAGTCACTTAGATTTATCTTATCATCCAGAGAGTTAAAGCATATCAGATCTATTGCTGGTTTCCACAGAGAGTTAGATAAATTCTGTATGCATGCGACAGCATTGAGATCATATGTTCTCTCACTTCTGGAATTTTTAAAAGCTTGATTGCAAATGGAGCGTGGTGTTGTGGTTTTCCATTGACTTTAATTACTGGCCTAACAGATGGCAATTGGGAAATATAACCCAAATATATCTATGTACCTTTTGTCATTAGAATTTTGTTATGTGTTTGCGGTGCTGATAAGCAGAACTGGGTGGCTTTGTTTGGCACAATCTGTGTGTGTGCACATACACATGACTGTAGCTCTCACTTTTGCTGTTTTATTGAGACTGCAGCCAAGTTTGGAAGGATACTCAAGCCTGGGAAAACTATGTACTGCTGTACTTAAACCATCTGCAGTCATTGAAAATTCGACCAGGATGCAGGCTCTTTCAGTTTTATTGCAATGTAACTGATCTGTACCTGTTTCAGCCTCAGTTCCAGCAATTGTTATTCTTGACTAATAGCTCGCTTGTTTGAATTGTACTTCTGCAGAACTTTCTTCTGTTGCAATTTTTCCACATATGAAGGGCAGTAGATGAGATATTGAATGAACGCAGTAATTTTTGAGGCATTTGCTTTGGTTGTCGGAAAAAAAACAACCACCAAAATTGTTTTGTTTTCTTTTTTGTTTTTTTCTCCAACAGAATTGTAACAGGACACTTAGCATCTTGTTATTTCCATTGGCCTCAACGAAGCTGTTGGATTAACTCTTCAATTGCCACATTCCACTTGCCTGCCCATTGCATAAACTGCCTTCTCAAACATGAGGTAAGCAGACCTGTTTCTCAACTACCTTGTGATTTATGCTGAGATCACAGCATATTGTGGAAAATTGCTTACTTGACCTTTCAAGTTGATATTATCCAGCCATACCAACAATACTTCTATACTTGCTTTGCCTTTGTTTAAGTGTTTAAAATCTGTTAGAAAAATCAGTCTGATTGCTGTTTCCTCATGGCAGTGAACAGTGCTGAGCTCAAACTTTGGCCTGACAGAAGCAGAGTATGGAGTAAACAATGGTGGGAAGCATAGTATTTAGCTAAGCATATGCAGAGGTCCACATACACGTTCCTTCTCGTACTTACATGTTCCCAAGACCTAATTTTGGAACACCAAATTCTTTTAGGAATTAACTAGATTTTTGTTCCTCTTTGTACTTCAGTGACCGTCATAGCTCAGACTCCTAGTTTTTCAGATGTCTCTGCTGCAAAAATTCCTCCTAATCTTGAAGTAAGTAATGATGGAGGGAGGATACCTTAGCTGGCACCACAGGAAAAAAAAATACTCTCTACTCTCCTTTGCTTCTTGGGAATATGCCTGCATTTGGCTAGTTGCCGTGCATGTTGGAATAGGGCATTATGTCTATCTCTGCTGGGCTGAACTCATGGCTTTCAGGTTTCTTTGGGTTTGTTTGAATTTGTTTTGAAAGGCATGGATACAGCTATCTCAAATTTCCCCTAAAATACGTTCATCTGGCCTTGCTTGTAATGAGCCAAATTCCATATTGCCTGTACTGAACCGCCAGCTTGCTACACAGAATCTTAACGGCTTTAATAATTCCCCTAACCATCCAATTAGACTAATAATAAAGGCTTAATTACATATCCAGTTAATCATCAGATTTGTTCACTGAATGGCTTTAATTGGTAGATAGAGCTGTTACACAATTCCAGTTTGAAAGCTATCACACATTTTTGCTCACAGCTATATCCACCCAATTGTTTTTATGACTGAGACTTGACCAGCATTTATTAAAATCATAATAAGGCTCCAGAACAAAGAAATACAACCACTAGTGCTGTTGCAGCACCCTTCCACTTCCTAGTGCCTGTATTCGAGCCAGGACCTCTCCTTACAGTGCTTTGTACTGCGCATGTTAAAGGAAGTCCAAATATCAAATGACTGCTTTATAGGTTTCCTAAAATGAAGCTGTTCTGTATTCTGCCCAGGTAGTTCCCTCAAAATGACTGTTAAAGACTCTGGGACCTGGAAGCCCCTTGGCTTTGTAGGATTCAATAATGCACCACCTAAGCCATTTTGAAATAGATACTTCAGTAGCCCTGAGTCTTTTCTTATTATGGAAACATATAAATTGGCTCATCCTGTAAAACCCTTCAGTTTTAAAAATGTAAAATCTAATTGCCTTATGGACATTCAAAGAATGGAGGCGCTTCTCTAGGGAGATTTTGCACTGAACCAAAAGATGACAGAACTAGTTACTGATTAAAAAGAAAAGAAGAGTTAACCTCTTGATGCCAGTTGTCAGGATTTCCCTCACATATATTTCTGCCTGGTTTAATTGCTACTGTATTTCTACAGCACACGGATCATAATTCATTTTCTTTAGGGTTGAATGGGGTAACTGGCTACAGAAACCTCATTGTCCCAGTCATTTTCCCTTCATGCTTTCAAATTGAATGCCCTGTCAAATTGCAAAATAATTCCCTTCATTTAATAAGCCTTCCAGTTTCCTCAGTTCACAAGACTCATATTCAGTGTTGAGCTTTAACTGGCAATATTGACTTTTGCTATATTTTATGAAGGTAGTATTTGAAACTACCTTAGGTAGGGAGAGGAGCCTTCTGGAATGTCAAGAATAATTATTTTGCCTTTGCATAAATAATCCTTTATCAGAGGATAAGAAATGGTGCTATTTTTAGCAGGCTTTACTCCCTAGGGAAGTAAATGACACATAAAAATGAACTTTCAAAGTGTTGGTCTATAGAAAAAGGAGCAGTGTGTGACAAGAAAAAAAAAAAAAGTGAATTTCTGTGAATTAGTACAACTCATTATTCGTGCCATACACACTTGCTGCCTTACATTCCCTGCACTGTAGCTGGAATATAAAATAAAACCTTGGCAGCCCTCTCCCCAGCCCTCGGTGGCAGCCGCTCTGATTGGAAGCCACCTACAGAATGGCAGAGAGCATCAAGGAGCTGGAAGCTGGGAAACATGCAGAGCAACCGTTTCTTAAAGTGCATGTCACAAGTTACCTTTAAATATATTTAAGTGATTTAGGTTTAAAAGGCACCTCAGTTCCCCCTTACAACTCATTTAAAAACGTGGGGGGAAAAATGCAGATCAATAGCTCTCTGACAAACTGTGATTCTATGGCTGGATCCTTTACAAAATAGAATAAAAGATTTCAAAAAATGCACAGATGCCAAAACTCAAGTATGAGAAATTATCCTTCTTCAGTAGTTTTATCTTTAGCATCCTGCATTTCTGACTGGTGTAGGAGCTACAGATTTAGTATGCATATTGCGCACAAAGATTGAACAATACTAGTGAGAGTGTAGCATGTAATATTTGTATTAACTTCTCTTCAGACAGTTTATGTGGCTCTTCACTATGTTCACGTGTTCATGATACAAATCTATTAATTTTTATGATCAACATTGGAAAAAAATAAGGTCCTACCCATCAAACTCTGAGAGCCTCAGGTAGCATTACGCAATTTATGTGGTGTACATAGCACAGTAGTGTTTAGATGGCACCAAAGCTAACAGCTGTAAATCTTAGAAGCCCATGCTGAATTGACTATAATGGTCTCCAGCTCACTCTGCACCACCTTATCTTGCATCTCAGTGCATCTCCCTCCCTGAACTGGAATGAGAGCTAGCCTGGTGTGTCCTTATGCAGAGGACAGGAAAAGGGCTCCTGAGTAGAGCCTATCCATTCCTTGTGTGCCTTCAAGTGCCCAAAGAGCCTCTTGTGAGTGCAGTGTTTGGTGTTTTCTGCCTGCAGATTTTCCTCCTGGCTGTCTTCTGAGATGTCTTCCTAACAAAGCATGTCTTTCATTTCGAGAGTGGCATAAGTAAAGAGAATTTCTTCATGAATGGGGAATTCTTTCTAGCATCTCAATGTTTTTTTTGTACTACTCTGTTTCATAACTACTGTTATTGAAGGAAACTCAATACTCTTTCCAGTTCTACTCCAATTCTTTCATTGGTGAAAGTCAGCAGTGCTTTCTGAACTCCTGGACCTTCATCATTTTCAGACAAAATTCAGTCCACTGAATTTCTAAAGCTTTTAAAAATCAAGATCCTGGTAGTTCTCTGATTATTGGAGTCTGCCATACCATGCTTACGGTAACAATTTCAAAACCAGGCTGAGATTCCTTTATCTGTATCTCCAATTATGCAGTGCAACACTTTGCTTACAACCATATCAGGAATCTTTCTAGTTTACAATGGTTCATTAAGTGCATACAATTAAGCATCTGTTCAAACTGAAATGTTAAACTTTATGGCATTTGGGTTGACAGTCAAGTGTGTTCAATACAGATGCTGCATTTCAGTACTTGATTTTTAATATTTTATTATGTGGCATCTAAGTCAGCTTTTTCTGCTTTATTTTTTTTCTTACCCTTGCAGATTCTTCCCAGAAAGAAACACTACAGCTTGTTCTTGCTTCTCCAAAACCACTTACAATTCTACCCTGGCCTGGTTGTATGACCTGTCATTTTTTTGTTTACTTCTTTTGCAAATGATATGAGTCTTGAGATCTTTTATTATTCATAATTTACATCAAAATTTTTTCTATTTCCCCATTTACTCAGCTCCATTCAAAACTCTTTTATTTTTTCACTCACTAGTGTAGTAATTAGTTCTTAGAAAGCTCATAGACCTGCAAACTGTACCCCAGCTAAGTGAAGTTGTCTCGTGATCCTATTCCTGTGATTCTTACTCTTCTCAGCATGCATCCCTCTCCCTTCCTGTTGCTCGTCATGGTCTTGTCAAACATTCAAATGTAAGCTCATCGGGAAGGGCTTTATGTTTTAATGTTTCTTCATAGATTCTGATGCACTGTAAGAATAAATGAATACTCAAGTTCAGTCTGCTAAAATGTATTTGATATGCCAAAACTCTTCTCCTGTGCTTTGGATCCAGCAGAATGAACAACTCTGTTTTCGATTTTCCAAATTTTTGATTTTTCAGATGTCCAACAGCCTTAACTGCCAAATTATGAATGCAGTTTACAGCTGTTGCAGCAGTGGTCTAACCTTTTCTTGATGCTAATCTTACTGAAGGGCTGTTACAGCAGAAGATAACCTGTTTTCAGATGCTTTTGAGTTGTAAGACTTACACTGAAGGAGATAGAACTGAGAATGGCTGTTTGAATCTGGCCTTATCCAACAAGACTTTCAACTTTTCAACACAGAAATAATGTCTTGGTTTAGGCTATTGAAGCATGAAACACAAATTTGTGACAGACTGCATGAAACTTAGAATGCCAACTGGGACCATTCATAAGATTAAAGAAGTAGTGGTTTCAGTGTGAAGGCTAAAGAACATGTTCATATGTTATGTAAAACTGGAGTAAATTAATCTGACACTCCAATAACACAACAAAAACTGGATTTTTAGTAGGTATTATTAGTTAGTACTGTGCAAATCAGGGGTGTGAAAGAAGAGAGGAGTGGAGACTTTAAATGTGGTATTGCCCTCTGATATCAATGTGCTACTGCTGGATACAGTGCTTAAAGTCAAGGGTATAAAATGAAGCTATTCAGACAAGTGAATTTCTGGAGTTTCTGAAGTTGCTTGATAGCAGCTGCTTTGCTGTTAGTTCTGGTTTAAAATATATAAATGAGTAAGTACTGTTTGTGGTTGGCATTCTCTGTCTGCTACTGTACTGATTGCAGAGTAACTTCATTTTCCCTCCCCCAAATCCATTCTAATATGAAAGTATTAAATAACAAAATCATTCGTAGATTGTCAATTAAACTTTTAATCCTTTCTGCCTATGCTGGGGAGCTGAAACGTGTGAGAGGAATCCGCCTCTAGGAATTTTATGGGAATTATTGACCATGTTTTTTGTTTTAAATTTATTATTTTTCTCATTATAAAATTACTGGAAGAAATAGATATATGCAAGTTAGTGTTAATAAAAATGCTATTGTGCAAAACTAAACGTTAGCCATATAATTGAGGAACCTGGAGAAGTCTGGAAACTTGATTTGTATAATTATCTAAAAAGCAAATACAAATGGAGTGTATAAACATTTTCTCCCCCTGTATGTGATGATGTTCATTACTCACACAGCTACTAAGAATTAATTCTTCTTATTCTCGTGTAAATGTAGCTTTGCCCATACTTCAGACTGTTAGGAGAGCTGGCTAAGCTGGAGGGAATTCCTTCTCTTCTTTTATTTTTTAATTAGCAATCCTTAGTTTCATTCTTGTCTGTTTTATTGCTTTCCCAACTGAAGCCATAGCCTGGGAGTGGGACTGGGTGATGTTTGTGGCACTCAGAGCCTGCTTCTCAGTCTGCCTTCTCTCCCTGGTGATCTTTGGCCACTGCTTCCCCCCTGAGCTATGCAGTCAGACATGCAGCCAGAGGCTAATATTTTTGAAAGTGCATTGTAATCTGAAATCTGATCTTTCCAGTCTCCTTAAGTGATGTGATCTGCAAAATAAGTATAAGTAAAAATAAGTATGCTTCTTTAGTCTTTTTCTTTTTTTTTTTTTTAAGACAGAGAAGTTCTGAGTTTAGGCACCCACTGAGAAAAAAGAACTGGCATCAGATGCAACAGTGACTTACTATGGGTAACTTTTGTCACAGTATGTTGGTAACGTTGCATGAAAATGACACATTTTTTTGCATGAAGATTTTATTTACAATCTCATGCATCTTGAAAGCTAACCGATTGCTAGGTCAGTCACTCTCTGAAAAGATGCTCTTGTTTTTCACATTTGTGGAAAAATACTGATGGGGAGCTACAGCAGTAGGCACCATGTGAATCAAGTGGGTGCTGCCAAACCATGTAGTCAGAGGCACTATGTGCAGGAGATATGGTTTTTATTGGAGAATTGGGATTAGCCTGTGCAGGAGCCAGGTCTGATAAGCCCCCTGGAGTCTTCAAAGCTGAAGTCACAGAATTTATTATTTTAAAAAACATTGGCTACAGCTTTAAGCTATTAAGAATGAAATGGATTTACAGGCATTCAACTTAATTTTAATTTTATATTCTCAGCACTGTAGCTAAGCATCTGATGGACTTTAAGTTATTCTCTTCCATTTTGCAATTCTTACCTCTTATTTTTGCCTACCATTATGGCATCTCTTTATCAAATAGGCATTTGGGGGTCCCTGCTGCTGCTTATCCTTAGCACAGTATGTTTCTGATTGACATCAACCAGAGAGTACCCAGTGCTGCTAACTTGGGCTGAGAGAACAGGCTAAAGCCCTTACTTGCTCACAAAATCTATCCTGAGAAATGTGCATAGCTAAAATGGAAGCTCGGTTATTTTCTATGGGAATTATTGCTCATGCATAACTGGGAAATGGGGGGAAAATAACATAGCAAGGAAAGCCTTCAGAAAGAGAGAAAGTAGGTGATAAAAATAGGGCATTTTCCTGACTGAATTTCCAGGCTGTACAGCAAGAGGTTTCATTCCTCATTTTTGACCTTAAAAAAATAAAAAGCGAGGGGGGTGAGTGGGAACTGGTACATCAAATCAGTATTGGAGATTCTTAATAGACTTGAAGTTCCTAAACGAATTACATTTTATTTTGCATTTGCTGATTACACTGGAACTGGGCATAGCATGTTTTAAAGCATTCTATAATTCAGAAGCATGTAATGAGACAGTCCATGTCACAGGTTTCATGAACATATAAACTAGTTAGAAAGCTGGCACTATAATTCCTGAGCAACACGTCCGCTCTTCATGCCACAGTCAACTTGATCTGAACTGGCCAGACAGTGTGATAATGGAATTAACGTGCATGTATATATGTGTGTGTGTGTGTCTATTAAAAAAAAAAAAAAAGGAAATCCATAAGTGATTGTTTTACTAATTCAAAAGCATGGATTTTTTTTTATGAGATAAAAAGATAAAAAGTGTGCAACTATAGCATGAAAATGAATGTTCATGCAATAGACATATCTATTTGTGTATAAGATTGTGTGTATAATATAAAACTGTGTAATGTCCAGTGATTTCAGCTATAAGTGAGCCCCATCTGGTGGTGATTTAAAGAAAGAGCTATTGGGGAAACTACAGGGAAAACATTCACAAAAGACTTTAAATGTCCTTTCAAAAGACTAAAGATTTATCAGATATAAATGCATCTAGGTGAAACGTAATTTCTACTCTAATTTTAATGCTCAGATGTGCATTGGAAAGTAATACTTATGTCTTAATAAAGAAGGAAAAATGTATGTTTGGAATATTTGCAGATAGTTTTCAGCCTTTTGTGGTGATTGAGTTTTAATACAAATGCTTGGTTATGGTATAGTCACCTTTCACATCTGATTCAGATAAATTTTAGCAATGCACCAGCTTGTGAGGACTAGAAAAATGAATCAGCAAAGTAGTACTGCCTGGCCTGGTATATGAAGTTCCTGTAGAGCATCTCTGTATTATTGCTCATCTGGAGCTGGCCTACATTAACTTGCTTTCCAGATTAGCAGCAAGCACTGAAGAGTTTGGAATTGTCACAGCAGTATCTTTTTTGGTCTGACAGTGGTTTCAGACTTTGCCATAACAGTGTGTTAAACTTGTTTTTTCAAATTGCTTTGAATACCTATCGCAGTGAAAAGGAATGTATCTCCCTGGTGCTACATCTTGTGGACAAGATAGTCTGACCTTACCCAGAGACTGCTGAGATGACCTGGGGAGCAGGAAGAATAGGGACTGCTGGGGTGACCCAAAAGGCCAGTGTGGCCCCAGTTATATATCTGCACCAGTTTGAGTCAGGTTGTGATGGTTTTGGGGGTCTCTTCTTGCCAGAGACCTAGAAACAGCATCCTTTCTGCCTCCTAGGCCCTCTCTTTGGAGGGTGGGTATGGATAAGCCACAGCTCAGCAAGGTCAGCCTGCTCCAGGTTTCATCCAACAGACAAGGTTTGGGATGGGCAGAGAACAAGGCTGTAGGATTGTGAGGTGTGGGAGCTGCTCCAGCCTTGCATGGGGAGCTGGGCTTGGAATCTGCATCCAAACTCAGATTCAGGTCTGTGTTAATCCTAATCCACAGGTGGAAACTTAATGCTCATTCATTTCTTCAAACTTCTAAGTTTTTATACTCTTTGATTGTAAAGCTGTACAGAACTATAAATATAGCTCATATTCTAATTCCACCTAATGTTGAAACTAATTTTTTTATGTACTTTTATACATTTGATTTGTTGATTCATTGAAATTAGAAATGCTGAGATATTTAGTGGGTTAGCTCTGTTGTGACATAAGTCAGACTGCCCACAATGTGGCGATGTGCTCAGCACAGGAACAGAGTGCAGGTGTTCTTGGATCCTGCAGGTACCTACACAGACACTGCCTGCCTGCTTTTCCCTTCTGAGTGGGAACCACTGACATGTTGTTGATCTGCCCATGTTACATTCATGTTTTTTGGTCTTCCGGTATACTGATAAGTTCAGTGTGAGTGGTTTGTGGAGTTTACTCAGCATGTAATGTTAATCAGTAATACTCTAACTCCTCTTTCATAGGTCTTCCATCACAATCATTCGTTCTGACTAAATCACTTTATTTTTGTTATTTTTTTTTTAAATGAACTGCATAATTTTTAGCTTTAGCTGTAAATTATAACACCAATATGAGACCCTTTTTTACAACATGCTGTTCTTTGGGAAAATTTGAAAAGTATTCTGTTTAAAATATTTTGGAGGACTGGGAAATTGAATTATGGTTAAGTTAACCAAGCATTTTGCTTCCCTGCTTGAACTAATATTTATGCCATCTCATGCTATCTAGTTGCTGCGAATCTCCATAGAGAAGCTATTCCATGGTGCTCTGTGTACAGGGATTTTATCAGACACTCCTCTTCCCTTCAGCACTGTCTTCCTGTGCAGTACAAGCTCTGTAATTGTAACCCTTTTCCCACTTTGCTGGAGGGCTGATGGGGCTGTGTCTTGGATTCTGACTAGGATGGAAGAAATCATGTCACGCTGACGGAATCGCCATTTCTCACAGAGACTAATTTCTGTGCTGGTATTTACTGTTCTCTTTTGAGCTATTTTGACTATGATGCCTTGAAAAGCATGCAGCTTAACTTGTACTAACAGTGAAAGTTTATAAAAGGCATTTATATAATGGAATTTCTTACAAACTGTTAAGTCCTGTGGCTGCAAAAATTATTCTGTGTGTAGTCAAGGCTGATTTTTCTCAAGGTTTCAGAACCTTATGCAAAAACAGTTCCAATGTCTCTCTAGGGATCAAGGTTGTTATTTTCTGGTTTAGTTTTATTAAGGAGCATAGGACCAGTGGTATACTAACTCTTCTTTTGGTTTTGAGTTCATACTGGCAGCTGTTGAAGTCAGAGTTGCTCTTCTCTGTAACAGCATTGTATCACTTAACAATGCAGATATCTTGCTTTTCTACCTCGGTATTTTTAAATGAATTGTATGTTTTGTTTTGGCTTGCTTTCTCTGTACAGAATTTATAAATGACACAATTTTGGAAATGGTTTATGTTTGCAGAAGCTGGCTTTGACACGAAGACTAATCAGATTCAAATGTGGTCACATTCCTACTTTGGGCTGCCTCTTGGGTCATAGATTTCAGGATGTGAACATCATTCTGCTAAGGAAACACTACAGTCTGTCACGTGGTACCTTATGAAGACTATTTTTCTATTACTAGGCAAAAAAAGAGTTGTGAAATGCCAGATGATTGGAATCCACTGTAAAGAGAAAATCTGAAATTAGATAAGTATAAGGGAACTAATATTGCCTTTCAGTGGCACTGCTATGTTTTTCAAGGAGCATTGGTAATGTGCAGTGGGAAGCAATAGGGTGGATATAATCAAGTGTAGGAGAAGCAATAGCTGGTTGACAGATAACATTTTTAGCATGTGAAGAAACGGACTGGAAGGGAAGAAGGGTGCGATTTGGGAAATTCAATACAGAATATTTAAAATCAAAAATACTTTTACATCTCCAGGCAGGGTAAATTATCCTCTGGGTATTAGAGGATTTTTGAGAAAATTGAAAATATCTGGAAAACATTCTGGAAGTATTGATAAACCACAAACCTCAAACTGATGGCTTGTCATGGGCATAGATCATTGGATAAAACACCTTTACAGAGAACCAAGTCTTTCTTTAGTTCAGACTATTGACAGAATGAGTTTATGAAGACTTTGAAATTTTATGCAGCATTGCATGCAAAGGAATAGCTGAGTTTGATCATTTTTCAGTGACCAAATGAACTGGAATGCAATGATATTTGGAGCAGACAACATAAAATATAATTGGTAATCTTGATTGCTTTTAAGATGCATTGATTCCTAAAGTTTGTTATTTGCAACATCTTTGTTACTGTATTTGGATGGACCCATACAGCACATACAACTTTCTGAACACATGCAGAGAGAAAGAAAGCATTAGATTTTTTTAAAAATTATTTTTAATGTGAAGGTGAACACCTACCTCCTGTGCTCATGGCTCCTTATCCAATTCAGTTGTGTTAATATTGCTCTGAGACAGGTCCAGGGATATAAAGACAGGTGTATGCAAGGAAACACACCAAAATGTCCTGCAAAAATGTTGTACTTTTTTAGTAGACTTTTTCAAATACAGCTGTTACTAAATGGTTTCATATTAATTCCTCAGAAATGTTTCTTGAGTTGTACACTCTAATCACACAGTCATTCTTTAACAAAAATAATTTCAAGTTGATGGCTGCCTGTGGCACGCTCAGCACTATTTGGAGGAAAAGGTAGCCCATTAATTTGCCTGGTTTTAATTGTCGTAGTTACATTGTTATATTATTTTAATGAGAAATCAGATTACTAACAAATCCCTAACACCTTGTATGTTTTACTAGGTAAGTGGAAAGAAGAGGGGTGAGGGGAAAGGGAAACGTTTTGTCAGCATTTTCTAATAAAATGAAATAAAAATGATGATTTATCTCTAACAAATGACCCTTATTAGGAGGCAAAAATATCATACAGAGGTTCTTACTTAGATTACACTCCCTAGTGACACCACTGTTGAAAGTAACATTTTTCAGCAATCTGTTGTCCAAGAGCACAGGGTGGAAGCAAAGCCTGGGCAACTGCACTAAGCCAGACATCTCATTCTGTGCCAGTGTTCGAGCAGGAAGCACCACTGAGTAGTTCAGGTTGCTGCTGCATCTTTTTGAAGTTCAGAAGTTGAAAGGAGTTAAAGTAGTGGTTGATATGGGATGTTTCTGTTTTAACCTTTGAAGAATTCCTGGCCTAATACTTCTGAATTTAGTCCCAAAGTTGAAGTTATCAGTTAACTGTCAAGTTAACTGCATGGTGTGCTTCATGCAGTTTGACATCAGTCTTAAAGATTTTCTCAGATTTATAATACAAATCAGTAGGGATACTTAGTAATACATCTGATAGTTGCAATAATTTCTCATTATCATTTATCATCATTTTTGCAATGTGGTGGCTGAATGGCTGCAACCCCATATAGCTGTTGCCATTAAAAGATCATTTGCCTACAACAGCACATGGTGCTGTGTAGGTTGCTTCCCAGGCTAGCTCTAGAATCTAAATACTGTTGCTCACGTGACATTGTCTGCTCACTGTTGGGAGCTGGTGAGTTGTTAATGACACCCATTATACCTATTTTCTCCATAAATCTTGTATAAATTTTCTTTTTACAGCAATAATAGTCTAACCTGCAGCTCAGTAATTCTTCAGGTCTAAGTGAGAAGTAGTGTTTGGTAGAATTTATTTTCACCACTAACACTTTCAGAGAAGATCTTCCAGCTTTTGTCAGTTGAAAGAGCAGAGCTGTTCCATGGCTAGGAAGCTAAGGAGATGACAACTTCTCTCCCATTTCTGATAAGTTTTGCAAGGGAGGAAACATTACTGTAACTTCTTGTTTGGGTAAGACACTGTTATCCCTGTTATAACTGTTTTATTCTGCTCCCTGCCTTTGAGACACTTTGGGACATTATATGAGTTTCTTTTTGGGTCACTGGAATTTGTAGTTAAAATGTCTGGTGTAGAGGAGTAGTTTCTATTGACAGGAGTAAAGTCACTGGAGTACTTTTATTGGGAGTAGGACGGGGTGACAGGGAACAGGAATCTTAATGTGCTTCTCTCTCAGTGGTACTGTTTTGTCTTTTACTTCTATATTGTCTAAATCACTTGAAATTTGTAACTATTTATTTAGTCTCATAATCCCCCTGTGAGTAATTGAGTATCCCCATTTCACAGATAAGGTACTAATTGATTTCCTCACATTACGCAAGGAATTTGGCAGAGCAGAGAGTAGAACACATGTCTCCAGAGCCCAAAGATTCCCTCAGTAGTTACTGGGCTCTATTCATTTTCTGTGTCTCTCCTGTTTTTCCCCAATTTGTTCCTCTTCTTATCCCCAACCCCCCCCCCCCCCTCCCAATCAATTTTTGAGAAGTGTACCCTGCATTGTAGAGGGTAGACATAGATTGCCTTTGACTATAAATGTCAATCTAGAAATGTGTCTTAAAAAGTAAAACTGCAATCTGTAAACTTGGAGGATACTGCTGCTTCAAGGAGAAGGATGGGTAGCAATGGCTGTCAAAGGGCAGTGACATAGCTCTACATCAACTGGCATCATTTGATGGTCTCTGGATCCCTGCCATTAGCAAGCAGGATTGCATAATAATAAAGATTTCAAAGACCTCTAAAAATGTGTCAGTGTTTTTCACCTTAAAATGCTTCCTTGATTTCTTGCTGTCATTTTTCAGAGTAACTGTTTAGGATAGATGCACGTTCAGTGATTGATATTTGAAACATAAAACTGTCATTTCTTTAGAGCTGAATTACATGTTGTTCCTTGCGTACTGAAAAGCTCTGGGATTTACGAAATATAAATGTTAATATTTGTCAATCATAGGATGTTCTGATAGATACCACAACTAGAGATATTTTTCCCCTACTTAGATTTTAAAATTCAGAAGTGCTACTACCATAATCTCCAGTTTACTATGTTTTATAAGAAAACGATTGTTGATACGGAAGATTGTTTTTCACAATGAAAATTAGTTTTACCACCCTAAACCTTATAGATGACATTTTAAAAAGTAAATTATGCAAGAAAGCTTAGTATATGAGTAGTTTTATTAGTTTTAGTGGGACTTCTTGCCTGAGGTAAGGTTTGCAAATAAGGCTTATGAATCATAACATTAGTAGGACAAAATATCACTTTTTTGTTTTAAATACAGAACTTCTGTATAATTTTTCTCCCTAAATTTGGCTAGTGTTAGGAGAAATATTTTGGACAGATTTTCACAGTAACTTCAAGCATATGCAGATAACAAGTGAATTGTTGCACATTTTCAAGTTATTTGTGTCACCTTGCCTTATACTTTAGTTAGTGTCATGACAAATGTATGCTTCATTTCATTCTCCAATTTGGACTATGTAATTCTTAAAGCTGCAATGTTTCCTAGTATTTTAGTAGAAATCATTATTTTATAGTTATAAAACATGTATGCTCTTTTCCTAAGAGGCCAAAATGGCCACAGGTCTTTCAAGTACCATACATAATTAGATAATTTTATGAATGCATCTTATTTACACAGAAGTGATTCCAGTCTCTTGACGACACACAAATAAGTCAGATAATTTCTTCAGTATGTGTTTACAAAGCTGCCTAGCCTTTCAGTCCATACGTAGTGTGGTAGCTTACACAAATATATGCTTTAGTACGTTTAAGTGGTAACTTGCAGCAAATGGCTGAGTAACATTTACTGAGCTGATGCTACTGTGTGTGTTCAGTTATAGACTTAAAAAACAGTTTTAAACCCCTTCAATCCTGTGTCTTAACAATTTTTGCATAGCAGCAGTATTTATTTGGGGGACACAGTAGCACAAAATCACTGTTAAAAAGGATAGTCTTTTCCCAAGGGACAAGGGAAGACATCCTTCAAAGAATGGAAGAGTCATCTTTTTCTGCACGTGATGTGTCTTAGCAGTAGGTAAGACTCACAGGGACTCATTCTGTTTAACTGGTACAGTGCACCAAATTTTTGTTCTATACTGAACTAAGTGGATAAATGGAAGTCAAATCACCACACGTACCAGCTAATATATGGCTTGAGCTTTATTCATCCTTCAAAGAATGTACAAAACCAGCCTTTGTATCAGTGCTTTAAGATAGAGAAAAATCCAGTGCAGCAAAGTGCAGCCATGGAGAACCATAATGATATTCTCCACGAGAAAAACAGACCCAATTTGATGAGTGCCTTTAATCTAAAATCACTTCGTATTAATGGTCACGTGACTGCAGGAAGACCTACGAGCCAGCATTATTGCAATCAGTAGATTGCAATAGCCCACACGACGTGGCCATGGCTGTGCTGATGCAGATTCCAAGAGGAGCTTGCAGGCTAGTGTCATCATGAATGCACTGGGTAAGGCGCGTGTGTGTGTGTGTGGGCACGGAGCCCCACTGCTGCTGGAAGGAAAACGGTTTTTCCTCCCACATTGAATTCAACCAGCACGGCTGAGGCCAGAGCTAAGAAGCGTTCCCCAACCTACCCTGTGCTCCTGCTTCCTTAGCTCCAGGCCATTGCTCCTTGTCCTGCTATCTTCTGAGACTGGAGAATTCCCTTCCTTCATTTATATTATTACCTTGAAGGTATTTATAGACTGTGATTGAGGCCCCCTGAGCCTTCTCTCTTTGAGACTATGTAAGTTTAGCTCCCAGAGTCTCTCCTCGCACATCTTACCCTCTAATTCCTCTATTGCCTCTTTGTATTTCCTCTAATATTTTAAACACTCTTCCTAAACTCAGAGCACCTGAGCCAGCTGTAGTGTATCACTAAGCAGGGCAATGCTATTAATGCCTGCTCAGTATTCACTTTCCCTGCAATTCATCCAAGACCATATTAGCTTGTGTGCTTGCACATAGTATTATTGTGTTCCCATCTTGTCATCTGCTACCAAATATTAAATCTTTCATTCTGCTTTTGTATGTCATACCACCATGCTATTGCTGTTTCCTAGTGCTATTTCTCACAGTTATAATTCATCCTTTATGCTTAAAGAATTTTTTACTTGTCTTGATTTGCTTTTTATACTGTTTCCTCTTAATTTGCAACCTGTCTACCTTAGTTGCCAGTACTTTAAGTCATCTTGTCCCTAAATGTGGGACAATCATTATGTCTACTATGTCCATGGATATTGAAAGATAATATCACAGCACCCCACAAATATATGTCACTTCTCAGAAGTGAATGACACTTTTATCACAGCTGCAGGTAGGGTCTAAGAATTAGAAATACGTCCTTGTCACCAAGAATTCACCTGTCCAATTTTTTTTGTCTGCTGGTTTGAAAAATTGAGGAACTGGTATGAATATTGTTATGACTTCCACAATATAGGCTAAAGATAGAAGAATTATTCACTACTTACTTTAATCTTCTAGGTCCTTTATGACAGAATTTGAGTGTTCAAGGTAAAGACTTGATTTTCCATGATACTTCTAGGTCTTACAGGTTTTATTCCACTGAGAAGTTAAAAAATATAATAGTGATATTGTGCACACTCAACATCCTGGATCAGGCCCAGTAGGACTGACCTTGTAAGAGCAATGATGGTAAGTGCTGGAGTAGGAGTTGTTTTATTGATATAAACGGCAGGTTTCCTTAAGGATGCATCTACATTCAGTATTGCACTTGTAAATTAGTGAATTCAGTGCATGGGACAGAGCACTGTGTCTCTTGTGATGTATCTATAAGCAAGCACCAGGACTTTTATTTAATTTTTACTAACAAATAAAAAAGAAAATAAAAAAGAAAAATAAGACCAACGTGGTGAGGAAAGCAATTGAATTGATGGTAAGTTATGAATAAAAGCCATCTTGTGATAACAGGCTCTGTAGTGGATATTTTATTATTTGGAATAGGTAAAAGACACCCTACTGACATATCAAGAACAAAACTCAGGATCTTCAGAAATTGCAGGGCTAAAATTACATGAAAACTTGTAAGAAAATGATGAATTCAGACAGAACAGATCTGCCCTTCAGTATCTTTACATGTCCTGTAAAAGGCTGTCAGTGCACATACTCAGAAGCTCAGTCACTTGTTCTTCCTGGAGCAGGGAAATAGGGACAGGACATGCATAAATTTGGTAACTGTCATGTCAGTGTGTGGTGGCTTATGGTACCAGCTTTATCACTTCTTCACCAGTCTGTCAGTTTGATAAAGTACAACAGTACTTAAGATGCTAATCAGTTGACATAATAGCAAATTAAATCACTGAACTAAAGAAAATATATTTTCACTATGCTTTTTTATACCTTACTATTTATCTGTCAGCATGAGATCATTATCTCCTGGCAAGGTTCTGTTCCATTGACATTCTCTCTTAATTATATTAAAATGAAAGACAGAAGAAAAACGAATGTTTTGCTGTTTAGGAAGTATTTCTAAAAATATCATTTAGATTTAAAGAACTGTCAATAAAGCAGAGGGGAGATATCTTCAGATTAAGTCTAATTGCTGTAGTTAAGAAAATGAATCAATGGATCTCTGAAGAAAACAATTCTGTCCCAGCTTAAATTAAGATACCTATCTTAATCTGGTTCATAAATCAATCCTCATAAAAAGTGACATGAGTAATTTCTCCGATCTGAACCTTTTCTTTTGTTTGAATGCTGCAGGAAGCTGAAAATGTTGGGCAGGGCTCACTGGAGTGGCACTGCTGAGTTTCATTAGAACCACTCTGAGACCAGATGTAATAGGTTGGCCTGTTATTGCATGCCAGCGGATGGTACTTTCCAAAGTGACTGTTGAGAAAAGTGTCATAAATTAGACAATTAGCATTTTGCAACTAGATGGGACAGTCATATACTTTTGTGAGAAAAATAGAGGTTTGTCTATCTTTGAGTTAGTTGAAGCTATAACTAGTGCCATGTCTATGATTAAGGCTGTTATGACTAGTTAGATCTTCTCTTCCATTGGGTTTTCTGTATATGAAAAGTTCAGTCTTTTTCTTCCTGTATCTAGCAATTTGTCTAGATGTTGAAAAGATAGAAGATCTACATTTTTTTTTTTCACAGCATAGCTGGTTTGGCTTGCTGTTGCTGAAGGTTTTCCATGTCTTAGCAGTGTTACTGCCCAGCTTGTCTATAACACCCCTGATTACAGTCTTCAAACTCGTGTCAGCCAGGTTTAATGAGGGTGTGAGAAGACAGATTGCTAATTTAGGGTAACATTGTTTCTCTGTATTTATTATTAAAGTTAAGTTCTATGAAAGTGTCTACTAATGATTCATCTTAGGTAGCTGCTAGGATGGTAGATAAAGGCACAGAACGTGGAAGAAATTGACTGTTGTTAACTGCACCGTGCCATGGAGTGATGCCGTGGCAATGAGAGAGAAAGCATTAACTGGGCAGTGGCTCCAGTAGCAGGGCAAAGCTAGCTTGTTTCAGCTGCATCTGTAGCTGTGTTCAGATGATGAGAGGCATTAAATAGATCACAACTGTAAAACTGTTTAGTATACACAAGCATTTTGAACAAGAGAATGATTTAAGGCTGCATTTTTGCTCTGCATTCAGTGCATTTACCGTGGATTATAAACCTTTTTTCAAGAAACATTAATATTGCTTTTTCTGCTTTGCGGCTTTTTTGGAAACAAATTTCTTACTTCATGTTTATACAACCAGATAAATGTATTAGTTGCTTATCTGCAGTGGAATCACTGGAAAACAGCATCTTGGTGGATGAATGTCTCTGCTGCCATGTGGCACGTAACAAATCTGCTTTCCTGCTGTTCAGAAAATAGCCCATGGCTGTTGACTATGATCAAGATTTCATTTTTAGTATTTTTAGGTCCCTGTTTTCAGAGAGGTTTTAAAAATTGCACAATTGAGCCATGATGTATATGTTTAGGATGATTTATATTTGATCTGTTCATGTTGACAGCATACTACAAATGGTAGGCATTGAAGGCCTGTTACGAATATGATTGGGACCAAAGGTACAGCAGAGGCATTTTTTATGTCAGAGCTGAGCTTCCAGTGACTAGAAGAGAAAAAAATTCAAAACTTTCAATGTGGAAAAAGTGCATGAGTGTATTCCCTCCTTCAGAAAACAGAATTTGCAACTTTTCACCTCCATTCAGTCATGCTCTTCTCTGCATTGTTCCTTGTTACAGAGCTTTAATGTACCTCTGTGTCATCATCCTCAAGTGCTGCAATAGATATCAATGTAAGTAACAAGGGGAAGAGATAATAAGATCCTATGTAAAAGACATGGGCAGCCAAAATCCACAACCAGCACTTTGCTTCCTGAATACTGTCCTGTAGCCCTGAGTTCAGAGTTGTACGACCAGTGCTGCATGGTTCTGGGAGTGGATAGCTATTAAAGATTGCAAGGGGAAGGCAGACATCTTGCTGCTGCTCAGATTCAGTAGCTATTTGTGGTGAGGAACAAATGTGATTGTTTACAGAAATCCATTGATTTAAACCAATACATCTTCTGACACAGCAGAAAAATCTCTTGCAACTGTCTCTCAGAAGGTGGAGCGTCAGGAATAAAATACTCATGCAAAAGTCTAGATTCACTAATCTGGGTCTCCCAAGAACTTCAGGTTATCTAATAACTTGATGCTACAGAGTGGCTCAAAGGAAAGTACTTCCTCTGAGATACAGGTACCAATAGCAATAGACCTCTTCACAGCTATTGGATGAGCAAAGAACTAACAGCTGTTGGATACATTTTGCTGAGAGCAGCTTTATGGGGGAGACTTGTGGCTTTTTATGGTTATAACATATTCTAGATATCAGATCCTGGAGACTAAATTGTGTATTTGTCTTTAAGATCTCATTTAACAGTATTGTTAGAGGAAGGCAGTAGCATTACAATATTCCATGGTATACATTCTTCTTAGCACTTTACAAAAGGACCTGGGAGTGAATCTGTGCAGTTTTGGCTGTGGTGACCTTTACTGTGTGTACTGGAGAGGATAAAGCCTAGGAAAACACACCATAAACAAGCTTCAATAGGAGTGTTTTTCTCCATGTTTGTATTCTGATTTAAAATAAAACCTTCTGTAAAAGCCACATTTGGGAAAACACAAAAATGCAGCTAGCCATGTTATTGACAGTTTGCTGCCAGGATTACAAATCAAAGACTTGGCACCTTAATTTTTCCTTTTAATTTATAATTATAGCCTGCTTGAATCATGTGTGTCTACTGGGCAACACACAACCTTTTTCTGGAGGGAAATAACCTTTTGCTTTCAGTCAGTGAAGTGCAGTGTTCGGCCCAGAGGCTGGGCACAGGCAGGGTGCTTGGGGGAGCGGGGACTAAACAGCCTGTGTTGAGTCTGGCTTCCCACCAGAGCTGTGTTGTGTGACAAAAGGGAATCTTCACTTTCCTGAGCTCTCCCTGGCTTGAGATTTCGGTGCTTTTTGGAGTGGGAAGGACAGAGACAGGCCAGGTCAGAATGAGTAAAGCTGTGTGTCTTGGAAGAATCAAGGACTCCAAATTCTGGGGAGTTGAGATTGGAAGAAGACAACAATGTGGAGTCCTCTTAAGCTGCCTTACTATGCGTAAAGTTTTGCTACTGCAAGTGGTAAATACAAAATATGTTATTTTGTTCCTCAGGCTTTAGGAGGAGAAAATAGCTTTTATATGTGCTGCTGGAAAACCCTGAGCTGCCCATGACACACAACCTTCTCAGTTAATAGGTGGAAACTAAAGAGCTTTCTCTTCTAAATGATGCCCCTAGAGATCTGTATGCTTCTGAAAATGTAGTTAGAGTTGAATGGCCACCAGTAAAAACTGATTTTCAGAATCTGTAAGTAGTATGATGGCTGGAGTAAACCTTTAGTCTTGCCAAAATTCTTACATACGATCTCAGCTGTTTGAATGTGTCCAGATTAAGGTACCAGTATATGACCTACTCTCTTGCCTTTGCCCTTCAACCTTCTCTCCCTCAACATGGCATTTTATTTTCTTAAGAGGAATAAGCAGAAGCAACTGAAATATTGCTTCATGTACCTTGCGACAAATATAATAGTAACCTATGATTTAATTTAGGAAAATTAGAAGGCTCTTTCTGACCCAGCAAAATTAGAAATTGGAGACTATTTATCACTTGCAAACATAGATCTCAGGCAGTAACAGTGCAAACTTCTTCATATTGGCCTCTAGTGTGATCCCAGTGTCAACTGGAAGTAAGAGAATTCATTTTGCAGGCCCTGCTTCACAGCAAAGATTACCTATTGTGCTTAATTGCATTCACTGGTTAGGAGGATACGATATGGCTAGGGACAGTGCTGAAGCTGCTACACTTGTGCTCCCTGGGAAGGGATGAGGTTGCTTTCAGTCTGAAGAACTGGCACTTACAGTCCTTGTGGAAAGTGAAAACAAATACAGCTCTCCTGCAGATACACTGACTTGAAGCCAAAGACTTGGAATTGTCAGATGACGCTAACACATACTGCCAAACCACTATGGAAATTTGACACACTGCATTATAATATATTTATAATCACATGCAGTATGTTGTGATTTGCCCATTAAAAAAGAATCTAGGAAACTGTTCATCAACATACTTTTGTTTATAAGTGAGCTTGAATTTATTAATATAGAAATTAGTGTACATTATTACCACTACTAAATTCTGAATCAGAGAGCTGCCTTGTCACTGAAAATTCAATATAGCCACTGAGTTTTGTACTTGTGATTAATGACAAGTATTGTATAATTTTGAAGTATTACATTATTGCACAATATATTTTGTTGGTAGAGATACGCATTTCTCTGATTTGCAGATATAATTAATTTATATTTCAAAAATTCAGCAACAGAAGTCTTTGAGTCTGCAACCTTTGCTATGTACTGACACTATGCACTGGAATCCAGCTGCTGGCACTGTAACAAATTATTTTACTTAATATCATTTTATACTCTTTTTCTGTGAATTTCAAGATTTACTTTACAGTTTTCAGGCCTGGAGGCTGCTGTCATTCAGGAAAATACCAGCATCTGTTAAATTTCTTGGAATGCTTCAATATAGGTGATGATATTTACAAGAACCTGAACTTGCTCTTATTTTGATTCAGAGAAGATTAGAGTGATTAGAACCCTTTTATGCACAGCCTGATTCAAAAAAATTTAAACCTCTTACTGCATTGATTCAGCAGCAGTTTTGTGATGGAATAAACAAAGGATTGCATCTTTCCATGGTCTGCATGTTGTAATGATGCTTTGACTTTCTTGAAGTGTTGCTCTTCAGAACTCCTTGAACTTTGGGTGATGCAGATAAAGTTTGTAACTTGAGTGTTGTAAGACTGACTCTTGCCACTCCAGTCTGAAATGAACTGTTATTGGCTTTGCATTTCTGTTTTGATTAATGAAAAATGTTTGCCAACTTTTTCATTGCAACTCCATAAATTACTGGAGTAGTAATTAGGCTGAGGTTGGATTCCATTCTCTAACTTAAAGCATTGCCTCACAGAGAAGGCAGCAGGGGAATTATTTACCTTTTAATTGTAGTTCTCTGAAGGTGGTAGTCTCTATGGATTGATGCTCAACGGGTCTCAGCTGTTGTGACCTTGGGTACTGAATGACTAGATTAAATGGTAAAGTTTAGAACTGGTCATAATGAGTTAGTACAGAAAAGATGCCTTGAGGGGTCTATATGGCATATCATAGCCCCTTACTCCCAAATCCTTTTCAGACTAATTATAATAATTAGAACTTAAATAGGAATAAAACCCCAGCTCTCAGGGGGAGGTGGGAGGATGAGTGTGGCTCATAATAGCGGACACCATATTCAGAGAACTCAATTATAAGCAACTAATTTCCTTCTCTCCAAAAGGTAATTGGCCTCTTCCACTTCTCTGTTCTCACAGATGATGGGGGAGAATTGTGTGAAGAAGGTGCTCTTCTGCCAATAGGAACAGGGGTTGCTGGATAATGTGTGGAAATGAAAACCAGCGGTGGTCTTAATCTTATCCTGGACTAAAAAGGAAATATCCTGAACAGTGTGAAATGCCTGGTACAATATATGTGGGGAGGAGGGAAGGGGGAAGTAGATGGTTGCATGGAAAGTATGTTGTCTTTATTGCCCTGGTGTGGATGGCTTTCATATAGATACAGAAAAGGAGAGCTTCTTGAAGCTTGTTGTTGTATCTCAGTATTCTGTAATTGAGACCATCCCAGGAATAAGCTAAGTAATGGCCACATAGCTTAAGTGTGGCCTATGTTTGACCCTTTCTAAAACAGGGAATTCATTTTACTGGGAATGTTAGCAGCAAGCCTCTTCAGTATTGTTTGGAGAGAAAACCAGCTGAAAAATCTGTGATTTAGGTTATCAAATTGCTCAGTGTCTTGCAGAGGACAGGCTAATGGGCAGGTTGATATCTTAAACTTGATGTTATTCTGGAAACTCTGAGATTTGCTTGCAGTTGGCAAAATGCAAAAAGTTCTGGGACAGAAGCATGTTTTAAAAGATTTTGAGACTCGCTGGTTTCATCTGACGGTAGTCTGAGCACAGATAGCAATTGCTTACAAAACCAAATGTTTTTATATAATTATATCATAATTTTTTGCAGTTAGGGAGAAACAAAATCAAAATCAGATTTTTTTTTTCCCAAAGATGTCTTTGGATAATTACAAACTGTATTCACAGTCTATAGTTTTGATACTCTGCAGAGAAGAGACAATATGGATTCCCAAACATCAATATTTTCAGGGACTCTTAGATGGAGAAGCAATCCTTTTCTACCAGCCACTCCCAAATCACAAAGTTAATGTTCAGGTTTATTTCTTGCTGCTGTGGCATTTCAGAACATATCTAAAAGTGTGATTACTACAGGAACTCCTTGTCTGGAAGATAGAACTTGTGATTGTTCTCAGCTTCTCAATAATAGATAAAGAACTGCACAATGCTTTGCGACTGCAATGAACTCCTTGTTGCTTCTTACATCTAATATTGGCAAACTTTTACCTAGCAAATCTCCAAACAGTGGTTTTAACCTCATAGCATTTAGCATCTGTAAAAACTGTAGTTACCATGGTAACAAGTTGTTACCTGAGTGACCGTGCTCTTATGATGTCATCAGAAAACAGCCTGTTCCAAGGAATACCTTGAACTCCATATATAAAAGTGCTGCCCTTGCTGTGGTTCAGTATGGAAACAATTAGAAACTCATATTTTTATGTCGTTATGAAATACCTCTTCTCAATCTGTTGGCACATCTTGACATCCACAGTGGAATTTTTAAATAAAATAAGAGAATTACTTTGTCCTTGTTGAAAGAGTTATGTAAAATGTGTATCTGGCAGTGAGTGTTTGTTACATTAACTGTAATCATTTCATGCCTATCTGCTGTAGACTAGCTATTGTTTAACTACAATGTTTTATTTTACATTGCAAGAGTCATATGGGTTTCTGATCTCCACTCCTTTAAGAACCACCATTTAAAATTTAATGCTGATTTATTCCTCTCCACTCTTGGTACTTGACAAAGAATGTTCTCTCCTTGACATATATTTCTATATAGAAATAAAGAGAACTTTACAAATTTTACCTTTTTACTAGCCCAGATTCATACATGAAAAATACCAGATGGAGATGGAGAATATAAGTTGGCTCCTGCTGGTTTGGGAGCAGAAGCAGGGAAGCTGCCACTGGTCCTGTACCAAATGTAGGGTTTTTGCATGTCCTTGTCTAAGAAATGCTCAGTAGAAAGAGAAGCATGTGACCACTCTTCTGGCTTTTTCTAATCGTGTTGCCAGACGTCCAGGAACTTTCATAAACACACACACACACACACACACACACACACACACACCAGCAGTGTGACCAAGCTTCTCTCATGCAGTCTGTGAGAGTGTTGGCTGAGACTATTGCTTGCGATCCTAGTGCTATTTGCGATAATCAATCAGGCACGTAATGGCACAGCTACCTCTTGTACCGTGAAGTGCGTGCTCTGTCACTGACCTTGCAGGTCAGACTGTTCAGGTGCAGGACAGAGCTTTGAAGGGATCCAGTGCCTCATGTCTGGGCTGAGGAGCAGAATGCAACACAGCCATGTCTTGATCTTTCATTGCAGGGAAAAGTTTGCAATATCTATCTTTCTTTCACTTCAAGACAAATGAAATATTTTGCTAAATCTTTCGTATATGTTGTCAGTCTCTTCCACCCTTATAAAGAGAAAAGAATTATTTTCAACAGTTAAAGATTAATGTTTAGAAATATAGCTAGCCCTCCTAGTGATGGGAATGAAATATAAAAATATTCTTCTTTCATCCAGAAGAAAAATGATAATTGGCCCCATCTGCTTTTTATAGTAGCATTTATTACCTATTGACTTTTTATTTAATTTTATTCTCTTGGTAAAGCAAATCATTTATATTTCATTTCATGTAGGATGCTTTGGACTCGATCTATCTAGCAGCAGAAAGAGCTGGAGAATGGAGCAACAACTGTATTATTGAAGAGCTCCATAGCCACAGACTGGGAAAAGCATGATCGGATGTGATTTTCAGAACAGATGCCCAAGCAGAGTTGGCAGTTAATTAAAAGCACTATGTACTTAATGATTAACTAATCACAGCATGATGACATTCAACGGAGATGCAAGAAACTTCTCTGCTGGATTCAAGAGAGAAACTCCTAATGTCTGCCTTCAGGGTACTGTACTTACAGTCGTTTGCTTTTGCGTTACCAGCAGAGACAACACGAGCAGTTAGTCTAGCAAATTTCATTAAGCATTGCTTAGTTAGAACTTTAAAAGCAGGAAAGATGAGCTTAGTCAATACTTTAACAGATGTAAATACTGCACAGTTTGCCTTTAGCAATAGTTTTTTGTAACCATACTATCAAAAAAAATAATTGTGAAGCACTAGAAACATTTAATCATGTTTCATGAGGGAGTTATCTTAAGAAATATTTCCATTTTACTAATGAGTAAATGATGGGACAGAGAGGTCACCTGACATAAAAAACATGTATGTAAATAACAGTCTGGAAAGCTCTGGATTTTCACAAGAGCTGAGATTTCTTTCCTTTGCTAGAGAATTATAGAATCATTCTTGCAGTAAAGCACCTATTCATTTCAACATTACCTTTTTACTCACTTCAGTATTTTTTATTGTTTTTAATCTTCTACTAAAATATTATTTATTTTGCACAGAAAATGGTCTTTTTACCTGAACTTATGTACAGCACCCAACACCATGAGATTCTGTGGTGTGACAAACAAATAAAACAATTGCAATATTGTGTTTCTACATTTCATAGGCTGTGTTTATAGAAAAACCAGCTACATGCAAAATGTGGTGCAAAAAGCAGTTGCTGAGGCATTTTCAATCAAATTGGAAAGCAAATTTCTGGGAAATCTCTGAATGATTGCATGAAGCACAATTCTGCTCATAGTATGGATGCAATCCAGAAAATTAGAGGTAGAAAGGAGAATGACTGTGAATTTTTAAAGGAAATATTACAGTTTGAATTCAACGATGATATTGAAGAGAGAATTTAAAATTATTTTTTGAGATTGCCAAAGGTAATTGTTCAAGTGTGGACAAGTTTGGCAAAATCAGATGCTTTTGCAGTAGTGCCTAGCTTTCAAGATGTCCAGGTGCTGTTCCTGACCCTTGCATTGGCTGCAAGTGCAAGGTACTGAATCTGGCTCTCTTTGCTTCTCACATCCTAGGTTAACGTGATTAAACACATAGACAATACACGTGAGATCCTTGGCTAGAGCGGGCTCTCACACCTGACACCAGACCAGATGGGCTTATTTCATTCATGCAGTTAGAATTTGTTTTTTCTCCCTTACTGTTAGGTATGCTTCAGTGGAGGGGGGGAAAAAAAAATGTGATTGTTACCTCCTTTGTCTCCATTGAGACAGCTATTTGGACTGCACATGCTGTATTTCACTGTGGTATTAGCTCTTCCCTAAGCAAAGCTTTTGAAAACATCAACAAACAGCTTTCTTTTCAGGAAGTAGATGGAACAACAGGACTGGGCAGCGTCTCTGTGGTAGCAGCAGCTGTTCAGCAAGCTTTCCCATTGAGACAGGTCTTTGCCCCCTCATCACCCTAATATCCACCCTCTGCTTGCTCTGCACTCTCTCCAGTCTTCTTGCTCTAACTTCCCAGTCCTCAGCAGAACAAATGAGCAGTGAGTTGCCACAGAAGATAAAGATGTCAAGAAGAGATCCATGTCTTTGGTGTCTGCTGGAAGCAAAGATGACTTCTGGATCCACGTGGCACTACTGCAGTTTTCTGGTGTCGCTGCAGACAAGAGGAGTTTGTCTGTTCTGCTGCTCTGTGGCTGCCAGCATGTAACTCAGCAGATCTGAGACTTTGTCCTAGGGGTTTTCACATGGACAGTAAGGATAAGGCAGCCCAAGTAGTGTTCTTGTTCACTGTCCAGAAGCCTTAAAAGGTAAGGAACATGTAAAACCCCTTGATTTTCAGTTTCAGGTCGCTGGTCGTTCTGTGAAGCCTGTCCAAGGTCCACAAACTAATTACTTTTATAGGGTATTCATTTCTACAATGAAGTTGATCTTTCAAGCAAGATAAAATAAATAAATACGGTCATTCTTACAGTTCTGTGGGGCTGGAACTGTGTTAGGAAATTGACATTCTATGATTGATCCTGGGGCATATGGATCTTGTACTTCTGGGTTCTTTGACAGCCATTATTAGTTTGAACTCTAGCAGCTAGAGTAAAAGTCCTGAATATTTACCTGATGGGATGCAGATTGATGGTAGCTTGAAACAGGATTAGGGTAGTGAGCTCCAGCTCAGTTGGAGTGTTAACACATACATCTCAGGGAACCTCATTGTCTATTAGCAAAAGTGTATATGGCAGGATGAGATGAGGTGAGGGCAGCCACCTGGAGTCTGAATGAGAACTGAAGGCCACCTGGGAGCACCTGAAGCCCTCAGATCCCCAGGACCCCTCTCTGAAATAATGTATTTCCACAGTGCAGTAGAGGTAGTTAGGCTAGGAGCTCAGCTTCCATCCCCATTGAAGTGATCTTTTCTCTCCTGAAGTTTCTAGCCCCCAGCTGCCTCTGCGAAGAGGGAAGACCCCAGGGCTGTGAAGCCATCACAGAGCTTCCCGTGCTCAGAAGTGGGACTGCTGCTGGACCTTTGTGTGAATGCCTGAATCTATGTATTGTGTCACCTCTTTTCAAAAGGGGCACCAAAAGGGGCTGTGATTTTTTAGCTGTTTTTATTGCTTTGCTATGAGAAAAGACGTAAGTCAATAAACTCGCCGATAGAGGTTGTTTGTTGAGAAAGCAGAATAACAGTTTTATTCAGTGACTGACCAAGTTAGAGGCAAGAAGGAACACAAATGTTAGTACAAACTGATCTGACAGTAGATGCTTGCTGCTCTGAACAGTGCAGCAGAAGTGATGCTGAAGTGAATGTGCTTCATGCTTTCCACGTATAGAAGAATACAATGTCCTTGCTTTCAAGGTAGAAAAACAAGTGAAGGAGTGCAACGTGAGCAAAGCGTGAAGTGGCTCCTCTCCATGGTAACATGTTGAATAAGTAACATCTATTTGGTGGTAAGCCATATAGAATGCTCTTGAGCCCCACAGGAGAAAAAGCACCTTGAATAGTTCTCTGTGCATACTCTGAGATAAACAACCAAGCACACAGTGATGAGACACTTTCAGATTGTGATTCAGAAAATGATGTTTGAGTTGTGGGGTGTTACTCGTCTCTGCAGGGGAATTGTACTATCATATCGAATATGCTTTCTTCTTTAAAAAAAAAAACAAATTACTAGCTCATAAAATGAAGAATATTTTTAAAAGAATCTGGGTAGCTCATCAAAAAGACCTTTAGCTGTAATGAAACATTCAGATGTTACCTTCATATTTCAGTATACTGGGCCTAAAAGAAGCTGACCATTCTCATGTGATAGTAATATGAGAATAATGGGAGAAGCCAAGAAAGGTGAATATTTATCTTGTTTCTGATTTCTGGGTAGACTTATGTGTACGCATGTGGTAGATTGAGAGTCTTTTGTCATGTGATGGGAGAATCGGCCCTCCTCTCATGAGAAGCTGGTGGAGAAGTGAGAAAGACGAGCTTGACTGAGATAAAAATAATTTACTAGAAAAGGTAAAATAATGTGATATAATACAATACAAAAGAAATCAAGATTAATAAATCAAAGAAATGGGAAAGGAAATGTCTCCTAACTGTTCTGCAAGGCTTGGCAGGTGGAGTCAAAAAGGGGTATCGTTCTGTCATTAACTCACTTTGCCTCTCCTTCCTTCAGAGAGCTGGAGTACCTCTCCTTTGAGGAAAGGTTGAGGGAACTGGGCTTGTTTAGCTTGGAGAAGAGAAGGCTGCAGAGAGACCTCATTGTGGCCTTCCAATACTTGAAGGGAGCATTTAAACAGGAGGGGGAACGGCTGTTTACGAGAGTGGATAGTGATAGGACAAGGGGGAATGGTTTTAAACTGAGACAGGGAAGGTTTAGGTTAGATATTAGGAGGAAGTTTTTCACACAGAGGGTGGTGATGCACTGGAACAGGTTGCCCAAGGATGATGTGGATGCCCCATCCCTGGAGGCATGCAAGGCCAGGCTGGATGTGGCTCTGGGCAGCCTGGTCTGGTCACTGGTGACCCTGCACACAGCAGGGGGTTTGAAACTAGATGATCATTGTGGTCCTTTTCAACCCAGGCCATTCTGTGATTCCTGGAAACCACTTAGGAAAGATTGGAGCATTCGGGTAACTATAGTTCCTGTAGTTTTCCTGTGGTTCTCACTTAGCAGCTGTCACAGTTCCATCAGTCCCATGCATGGTGTCATGATATGGAATAGATATAGAAAACCATGATAACATACCTGTACAGTGTACACTTATCTGTACACTTATCTGTACACTGTACCAGTTACTCTGTACACTTGTGTACCTGTTAGAATTTTTCTCTGAATATTCTATCACTCCAGGACAAAGCCCTAGAAAATGGATGCCAAGAAACAGCAAGCTAGACAGCATGATTTGTGGTGACTAAGGCACTAGGCCACTCTGTGCAAAGAGCCAGCACCATTCAGAAGAGCTAAGCAATCAAGCTCTGATATCTGCTAGTATGGCAATTGAGGACCATCAGAGAAGGAACCTAAGTACAGCCAACTTGGGAAGATGTTTTCTGACCCCTTCCCTTGGGTAGCTACTTAACATTGTCCCTTCAAAAATGAACAAACTAGAAGGAGAAAAGAATGGGGGAGAGAGAGCAGTTCTCCTGCTGATAGTTCAGTGTTTGTATGTGCATCCATGTGAGGGTGAGCACTCCTTTCTTATCACTTCATGAAATATAACAGCTGGTTCGTGCTCTGTCAGAAGTATTAATGGAAAATCAATGATTGCCCAAAGGAATAGGAAAAAAACCACTAAAGCAGCAACAAAACAGTGTTGAAGTTGAAATGTTCAAATAATAGAGAATAAGCTAAATTGCAAAAAGTGTTTGAGAGTTTGAATGCCTTTTTTAAACACCAAAGACTCAGAGGCAAATATTACTGCAGTTAAAGCTCTGAGTTGGGATGTGGATAGCTGCAGAAGAAAGTCTATTCTGTATAATTGTTAGAACGAGAAAAGTTATTGTTCCTTTTTCAAACTGTAGACCACAATATCATTTATTGAGTGATAAAAATGATGGTTCAGTATGTTTGTCTCATTTCTGTGTTAGCCTGAGTTTGTAAAAATGTCTGTTTTTTAATTATAAGATTTCAGCTTGAATTTCTTCCCATCAAGGTTGTCATATTTTCTGAAAAGCAAGATGATAAAGGTATGTATTATGCTACATAATATACATTATGATTAATGTATACCGAAGTTTGTTCTGAACAGCTATTGTCATTCTGTGAAAATTACTAAAAGCACTAAATATATTTTCTGAACTTAATCCTTAACTAGTTTTGCTAGCTTTGTGGGATTATTCTCTCTTTGTTAAGACTAACAAATAATCTGCAAAGCATAGTAGTGAAGCAGATCTTCTGTGAAAAGATACGTATAAATTTTACTTTGCACTGTATTGTAGTGTGCTTACCTTTCTTAAAAATATATATTTTAGAATAGATGTGCATTAAGTAATGAAATGTTTCAGAAAACATGTCTGAGGACAGGAATAGCTGTGCTCCCTTCTATATTTACAAAATAGAAAATTATTGTAAAAGAAAGACTTTGTACATGCAAAACAGTCCCCAAGATATATCAGTTGGTTCTGTGCCTTGCCCTGTAAACTTCTGACTTAATTTTCAGGCTGAACTGTCCTTGCGCAAACTTCTTCCAGATGGGTGCTTCATTATTTAAGTGATACTGCACTGTTAAGCTCCTTCAGATATGGACATGCCAACCAACGTCTGGTCCTCAGATCCTTATCTCCTGTAAGTAGAAAACGTTGTACAGACAGAGAGCTGATCCCATTAGCTCTAGGGAGATTCACATAGATTTGAAATGTTAATCAATGCAGTTCAAAACAATCTAAAAACTTCTGCCCTGAAAATGATCCTGCTTCACATATGAAGCTGTTTAAATGTTCACGATATTAAATATTTTTGTTAGATTTGATGACAAATAAGTTTTAATCATTTCAGTTTTCATACTGCACTTTATTTTTTTTTTATTTTAAGCAAAACAAAACAGATTCTGCACATTTATATTTCCAAGTTACACTGTGTTACCATGTCATGAATGAGACTTCTATCCCTTTCCATGTTTATCCATAAAAAGAAAGTCAGCTGAAGCACCTGAGAAAACTGACTCTGCTCAAGGAAGAAGACAAGCAGAAACAGCTCAGTTTAATCAGTGCATGCCACATAACGAGAGGATTTTAAAATAACAATTTAAAAAACTTACTATGGCTTCTAGAGAGAGCAGGGAGGATTTATAACAGCATTTGTTTCCCACCTAACTTGATGATTGTTGGTGAGTTTCACTTTCCAGACAGAAACATGTTCCTGGAGGCAAGACAGTAGCAGACCCCAATCTCTCTCTCTCTTTTTCTCTCTCTCTCCCTTTTTTTTAAAAAACAAAACAGCTTAAGAATTTCACACCTCACTAAGTGCCAAATTTAATTTGCTATTTTTTTTAATAAAGACTATTTGCACAGTGAGGAGGCTGTTGGTTTAAGCAGGGCCTGAAAGACTTTGAGCATTTAGAAGCGTGCAACAGAGCATGCCAAATTAAGCTGGTAGTCTAAGTGCAGGCAGTTTCTTTGATTTTTCACTAATTTATTGCATGTGTAATTATTTAAAGAATTACACATGGAGCTAAAAGAAAATTCTCTGAACTGACTGGGAGATGATCCGTTTAAGCTTAACAAGTGTGTATGATACTGTGACAGTTACAGAATCACAGTATAGTTAAGATTTTAAGGGGCTTCTGGAGGTCTTCTTCCCCACTCCACTCCTCCGAAGTTATCTGAATGAGAACTCTTCTAATGACGTGAAAGATATTTTATACATTCCTGTATATGTGACTGTTTGGGAGGAGTTTTCTTCATTAACTGACTGTATTTACAACTTTTGACATTTTATTATTTGTTCAATCAGCAGCTTCCATTATAGTCTCTGCTCCTCCATCTCACTGTGTATCTGAGGTGATCTTCAGGTCCTAGATAAAAGAGAGTACAATTGTGTTAGAGAAAACATTTCTGATTCGTGGATCTGCTAATATGAGTAAGCAAACTAGGAAAGAAGAAAGGAAGTGGACAGTGTATGAGACATCTGCCCAAAAAGACATAGCAAATGAGAGTCAGAGCAGAGAAATGGATCAAAACTCAGGACTTTAATTTCTACCTGGTACCAGTATTGTCTTCCAGTATTGGAAGAACATTCCAACCTCTCATTAAAATCTGCTAGTCTTTTCTTGTAGAGTAATCTCATATTGTAGATAATGACCATACTAAGATATTCTTATGTGTATTAGTAAATCAGGCCTATGCATTTGATGATTCTTATGGGTCTCTTCCAGCTCAGGATATTCTATGATTACCAAAGCTATGGACTAACTATTTAGCTTCAGCTGAAAACATGGGCTGGCGTAGTGTGTTTCTACACTTGAGATCAAAAAGAAAGATTTTGCAGTTAGCTTTTTCTCTGTATATCCTACTTCCACATATTCGTTACTCTGTATAAGTAGGTCTCCAGGGTCTCTTGAACACACTCTCAATTGTGTAAAATCTGCCTAAGACTTGTTTAAGCTGACCATGTAGCCACGGTCAGCTTGCCACAACTTAATATCACGCTCACCCAACTCGTTATGAGAGAACTGGTTTAGGATTATGCTAACACAGCAGTGTTGTTTCAGTTTGCCTCACAATGTGGACAGACCTGGTGCATCATTTTGTGGAGACCAAATACTTGTATTTGTGGGGGTGCAGTTGCAGGTACTTCCATGAGAAGAGAGCACCAAAACTGTTTGTCCCGTGTATTTTAGAGACAAGACAGGCTACTGATATGAGGAAAAGAGAGCAGAAAGCACACGTTACTTGCCTTAATAGCACTGTCAAGAACTTGTGGCTTTCCTCCTTCAAAACCATTTGAGAAGCAAACAGAGGGGACAGCTTAAAATAAAAGTTGCTCTAGTGGGTGAGATGCGGAGGCAGGTCATCTTCAAGCTGCACTTTAATTGTATCACGATGGATTATCCCCCATCTGACACACTCTTAGCTCTTTAAAAATCCAAGCACAAGATGTTTAGCTTAAAATTATTTAACAATATTTTTATTCTGTTAAGATCTTTTTTTCCCCAGTGTAAGTAAGTATGTTTAGCCCCCAGCTTGTGCTGCTGGTGCCTTGCTGCTGGAATGCACAGAGTAACTCTTTTGTTCTAGGTGGAACTTTGGTAGTGCATGAGCCTATTATTAGAAATTTTGAGAATATGTTTTGCATCAGAAATCTTTATTCAGTTAATTCTGTTGTGGGCCTATTAAGAACCAATTCTTTAATACTTACTGAAGCAAAACTCTCTTTGAACATGTCAATGGAAAACAATTTCTGCTATAGGTTTACAGTTGCAACAGGAGTGAAACACATCCTTGTATCTATTTAATATTCTGCAGAAACAACAACAACAATAAAAACCACCTGCACTTAATAGGAATTCAAAGACTTTTTAAGAAAATAATTCCTGTCTGAAACAGTGCCAGGGTTTTATGTCTAGAAATGCCATTTCTTCTGTACTAAAAGTACCCAGTTTTCAGGGCTAATCAATATGGAGCTGTGTGAACAAAGGGTGATGCTTGACTGTAGAGGAATTCATCCACTAAGAGATGTAACATGTAACACCTCAACAAACTAGGATTATCAGTTTCTAGATCATGCTTGAACTATTATCCAGAGTATTAAATTTTACCCTAAATGCATTACAACTATAATCATAGTTTGAATAACAAAAAACAAGCAAACAAAAAAAAACAAAAAACATGCATGAAAACTGCTGGTCACAGATGTAAATGGATTGCTGCACATGATGGGCCTGATTTTCTGCTCTGCTTCTACTTGAAAAATTATATTCTCATGCCTAACTAAGTTTATTGCCTCTTTTAAAATTCCTTTAACAAAATATCCCCCAAGTCCAACAGTTTCTCTTTATGAATGATGTCTGCCTATTCTAAACTTTTGTTTTCAGTTGGGATGTTTTTAAAGCAATATTTGATTTGTCTGAATTAAGCTGCCCTTAGTTCTTGATCATCTTTGACAACTACTTGTCTAACTCACGCTGCATTCAGCTTTGTCAGCGTATGTGGTTTGCACAGTTATGCAGTAGCTGTGCTGTTCTGTGCTGGAAATGCTGGAAATAGATGTTACCTACTAAAGAATAGCCCTGGTGGGGAAAAGCAGAAAGGATATTGAGACTTATCTTTCTTGGCACAAATAGCTCCCCAGTAAAGTTGTTTAATGTTGCAAATGTAGGTTCTTTACATGAAGAAAATTTTAGCCCTTGTTAAAAGTAGTAGTTCTCTGAATTATCTGGTTAAAACAAAAGTGTATGAGCTCTGATGCACACGGAATGGCTCTGTTCATTGAAGTAGTGCAAAGCAAATGATTTTTTTTGATGATCAGAAACTGATCCAGTGCATGTGGTCCAGCTCCGATCTGAAAGTGCCTTGGTTGCAGTGCAGGGACAAACACCCTTAACAATCTTTGTGTAGAGAGCACCTTTAGAATGTTTTTCCTGGGAAGTCAGTGAACAAGTTTCTCACTTCCAAGAGCCCCCTGCTGCTGAGAGGGTTGCAGTGCCCCTGTGCTACTAACAGTCACAACAGGAGCTTTGCAAATTAAAATCACCCTTTTTCTTTTGGTGCTAAATGGGGACTTTCAGAAGTACTGCAATGTTACTTTGCACAAGAAGGCTTCTAACGCCAGTATACGATGAGAAATATTATAAATAGACAATATCAGGCCGTTTTGTGAAAGTTTTCTAAAGTATGTTGCCTTTCTGTTGCTCTCAGGTGCTTGTGATCAACCATGTTTGCTGTACCTGAATCTTCACTTCTACAAACTTAAAATCAAAACTTCAAAAATTTGCTTCACTTCAAATATATCAATGAAAAAAATTTCGCAGTATTTTGGTGTCGTTGAGAGCAAAGTAGCAGCCTTATGTAATTCTTAATTTTGTTCCATATTCTTTTAAATTACTTCTGCTTTCATTTACTGTATACTTATCTTCCCAACTGTAGGATCTGCAGGCTTTTAATCCACAGCTTTTTTTTTTCCTGCTTTTAACATCAGAAGTTGTCAGGCATCTTCTTGTGATTTTTTTTTTTTTTTTTGTTAGCTCTCCCTTAAAGGTGCTGGAACTGCTCATTTTTTAGTAGCAGTAATTTCCTCAGTTGAGTAGTTACCAGAAATATCTAATATTTTGCTTATTCCTTATTCTATAAGAAAAGACAAAGCACAAATGTAACTGATAAACATGAAATTGGATTACTTAAGTATTTAAATTAAGCATTACAATATATCATTATTATTATTATTAGAGTATAATTTATAGAAAATATCCATCAGTCTTTGCCCAGTATTCCACTCATCTGAGAGATTGCTGAAGCAGTTACTCTCCTCTTTTGAGTAATGGTTCCACAGGATACATTCTGAAATGCTCATTCTCTGAGTAGTGCTTTACTTTGCCTGTCATTCTACAGTTATCAAAGGCAGTGAGAATCAAACCTTCTGTTAACACATGAAAGCTTTAATGCCCAGAAAAGTGTGTCAGCTTTTTTTTATTTATTTATTTGTTCAGAGTTTTTCACTTACTGCCTTCTAGGTCAAACGACAAGTATTTGGAGGCAAAGTGTAGTTTCAAAGTTCTCTTTTGTAAGGAACCTAATTATGTTGCTTGTCCTACTAGAAAAATATTTCTGATCAAGAAAGTTTACTGCATCATATTTCTCAAAGGATGAACCTACTGAATCTCTAAGCTTCTTCACTAGCCTGATTTATCTAGTGAAAATGGAGGAAAATACAGTTGTCTACAGTTATCAGGGCCCCAAAGGCAGACAATGAAAGCTGAGAAATTGGCTTCTTCTGTTGCTGACTCTCTCTTTAGGAAACAGCTTCTGCTTATCTTAAAGAAAAAAAAAAAAAAAAAAAAAAAAAGATGTTTTATGTTGTTTTTTTTGGGGGGGGAGGTTGAAGGGTTTTTTTTTTTTTTTAAAATGAACTTTCAGATGAGTACATAACTTAACAGATGAACCAATATTCAGTGACGTATTTCATCCCCAGCTTCTTTCTTCTCTAACACTTCTAATAATCCTAGTTAAGACAAACGCATTTAATGTTTTCTTTCAGAAGTAACTCTGCAGTAGCAACTGTCCTTGGCTAACACTTTAGGAAAACAAGTATTTTAAATTTCTTTGCATCTTGCATTAAAAATATCATAACAGATAGAGAAATAGAGAGGTAGAATTTTTCCTTAGGTATGCCAGATCTGCTTGCTTTCGAAGAGCTGTTACTGTCAGAGGTCCAAAATGGGCCAAGTCAAATTAGCACTAATTAGCACTTCAGCATCATTTATGCTGTAAATAGCGCATTTACCGCAACTTACTACTGCCTCATTGTGGTAGCCTGTGAATAAATCCACAAGTACCTAGCAGATGCTCAGACTTTTAGGGGATATAAACCATGCCACTAACTAGGTAGCCTAATAATCTAGATTTATGAGAACACCTAATATGATAATTTTTTAAAAAATATATATATGTACTACTTTCTGCTGCCATGGTGTGTGAATAACACATTAATATTGAGACAGCAATTACATATGGTACAGGGTTAATTAGCTTCTGTTTTCTAAAGCATTGTTCAGAATTTCTCTAAATTCTATCCAATTGCTTTATCATAAAGCAATTTATAGTTGCTTTATATAGTTATACTAGCTTATGTGATTTATAAACAAGAATCTGGAAGTTTTATTTACATGAAAGGGCTGCTTTGCTCAAGTTTCTGCCTGCATGCTTGCCCAGATCCCCCCTCCCATTTAGAAAGCCTAGAGTGGAGGTGGTGGAAAAGAAATGATGTGGAGGGTCTCTTTACAAACCAAGGGGCTTCACATTCTTTTGCAAAATTCAGTGATGCTTCTCTTTGGCTGTATGAACAGCTGTGGCAACAGCCCTAAGCAGGAGGAAGAAGTGTGGATACAGTGGCAGATGAGATGGAGCAGGAAAGAGTAGACAGCATTTGGTTGAGCAGTTGGGTAGGGATGAATTTAAAGCAACAGAGACTTGGCAAGAGGGTTTTGAAAATGGTCAAAGCATGGAATAGAAATAGTAGCATGTCCCATGATGCTGACAAAAGATCACTGAAAGCCTGATTGGAAAGAGCTGCATAAGGACTCTTAAATATGTGTGATCTGAACAGTGTTTCTAATGCTAATGAGACTGGACATGCTTTCTAGGACTATTCTAAACTTGTTTTTATGTTTTAATCATACTAAAGTTTTTGACAGCAAGAAAACAAATGAATTGCCTCTGCCTCCTCCCAGAAACTATGACAGAGGGAAGAACTTTGATTTTCTCTGATTTAGAAAACTGTTAATGCCCAAATATTTAAAGAAAAAAAAAAAAAGTTTTTCTAATGCATCATCATGAAGAACTACCTCCATTTCTTTCAGTGAACGTCTTATCCAAGGGGATGAAACCTTTCAGTAGTAAAGCAAGAAAATTGCCTTGGAATGGATGAGTTCACTGGTCATCCATCTACTGCATTTTAAAACAGTAAATGGTCTTTCTGACATCTCTTCCCACCAAATATCAGTTCTCATTTTCAGAGACTCTGTCTGGCAATTGTATACATTAGGGAATGCTGCTTAGAAGTAATAAAACATGCTACGGATGTGATGAAATAAAATTAATCTATAATGCCATGGTGGAAGCATATGTTGAATGCTTCTCCCAGGGATAACGGGGGTATTTAATCACCAAAGCTTTGGGTTTTGGCCTTTAAAGTATTTGATTACATACATTTAAGAGTCCTAGCCCCTAGGGTATTACAAAGAAGGTTGGAAAGGTTGGGGCTGGATTGTTGCACACTGCTGGTATTTATTTGTTCTGATATTCACTAAAATAAAAAACATTAAATATCACACTTCGTGTTTATAATTTCTGTTGTGATAAAGTCAGGAAAAAAATGGCTTTTTTTGTGTCTGAATTTTAACTGTGAAAATGATAGTATGAGAGATGATGATGATTCGGTATTATATTTTCACTTCTCTTGACTATGAGTAGCATTACCTGCCTGCCTTAGTGTTTAAATAAGCTTTGCTCTCTGGTTATTATTGTTATTGCTCCTACATTCTCACACAAAACATAACACCAATTTGGCATAAATTCTTTACATAAATGCTATTTTAAAATGCTACGAGGGATAAAGACCAGTCTTTTCCATGATCCTTGGTGATTCTAGGATTCATTAAATCCTTCTGAGCAGTAGCATCCAGGAGGGTTTACTGGAGCCCCCATCAAACACAAACACTGAGGAAGATGGAGAAATGCTTCTGTGTATGCTGCCTGCAGCGTGGAGGGAAACAGAGCAAGCACAACTTCTGTAATTTACTATCATATGAAAAAAAAAGAATTAAAACACATCACCTAAACCAAAGCCCAGTAAAACCTGTGGGAGGCTTTCTGTTAACTTCAATGCTCACTAGGCCTGGTCGATAGATTTCTAAAATATAAAGCTTTTCACATTGTGTGTTGAAGAGATTTTTCATGCAGTGGAGACACAGAATGAAATCTTTTATTCTCTCTTTCCCAGATTTGTCCTTGAAGGATACTCTAGAGCTGAATGTCACTTAACTTTGAGCAAAGTTGGGTTCTAATCTGAACTTTGAGGACAGAATCTTCTTCTTTGTTGTGACACGTAATTTCTTTCTCATTTGCTGCTCTTTTCTTGGTTATCTGCAGGACAAAGGATTCTGAACCTCAAATAGAACTGCAGATGGAAATGGACTATGAGGGCCCATTTCTCTCTACGACATCAGAAGTCCTTGCTACTTCCCTTCTGTGTCATGGAGTCACAGCTGTATGTGCAGAGTTGCCTTTAAACACAGATGCCGGTGAGCGTAATTTTTTTCTCAGCATGAATGTGCAAGATAGAATAACTAGTAAAGAAAGTTAAGATCTGTGTTTCAGGCAGTTAGATATGAACACACCAGCATGTTGACATAGCTTCCTAACTGATTTTGTCATCCGTTATTTGGCTTCCTGAATTCTTCTTTGAACCAAGCACCTATATGCAGAGGTACGTAAATCAAAGACCACAACAACTGTGTGGATCTGTATTCAGCAGTACCAGAGCCCCTAGGGGACTACAAGTACATCAGTGATGTGAATGATTCAGAAAAGTGGAAGGGTTCTTTACAGTTCCACACATGGAGCTAGGTAGGAGCAGGACCCAGCCTGTCCACGAGGAGACGGCTCACTCCCGTTCACAAAGAAAACACCATTGCTGAAGAAAAATTATCCACACTTGCTTTCTCAGCATTACAAATATTTACTTATAATCAGCTTTTAGTGTTTACTATGAGTGGATGAGTACATCTTGAACAATTAACGTTCAGCTCAGTCCTGTCATCAAGTCACATAAATGTTTTAGACAGTGAACTACCTAAAGTGTAACCTTCTCTGTTGTGCTAAACACGGGAGAAATAAGAGATGTGTAGCCAGGCCAATGATTCTGCATCAAAACTGACTTGTTTAAACACAGTTATGTTTTTTATGTATTCAGCCAAAATCAGCTCGGAAAGGCAATTGAACAGTTTACTGTGGCACTTCCAGCATCTTGCCTAAACAGTGAGGCTGATACCTTTGGCAAGTGCTGAAGCAGCAGCTGGTAGCCATGAATATTTTTGCTACACAGAAAAGCAGCAAGCTGTTTCTCATGGTACTCAAAGCTGTAGGCTCCTGAGCAGTACTGTCAAGGTCTCTCATAGGAAAAGCATTTGTGCTTTTGTGCCCCACACAAGGCTGTCAGTGCCATCACAGCTTTGGCAATATGCTGCTTCTGTCACCAAGCAATTCTGTGTGTTCATAGAAACAAAGGTCTTTATCATGTGATTGCTGTTAGTGTGTTGTATAGATAAAGTGGTTGCATTTTGTTTTTCACCCGCTCATTAAAGCAATTCTTCAGTTTCTTTGTTTCTTTGCAGTTGAGAGAGATGAGTTTAGGAGGATGCAGATGAAAATAGTGCATGGAAAGAAATTTTCAATGAGGTCGCTTTGCTGTTCTCAGATAAGGAGAAGGTTAAGGACAACTATTCAAGCTTGCTGAGAACATGGGTCTCTAGTAAAAGGTAGAGATTCTCAAATATTCATTAGATGACTTATATCAGGAATGTCATAATGTTTTTCAAATCCGTTTTTTTGCCATCCATTTTTCTCTTTTCTCCTGCAATTCAATAGATAGGAAAAAAATGTATTTGTTTATGGGAAGGCTTTTCTCTTCTCTTAAAAGTATTTAGACTGATACAAAGAACATAACATTAACACATCATTGTTCTGATCCTGATTTCATTTTCAGTCTGCTTTGCCCTTATGTGAAATACTATGCTAGGTTTAGGGCAATGGAAAATGGCTCCATTTGTGTGCTTTTAAAAAATCCTGTATGTGTTTGGAAGTTTGCCACCACTTAGTTGTCTCAAGGTGCTTGGAGTCATTTGTTCTGGAACAGCTGTGCCCGAACTCCCAAGGAAGGTATCCAAAAAGAATAAAGAGACCCATGGGTTGAGAGGGCTCTGCAAATGAAGTCAGTGAGACTTATGAGAATCAACAGCACTCTTTGCTTCTTTGGATTTCATAAAAATGTCACTGTTCCAATTGTGGTTCTGTCTTGTGATCTGCCCTCAAATATGTTCTTTTTCCAGAAAAAGTAATTTGTATATTTGTAGGTATATTCTATCAAAATAACAACAATACAAGTATGTTTGATTGATCTTTCACAAGTTGTCTATTTGTCACAACAAAGCTGAAAAGACATTGATGGAAAATGAAACAAAAAAATTGTAGTCTGCTTGAGGTGGATGTGAATCACCATTCATGTAAAGTTTTCTAATTAGATTAGAACTGGTAACACGACTCTTTGTTAAAAAAAAAAAAAAAAGGAAAAAAGAGAAGAAAAAAATAGAGGTAGTTAAGAACCTCCTTCTGAGCCTCCCGCAGAGTGAGCAGAAGGAGAGATAGTTACAGGAATTTCAAAATGCTTAATAGTCAGTAACAGTGAAAAGAGTTGAAAGATGTAGAAATCCTGTTTCACTGACAGGATCTGCCCTGTCGCAGCAAAAGCCTGCAGGGGACTGGTGATTCTGCACTAAGGTATTTGCAAACTCACTGGAATACTTTTTGATCCTGAAGCATCTAATTTATGAATGTAACTTTTTCAATACCCATCTAACACATAAAATACATTATTCTAGTGCTGAAGAGATATTTCATAAATTGAAATCAAGTGAATCTGAACAGTTAATGTATGGACTAATTGGAGAGAATGGATCTGCAATATAATGAAGTTCTAAGGAGGTCACAGCTGGAATATTACAAGAAATACAGTGTTTCTCTTGTTTGTCTGAGAACCATTATCTATTTTAATTCTTCTTTATTGAAATATGAATCATGTGAGTCCAACTTTTGAGTTATTTCTTTATCTCTGCTTTGTTGGCTTCATGGGTTATACAAAACACAGCAGAGGAGAGCCAAGAGACTATATATCAAGTATTATAGTACAGTAGTGTAATCACTATTCTCTCTAACACATTAGGTGTTGTCATCAAGTTTTATGAGTAAAGGTGTTTGGGTTTTTTTCTCTGAATCTCCTAAAACTTTTCATCTTAATTAGCAACAGTATAAGGTTCTTTGTAAAGTTTGAAAATATTTTATGACATGGAAGTTCTGTAGTAAAAGTACCCACTTAATATTTCTAAAGAAAGTGACACAAAACTATTTCTACAGCTCAGAAAAATGTCTTTATAAAAAAATAATTTTGCAACTGTTTCAGTAAGACTAGAAGTCACAGTATCTTCCCTTTAAGAGACTGGATAGTGAACTATGGCCTTGCAATTCACAGGCTAGCTGCTCTGAGCATGTCTGATCCCCACAATGCACCAGAGCCCTGTAAGTACTGATGTTGTGGCAGGGTCCTGCCTACATAGTTAGGAGTTGTTCTCTTTCTTGTCCATGCTGTGAGATGTTTTCCTACAGTCCCGTATGAAACTGTAGGTGCTTTTTGTCTTTTGACTCCAAGCAAAAAAAGCTTTTTAATCGGAGGTCAGACTCCCACTGACCTCAGCAAATGCAAAGTGCATTATGTTATCAAATGACAAAATTTCAAAAGAAAAATAATACAAAGAGATAATCTAGCTGTCAGTGGCCAACCCTACGAACAGATTTCTTAAAGATGAGCTTAGCTGCTCTCCACTAAACTTTCAAAGTAGAAGAAAACATAGGCTAAATAGTCCCTGAACTATGCATGATGGTAACACTGCTTCACAAGCAGCAGCTCCCCAGTGAGCTGGCACTAGAGCTGAGAATGTTGTTCCACATAGTGTTATTTCTAGTCCTGATGTTTTTCTCCTTTTTTTTTTCTTTTTCTTTTTCTTTTCTTTTTTTTTTTTTAAGAGATTGATGAATGGAAGACCCTGAATGAAGTGGTTTGGCATTTATTTTCTGATGTGGCAAACAACAAACGTTGCTGTGTTCAAGGCCTCCTTAATCCTCAGAAGCGGTAAACTAACTGTGTCCTGTCATTATGAAACACTGGAGATATTTTTTTTCATTAGCTGCAAAGTAGAATTTGACAAGAGAAGCTCTTGGAGAACAACAGACATTAAGAGGCGTCTTATACATTTGAATAGGGCATTTATAGGTTATTTTTATTATCAGATTTTTGTCAGGGGCCAGAAAGCTTACTCTTTAAAAACTCTTGGCACTGTTAGTCTTGTGAGATTTGCCTTCAAGCTAGCCTAAATTCTTCACCACTAAATTCTTTATGGACTCATGCTGACTGCTGCATTGCTTCTTACATTCAAAAGAGCAGACATCCTGTAGTACTGATTGTCTGAAGACGAGCAGCCTGTTCAGCACTGCAGGATCCTACTTTGTCCTGCCCCATTCCAGCTGCCACCAGGCAGGTGTCAACAGGTGAAGGGCTATGAGATAGCCTTCTTGTTCTCCTGTTGTGTCCCACAGAACTGCTCACATGAAATGCAGCTCTGACCATGCACAACTATTTCACTGTTGTAATCTGAGCACCCTGCTTTTTCTGTTTAAGTTGTGATCCTATTGAACTAGCTTGTTTTTCCCTGTGTGCTGTGGTCTTATCACATGAAAAGAAGATTATTTGAACTCTCAGTAATACATACATACATAGAGTTATTTTTCTTCACTTACGTTTTCTTTTTGAGTGATGGATTAAGCATGTGCATTTGTGTGTCAAAATATGTATCTCAAGTTCTGTAAAGGTAAGAAAATATAATGTGTGTATGCAGTAAAGCATCACAATTTTGTGCTGATAGTGATTACTCACTATGGAGCCTGGACAAGAGAGATATAGTAAATAGTGGCATTTATGAAGAAGCAATTTGTCCGTTTGTGTCACTCAGTGCAACAGCTGCATCTGAAATCTGTTGCCCTTTGTTTGTAGACCGATCCTGGTATTTGAAACATTATGAGTACTGCACTGTTCAGGTGTCCAGAATTTGAAACATAATCAATTATAACTGCTATAGGTATGGGCTTTTATAATTGTAAGGTTCTAATGACAGTTGCAAGGGAAAGCATCGGGAACTTTCAGCTAATCTTTATCTGTAGACATTTCTATTCAGTCTTAAAATAGCAGTAATTGGTGCAGTAAAAATAGATACAGCACGATCTCTGCTGCTACAGAAAGTAACTATACAGATAGATAGGTAATGTTACGAATAAAAAAAATGAGATGTGGTACAAAAATGCAAGTCATGCTTTTAGATAGAAGATAGTTGGTTTCACTACACTGGCTTCTAATGGCAATTTCTTCACAGAATGCTTTGGAAGTGATGGATTGAGGTACACACATAATGACCTGTTCCAGTCAGAAACTGAGAGCCTCAGAAGGAGTTGCCAACCGGATCTACAGAATGAGATGTGAGTATATACAAAAGCAGTGCTAGTACATTCTGCATGTCTGTCTTCCTGCCAAAACAAGTGAAAAAAAAGTCAAGACTGTGCATTTTGGAGGATTAATTATCTGAGATTTTTCTTTAATTTATTACCAACAAAAATAGTGTTCACTTTATTTCTATTTTACAGAAAAAAACACATAATCTTTAAAAGGCATAAATAAAATGAAGCCCACATAGGCTATGGGTCTCTGCAACAGCTGTTCGTGTGACACTATATCTTAACTGCATGTGTTTAATCTTTCTTTTTTCCTGAGCAGCTGCCTCAATCTATCAAAATATTTGTAAATGGATTCTGTTTCTGGTTAAATTTGCTTTCACTAGCACAACAGAGAGACAGGGAAGACTTATGCCCTGTGGGAAGGAAAAAAAAGCAGAATTGTTTTCCATTTCAGGTTGAACAGATCAGTCCTAAGGCATTTGCCATGAAGCCTGTATGAATCCAGTGTTCTCACTTAACAGCTATCTCATTTCTTGGAGGTGCTGTTTCACTTCTTCAGATAGATTTTTCTGCAACTGAACAAGCATAAGCAAAATGGTAGGTGATGGATGGTTGTCCATTTCAGTAGAAGGAGAAATTCACCTTGAAAAGAGGGATATTTGGTGTCTTGTCCTATTTCTAGCCCTGACTTGTTGTGTTCTTATCTTATTTTCCTTCTGTGTGTGATGGGTTAATGCTTCATTCCTGTATTTTGGAAGCCCTCTGTAGTCTGAGGGTTCCTGCAGCTGCTGTGTGACAACTTACAACTATAATGAAACAGATAAGCTGGTAACAACTTCCTATCACTTCTCCAGTAAAGTGTATGCATTAGCCTAGCCTCCTTGTAATTGACACTGACAGTACAGGCAGGGAAGGAGAATCACCAAAGCTTCTTGGCCTTCCAAGTCCATCACTGCCATTCTTGTGAGATAACGAAGATATCTGCGTTAAGCTCACCACACAGGAAGGAGTGACGTTAAGTCTTGATAAAATGGCAGTGAGGGCAGTTACCTCATTAGAAGGTATCTCTTAACTGCTCTCTAGAGCTATCCTGGAGGAAATTAATTCACTAAAAGCACAAGACATGGGATCATAGTAGGAATGAAAGCATGCAGATATGTCAGCATTGCCCACTAACGTGCTCATGCAGGCTTGTCTCACAACTTCTGTACCCCCAGTCTGATCAAAACTGTGCACCTGAGGTTGTAGAAATCCACATGCTTTGATTGCACCCTGAATGAAGTAAGCCTTACAGCTCAAATCAATATATTGAACCTTAGCTCTGCCTATAAAACAGAAAATCCATACATCAAGTCTATTTTTAAGCCCTGAACTATAGCAACAAAAGTTAGTTTTGTGTGTTTGATAAAGCAAGGTGATTTCTGGACTACCTGAGGTCTCACAGAAGGGTTTGCAGGGGGAGGAGATGGCTGGGTTAGTTGTATAGCTTCATTGATGTTTCAGCCTGGGCTGAAGCTGCTTTTGGGATGACTGAAGCAAAGAATTTTGATTTTACACAGAGGCAGTACCAAGTGTTGACTGCACCGTATGTTTGTCATACTTTTTGAACTCATTCTTCATCCTAAATTAGGATACAGGTAAGCCACAACCTTGTTGCAGAGCAGAGCAGTAGGCAGCCACGCTATCTTGGCTGTGACTTTTGTGTCTGAGTCCCAGCTGGGACCACTGCTGCTCTTGGTGTACCCAGCTGTATCTTAAGGCAGGTGTTGGGGATATAGTAAGACCAGCTCTTGCAGTCATGTTAATTTAGTTTTGACCACTGATGTCAGAGCTGCATGCAGGGACTTCACTATAAATGAGTCAGACCACTCATTATTTCACTTATGGGTCATCTGGCATTTCGGACCTTGGACTCATTGGTTAAGTGGCCAGATGTCCTGAAGTAGTTGTGTACAGCTGAACAATTAACTAGCTGCCACAGAGAAATGGCAGAGGCCTTCCTGTTTTATTAGGATAAAACCGCCAGTTTTATTGACTGGCTTTTTGCCTTGATCATATTTACAGTGTTACACTCGACCCATTTAATCATTTCAGTAGCGAGCTGGATACCCTGTGAAAGCAGTTCTGATTTCCAGCCTGAAGAATAGGTACCTGTTTAATAGAAACAGAGGCATAATTATTTTTCATATTAAAATGTGAATATGTGACAGTTCATTGTAACAGCTGACAGCTCATTTTGCTGCAGGCAAAATACATCTTTGATAAAGTACATTGCCAAAACGAACACCACACTATCAAATCACTGCTTCTGTTCCTGTGTACAAGACATGGTTTTAGGTGATTGTACATAAAAGAATCCACTACAGATGCTAGAAACTGAAGTTAAATCAAAAAGCCGTGAAGCCAGGAATCAGCCTGAATCCAATGAATCAAACAACTGATAAACGAGGTATCCTTATAGCCTGGCTGCCAGGCTGTTTCTCAGGCTGTGGTCTGTGGGACATCAGAAGGTCTTCTGTCAAAGCAGTTGTGAAAGAAAGAAAACCCCTTTTAAGAAAAGCTGACACACATTCCTGCAAGTTGTGAGCAAAGTGTGCGTGGGCATGAAGTCAACAGTGTATATACGTATTTTAATTGGTTGCAAATAAACTTTTTGTTGGCAGATCAACAGAAGATGATCTCGGGGAAAAAAAAAGATGTTCCTTTGCTCCAAAGGTACGATTTAGAAACAGCGTTCTAGGAAATGCAGCTGTACTCCTGTGAATGAGCTGTTTCAGTCCACTATGTCTGCCATCTCCCCGAGAAACTCAGCAGAGCTGCTGTGGGGCTGCTCGACGGCTTCCGTCGTTCACCTTAACGACTGCACTTACCCACACTCATATCAGAGCCTTTTTCCTGTATTGGTTTTATTCCTTTCCACTAATGTAGAGAAAGTCGAGTTTCTAGCACTGCCGTCCAGGAAAAGGTCACGTAAATACTGCTGACCCACACAAGGAGCAGGAGCTCTGCGAGCGCGCTGCCGGCTCGCTGCCTGCGGCCTGCCCCTGGCCCTGGCCCTGGCCGCGGCTGCAGCTGCCGGCGCGGGGCAGCAGGTGGGGCTGGTGCTGCAGCAGCGACGCGAGCTGCGCTCTGGCAGCGGGGCATGGGAAGGAGATACAGAACGCTCCCACAGACCCCTGCTCTCCGCTAGTGCAGTTCGTATAGTTTAGGAAAGGAAAACGGTAAATGTCAAGAACTTCCACTCAGAAATGTGAAAAACACCAGTCTTGTGGTCACAGCAGTATTTAGGGAGCTAAATTTCAGTAGAGCCAGTCGTAGAGTCTGGTTTTAATGTCCAGCCTGATCCCCTGGCTGAAAGAGATTTTATGGAAGCAGTGCAAACATTTGCTTCCCGAAGTTATGGAAACCTCTTCAAAGCTTCAGAGCACATGGTGATTTAAGAGCCTAACTGCCCTTTCCCAGCTTAAAGTTTGATTTAGAGCTCTTTTTATGTGATTCATGAGAGAAAGCTCTCCGTCCTTGGAATCTCACTGGCTGTGAGCGTTACCAGGGCTGTAACAGTATGCTGGAAGGCCCACAAATGTCTTCATGCTCCCCTACTTGGGAGAGTCCTGGAGAAGTGTGGATGCATGTATGATGACAAGGGGAATTTAATGGAAATAGTTTCAGATGAGCAGACAATTTTCAAAAGAAACAAGGTACTAGGACATATTTGGGAACACGGAAACTAAAGGTATTTTAACAAACTGTTTTTTTGTTGTTTTTTTTTTTTTTTTTTTTTAGCAAACAAAAAGGCAGCGTGTCAGCAAACTAAATGGGAGAGTATTAATGTATGTAATATAGCTTATTTCAGATTCTTTCTCCTGCACTGGGAATCCATCACGATCCAATTGTATCAGTCCATTATCTCATTCTATCTATTAGGCTTGTGCAACCAAACGTTTAATTAATGTCAGCTGTTATACCTCAGCTGACTTCATCAAGCTGTGCCAACACATACCAGCTGTACACGTTGGCATCCCTCTCCAGCCCTCCCAACTCTTCGACCTTTCCTGGGAAAGCCCTCCTTTGTTCAGCCAGTTTCTTGTCTTTAAGAACTGAGTCTTACCATGGCTTAACATCCTCTTTGGTCTCATGAAGTCTGCACTGTTCTTACCCCAATGGTTACTTCCCAGTATTCAGCTTTCTGATGAATGATTTCTTCCTTATTATTTCTAATTGGTATATATTTTTTTTCAGCTTAGGTGCTTAAGCATCTCTCTCTAATTCAATTCTCTTCAGGTGACCGAACAGGAATACAACTGTTTATAAATAAGCATTGTATCTAACTACTTTGTAGCATACAGCATGTGGCTGAAAAGGCTCATATAGAAATGAGAGAAAATTCAAAATGATCATCTTGTTATTTTTCATTCTGGCTTGGATAAATACTTTTTTTAGCAGCTACAAATTTCTTTAAATATATTAGACCTCACAAATGGAAGCATAATATGTATCTCTACTTCTTTGCATATCAAAGGTACTATATTTTTGAATATGAATAAAAATTCTCATAATTCAGTTACTTAAGCATTGATGTTAGTCTGGCTTTCAGAAGAGCTTTGCTGTTGTTTGGACACCTCAGAGAAAACTACCAGTCCTTGAAAATGTGGATGAAAATAAGAGGCACTACTGCATTCTTCTTTGCTGATTTAAGGATGCCACAATGGTATTTACTCTTTCAAAAATCTTGAACTAAGTGGATTTGTAGTGGTTTCTATTTAAATGCCAATAGCTGCTGCTAAGTAAAAGAAAACACTGTAAACCAGTGTCTCTGGGGAACTGCACGGAATGAATGTGTTAACTGTCTAAGCTGGTATGTATTAGCATGAATTTGTGGGTTAAATCATTATTTGTAATTTGAGGTGTCCTGAAAACCTTCTGAAGAGAGACCAGAAAGAAACGGCACAATTATTTTTGTTTTGCCTAATGAGCCTGGAAAAGTAGAAGGTCACCTCGGAGTAGAATTTTTCAAGGATACTAGCATTTCTTCATCCTATAGTGAGTGCCTGATAAAATGGCTGGATCTCAAAATGTGTTTGCTTCACTAATTGAAGGTCGTATTAGCATGAATGGATATAACCTTAGTCAATGGCTACTGTTTCAATTCAGTTTTCTTACAAAGCAGATAGATGTTTTTCATAATACAGCCTCATCAAATCCAACACAGAATGGTAGATTCACGTTTATGAATAATCTTTCCCATTTTAAACAAGTAGAATGAATGACTTAAGGGAAATAAAATTCGTGTACAATAGGAAAGATGTAATAATGTTTGTGTGCATGTATATGAAACATCGCACAACACTTTCTACAATGAGTTAAGGATTTGTTGATCTTAGGAGATAAAGAATCAATTGGATTATAATGTGAGCTTCAGTGAAGGTTTCCAGGGTCTTAGAAATGAATGCACTGTTTATGAATATGGAAAAGGTTTCCTTGTGGGATTCAGAAATGAGGTGACAGTGCAGCAGCTGGCCATCAGGGCTGTGTGACTTTTGGAGCAAGGGTATATATCATCCATTGCTGCAAGCAGAAGTTTAAAATTTGGCATATACAATCATTTGTTAAGTTGGCTCTGGTGCAAAAGAGCTGTTGAATCACTCCAGATACACAAAAAGTAAAAACTTACACTGTTTAGGTTATATTGCAGGCAAGAATTTATTCCTTTGAAGATTCTGATGCTGGTCAATGTCAGAAGCAGGATCCTTGCCTCAATGATCCAATGCTCCTAACCAGTTTAGTTTCTTATGAACACAGTATGAACTAGTACTTCCTAGGTACTTAAAGCTTTCTACATTTATTTTAGTGTTGAAAAGTGCTTTGAGAAGGGGAATGACTCAGGTTCATAACAATTTTAGATTCTGTTTGAGTAGCAAGAGGTTAAGTGCATTTTTAGAATATTTGGAAAACAAAATATTTTGAAATGAATCGTAGCTGATAAAACCATTATCCATAATCAAAATTCTCTGTAAATGTGTAAATGCTTTCCAGCGTAATTATCTAGAATAGCTGTCTAGAAGTTACAGATAGCAGTCACCACAATGAGCAGTTTCAAAGAGTGAAAATGAGATGTGTATAAAATAGCTCTAGCAGGCCCCTGAACTAAAATCACTTGATTTCATGTAGCTCTGCTTAGTCCTACTCTGCCAGAGACACTCCCCTATCATTAGAAAGTTGTCTCCTTACTGATTTGGGACATAACAGAGGGTTAGATTAATGACAGCTGAGATAACAGCATAATATAGGATCTTTGGAAGGGGATAAATTACAGCCTCCTTTCAGTGTCAGTGTGTGACGCTGGGAGACTCGTACACCACAAGCTGGGTTTCTTGCAAGGACTGTAAATATTCATCAGGGCAACTGGGATAACTAATTGCAGTAGGTTTTTTTTCCTCCTGCATTTGAATGAGAGGGAATTATAATTGTAAGTATAGTTAAAATTTGTTCAGCAAAAACAATTTGTGGCTATACAGGAGAATGCTGAGCAAGGAGATAACTGTGAAGAGATGCCTCTCTGTTTCTGAGTAATTGTGCAGCAGGATCCCAATGCAATTTGTTTGCTGTAGAATCTTCTTCACAGAACTCTTTGCTGAAATTTGTGGGTTCCTGAGATGAAACACCCTGTAAAATCAGCATAGTGTTTCTTGCAATTTAATTTTCTACCTATCAACATGGTTCTTTATTACACTGAAAGTTTTCAGAAGAGATGCTGAAGTTTCCCTGCAGTAAAATTATTACTTAAATCTTCACCCACTTGTTTGTGCACATAGTGCTGCTTTCTGTGGACAGAAACAGACAACCTAGATGTGCTTTGTTCTTTCTTCACAACCCTGGCATATGCTCAGTGGCATTGTATAAACCAAGACATTGGTGCAAGTGCTGGTTTCCCAAATGCTGTCAGATAGTTTACCATGCTCTGGTGATGTATTTCTCATTGTTGGTTTTTATCTTGTTTTGCTATGTTGATAATAGGTCACAGGAAGAAAAGCCTCTTTACAATCACAATGTATGCCATGATAAAACCTAATTTACAGCTGCAGGGGAACACTGTATTCTGGATTACCTACCTGTCAGTTGTAGACAGTGCCTTTCACTCCAGAGTTGCAATGAGGGGAGAGATAGAAGGCTGCCTTTCTCTGCTCCCAGGTACTCTTCTACTCTGCAGTGCCATGATGAAATATTAATTACATCTATCAGAACAGGATTAAACGTGGAATGAATGATTAATTATTTGGCACTGGGATAGATTAAAGTTCTGTCCAGGGTTTATGTATTCATTAATTACTTGTTAAATCAAAACCAGACTACTGTCTTTGGAGAAGCTGGAAAAAAATCAGCTCTGTTGGTGCAGCGGTTTGTACAATCAGTTTGTTACTTGGTGGTTCTTTCTGCAACTAAATAATTATCACAATAATAGATTATTCTACCTAAGCATGATAAAGAATTCTTTACATGTGTAGTGCATGGTTTATTTCCTTGCAGGTTTTACCCTTTTATTATCTGTCTTGTCTGATGCTTTGAAATGGTTCCTGTCATAGTATTTAACATAACACATCCTTGATAAGTTTTTGCTATCACAACAGAAGGGAATGACTGGAATAGATTTACTTCTGCCCTTCAGTAGCGGGGAAACTCACTACCAAGAGAGCAGATGAGCGTAAGCCTTCCCTGCCAGATGGTTACCTGCCCAGGGCCTCTGCCAATGTGTTCAAACCACACCAAAGTGTTATACATGCTACATCTGTATTCTTTACCTGGGTATGATGGTAGATGGATCATATTTATGATTATTCCTGAAAGAGAGAATTTCTGAGCTGAAGAGATTTTTGAAGAACTTTGTGAAAACTCTGCTTTGTGTTAATAGCACTGTACATGCAGAGATTGTGCTTCATGGTATTTTCACTGATTTTTTTTATTGATGCCAAGACTATTTACTGTCCTTTCTTGAATCTGTTTTCTCTTTATACATACGGTGTCACAGACTGGAGGCTATCAAGTGGGATCAGTTTTGTCCTGTTCTGCTCACCTTAATGCCTTTATTATTATTATTTTACTGCTGGTCATGTTATTCTTCATCACTGCTTATCATATTATATAACAGCTGTATTGCTCTGACTGGCAGAATAGAGGGCCTCATGTTCTTATGTGTCTTTTATCTCTGCTGATATTTTGTGAGTGATGAAAGCCATCATAAATGTATATTTGTTTTTTTGTATAATGAATTCCTGTTTCTCCACAAAAGTCCTGTGCTTGTGATGTTCCCTATTTAACAAAGTGAATCAGGATCTAGTTAACAGCTGTGTGACTGAAGGCTTGCTAGAGTAGCTCAGTAAATACCGGTCCTTCAATTTTCTACTTTCGTTGTTCTGATATTCTTATTTTGCAATCTCCTGGCACTTCTATAAACATTATTGATGAGGGAACACTTAAATTCCTTTCAAAAGCAGTGCATATTTTTGAGAGTGCAGAACCAAGAGAGCTCTAGGTTTTTAGAGTTTATAAAAAGTGTAGGGATTGATTAAAAACAGATTCTATTCAGATCTATGTGGATATTGCAAAAAAAAAAAGAGAAAAATCAAAGTTGGTCAGAATCCCAGGTACTTCTAGAAATGAAAAATAGAGAAAAAGGTCAAAATGGATGAACAGAGGTTGAAAAGATTAACCTCCCCAGACACCCCAGCCCACCCACTGGAGAATGCAGCTGTTTTGGGCATTGCAAGGACCATATGCAGCAACTGAGTGAGCCTGTTCTCCTTTCATACAAGCCCTGAAATTCCAGGGCTTGATGAACAGTATTATGAATGTAGCTCTACTGAGAGACAGTAAAGAATATGTCACACTGAAGATGTGGAATAGCACACTGAATCAATAAATAGGCTTGTGACTAACTGGAAGCAGTGGGGCAGATTCTCATTTGTTGCTCACTTAAGTAAATCCATGAGCATCAAGAATCAAATTGTGTTTCCCAGTGGTACTGCTTCATGAAAGGGTATTCTATATCCTAAATGTAGGTGACATTTTGGGGGAACATATCTTTTCTGCAAAGCATTTTACAAGTTTTGGAGGCTCCAGGATTTGTGAGAGGTCATATTTATGAGTCAGTTCTCACTGCTGGCCATCATAAATTAAAAAAATATCATAACATCAGTTTTTGTATCCTGGACCAACTGTGTTGTATTGGTCTAAGTAATAACATTCTTTATTCTTAAGCTAAGAGCATTTTGTTTATGTATTCTCTCCGCAAGGGAAAATATACTTCTGCTATCACTGCAAAGCACAAGGGACAGTTAAATCTAATAAGTTAATCTAGACTCCTAGAAACAAAATTAAATTTTCAAATAAAGGCAAACTGACAGCTAAGGCATAAATCTTTTATTTAAAGTAGAAAATAAGCCCATTCAAATGCAATCAGAGAAGACAGATGTAGGTAAAAACAAGTAGAGATAGGATATATGGTGCATAAATTTGCTGTGTCTGTATGATAGATCAAACAGTGTGACCTTAAAAATGTTCCTAAAACATCAGCTAAAATATGAAATTTGCATATATTTAAATACCGCTTGTTAATGTAAGATGGACTAGAAAGGATGTTAACACTGAAAGTAGAATACAGCACAGGTGTAAAGTGTGCAACAGAAAGGTCACATTAGCCATCAAAGTGCCTGAAATGTAAATATTTACTAGCTTGGAGTTGGCAGCAAGTTCTATAAATAAGAAATATTACTTTCCACTGTTTAATATATCTTCTCTGGTAAAATATTTATCTGAAAAAAAATCTTGATTCAGCAACATTTATAATTAACTAAATGTTTAACATCATACATCCTCTAAGATCCAAATTATCTTAACGGGACTACTACATGGGGTAATTTTCATAGAGGCAGAGATGTTATCTCTAAAAGATGTTATCAAGATCACAGATAACGATGCTATGAAATTTTGCCTGCCTTTGGATTGCTGAAAGGAGATGTTTATATTCAGATTTCTCAAGTTTTTTTCTTTCTTTCTGGGTGCAAAGCTACAGTAGATTGTTGGGTTTGCCTAGGTGTGGTATCAGATTGCTGCTTGGAAGGTGGGATCTATAGCCTATTCAGGAGAGAAAACATGACTTGCTGCCTGTGGTTTCTTGATTCCTGCACTTTCATTCTCTTCTGATACCTATTCCTCTGTCACCCTGTTGTCACAGCAGGGCATAAGCCATGCTGCTTTCCAGTATAGGATATGTTTTGATCCAGTCCCTTCAGTTGTCTGCTGAAAGTATCTGTCTGTTTTCATCATATTCCCAGAATGGGAATATCTCCAACTATGTAGACAACAGCACGGCTGCCTCTCATTCAGCTCTGGTCTCCTTATAGTGTTTGAGACTGGCTGGTCCATCTGGTCATCCTAGAAGTACATCATAATTATCTCCTGGTTCTTAGTAAATTAGGGTTTTCTGGAGATTTCCACTGTAATCGGATCAGTCATTAATGTAGCCCAGATTTCTCACAGTATTCTGCTGAGATTACATCTGTTCCAATACCACGACCCAGTTAGAGCCCAATATCTCTGTGAATATGAAAAAGAAAATTGGTTAGTAAAATGCTGCGTGTATTTTGACGTATCAATGCAGTTGAAGAAATGCAGTTAATTCTGATAGAATCATCTAGCCTCAGAGACTGGTGCGTGGATGTGCAGATGAGTCTCTAGCTCTCTAAATATGGACATAGGAACCAATAGGCACAGGGGGATGTATCCTTTCAATTTGCCTGCTTGATGTTTTGTTCTGTTGTTTTGTTAGCTCTTTAATGCTCTTTTCTGTGGGCTTTGTGAACAATTTACTTTTAAAGTGATAAAATTCTGAAAGATCTTTTTTGTATTCATTTCTAGGAAGAGTGTAAGTTTTCAGACATTGATTAGTGACAAATGCCATCTATGGAGAAGTTCTCTTAATCTTTGGGATGTCTCTTTTGAAGGTCACTTCCATTTATTAAAAGATTGCAACTGTACACTTGAATATTTCATGAATTGTCAGTATTGTTTCTGGCTTTTGCAATACTTCTCCATAGGAAAAAAAAAAAACCCACAAAGGTCAGATAACAGATTTTTAAAAAATTACTCAGAAAGCTACATACTGACCTAATAATATGTTGTCATAGGTCAAATTGGATAGTTTCTGTCACATCTGTATTGCATAACACTGGATAAATTGAGGTGTGAGTTGATGTATACAGTGCAATATAGGAATACAGCTTTCACACTGACAATCAGCTACTTGTGGTTGGTAGAGTTGTGTGTATAGACCTCTGAGAACACCTGCAACATATAAGGTGAAAATACAAAAAATAAACAATAACAAATAGCCAGAGGAGCTTGCAATGAATTTGTCTAGAGAAGATTAAGCACCGGTTTCCCTTGAATGTGTGGCATGCTACACATCTGAGGTCACTTTTCTTTGCTCTCAATTGCTGAGGAGTGTCATTGTCTGAGGAAGGTGGAATTTGGTGCATAATAAAAGCCATAAGTCTCTCACTGTTCCTTGCTGAGAGCTCCTCCTGCACAAGGCAGGGGTCTGTCATTCAATAGCAAAGGTCCTAGACTCAGTCTTCACTGATGATCCGTGTTTAGCTGTGTTAGGTTTGCCTTCTCACCCTGTGGGGAATAGAATGTTGAAGAGAAGGTCCTTCACACTGAGGGATTACTAAATCCAGGTCATCTACAAAAGATTTGGTCTGCAATAGAGACTTTTCTATATGTTGTTATAATAAAACATGCCTTGGCAGGAGACGTTTTAGAAATACTATTTTTAAGAACACAACATTAGAGTAAAATTTTAAATTTGCCCTGTATTGCCAGCACTCTGAAAATTGAACTCTGCTTCCAGGAGTCTATAAACTTCATTCATTTGCCTGTTTCTTTAAACACTGACTTGGAACATTTAGCTGCTTTTTAGGCTGGTTGAAGTTACACAGTCATTTGAACTTGCTTATTTGGGGCAATCAGGCTCCTTTGTTTGCAAACGGTCTGTTCAAAAAAAGATGAGCTGTTCCAACATGGTCTTTCTATAGGTTAGCCACACTGGAGTATGTGTATTGGAGCAGCCAAAATACATGTAGACCATTAGCTTTTCTACCAGTGACTAGTTTTGTTAACATTCCCTTGATTTGACAGCTGGAATAGATGAATGTCATTGCTGACCTTTTCAATTTTACAGCTTCTTCACTTCCATAATTCTAACTCCTGCAGCTGCAGCATGGAAATGAACTTTAATAATGTTCCCCAAACTCTTGAAAATGCATTACTTACAGTTAAATTTTATAATACTCTAAACAATAAGAATCTTTTATACTACTGCTTCTTAAACTACAAAATAATTATTAGCAATTAAAAGAGCTGGACATTTCCTGACTCTTTCATGGAGCAGATCTGAACATCAGACATTGGGTATCCACTTTGCATTATGATTTATAGTGACTGAAGAAATTATTCTGCTCTGAGTTTTAATTATTGCTGGAAGATATTCTCTAGATTCTTCTATTAATGTCTTTCATTTACTTCTAGAGGGTCAAATGCTGTTCATTTTATTGATATGAATAATTCCACTAGAGCTAATAAAAGTAAACAGATAACCGAAAATAGTTATACAACCTAAATTCAAGAGGTGCAATTGTTTGACATGGTGTGACAATGGAGTGGTGATTGAGAGGAGACTCTGCTGTTTTCAACTTAGTTAATTATACGCTAACATAAACATAGATTGTGCCCAAATTCAAGTTGAAGAAAGGAAAAGGTTAGAGGGAATGATACTGCCGCTGTAGAGAATGTGAGGCTAAATAACTCGTATTTAAAAGTATTATCAGGTCTTTTAGTCAGATATATAATGTGATGACTATTCCAGTTTTAACTATCCAGACTTAAAGCTAAAGGATTTAAAAATTGGGAAGCAAGGTGAAATTGTGTAACATATTGAGGCCAACCTTAGAAACTGCCAGAATCCAAACTTTGGCGATGTTACTTGATGGGCTCTAGGGGAAACTTGAGCCTATTAGTGACTGCGTCTGCAAGACTTGTGGAGAAGCTCCCCAGTAAAAACCTCCTTCCAGAAAGCCTGATCCGAGGGGAATCCTGGTAAAGTTCACAGTGTATTAACCACTTTTTAATATATTCTTATAGTCCTCTTGAAAGGCTTATTTCAAAGCTCTCATGTAGCTAATGGTTTGAGCCTCTTCTGAGAGTTCAAATATCCTAATGAGATTAACTCATTAAATAACTGCCCATCACTTAGTTGCTGATATTCTGATTCATTTGTCGCAATGGAAAGAGAGTGTAGCCCATGCAAATGTAGGCTATTTCTTTTTGAATGTTTTTAGATTATTACATTTTCCACCCCAGTATCCTTTTCTGTCATGCAAGTGGATTGGACTGTGCAGTAACAGACTTTCTCCCTCCAGGCTGATTGGGCAAAGGTGACAGGTTTTGCCACCATGATGTTACCTCCTTATTTAGGATTGAGACTTAAGCCTCTCTGTGACTAATTAATCAGTTGTCTCTCAGGGATGTATTTGTCAATGCTCACGCTACCAGAATGGCACAGACTTCTTCCACAGAACCAGACAAGGAAAAAAATAAAATAACGTCACTTTGAATTTTACAAATTAACCAAAAACAATAAGGGAAGGGAATACATGTGAATATTTAATTAAAAGCAAAAACCACGGCAGGTAACACAGGCTACTGCTAAACTTGCATACTAGTTGTATGCAGGAGCTGTTGCTCGCTTTAAGATAGGCAGGGTGAATCTTGCTCTTGCTACCTTGTTTGTGTCCCAGTGGTCAGGGGAAGCCCAGGAGTCAGTGGTTCTTCAGAAAAGAGCCAGAAAGAAACTTGTTTTTGGAAAGACTTGTGTGGGTAGCAGATGAGTTTGGCACAGAACTGGTCAGCAGAGCAGCCGGAAGAATCTAGGCAGCATGACCTGGCTTGGCTGCTGCACTGTGCTGGTTGCTCCAGTTTTAAGAAATAAATGCTCTTTCCCTGGACAAAGCACACAAGTAATGCCAAGCCAGGAGATTCCTCTGAAGAACTTGCTGGCAGCTTGAGGTGCTGGTGTGTTTTACCTTTAATAGACCTGGAGATTCCAAGCACGCTCACAAATAGAAGTGCTGCAAAGAAACAAATGGCTTTAGCTGTGATTTTGCACAGACATAGGCAGCGGCTTACAGGAGCAGCCCTCGGAAAATAGTAGTGAGTCCCATTTACAAAGGTCTCATTTGAGGAGTCCCCATATAAGACAACTGACAGAAAGACATGATTTGAATGGTCTAAAGAGGTTTGGACACAGTGGTTAATGAATTCACGCTTGAAATTCAGACATGTACCATTATGAAGGCTAAGACCATGCTAGTATTGTGATGATGCTTGTGTATAATCAGCAAGTTTATTTATAGATCTTAAGATATAAAATATTAGTAGATTATGCTTTAAAGAAATGTGCTGTGATTTTTCTTATAGTCTGTGCTTCCCAAGTGTCTGTCTACACTAAATCTTTATGGTTGCTTTTTTCAAAAGCTCTGATTTCTAGAAACTTGAAGGACACTCTTTAAAACTTGCCAGTGGCATGAGTCTGTCTTGCTTTTCAGGTTCTTTTGGTGAGCAAAGCTTGTAAAAAATTATGGATTTGAAAATGCAATATGAATGTTTTGACTACTGGTGGAGTGAAAATATAATCAAAATCTACAATTCACTTTTTCTTGCTTCTATTCCATTCTATGGTTTGTTGAAATTTTTAAAATAATGAATTTTTGACTGCTAAATTAAGATAGAAAGTAAAAAAAAAGAAAAAAGGAAATATTTTTGCCTGATCTTTTTGCATGCACTGTGTTTACCAGCCATCTATAGAGGGACACCAAAAGGTTCTTAACTGTCTGCACTAGGACTCAGTATACGCTCATCTCTATGATTAAAACCATTCAAACTGTTGAATCTCCTGAAGGAGACTCTTCTTAGGTTTGGAGCTTTGGTGTTTTTTGTTGTTAATTTGTGTTGGTTTCTTTTTGTTTGTTTGTTTTGTTTTTTGTTAGTTGTGTTTTTTACGATTTTTGAATCAAATAAGTCTTGCAAAAAAAAAAAAAAGAAAGAAAGAAAAAAGAACAACACATTATTAACATAGCTTTACTATTTGTTCAGTCAAACTTTTAGTCATACTGTTTAATATAGATTACAAGACAGCCTTGACTGTGACCCTTGGTATTCTATATTGGAGCCCATATTACATGTAATTTTACTATATTTTTGTATTGTAGGGTAAGTTGTTGTACTGTAGAACTGTCCTCAACATATTTGGAATGTAATAACTGCAGTAAAAAAGTGGAAATGCCTCAAATTCCTAACAGTTGACCTTGTTTAGGTCCATTCAGATGAAATGGCAGTCAACATCTGTCCAGATGCAGTAGCATTTGTACACAAAATAGAGAGTAGCAATACTTCACTGCTAATTTTTACTGGCTGCAGTCTTCCTTCAAAGGCAGCAGAATGAAATGGAAAAGGAGGGAAAGTGCCGAAGTCACATCTATACCTAACTGTGACTAACATTATCTTTTATGTTAGATCATTAGCATACCCAGGAAAAAAAAACAACACTGGAGTTTGGTGCCAGCTGTCTGCTTATTACAGCAAAAGAATTGGAAGAAAACACTGGGAATGAAAAAAACACTTAAAGGGATACAGTACTTTTGCATTATTAAGGTCTTTAGATATTACCAGCATTGCTTTGGACAGGAGGCGTCTTGGTGAGGAGCTGGGAAGCACAGGGTAATTACTTGGTACCACTCAGTTGTAACTCAGTTGTAACTTGCAGAACCTGCTGCCAAAGGGAGCCAAAGGCAGATGCAGCAGTTTGTCAGAGTGTCTCATGGCAGCAGGGGTTATAAAGTAGTATGGGCTGGTGAGGAATGGAGGGAGGCAATCAGTGGCTCATCTATAGATTGATTATTGCAGAAGAGACATTGGCCATCTGAGTTAGCAGACAGAGAGCCTGATGTGCACAAATATCTTGCTAATCTAAGCAAAGGGAAAAAATTTTTTTGAATGAAGGGGGTGAAAGTGGTAGTAAGGCTTGGGATCTGCCCTGCAAGTGGGCATCCCAGTACAGCATTTAGTTTGTTCAATGAAGAAACTTATTAAGTCTAAAGTTTAATTAGTATTTAATGCAAGAGATTGTGTTTTGATGCTGGTTTAAAAAAAATAGTGAATGTGTACTCTTATCTCTATGCTTTTCACAGAGATGAATGATGGCAGATTTCAGTATTACATTCAGAGTTACAGTGGTAAAGAATGTGTTCAGTATAGGATGAAGCCCATGATGTGGAATGTGCTTGGGAAGAGCATAATAACAAGATCTTATGTTAACAGCTTAAACCATTGACTATATCTGCTTTGATATGAAGAACAGCACCTCTGATTGAACTTACATTCACATTGTAGCTGAAGTCAGGAACAGATTCACTCCATGACTGTTTTTAGCCAAGCAGTTTCTGAATTATGTGTCTTTAATTGCTTCAGATTCCTGTTATTGATCTCTCACGTCAGAATAATTGAACTTTATGGCAAACTTCTGATACTTACTGAGAAATCATATTATTACTTCCAACCATCTGTGAGTCAATAAAAGTTGAGTATATGCCACTACTCAGATTGCTTGATGCAAACATTTCTCTCCAAGTAACCACATGATCTACAATACATTAATAAATCTAGCAAAGCACAATTGTAAGTTACATAATTATATCCTCTAACACTTGTAATAATATAAATATGCTATGCATTTATAGATAAAATACCTCTACTTCAACCCCAACTCTGCAACACAGGGAGAGTGCTGTGCCTGCAGGGAGCCACCAGCACAGGTGCAGCACTGTGCTGACATGCTCAGCAGGAATAAAAATCTTTGTGGCCAAGCAAACACTTGTTTGTTCCCAAAGTACTTCCCAAAGTACTGGGAACCAGTGTGTTTTATCACACTGAGGCTGACTAGGACATGTCCCAGACGTTCACATGTCTAGAAAATTCTATTCCACATATCTGCTTTTTTTTTTTTTTACATTTGCCTTTACTGGTTTGTTTACACCAACGAAATGTCTGGAGCCTGTATCCTTGATCTCCTTCAAAGAGAGTGTTAGAGTAGACATGTACATGCAGGCAGCATCTTCTTCAAAAACCTTATACTTCTACCATTTCAGAAAACCCCAACATTTTTGCTGCCTACAGGATGGTGAAAATTAAACAGCTCTAATACTTTTGAACAAGCTCCTTAAGAAGTGCCCTGATAACCTGAAGCTTTTCTCTAGAATGGTTTCATGAAGAATTTTCACACCTCACTGCTGATGGTAATAGACTACATAGTGTCACACACACACACAGCTGGCAAGATACTTACTTGAGTGATAAAAAATGTTTTATGTGAAGGTAATGAAAGCTTTGTCTTGCCTAGTTGAATAGCTTTAGCTGCCAGTTTCTAGACCAAATCCTATCTGAGAAAGGGCATTAACTTAACTGCATCTTGTTTCCTATGTAATCACTATGCTGCTAGTACTGGTTTTATTCACTCCTGTATTTCTTTTAATATTGTTTTAGTAATTCTCCATCCCTATGGGAAGGGAGCATTAATCAGCCAAGGCATTTAGCACCTATTTACATTAATATATAGACAATTCAGTGATTTAGAATTCTTTACACCTTTTTGCAGGTTTTTCGCTATATTTCCTAATGCCTTGAGGATGCCTTTCCTCATGACACTTTACAACAAACCTTTGCAAAATGAATAGCTTTCATTATGAAATCAATGATATTCCCTCTAAACTTCAGGGGCAATGTCAAAGAAAAGCTACTCTAATTGCTAATGCTGCAGAGTTTTTATGACCAAACTCTACTTTCCAGATGTCAGAGCAATGCAGTCATCACCTTCTTCAGCACTTTTGCCCTCCCTTGTCACTGTGGTTCTCTTTCTCAAGAACATGATTGTCAGCTATGGCTTTTTCTATTCTTAACTTCTTTACTCTGCTTTCTGTTCTGATTCAACCTTAAAGCCACCCCTTTCAGCAGAAACAGTCTGAAGTCTACAATTGTAGACTCTGCATAGCAGGAACTTCTGACCACTGCCCTCTTCTGAAGCATAATTATACAGGCAAATTCTAATTCTGAAGCATAGGAAGTAGTTAAGAACTTGTACATTTATTTTAATTCCAGATGTATATTTTGAAATTTATTTTTAGGATTTTTTTTTTTTTTTTCCAACTGTACAGATACAAAAGAGTGTCTGTGATCAGCCCAGTTTTGGCTGGTCTGTGTTAGTGGACAGAGTGCCTGTTATTGTATATAAACATGTTGCTAATGTGGGGAAAAGAAACAAAGGGAGTAAAAACGGCAGTACTGCCTCTGCTACTGATATATTAGCCCTTGTTCTTATACAGCTTAAGAAAGCTACAAAACTGTAACATAGAAATTCTGCTTTGTGTGTCTAAAGGTAACGTAGACTCATAGGTTTGATCAAAGGATTATAAGCTAATAGGTTAGAAGTACTTGGCATCTGTTCATTAAATGCAAGTAGTGTTTGGTCCAACAAATGCAAATCTCTCTTGTAGAGGCAAAAGTGTGGCTGTGCTACCAGACATTACTGTAATACAATTCAATCAGGGAAGTTACTTTGACTTCTTGAAGTAATAGCTGTAGTTAAACAGCTTTCTAAAGCTCCTTGTAGCACCATACTGATTAGATGATTGAATTTTTATCATAACAAAAGTATCATAGCAGTGGTTATCCTTAAGCTCTGTATCACTTCAGAGGCATAGAATTGTCTTAACTCATTCCCTGTCTTAACTACTTTCAATGTACTGACAAGCACAACTGACCAATTAATAGAACATTTTCTAGTCTTATCTCATTTGTTATCCGTGATGCTCTTCCATGTTGTAATTACTTTTCAATTTTTCATGATCCAAACAGTAGATGTACACAATGAATACAAATAGCAAATTGATTAAATGTTACATGCATTGTAGCACCAAAGAGATTGTCGTTTGTTATTAATGAGAGAGATTTGTCAGGTCCTTGTGAAAAGGCTTGTGACACACAGCAATCCAGACCTAATGGCTGCAAGACTGCAGCTGACCTTCAGCTCATTAATTGTCATGCAAGAAAAATAGGGAAGACACATGATTTTCAAGACAATTTCAGATTTCTCTGTTTCCCTTATTTGGTACCATCTCAATGTTTTAAAGATTAATTTAAGAAAATTCAAGTCAGCTTATCAGGTAATTTTGAGCTAAATGGTGGGGCATGGTAAGGCACTGAATTTCAAGACCAAAGATATTTTGTTGGTGCCAAAACACTGATTCTTACACAGATGAAACTGAGGCCTTTGCCTGAACCATTGTGGCCAGCAGCTCAGTACTCAAGGAGCTTGTGCAAGAAGTGCAAAAAAGTGCTGTTCAGGTTTTTTGGCCTGATTTTATCAACACACAAAATACATGCTTTTCCTTTCTCATCCTTACTGTGTCACCTAGCTGTCAGTTAACAGACTGCTCCAAAGCTTTCTTGAATTGCTCATGATCAAGTTGGTTAATGTTACAGAAGTTAAGTATCCACTGACTATGCACAGGGGAAAGTATTTTGGCATCAGAGGGAGAGTTTATCATTTTGAGAAATCTTTCTTGCCAACACTTGACAAGAAGTTTATTTGAAATCTAAAAGCTTTCTGTGAAATGAGAAGTTTTCTTCACTGTACAGAGAATGTTATTGAACTTGCTAATGAACAGCAGGGGAAGGTTCAAAAATGAAAATGGCAATGCAGGAAATTATTTCCCATCCTTGAACCAAGGGAGATTTGTTCCCTTGGTTCCATCAAATCCGTAACACTCCCTTTGGATACAGATAGTCTTTGTTAGAGTTGAATAGCTCCAACAGCATCAAATAAGCTTTGCATCTGCTAAAGCCTGCCTCCTGGTCAGCTTGTTCTAGCCATGGGCCATACTCAATTATGAATTACAAAAATAGGTTTTCTTTCAAATTATATGTTACAGTGTGAACATGTATTATTTACCTAAGTTTAACAAATTAACTGGAGATCAAACAATGCAAACTTTGCTATTCATTTTCTTAGAATTCTGCCTTCATAAGGGAATGTAGTGATTTTATGGGCATTTTCTAAAACAAATTTTTTTATCATAAAGCATCTGAAGCATTAAATAAAATGTTATGAACTTGTTATACATCTCAAGGTGAGGGGAGTCTTTGAAATGTATTCTGAAATTAGAGACTATTTGCATAATTTATACCCTGAGTATTCATAAAAATGACTACAATTGAAAATCACCTGTCATCAAAAGTAAAAGCACAGAAACAATGGGCAAGACTGAGGCAGGGAAATGGTGTTATGGATGTTATTTCCTAAATATTTTCTAAGGAACAGTTTCTACCAGTTACTGAGGAAATTAAGGAAAAGTGACAAAGCAACAATCATTTCCAAGTAATAGTTCTTTTTTCTTTTCATTATCTGTGCTGTCTGCCCTCAGATCTCCTGCATTGTTCAGATTTCAAAACATTTCCTGCTGAAATAGACAAGCAGGAGACATTCCACACAGTAAGGAGGAGAGCTCTGCTCCTGCAGCAGTCTTACCTGGGGCAGCTCTGGAGTCTGCTGCTAGATGCTAGTCCTGAAGAGGCAGGGAAGTCTTCATTACTTAGGGGTAATTTTTCTAGGCTCAGAACGTGGCTTGGGTATACCTGTGAAAACTGGGCTATAATTTAATTGTAATGAGCTGCATATTCTATTTGTTTTCTTTTCTTGCCTCCTAATTTCCTTAGCAGGGTGATATTACTACCACTTGCCTTTGGAACCACTTTTGCCCTCATCAGATTTTTCCTCCTGCCAAAGATTGTCTCGAGAGCACCTGTTCCATCTTCTGCAAACAGGGGTCCTGAGCAGGATTTACACACTTCCTCTGAAAACACAGGAAGCTTGTGTCAGTTCTTACTCTTTCACAGACACATGTCAGCTTGTCAGAGACTATTGTTTATTAATAATTTAACAGAGGAAACCTGACAGGATTGGTCTCTTGGTGATACAACAGTATGAATATTTAATGATGACATGATGATACATTTCTATTAACACAGCTGGTATTCTGCGCTTAAGCACGATGGGATAATAGTTCTCTTTATGACTACACAGTGATTAATCTGTTTATGTAATAGGTGAATGTCCAAAGCTACAGTAAACAGTACAGAAGAGGCAATGTCTTATGACCAAAGTGGCAGAAATCCCCAGTGATTTTCTCATAAAATACTGGTATTTGTGGACTCAGAAAGGTCTATTTTCTCTGAGTTATATGTTTGCCTGTGCCATTTGTGTGTACCTGCTCCTACTGTTTATTCATACTTTACTAGGCTAAAGAGAAATGAAATAGAAGCTCTTTCTTTGCCATGCAGTTAATTAGCTGCTGGGACATTCTCTTCAATGATTCAAGTGCACTCTGTCCAAGAGGCTGATCTGACTCTGCTCGTTGTCACATAGCGTCAGTGGTGATGGTTGCTGCTTTTCACCTATTGAAAACTCATCTTTCAGTACTTGGGGGTGCCTGTATGGACTGACATGACTCTATCCTGTACAGGATTTCATTTCTCCAGTGAGTACATCTCTAAAATGATAGAAAATCTTAGAATCATAGAATCTTTTGAGCTGGAAGGGACTCTTAAAGGGCATCTAATCCAACTCCAAATTTGAATGGCAATTGTACTGAGTTTTAAACTGCTAATTTACAAAGAAAGAGCAAAGGAGTAGTGCAGGAGTTTAAGCTAAGGATGGACAAAAAGAATCTGACATTCCATCATAACTCCTAAATTAACTCTTTTTGTGGAATGCAAACATCTCTACAGGCCACATAGAGAAAGGGAAAGAGGAGTCTGGCTGGCAGCACCTCAGTCTTCCTCCTTCTCTTGCTTGCTGTGGCAGATGACAGGGGGAAGGCTCAGCAGCACAGTTTATAAGTACCTGCCCTATTGCATCTCTTCCAGAGTCCTTAAAACATCACCTGGAGAAGTCCATTAACCTGATTCCACATTAGAAAAGAGAGGAAGATTATGAGTTGTTCCACTGACTGGCGTGGGATACTTTATGGAACAGGGCATAGATTGCTAAAATTAAGGAAGCTTAAACTCCCCAAAATTACTGAGAGGAAGAGAAAAAACAAACTTTGTCATTCTCTTTCTCTCTTTTTCCTTATTAGCATCCTCTTATGTATAAAGTTCTGCAGTTGACATGTGCAGGAAACAATATATTTTTACCTTTAAAAATACACCTAATTGATTTGCCTATAAAACCAATTATTTTCTAGTCTTCCTAAGTGGTATTTAACATGGGTTTTTGAAACTGGACTGGATTTAGTTCATAGTTGGAAAATTGCTTAGTCTTTTTTCTCTCAATTCTGTGTTTGAATTTATGTAAATGACAAAACCAAGCCAACAGTTTGTAACTTTATGATCAAAAGTACAGCCTTTTCTCTCATTTTTTTTTTTACTTTTCTCTTCAGATCTTTGTTCAGTAGCTTATGCCAGTTCTTGGTATATTGGAGCAGAAGTACTCCAATTACATAAGGCGCTTTTCTACGACCATGCCTCAAAAATCTGTGCTGGTCAGTCAAGTGGGGGTAAACTGGGCATTGTACAGCAAGGACAGGCATGTTCTCAGTTGTGCACAGAGATGTGGAACTTGTTCAGTGCAGAAAAGCAGGTGGTTTAGCATAAACGTAGTTTGATACTCTTGATACAGGACCTGCTATATGCTGTCTCTGAGCTGCTTTGAAATCTGGGGCCCACAGGCTTATGCTAGCAATGCATCTAATATATGTGCAAACGTAAAAGTAGTCTTTCCCTCCCTTTTTTTCTCAGCTTAGAGGAATATTCTAATTAGTTATTGCAGGCAGGAGGAGAAAGGGAAGAAATTTGGAACAAGGGAAATGTGTGACTGTTGACTTTGCAGTAGCCCTGTCAAAAAAATGTATTCTACTTTTAATACATATCATTTGGAAGCAAAGTTCCTTTTAAAATGCTTCAGAACTCATGTCCTTTTTAATTGCCTGGAATTCATGGTGGCTGTGTGAGAAAGCCATAAACATATACAATCATAAAAACACATTTAGACAACCCAAACAGAATCAGTGCCATATTATTTTAGTTTATTATTCCTGGTGGAGTACAGATTGGTCTTCCTACTTTGATATTTATTTATACCAAAGAACTACAAGAACATAAATGCCACTCTTGGGATAATCCTAATGCTGGGGCTGAACAGAATACACATTGCATCTGTCTCATTTGCAGTAAAGTGAAGGCATGCTTAAGTGTAGTCCTGCTAATGAAGGACAAAGTTGAAGGTCAAATGTAGTCTTCAAAATGAATATGTCACCATGAAACCGAGAGAAATGCATTAAGAAGTTTTCTTAAAATATCAAATAATGAAGAAAGGGGAAAGGAAAATCAAATCTAGCTCTTTGGTTTTATTATTCCTTTTTCTTTTAAGCCACTTAAGGATTCTGCTCAAGACTTTAGTGCTCATATGAAAAATTAATGATGGGTTTTGCTAGACAGAAAGCCTTCTTATTTTGCACATGATTAACAAAGAAAACTCAATGCAGAAGTGAGATACACAGCAGGGGGTGGTTCTCTCGAAGGCCAGCTCACAGCTTCACACCAGAACATTTACTGACATGGGAAAATACTCACTTTTATCCAAAGACAGTTAAACAGATAGGATATGTGCAGGGCTGTACATACGAATAACAAGGAACAGATACTCAACAAAGGAAAATGTCAACCAAAATAAACAAACAGCCTAGCAGCAGGCTGACCCTGCACCATGCCTGTGGGCTGTTTTGAGTCTACTGCAGAGCCAAGTGCAATGTTAGTGCTCGCTAGTTATTGTCAGGAAGTAGGTTATTGGCTGAAGGGCTGGAGGGTGGCTTCAGATACTCTTCCCGTAGCAGAAGAAAAGGCAAGGACATGTGGGCAGAATGCATAAGCCAGATCTGCATGCTGTTCACATGCTATTTTGGTTTGATGTTCCTCACCTACAAAGGTCTCATTCTGTGGGGGCTGGGGTACTTTTCTCACAAGTCTTTTCCCATATGTAACATCACACCACAAGGCCATGTGAGCTTGTCCAACTCTGAGTAGCCTGGTTTAACTCTGTTGTTCCTGTGTATTCCTTTCAATTTTTAAATCTTCTTATTTTTGTCTAGTCAGTTAACTTGGTGTATCTTCTGGGGATTAAGAAGGGCCATCAGCTACCAGCATCCACAGGAGGAAAGCCAGCCAGATAAGGTATAATTTTTCCAAGTTTTAATGGAAGTGCAGTAAGCTTTATTCCTTTTATTCGTTATTGGTGTATATTTATGATTTGCTCCCTAGTAAAGGAGGACCTTATAAATATTTGTTAAATACATTAATGCATTACAAAGAGTTGATTGGGGTATGAATCTCAGGTCAGACTTAGGGTTATAGATGTCAAACAGGAATAAAACAGATCAGAAAGCTTTTTTTCCAGAAAGCTTTTTTTCCTTTTCCAGAAAGTTTTTTTTCCTTTTCCTTCTTGTGCAAGCAAATGGAATATCATCCCCTAAAATGCTGCCATTATGAGCTACAAGCTATGTTTATCTGTAGGCTAAAAAGGAATTGTTAGCTTTGGAAGTACTGTGTGTAAGTATATATGAAAGGTGCCAAATTAGTGTCAAATGAACAAAAGTGATGTTCCAGAGAGTTGATTTCATTAAAGCTTTGTTCCTTGTAGCAATAATGAAAGTTTCCCATGCTATCTTGAGTGCCTCTTGCTTTTGAGGAAAGGAGATGTGGTGAAAGTTAAAGTTGGTAAGAACTGCAGAAGGAGGCAATGTAGGGTTTATTTATAATAGTAAGTTTTATTTCAAAATGATAGAGAATGAGTTATGCTAGATTAAAAAGACATTAAGCTTCAAATAAAGCACCTGATAGTAGCACTTATGAGCTTTTCTAAAAGGCTTCATGTTTTGTCTAATTTGGTAATAGTTTGTTTGCATGAGCAATTCTTTTGAAATTATCTATGGTGGTGGCACTGAAATGCAGTGACTAGTGTACAGTTACAGACCCACACAGACTGAATGACTGAACTGACCAACTGCCATTTTCACAATTCAACAATTATGTAGTTTCTTTTCCTTGTGGATTTTTCGATCAGAACCCTGCAGGAATAGAATGAGTGGAGTTTTTATTTTGTTATTATGAATGTTTTGATATTGCAGTAATGATTTTTTGATATTTGATAATAAAACCTTGAGATTATAGTACTGGAAGCCTCGGAGTAGCTTTCATAATCTATTGATTTTATGTTTCATGGTGATTTTTTTTTCTTTATCACCATCAGTTGTTTGGTTTTTTTATTTCTGTGGATACTTCTCTGTTTTTGTCTACCAGCAAGTGCTGCTACTTACAAAGCATATACAGATAAGTATACTTACATTACCCTATCAAGTGGTACTAAACAAACGCAGAGCAGCACAACTCAAGCTTCATACTACATCATAATATTCAGTGGGAGCCTTGCTTCAGAAAAAAAAAAAAAAAAAAGATCAGACCTTATGTGAGAGAAGGTGGGGTGTTTTTGATTGGTGAGATTGTGTTACAATCTGTAACTGAAGATTTAGGCAAACAGTAGGTTTTAAGAATGAATATAATTTGTACCGCTCAATTGTAAAATCCCTAAAACAGAAATTGTCTTCCTGTGTGTCATCCACAGAACATCCTGAAGATGACATAATTGTAACTACAGCTGTGAAGTGCAGAACCTGAGGCTTGCCTATGAGAGCTGTGCTCCTTGGAGCCTCTCGGTGTGCCAACGGGTATCCTTAATGCACCCTCATCAGCTAAGATGCAGTTGCTGCACTGGCTTGTCCAAACTAAGCCTTGTGCTGATGAGTAGCAATAGTGATGAGTGTTGGTTTGTCCTTTGGCTATTGCTGAATGCTCAGTAACAGTGGGAGTTTGTCTCTCCTTCCTCTCTGTCACTGAAGGGAGCAATGCAAATAACTTGTGAGAGAGAAGCAATATTATGTTTATTGTTGCAAGGCTGCAACAGAGTAATAATCATAACATATATTTAACAGGGTAATAATCATAAATATGACACAAACAAGTTATGTCTTGGCCATCAGCAGAGGACTGTGACACCTCAAGGAGTCTTCCCTGAGAAGGCTCAGGGGGAGCTCCCAAGCCACAGCTTGCTGTGGTTCCAGAGAGCTCCAAGAGCTCTTGCTTAGAGTGACTATTTACAGGATCAGGAGATGATTGACTTTTAGAGAGTAGTTTTTCATGATTTGGGTCCTTTTCCATTTTTGGCTATGACATAGCTAAATATCCTAGCATGTAATTGCACCTTCATCAATTAGCCACATCACCAGAGTTCTGGATATGGTTGGGGGAAATCTGATCATCCCTTGCTTGTAGCCTATAGATAACTGGGAGATGACGCAGGGTCAGGCTCCATCATGCTCCATAGGTAACAGGAATGATGCTGTGATAGCGTGTAGACCTACCGTATAGAGAAAAAAGTAATGGTCTTGTGTGAGAGCTGCTTCACCATGCTCAACTCAATCAAAAATGTCCATGAATTCTTGCAAATATGCATTTATTTTTCGAGACATGCAATGCTTTTGTATTTTGGCTGAAATTTTCTCACAAGCTGGAAAGTTTCTTTGAGGCAGTATGAGAGAAAAACAAGGACAGACAGACAGACAAACAGCAGTGGCATGACCCTTATTTCCTTAGGAAACCAAGCTAAAAAAGAAAATGTAACCCCAGACCCTTTCCTGAGGGCTTTGAAAGCCAGGATAAGAACATATGTATCCCAGATCAGAAAAGTCATCTGTGGAGATTACTCTGTTCTTATGGTTGTATTAAAGGAGTCAAGAAAAGAAACCAGTTGTGAATAGCTCTTAAATCCTATTAAATCAACACTACTATTATAATTATTAATAAGAACATTAGTGTGTTAAACTTTTCAAATCACTTGGCACAACAGAAGATGGAGTGGGCTGCCTGCAGGCCAGAGTGTAGATGTGCATGCAGATGTGTCCCTGGCTCTGACTCCACTCATGGGGCATGGAGGAGTGGGCTGCTGTCATATATTGTGCTGGTTAAAACCAAACAGGAGAGGAAGCTGACATCAGGATCCCTTCCCCAGATCAGGCCTAGAACAGAGAGCAGAGAAGATTTCGATTTTTGTTGTGTGCAGCAGCAGGGAGGTAGAGGTGTGGAACGAGCTCTGAAGACAAAAGCCACACATCATCCCAGGGCCATGCTCACCTGCACACTGTAGTCTCCGAGAGGCAATTAGTAAACATTTAGGTGGGTGTTCAGTAGCTGCATGATGTGACTTTAAAGCTTTATTGAAGCTCTTTAGTCAATTCACCAGTGACCTTGACAGATCCTATCGTGTGTGCTGGTGATTGTGTAGTTGATGTATTTCCATACGAGGCACTAAGCCCTTCCGTATTGGAAAAGTCATTTGGTCTGTTAGAACTTGCATGGAAAAATACAAATATTTCATAAGGATAACCTGGCAGGTTATTCTCAGGCTATTGATTCCACATTTTGTTCTGCTGAAAACCTGCTGCTAAACAGACCTCCCTACTGGAGAGACTAAGCAAAATGGCCATTAGATGGAGAGGCTCTGGGGATTTATTGATTAGACATGAGAACACTAATCATGCAATAGCAAAGATTGAGCATGCTGTTGTGATGACTATTTGCATAAAAAGCTAACATTTGAGTATTGGGAAGCTAGATGCTGTCAGAACATTAACAGTAGCTGTCCCAGATCTGGTTGTATCCCTTGCCACATCCAGCAGGGCAGCCAGTTCCTCAGGCTTCTCATTTTTCAGCATCTAAACAAACAATAAGTTAGCAAATATATTTGCTGTGCAAAGTAGATATTGAAAATGAAAATCCTATCTCCAGCAAATCTTCAGGATATTGTTTTGTCTCTCAAGTATACTTGAAAATAGCATCAATTTTGGATTTTTGAAATGGCTAATGATTTTGTATGATTCTTATAATCCAGAACTCAGTTTAATTAATTTCAGTCAGTTCTTGTAATCAAATTCTTGTAAACTTTCCTTCCTCCTGACAAAATGCTAATGTCATCTTCAAGTATTCCAAACTTGAAAACGAGGAGGCTCTTAGAATGATGAGCAAAACTTTTGTATGGTTTATTCTTTCCCACTTCAACTCTCTGATTTTTTTTTAAATGCAGTTCATCAAAGATACAGACTAAAAATGAGGATAGAATCTTTCTACACTCTTTATAGACAAATGCCAAATTTTACACACATTTATATACACCATTTATAACTCCAAGCTTTATCACTTAAAAAACAAAACAAAAAAAAACATAAAATTTTAACACTCAACATCAAACAGGCAACGCTTACTAAGCTGTGTTCGCCACAAAACTTACCTATATGAGATACTTTGACGTTTCCACATAGATGATTTCTGCCTTTTGTCAATGTCAGCTAGTAGGGTTATTCGTGAAAAACACCCACAAGTATATTCGTTGAGCACTTGATTCACTTGAAGAGAAGTGTAGGTAACCAAAAAATAAAACATGCTAACAGAAAGGGTGTAGGTCACTGGGGGACCCTAACCAGGCTCTGAGTGGAGCTCAGAAGTGTGCAGGCATTTGTCAGAGTCAGAGAAACAAATGGAGGAAGGTCGTCTATTTCATATAGTGTGGTCAGCCTTTGAGAGAGGTGCAACCTTCGCGTGCAATTTTTAAGCACCACTGGTGAAAATGCATAGCTAATGGTGGTGACTATGTTGAAAAATGGTTTTCTGTAGCTGAGCCCTACCAAGGAGGGTTATTGTGCTCTTTGTGTCTGTTGTAATTTCCATGGAAATAAATGGGAGGCATTACTTTTGAAGCAAGCTCCACAGATGCCCTTCTGTAGCCACCTTGCAACCTAAACCCCACAGGAAAATATTCACTACCTCTTCTAGAAGCATCTAGAAGTAGAAGCTGAGACAAATAATTTAGTATTGTTTGTGCTAGGGGCTGGAGCCAATGAAAAATCTGGTCTGTCTTTCTGTACACATGTGGATGCAAACTGCATCGGCCCAGAACTGCTGGAGTTTCCTGTGCTGCTATGCTCTGAGGCACGTTGGGAACAACCACTTCTGAATGAACGTATGAAGACACTGCAGTGCCCATGATGTAGCTCTTCAAGCGCAATATGGCTTTGTTTATAAAGGTAGAAATCAAGATAACCCAGACTGAGCTCTTTATTAGATTAAACTCCCCATGACTGTGGTACTTTGTACCTGGAGACTACAAGTCTCAATTCCTTGCAGATGGAATTCAGCAAGGTATCTTAAGCACTGGTACCTCCACAAAGTACTTTACCAGGTAGGGTTCTGAAACTCATCACTCTTTAAACGCCTGCTTGGCTTGCTGAGGGACTGGAGGATTCATTCCACATCTGATAAGAGGAATCAAATTGTCTGTTCAGTGGGATAATCTTTCTGTTGTCAGGATGAAAAATCTCAGAGGACTCATGCTCAATGGTCTTGTAATTAAATGTTACACACTTGATGAACATTGCATTGCAAGCCTCAAGGCTAATTTACATGTTACCACCAAAATGTCTTATTTCAGTTTGTTTGTAAAAATACTGTACAGGCATTGTTGCATGTCATTGCAAATGGTTTGTTTCAGCAATGCTTGGGTAAGCTTCAATGTAACTAAAAGCTGCACGTAATTACTGGTAAAGAGCTTTGTACAAAACCAATAATACTTCCCCTACAATAGCTATTTTATTACTGAGATGGCTTTCCTGATGTGACCAACAATGCTAGGATCACAAACAAACGGCCTGCCAGCTGATAAAGAATAGCATTTTGGGGAAACAAAGTAGTTTGATTCAATTATGGTATTACATACATAATTAGAGTCTGTGTCACTTTTCCAACAGCTGCCCATAATTCACAACAGTAAGGCAGGAAGGAAAGAATAATAAAAGTAGATAGAAGAAAGTTGTATGAGTAACCATAGATATGATGATGTTATAACGTATTTACTAGCACATTTAAATGCTTTATGTTGTCAAAATTACTTCTAGTGATTTGGGGCCACGACTCATGTCAGTGTATTCATAATGGATAAGTGATTAGAGAAAAAGCTTCTCAAGCCTCCAGGATCCATTTAGCACATGTAAATTTATCAGTTTCTTGTTTTGAGAAGGTCATCCCACAACTAACATTTCAACAGAGGCATATCAGATGGATTGAACTGAGGTTTCTTGCAATTCACCATTTCTTTAATACTTATTTGACTGACTTCAAAGCAATGCTAAAGCACTGCAACCATTTATTGGAATATATTAATAATAATAAATTAGAATTTCATTCACTGAATTCAAGCTCTCAAGAAAAAATAACCTTGTGCAGAAACAGAATAAAGGCAGAGGTATTAGGTGTCTTACCCAGTTTGCAGCACGTGAGTGGGAGAATAAGAGACAGACACTCTGGCCCCTGTCCTTTCTCCCAAATCATCTTTCTTGTGTTTATGCCACAGTGAAATGATTTTGCATATGTCCTGTCTTGGAAATATGAAAAATATATGCAATATGCAAAACAGCCGATGGGTCTGCATTTTATAATCTATCATCATTTATGAAATCTTGAAGCCTAAAGAGATTGCATGCAATTAATTGCACACAGTCCAAGAGACTGCAGCATTTTACTGCCAATTTGTAAATAAAACCCAGCATGCAAAAGCGCTTAGGCCAGTGGGGTGAGTTTCCATCAATAAAGGACAGGCAGTGTACAAATGCAGTGCAACATAATTCTAACACTTCAGCCTTTAAAAATTGTGCTGACCCTCTAAGAAAATGGAGTAATGCAGAGTCATTGAATGCAGCTAGGCTTCTCCACTGGTAAATATTTTACATAATCCAAATGAAGAAATTCATGAAAATGCTAAAAGAATAATTAAAAATCATCAAGTGCAAAAAGTCCTTTTAGATTTAAATCTTGTCAAATACATAACAATGAATGATGTTGATAAACTGCGAATCATTCCAAACATGGTACTGCAAAGCAAAACTCCCATTATTTCTTGATTCTGACCATCAAATGATCTTTGTTATGAATATGTCATCCTGGTGGCTGGCCAATACCTGAATTGATTCCTTATCCAGTGCTGTCTAGCTCCCTTTGTATCATTGCTGTTTCCATCCCATATCTTACTGTTCCCCTCTGTTATGCTCAATAAACATAATATGCTTGGTGCCACTGCTGATCTGCTGAGCCAGTGTCCAGCTCAGTGACTCAGACTCAGCTTCAAAAGAAAAATGATGATGTCTGTCTTTCTAGATTTGAACCCCTCCAGTGAGTAGTATCACAGATGTGATATGGATGCTCAGTAATTACTGAAACAGCAGTTTGTCACAAGCTGCTGGGGGCACTGATGGACTAATGCTTTGTGGGTATAGTCATGGGAAGGAAGATGTAAGGAAATACGGTAATTGTGACAGGCTCTGCTTAGTATTGTTTGAGTTTTCTTTTCAGGAATAAAATGTACATGTGGAAGTCACACATATAGGAAGCTGGGTACCTATTTTTATCTGTCGTTCTTTCCACCTCTGTGATATTTAATACACATGCAAAAATTATTTTAATGTAAATGAGAATCTGGGCCAGGCAGTAGCCACATCTACACTAAGCATAATTTGTATCTCCTGTGAAGTTCACATACATCAGCAGTTTCCTAAACAAGTAGATTTGGCTCTTGGGAAAGAACAGAACTGCATATCCCAGCCACCCTCCACACCAGTGTCACTAGGGGGTCCTTATGATGCTGAATAAATAAAAAATCCCTTCTCCACAGCCGTGAGCTTTATAGCTGATCCAGAGCTTACTGCAGCATACAGGCATTTCCTTGTGCTCTGTGAACATGAAAAAAAACACAGAAATCTAAAACTGCACTCTTTGTGTAAAGCAGTTCTGCTTTTTATTCTTTTTCTCCTCTTATCTTGTAGTGCAAATGCAGCTTCAGAAATGAATGAAAACATCAAAATCCACAGATTGCTAAGTAAATTCAAGACTAAGAGAGGATAAAAGAACAAAAAAATGGACCTGGAGCCTGATAGGCTTTGGATGAAGCTTTACAAGAGTTACAAAGGATGCTGTTGCAATGGGGACCTATCTGGACGTGTGAAACACAGGCTTGACTTGCACAGCTGAAAATGCAGTATTTAGAGGTGGGTCAAGCGTGGCCCAAGCATTATTAATGGCACTTTGTTTCATAGCTTCATAGTATTTAAACTATATTGTTCCAATTACTGAAGACATTTTGTTTTCTGAGATCTCGCTCTCTCCCCCAAAGTAAAACACTGTATTTCCATTCAGCATTTTTTTTCTCAGTTGCACTTGACTAGTAATAGGTTTCCTTGAAAAGCCATCAGTGAATTTATGTCACAAGTAGGTATGTCTCTCTCTTTATTAATTCAGACATACAAAATCTAAGCATCTTTATGTTGCGGTTGTTCTGTTTGTTGCACTGCTGCAAACTGATAGCATTTCACCAGAAAAGGTCTCGTGTCTGCAGCTATCCTATTTTCTCTTGTGTCACTCAAGTGAACTGCCTTGCAGCTCGCCCACGCTGAGGTCGGAGCAGAGCCGCAGGAGCTCGCAGAACCTGCTGGGGGCTGTCGTGCCAGGCACCCGCTCAGCCACTGGGTCCTGTGGGTGAGGATGCGAGCAGAGCTTCCCAGCATTGCTGGGAGCCAAACAAGCTTTTGCCTGAGTGAGCTCTGGGGGATGGGACACTTGTTCAGAGGCACAAACTCTTTCAATACTGGACGTATTCAGAAGATGGAAATTAGCAATATTACAAATTCAGAAAGCAGCAGACGAGCATGTAACATGCTGAATATGAGCTCACCTCTCTTTTTAACCAGCTGCTCCCAACACAGCAAGCCCTATGACCAGTGCCACTGTAGCCTTTGACCTTTTTCATTAGAGATATTTTGATGTACTTTGAGCAGTATGAACAGTGTTATATGCTCGTTTATGGGTTAACCCTATCCTTATAAGATTTCTACTTTCCAGCCTGAATTCATGAAAGTTTGGTTGGCATGTAGGGTTTTGCCCTCCCTTTCTGCTCTCTCAGCCACTAAAGTAATCTGAAGTCATCCTTTTCAACTAAAATTTTTAAGCATTACCTTTATCTCAGTTGCCAGTGTCTTTAAGAGCTTAACCCCATACCTCTCACAGCCACCTCTTGTTTCTGGAAAGCAAGAAGACTTCCACTTCCTGCACCTGTTGCCAGCATCACTGTGGTTTCCCAGCACTGAAGAACCAGTGTATACTGAGCAATACTGAAGTTATACTGGGTTACCGACGGGCATGAAGATGTGATTAGTCAATGTTACAAAGATTTTGAAGGGCAAAATAGAGAAGGAGGGAAGAGCATTATTTTCTTTAGCCTTCATCTTCTGCTTTCCCTTGACATCTGCCCCATGCAATTTGCAGGCAGTCACAGTGTGCACTTCTTTCTCCTGCAGAGGCTCTGCTTCTTTTGGAAAAGGCTTCCACAAGGATACCAGCAACATTAAAATCTCACTTGATCCACTTGTTTTTTTAACAGCCTTACCTGATTGCCCTACAAAATCAGAGAAGAATATTTTCCTTACTCTCAAGAGTAAAGTCCTCCATTATCATGTCATGAAAGGAAACAGACTGATAGCTAAGGAAAAATGCTGATTTTAAACCTGGGATAAGGTTCTATAATTTACACTAATGAGCTCACTGGTGGGAAATTTGTAAAATTTTATGATAAAAAGTAGCTGTAGTCAGTATTTGATGGAATTTTCTATTTCTTTTTTTTTTTTGCTGAAAATACATGTAACTACTAATAATTTTCCCATCTAAATCCAGAGAGGAAAAAATGCAGTGAGAACTGTCCCAGACGAAGTTCAAATAATTGGAAGTAACCCATCATTTAAGAGTTATTCTCTAACCACAGGTTGATCTAAATCCTGCTGGGAAGGCTGCAAACACATTTGACTAGTTGAATAATGAGTTAGTTACTCAGAAAGAGCAGACCTTAATGAAATATTAATATTAGGATTTTAATTGCTGGTGACTTGTGGTTAAAAGTCTCCAGATCTGATAGTTACATCATGCCAGATTTTTTATTTTTGATGGAAATGTACTCTGAGACTGTATGTCTAGTGAGTGCTATGAAAATGGGGAGGTATCTAATAGCCTTTGCTGGTATATTCTGCCAAGAGCACTGACAAACACTAATGAAATCTAGTTACTGTAGGTTACAAAGACCTAGACTGTTCTGTTCAGAACCAGAATGGACAAATGCAGCTGGAGAGATTAACCCTGCTATGAAACTGGTAAGTGGATGCAATCAATAGGGTGACAGTAAGCAGAGGAAAAAGAGATATCTTCAGTTGAAGGGCTGGAAAACTCTCACAGTTTGGTTCCCATTGTGAGACATGAATGAAATTTCAGCAATTTTTCTCTCCCCCTCTGATTTTTTTTTTCCAGCCTAGCTCCAGAGTTTGAGATGTTTAGACTTCGTAGTGTCCCTGGTTCAATGCCTGGAAAAGCTGGCCAAAGCTGCAGTACAGTGCAGGGACTTCCTTGCATGACCACTTGCCCCTGTGTGCAGGCAAGAAATAAATCCTTACAAAATATTCCATGTGCTGATTGTGCCTCTGCAACCTTGTTTATGGATAGCTCTGCTTTTGCAGTGATCTCTTCTCCTGAGGGTCATGGGTTTGCCACATCACTTTGATAGCAATTTGGGAATGGGTGTTGGGTTGTATTAGAGGCACTTATCTCATAGTAGAAATAGCAAAAAAGTAAACAATGTACATGAAGACTGAGATATGGGTTTGCTACTGTTGAGGACAAAAGGGCAGATGAATTGGAGAATGTAGTGGATAGCAGAAAAAGGTTTGGAGGAAATAAGAGGGATAGATGTTCTATAGGCTTACTGACATTTTTTTTTTTACTCTGTGAGTCCTGTAAGGCACTGGCAATATAGGAAAGCAAGACAAGCTGACAAAAAGATTGGTCTGAGAGACTGAGAAATGGCTGTGAAGCTGGCTTTGCATGCAGGTGATCACAGCTACTATCATCTTTCAAGGAAAACACGTTTTTCACAAAAATATTGTCAAACTGCAGCTCTTATTGTGCATCTCTGTCTTCATATAGCTCTTATCACTCCAAGATTTGAATATCTTAGTGCATAAAAGATTGTATCTAATGTCTTCTTCCTGTCTGGCTTTCCTCCATGCTGTGCCCATCACTTTGTACCTAGTACAGATGAAATGCTGAAGTGTGCAACTTTTCTGTGAGAGGAGCAGCCACTAGAGGGGAGGATGTACACTGTGAAGTCCCCATCAGTACCCTGTCACTGAGGCTTCCTCAGTAAGTAAAAAATAAATAAGTAAATCAGAATTTTACAAATCATTTGTAGGGTGTCCTGGTATATCCTTTCAGGTAAAATATATTGAATGAGGTTATTTTTAGTATTGCAGTTTCAATGTTTATCTTGAAACACAGCCAAAACTAAGGACCAGGAAAAAAAAATCATTGGCTAAATTACACAGAGAAGATTGGATTACCTGTTCAAACACAGCTCTTAATTCTGGATTTAAATAGAATCTCCAAATACAACAGAACTGTTGCAGAAAATAAAGCTAGCCAACAGCCCCTAATAACCCCTAATTATTAGGAGTTTCAGTTAAAATTTGGACAGTGTTGGTTTTAATTCTTTTAAATCAGAAGAGGCAGCATGATCACAGTATCCCCATTTACAATTACAGTGAGCACACACGCTGTTCCAACACATGCTGGCTTTAGCTGAGTGTTCTCTGGCAAGTTGGGTTGGGATTTTGCCCTGTTAAAATACAATTACCTATTTGAATAGCAAATAATTTTCAATTTGAGTTATTTCTTTGTAACGATGCACCTGTTTTGACAGAAGTGTCTGACAAGAAAAACAGGTCAAGCTCCTGATACTTGCATCTTTGCTTGCTTAGGAATTTTTTGCACCTGAAAGAAAACCTGCTGATATTCTGAGTACTTTTATGGCATCAGTAAATACCAAAGAGATCTGCCTCTAAAGAAGACGCTCTCTCAAGGTAAGACTGAAATCCAAAGTTAATTTAAAATAGGAAAGAAAGAAAGAAAAGCTTGGCAGCACTATGGATATATGGACAAATAGCTATATAAACCAGAATGTTTAATGATTTTCTCAAGGATAGCTTTTCAAAGTATCTTTTACACTGAGCTAATATTTTTCTCACTTTTAACTTCATCCAATCTAATGTATAAATGGAAGATTAGAAGTCAAAGACTATATTGCAGGCACCCAATGAAATGCAGCAGATGACATTACCGACACTGTCTTAATAATTTTGTTCTTCAGAAGGTACAGAACCCAATATCCATGCAGCCCAGTGATCCTTCAAGGTCAACAATTTTATATTCATCTACTGCTGCAGTCCCCAGTTTGGTTAAGATCATCTAACAGTTTCCCTGTTATCCTCCTGTTTACAGCTACCTATTAAGATAAAAAATTCTCATTTCTGAGATTGAGATTTGCCAAAATTGTAACTGGAAAATGTGGATTTTTATTTAAACATTTTATCACAATCTTTGCAAACATTTTAAAATACATCAATTTACTGGGAAAACACCAAGGTTATTTTGTTAGTCTCTGGGCAGAAGTAAGATCTGAAAGTAGAAAATCAGAACTATTTTTCTATAGCAAGCAGGGCATGATTAAATTTGGGAACCAATCTGGTTTAATTGGGCCAAATAAAATTACAGAATGTTTGGATATGAATATACACAACTGTCTACCTGGCAGTTATTCTTGGGTGCACATCTCAGAAAGCTTATGCACTCTTTAGCTGTTTGCATTACTGGCTGGGTTTTACCCTCTGTGCCTGTGCCTTTTCTTACAAGAAGACATAATCACAGGAGAATTCCCTTGGCCCACTGCTGTTCCCCACTGGCACCTGAAACAGCCTGCCTGTGCCATTCTTTCTCTCCTCTGCTGTGCAAAACCTGTGCTGGCAGGCACACGGTGCAGCAAGTCTGCAGTCATTCTTATTCCATAGGGAGTGGGCTGACAGATCGCTGCTGCTAGGTGGGACCCCAACAGCTTATCTGTTCCTGCTGTGTGCTCTCACCGACTCAACCTGCTCTTTGAGATACCTTAATTGCTTGCTGTGGAAACTGAAGGTGACACCATAAGCAAATCACCATAAATACATACAAATCTCTTTTACAACTGCAAATCAAACAGTTGTAGTAGTGCACAGTATAGACCAGCAAGCATCTTTTGCTTTAAATCTCATTTTCATACATCTTCAGATTTTGTACAAAATCCCAGCAGATGCTAGGGAAGAGGGGTATCTGAAGTTTATAAGGGCAAGTATGAATCCCTGAATTGCCTTTTTGCTGTTCAACTAATATAGCAGAGAACAAACTGCATTTTCAGAACTGTGAACAAACCACATTTCATATAAGTTATCTGGTTACAGGCCAGACCTTGTATTTATAACTCAAAAAGGATTAAATCAAAAGGCAAGTAGTCCATGAAAAGGTGGTTTTATACAGCCAGCTAAACTCCTGATAAATTGTTCTCTTGAAGGAAAAAAGGCTTCTAATAGACTTTTCTGTACTTGTTTTCAGAGAAGCTTATAGTTTCTCCCCTTAGAGGTTTTCTTTATAAGGGTAGCTAGTTAAATGCCCAGTGAGACTGAGTTTCCAAGGGTGATTTCCCTAAAACAGGATTAGGTTTTACTGATAACATAATGCAGGGCAGGTAATGCTGCTGTTGCTCATGGTTTAAACTGCTTTATGGCTAAATTATATTTCAGTTTCTAGAGGCATCAGCTCAGTACTTCTGAGATTTTAACTTCCTTCTGTAAGGTAAAAAAAAAAACAAACAAAAAGGTTTTTTGGTCTTCCTGTATTTTTCTGGACTAAAACAAGCAACTCTCTCATTGCCTGAGCAGGACAGTAACCAGTCCTGAAATGGATCATCAGAAATTTATGAGGATCACTGAACTATTTTTTTTTGGTCCAGATTATTTCCAAGTCGGTGTTTTTCCTCAAGAACAGGTGAAGCATTAGGGGAGTTTTGCAGACTGACAGTCCATTCTGAATCTGTAAACCAGACCAGCCAACCAGCCACATAACCAGCTCAGGGCTAGTTACCACAAGGTGGATGGTTCACACATTTTCTCCATACCCACAGAAATGTTTATGAAAATAAAGACCAAAAAAAGGGCCCTACGTGAGAAATACCATAGTTTCAGTCCAATAGCAAATAACAAATACTATAGTTTGTTAATGCATTGATACTGTTGCCATTGTATCTGAACACTTGTCCTGTTGTATCTCAGTGACATTGATTAAGAAAGCAGTTTGTAATTAGATGGAGTCATGTAATTCTCAGCCCTCTGTAAACATCTGGATTTGCAAATCTGCACTCCTAGTTTGGGAGCTCTTTGCCACACATCACTAATTAAGGCATGTTCTTATATATCAGTGCATACATCTTCCTGCTGAGCATCCTTTCTTTGTTCCCAGTACAAATAACAGCCTGTTGTCAGTACAGAGAAAACCGTCATAACTGCTTAGCTCAGCATGTGACATTTAATGAAAATGAAGTAATATCTCATTTGCATGGCTGGCGTTACTTTATTAAAGCCAGAGCTGCAGAAGCTGGGCGCTACAGTGCAAGTCAAGTGTGCAAGGCTGATAGTCCATAGGAATGATGGTGACCAGCGCAGGCAGGCTTGCACTTCTCCCTGCCTGTCTGCCCACCTCCTGTTTGTAGGGTAGGGCTTCTAGGAAATCGACAGATCTGTTCCTTTTCCCAGCCCCTGCAGTTCTTGTTCTCCATTACCTCCATCCCTCTGAGCCCACGGAGCTGGGAACCAGAGCCCCCCTTGCTTCTCCCAGAGCAGTCCCCCACAATCATCATGGGTGAACTCCAGCTGAGCAGGGAACCCATCAAAACAGTGCTACAGAAAGCAGTGCACAAGAGATGTGTCTGTTGTGCAGAGGAAGTGCCTTAAAAGAGGAACATACAGATACATTTTCATAATGTCAAAAGAACGCAGCTAAGCACTCAGAACTTTTAACAAAGTTGTGCTCCTTCAGTTAGCATTTCCCTCTGCCATTTCACCAGTATTGATAAGGAAGCAAAATCCTTATTGTGGTTGATTCTGACTTGCTTTACCCCTTAGGCATATTTAGAAATAACCATTTTATTTGAAGAAAGTTTCTGATTCTGACCTTGGCACCCAGTTCGGCAACGATACAGCAGAGACCAGAAGCTGCCAGCGGGACGGCTCCTGGCAGCCTGTGGATAGCTCCTCCCCCTCCTTTTCTTTTCACACTTCTCAGGAGAGTTTTTCTTTCTGCTGTCTCCGACGCCGTTCTGTCCGTCTTCCTTCCCCCATCTCCTTGCTGCACTTGCGCTGCTCCCAGCCGCCTCAGTGCTGCTGCCCATCCCGCAGCGGTACCCGGCTCCCGGTTGCCCTTCCCGCAGCGGTACCGGCTCCCGCACGGCCCGAGGCATCGGCTACGCGCAACCCGACCCCCGAACCGCCCCAGCTTTCAATGATATTTAACTTCCAGAGAGGATGCTACCAACTCCAGTTGATTTTAATTTCTGAATACAAGTTTACTTGTGCACGCATTTGCCATTTAGAAAACTTCTGTTGCGGCGCTCATAGTTCACAGTGAATCCCTTTTGCTCCGGCCCGGATTTGGCGGCGGCCCCTCCGGCACGGACGCGGCGCGGAGTCCGTGGGGCCTGGAGCGCCTCTCCGCAGCCAGAAGGGCGCCGGGGCGCGCTGCGCACGGCGGCGGGGCCGAACCGGCGCCAGGAGCTCCCTGGCAGCGGAGCGCCGCGCTGCTCGAAGAGGGCTCGGTGAGCGAGGAAAGTTTCTTGCTTACAGCCGGGACCGCGCCTCTCGCTCGAGCCCTTCCGCTCCTATGGAACGAGACGGCGCGGTCAGGGCATCGTCCCGTAACGCGGGCGGGGCCGGTTGCGGGGATCGCGGCACGCCCCGACGTTGCTGCTCGGAGGCGGCCGAAGGCCCCTACCCCGCCCGCAGCCGCTCGCTTCCCGCACCTCCGCCCCACCCCGCTCCGCTCCGCGCCGCCCCAGCCCCACGCGGCTCCGCCGCGCTCCTACCTGCGCTGCGCGGTGCGGTGCGGGCTGCTGCCGGGCACCTGCTGCTGGGCACCTGCTCCCGCGCCCGCGCCGCCTAACAAGCGCGGCGGCGGCAGGCGGACCGCGCGGCCATTGGTGGCGGCCGTGCGGGGCCGGTGCCGGTTGGGTCGGGCGCGGCGGGGGCGGGCGCGGGGCGCTGACGCCAGCGCGGGGCCGGTGGGGAGGCGGGGCCGCGCCCCGCGCCGTCTTTGTGCTCGCCGGCAGCCCCGGCAGCGCCGCCGCCTCCCGCCGCCTCCCTCAGCCCCGCGCGGCTGCGGACGGCTTCGCTCGGCCCCGCACCGCGCCTCCCCGCACCTCTCCGCGCTATGTGCGCCGGCGCTGCCGTGCCTTCTCGCGGCCGCTTCCCTCGCGGCGGGGCGCTCCCGGCCCCGCTCTGAGCGCGGCGGGGCAGGGCGAGCGGAGCGGTGCCGTGCCCGGACGTGCCGTGCCCGGACGTGCCGTGCCGTGCCGTACCGCGCGGCGCGGAGCGGAGCGAAGGGAGCGCGGCGCCATGCGGGGCCCGGGGCCGGCGCTGGCGCTGGGGCTGCTGCTGGGCGCGGCGTGGCTGGTGTGCGGGCAGAACGAGACGGAGCCCATCGTGCTGGAGGGGAAGTGCCTCGTGGTGTGCGACTCCAACCCCACGTCCGACCCCACCGGCACCGCGCTCGGCATCTCCGTGCGCTCCGGCAGCGCCAAGGTCGCCTTCTCCGCCATCCGCAGCACCAACCACGAGCCCTCGGAGATGAGCAACCGCACCATGATCATCTACTTCGACCAGGTGCGGAGCGGGGCTGCGGACGGGAAGTTGTCGGGGCTGGAGGGGACGCACCGCCCCGCGGGGCTCTGCCCTCCCCAGGGGGGAGCCGGGGGCCGGGGCTCGGCGGAGCGCTGACGGTGCCCTTTCCTTGCAGGTACTAGTGAACATCGGCAGCAACTTCGACTCGGAGAGGAGCACGTTTATAGCGCCCAGGAAAGGAATTTACAGTTTTAATTTTCACGTGGTGAAAGTCTACAACAGGCAAACCATCCAGGTCAGCCCGCGGGAGCAGCGGCGCGGGGGGAGCGGAGCGAAGCGGGACGCGGTGGGGCCGTGCCGTGTCCTCGGGCACTCCCCGCCGCCCCGCCTGAGGGCCGCGCGGCCACGAGGCCTGCACCGGCAGTGAGAGCCCCGGGCCGGGAGCTGAAATCCCGGAGGAAGGGCAGCTCTGCACGGCCGCCGGAGGCTCCTGAGACCGAGGGAGCTGGGGGGCTCCGGGACACGGACCCATCTGGAACGTATGAATGCAGCGCCGCATGCAGACATGCTGGCACCCCATACACGCCTTTGGTGTGTGGCTCGGTGCACACGCACCTCTGGGCAGGGATACGGAACTACCGGCCCGAAGCCAGGTAGCAGAACCCAGGCAGAAAATGTCTGTGCAGCGATGCGCATTGCAAAGGTGAATGCACAGCTGCAGCGCCGTAGTGCTTCCCACGTTAGGTTGGGCAGGGAGCGCATTGTTAATGCGGGGTACACAGTCCTGGGGTCGGCAGTAGGCAATAGGAATGCCTATTGACTGTTGTGGCACATTGTCTTTGCTGCCTGGCAAAGGCAAACACCCCTGAACTCACCTCAGATGTGCTGAGGGGCGGCTGTGACAGCCCTCCTCACGGCTCTGAGGTTCCGCATAGAGCCACCTTTCATTGAGTGTGAGCAGAGCTCTTTCATAGCCTGAAAACATACGGGCACCCCACTGAAATCCTTCAGAATAGGATCAATGCCTTGTTCTATATGCACCAGGGGTTTTGATGTGGCTGCCGCTCTAAAACAGCGGTGAAAGCCCTCTTCCCTTGGAGGGCACACCTCAGCTGGGCTCACATCGCTGTTTCATTTTTATGGGCTGGAGTTGCAGCTGCCAAAAGAGGCCCTTTCCTAACGACTTTCCCCTGCGAGGCGAGCCTTGCACTGACGGAGGGCTTTGTTTTATCTTGCTCTTTAGGTGAGTTTGATGCTAAATGGGTGGCCAGTGATTTCTGCCTTTGCAGGAGACCAAGATGTGACCCGAGAAGCTGCCAGCAACGGAGTGCTGATACAGATGGAGAAAGGAGACAGAGCTTATCTAAAACTGGAGAGAGGGAACCTGATGGGGGGCTGGAAGTACTCGACATTCTCTGGATTTCTGGTGTTCCCGCTTTAAACCACATCTCATCTGAGAGAAGGGAGAGCTGCAAGTCAGAGAATCTCCTAGAAGTTCCCCAGCCCCAGCTGGGTGTACGGAGCTGTGGACAGCGGACTTTTTACGTGCAAATATTTAAGAAGCTAAATCCTGCTTAGGTTGTGTACATCGCTTTGAAGAATTACTCCTTATTTCCGTTGTGTTGCAGCCAACAGGCAGGAGACACTATAATTGATCACAGCCCCATTTCTATTCCTCTCTCCTCCCACAGAATTAGTTCCCATCTCTGTGTCACTATGTAACCAGCCATCGTTCCCCATGGTTTCTGCCTCACACAAGTAGACTTTAGGTATTTCCATTGTCCTTTGCAGCATATTTTGTAGTTTTGTTTTTAAAACATGTTAATCTCAACTCTTTTCTCTGAGTTTTAACTTTAAAAAAACCCACACAACAAAACAAAAGCGCAAAGTATTTTTGAATACGTGGATGCCACGGTGGAAGAGCAGATGCCGCTCTGGCTATGTGCGGGCTGAAGGAGACGTTTCTACGTGAAGAACTGTTTGCAGCGAGGGCTGACCGCAGTATTTCAATATTTCTATGTAATTCTGAGTGATTGTGAAATTTAAGGCTGCTAAATGTTTTGACGCTTGTTTTGCTCTTGTAAAATGTGGCCCAACTAAACGCCAGGAAGTATATTGAACTTTTACTATTACTCTGTAATATATGTGTGAATATTGAAAATTAATTTTTGCTTTAATTCAATAAAGTTTAAATGGGACTTTTATTTTTCTTAACCCGCACTGAGGTTCCTCACTACAGGCGGCGGCGCGGCCCCAGGCAGGGGCTCCCGGATCGCACTATCGATGCGTCTGTCTGTACTCCAGCCTATAAAGCGCAGCGCATTTTATACGGCCGTCTGAAGCAGCTTTACGACGTATTTATCCTTCGATGCTAGCAACATTTATTCGCCAGTATTATTTTGTTTACGGTCTTTTAAAGGTGGAAATGCTGTAATTTTGCAGCGCTCGGACAGATAACTACTTTTATTAAAAGGTGCGGACGAGGATTTCGGTTGGAACGAAACGCGAAGGCGAGCTGAAGCGGGGCGAGGAGCGCGCGGCGGCGGGGCGGCTCTGTGCCCACGCCCGGGGCTGCCGGTTCGGGTCCCGCCGGAGCTCAGGGCGCCGAGGGAAGGCGGCCCCGGTCACGCTACCCGCCCTCGGGAGCTCAGCGGGAGCCCGACAGCCGCGCGACTGGGAAACTTCTGCGAGGAAGGGCTGATAACGGACGGCAGTCGGGCTGTCTTCTCCCGGAGTTGCGCCGCAGCCCCGCACACAGCCGTCATTGCTTCTCCCGAGCGCGGCAGCACAGCGCGGTGTCCTGCGGCCGGGCCGAAGCCGCAGAGCCGCCGGGCTGCAGAAAACCGCCTAAGGGCCGCAGGTGCTGCTGATGCTTTTTTTTTTTTTTCCTCCTTCTCTCTTTTCCTTTGTCCCCCCACAAAGTAACTAACCCCCCACCTTCAGCTGTGAGTTCTCCCCCCGTTGCGAGCACCTCGTTAACTCGCTGCACCTGGAGCTCGCTCTGCCCGATTGCAGCGAAGCGCCGCCGCTCTGCGCTGCCCTGAGCAGAAGCGCGAGGCTTGTCTCGAGGCCGGGCACGCGGCGGGGGCTGCAGCCGAGCGCTCCCTCAGGCTCAGGGCTGCGTCCCCTCAACGGCTCCGCGGCCGCGTTCCCCTCTCCGCAGCGCTCTGCCCGCGCCTGGGGGGTCCGTTCCTCTCAGCCGTCGCTCTCCGGTTGATGTAAGTAATTTCTGATTGAATTTATTGCTGATTAGAGCTGAGCATCGGTTTACACAACAAGAAATTATGCCTCGTTCAGTTCATTAGCGTGACGGGTGTTTGCTTTATGAGTAGATCGCTAATGCTAATGATCGGAGCTGATTGATTTCTAATGCGAATATAACGACGCAGATGTGGGGGAATTAAGGAAAAAAATCCACATTGATAATTGTTGGGTTTTTAGGGAGCGCGTGTGGGGGCGAGGGGAGGAAAAGGAGAAGCCAACCGCCTCGCTCCTGCGTGAGCGGTGTGGGGATGGAGATTAATGGCGCCGGCAAGAGACGGCAAGTTTGGGCCGAAAGGAAAAGTGGCGTAACTCCGGGGCTGGCGCCGCGCACAGCGTTCCCCTCGCGGCTCGGGCTCCGCGTTCCGCCGCCCGCAGCTGCCGCGTGCCGTGCGGGCTGGGCTCGGGGCCGGGCGACGAGGGGGGATTCGCGCCGCGGGGCCGCCCCCGGCAGCCAGCCTGCCCCGCTCCTCCGGGACCGTGCGGTGCGGCGCGGCCGTCAGGTGGGATTCGAGAGGCGGGGAAAGAGGAACAGAGCGCGAGGCGCGGGGTTAGAGCAGCCCGCGGTAGCCGTCGGCTCTCGTCGGCGCGTTATCCCCGAGGGTGACCTCAGGGATCCGCTGACGCGAGGGGTTTTGTGGAGCGGAGCGGTCGGAGCGCTGCCGGAGGCGGGGAGGGTAATCGGGCTCTGCGGGAGCCCCGCGGCGCAGCTGTGCGAGATGGGGGGGGGGGGGGAGCGGGGTGCGCCGCTGGCGGGGGGGCTGTGCTCGGCCGCCTCGAGAAGTCGCCGCGTGGGTGTGCGGGCAGTGCCGCGAGCCACGTGCTGCGCGGGGGGAGGGAAGGGCTCGGCGAGGGCGGCGGTGGTGGTCAGTACGCGCCTCGGGACAGCGCTGAGCTCCGTCCGCTCCAGAAGGCCTGGCACGGCCCTGCGGCTGAGCGCTGCACCGCGGCTATCCGCGATACGGGTGTCTCCGCACCTCCCGCCAGGCGCTGCCCCGATGTGAACCTCTTGGTGCGGGGCTCTCCGTTCCTCGTCTTACAGCGGCTTTAAGCCTTCTATTGGACGAGTGAGGAAGATGATGCTGTTTGTCCTTCTGCCTCTTCAGGTCTGCACTGGGATGATGAGGGAAGAGCCTTTTAAGTTACAGGAGTTGAATTTAGTTTCTTACAGCGTGGGGTTCTTGAAACGCAACAGTTACTGTTGTGAGCTCGGGCCTTGGGGCTGAAAAAGCTCTTGGGAAGGCAGCTGTGCTATCAGAGGTTCTAACGCTGCATGATACCTGGACTTGCAAAGCCCAGGACTCTCCTGCTTTTTGCGCTTGTATCACTGGCAACAGAGCAATGAGCGTCGGGAGCCTTCCTTGAAGAATGCAACTCCTAGTGCTCTCGCATCAGCAGCCTTTTAATTCTCTTTCTCCTGTAGTATAGCAGGTCATACACCTTTTGGGCTTAGCCTCTTTCTTTGGTGTGCCCCTCTGCTGCATGTTTGAGAGTAATTCTGTTTGGGGGAGACCAAAGTTCTGCTGATCTATCAGGAGATGAAGATATGAGGAAGGGATGCTGGAATAGTTTGAGTACAATAAAGACTGGAGATGTAATTGTCATTAACTTCTGCTATGTACAGTATGTCGGAAGAAATATCAGTGCATCAACTTCAGTTATAAATCCCATCAGAAGGGCTGAAAATGTCTTTCATCCAGAAATAGCGTGGGGCTTTACTTTTTGTTTTGTCTATGCAACCCTCATTCAAGGACAGGAGGATCACAGGACTCCTGCTTTGTTTTTCAGTTAGAAGTCACTCAGCTCATAGTGGAAATTCTCATTTCGTACTTGCACTTAATGCTAATACATTTTAATGTGCTTTTGGTATTTTGTGCTCAGGGTCACCCAGGTCGAGGCCATCCTCCTCGAGCTTCTATATTGGCAGTGTTTCCTAACTTTGTCAGTGGTAAATGATGCTACTTAAAAGATAAATACTGTAATCCCAAACCCACTGAATTAATAATAAAAACAGCCAGTAATTGTGTGGCGGTGGTTTTCAGAGTTGCTGTCACCAAAGTAGTTCTACTTTTCTCTTTCTGCTGTCAAATGAAAGTGCTGGGTTTTGGGGTGGGGTGTGGGGAGAGAGAAGGAGAAAAGGTAAACATGTCATATTACTCATTCTAACATCTTTCCTTCAACATTCCTCGTGAAGCACTGTGGGGTGCTGGTCAGGCTGCCTGGTCTGCTGACCTGATAAATAACACTTCCATTGGAGGAACAGAGCAACATGGTGTTCTTTCCCACCAAGGTGTTCTTGAATTCATAACTGTTAAAATCTGGTCTTCAGAACTTGAAATCCCATCAGTTCTCCTTCATACTCTATCTTCCCCATAATCCTTGTACTTATTTTGAGTCACCTGCTCAAACTTTCCACTGGTGTTGATCTGTTGCTCCATTTTGAGTGTTTGTCATTTCTTCTGCCTGGTTTTGTACTTCCGAGCTGTCAACAGAGCTGAATTTCTCTACTGCTCTGTCTGTTAAGTTGTAGGGATAGAAAAGCTTCTGATCTGTCTCTTTTTAATCTGGTTTTATTGTTCCTTTGCTGTCTCCTTTCTGGTGATTAATCTTGCTATTTCAGTCTTTGGAGCACCTTTCCAAGGGGTCACTTGTTCTTAGAACCTGGAGGATTGCAGCCTGGGGTGTTAAAACACTTCTTTAGGAATGGCACAACCGGTTGTATCTATGATAACAAAATGAGGCTCAGCACTTATTAGGTACATAATAGAAATAATAATGGAGGTAGTTGTGCAGTTTGTCGTGTGGCCAACATCATGCAGTGGTGTACTGAGCAGAGATATTTACTGAATTTCCTGCAATATATTCCCAGGTCTCTACTGTGGCTCGATTAAGCTAATTGGGAATCTGGCCAGTAATTCACTACTATTAATATGCATAAATTTACCAACTTCACATCTTGTGTGCCATGTACATAAAAACTGTATGACTCTGATCAGAATTTTCCCACACTGGGCTAAGGCAGTGTTGAGTCTGGAAACACTGGTTTAATGCAGCATTTTTTATCTATGGAAGTCATATTTGTTTTCCTAACGTGCATAGTGAAAAGACTTCACTGACTTAAAGGTACTTTGGAAAGGGTACATTGAGAGAAAAATCTTCAGGAGGAGGAGGATCTTTCATTGTTTCGGCAGTGGTGCCAGGGCTCAGGATTCAAACCGTAGCTTTAAATTCCAGTGGGTTGTTAAATGAGGTTTTTCTGCTGACGAAAATTTGCATAGCTGTATTGCAGTGCAGATTCTTGCATCTTATTTTACATCTGGGACCTTGTGGCAGAAGCCAGGAAATGATGTTGTTACAGGAGTGTGTCCCAGCTCTATTACCTGTGCTGTGGCATGCAGCTGCTGTACCTGCATGAGGCAGAGGTGGCGTGGATAACTTGAACTTGGCAAGAAACACATCCATGTTCCTTTTCTGCCACTTTCTTATTTTTCCTTTGGCCTATGTAACCAACTTTTACCCCCGTTTTTAAGATCGCATAAAACTTTTGGATTACTGGGGGCATCCCAGTGCAAAGGCATGCCTTTGTTGTCCAAAATTTAAGATGTCTAAGACAAGTGTTGTTTGTTTTTAAATAACTGTTATATCAAAAGGTCAGGGCTGTCCAGCGGTCCTGGTGATGGTTGCATCGAGTTGCATCAGTACAGGGTTTCAGTTGCCTAACCTCTCTAGTTCCGTGAGAAGCTTTTCCTACTTAAAATATTTTCTTGTCCTTAATAAATGGTTATAAATGAAGAGAAATGGTTAAAAGTTATTTATTACGTTTTCAATTGTATAGCATCTCTTGTTATTTTTTTTCTTCAAACAGTAGATGGAATTATAAAGAAACAATCTCCCCTCTATCCACTGGCAGTCTCTTAAATGATACTGAAGACTTAAATTATTGTCTTGTATGGGGAGAGGGGGAGGGAAAGAAGCAGTTGAATTGTTCTGGAGCTGTTTTAAAACAAGTGAAATACATATTAAAACATGAAGAACAGTAACAAGGACAAATACAGCATTTGTTGCTGACGTGTTTTTGTGCATTTTATAGCATGGTTTGTCAGAGTATCAGGAAGTGTTGACTCTTCTGAAAGCAGGTGAACCCATGTTTGCATTCTCTAGGCAACTGGTCTGTACCCCACGTGTGGTTATGGCTGCCTAATGGCAAGAACGGTGGTAGTGCAGCCACATCCCTTTGGTTATACTTCAGCAGCTGGGAAGATAAATGAGTCCTGTGTAACTATAGATCAGCTGCAGGATGATAATTTTAGTTTAATGTTTACGCATGTTTTTAATGTTCCCCTTACTGTGTTTTCAGCAAAGCTGGAAGATGTTGCAAATACAACATTGGAGTGTTGTTTCTAAATTGATGTAATTAGATCTGGTGTGATTAGTGCAGCTAGTGTCAGCATGTTTCAGAGAAGGGAGGATTCTTTATTCAGGTTGGCTTCCCATGTATTCTCTTAATTTGAAGTTGTGGGAACATATTTTATATTTTCTGAATACATCTGTCACATCTTACCTTCATGGTGACAGCATGTCATGGCGCTCCGTGTTCCCATCTTTCTGTACCTACACTAATGTCTCATCAATAATACTGCACCGAGGCTTTTGTTCCTAGTGCAGGAAGCTCCCAGCTGGCTCAGATGCCTCTCGCTCAGCTTTCCACCTCTGCAGTCCAAGGAAATTTCCCTCCTGTTACACTGTGGCCAGGTTGCAGCAAACCTTATGTCTGTTCTCAGGGATGGCTGGTTTCTGTGTCTGCTTTCTGAACAAGGAGATTAATTGTACCCATTACTTTGGCTGGCATGCTTTGCTTCATTATCTGTGCAGGACAGGAGAGTGACTCTTCCCTTTTCCAGTCATGCATGACATAAGAGCCCAGAAGAATTACCAAAAAGGTGGCTCCTTAGCTAAGCATCCATCCAGGTTCATGGCTGAGCACGAAGTTTCTTATGGTTCAGAGCTTAGTGTTACAAGGGAATAAAATACTTCTCACTAAATAATAGCGAAAACACGGCAGGAGGCATTTAGTTCAGGGCATACAAGCTATTGTCCTACCCTTGCCCAGGAAGCAACGTATATTAAATAGAAGATGTCTTCCTTGTGCCCTAGCTAAATCAATGTTATTTCTTCCAAAATACTGCTGCTTCCATTCCTAGAGATAAAAACGTAGCTCGGTGTCAGTAGATAACTCTTCCTCTTGGGGTTTCTGTCCTCGTCCAATAGTTCTTAGCTCTTTTGGAAAAGGAAGAATTTTGTTATCCCCGGAAGCTTAAATTGCTTTGCTGGCAAATCTGGTTCACTGAAGAACCCAAGGATGAAGAGCAAGTAGGGAAGGAACAGAAAATAATTTCAGATTATCTTCATAGCCTCCTATTGTTAGGATGTCAGCATCAAATATCACCTGTGTGGCAAACATGTCATACATTGAGATATTTCTTCTTTTTTATCTAACTGTTAGGAAATGTATTAATTTTGCACAGGATTTTTTTAATTGCTGGACTCATCTTTAAAATGTATCCAGAATGCTCAGAGATTTAATTCTCAATATCCACTTGAGAAAGATGAGTATTAAAGGATCACACTTCTTTTTTTTAATCCAGTTCTGTAGAAAACAGTGCCCTTTTCAACTTTTTAATATGGCACTGCTGTGCTTTGAATGCTGTTACCTCACACTAGAGAGCTGCTAAGAATGCCAGATTAAGCAGTACTTTCCGTAACTGTGGGCTCTGATTTAACACTGTTCACACCTCTTTTGTTGAGCGTGGAGTGGATTCAGTTACTGTAAACATGGGTTTTCCAAAATGGTCTATAGGAGTAGAAAGAAGGTTAATGAATCAGTTATGGAAGGGGGGGGAAAAAAGCTTTTCTAATTGACAAAAAGTCTGCAGGGAGTCAGCTAGACTGCACACAGTTGAAGCAAGCAGGCTGTGGTCTGTGATCTTGGATGGTGGTTAGTTATTGATGACTGTATTAGGCATTCTGATGTCTGAAAGACAGCTGCAGTGTGCTTAGCTCTTAGCAGAAGGTTTTGCTTTTTTTTTTTTTTTTTTTTTTTCCTTCTGCAGCCATCAGACTTTCAGGGTACCAGGAACGAAGGGAAGTGCTTATTCACAAAGTATGTCAGCTTGCAAACTTTAGGTACAGTTCTTCCCTCTTCTCCACAATGCGGGAACAAGAAGTGACTGGTGTCCCTTGTAGTTCGGGTATTTGCCCCCGCTCTGAGGACAGCACAGATCCACTACTGCACCCTGCCAGTGCTGTTTTGACCTTAGAACAGCTCCTGTCCCGGAGGCTCTGCTCCTGAGCTCTGGACTGACTGTGGCTGGAGAACGTTTTGTCAAAAGGGTCCCAGGCTCTCAGTGGGAACAGAAGACAGAGGGTGGATAATGAGCAGAGCTGGAAGGTGAGAGTTGTTCTGTAGTTCAGCTCTCCCTTGGCCAAATTCCTACTCCTTCTTGATCTGCCTAGTTCTTACGTAGAGTCAGTCCTCAATTTCCTTTCAATTAGAGCTCCATCCTACTTTCCTGTCCCTTGCAGTTTGTGGATTTTAATCGTCTCTCAATTCTATTTCAGCTGCATTTTTTTCTTTGCTTTCATGACTCAGGACTTTTTTCCTCTTTTCCTCATGCTATGTCATTTCTTCTGGCTAGAGCGGCGTCCTCCTTTTCTGAAAGGAAACATCAGTCCTGCAGGAGGATTAAAGGAGAGTTTTAAATAAATTCCCAGGGAGTCTCAACCCTTTGCAAAAACTGGAAGAAAATGGCAGTGAGTTTCAATTATTTCTGAGCTTTATTTCTGCGCAGTGTAATGTAATTCATAATGTTATCAATATCTGTGAAAGCAGAAAAGAGATAGCTGCAGGAGTTATGAGGAAAAACCAACTTAATGAAATCAAAAGCGCTATTTAACTTCAAAACACAGTAGAAGGGGAGAAAGGACCAGAGTGAGAAACACAAATCAGAATCACAAATCAGATCTATTCTGGGAGGAAACAACTCTGGGAAGACTCAAATGTGAAGCCAGAAGATGGAGGAAGTCCCCCAAACCAGCAAAAGGGAAGCTCATCTAAGCCAGTCCTGAATAGGTTAGGAACTGAAGAGGTAGGGAATGTTAAGGAATTCTGATTAATATTGTGTGCAGAAAGGAAAAAAATAATCACAAACTTTCCTCTGGGTAAAGGATCAGAGAAGCACAGTCAATTTGACTATATTACAGAGACAGTGTTTAAAAAAAATAAACAAACAGCCCTGCAGCTTTCTCATCAAACCTCCTCTGTCTTCAAATAACAACAAGAAGTCCAAACTATAAATCTTAAAAATTTCCTTCAGTCAAAACAAGGGCAAAATAAAGCCCAGATTCTCCTTTAAAGTTAGTAAATATGTGAGAGGTGAGATCGCAGCATGATTAAAACCATAGGGCTTCATTTCCATACCACTTGAAAAGCAAATAATGAAATAGAGAACAACATCAATAAGGTGCTGTGTGCTCCATTCTTAGCACTGCGTTTCCTACCAACTCCAGCTGCTGTTAGCAGAATCAAGATCTGGGTAACTTCTGTCTGTTTTCTCAGAAAGGAAATGTTTCTGCCACCAGTGGAGAGCATCAGCCTGTGGCATGAGCACAGTGCCTTGAAGGCTGAGAATGGTTTGCTTGAAATAAAAGTGGAACTGCATGAGATTTTGATGAGAGGACATCAATGAGATAATGACAAGTTACAGCCAGAAATAACACAGCATTTGTTTCTTTTGTCATAGGGATGACTCCGTTATTTGCCTTGAAAACTGGTTTCAGGTTATTAGAATCTGTGTAACTTTGAGTATGTTGCTTTTTGAGTTTTATTGAGTCAAATGATAATTTGCATCAGTTCTCGTGTGTAGGAATCACTACTTCATTGCATAATAAAACAGTTTCCTTAAACATTCTGCCTAAGGCCTGCGCAATGGTATGGATTGTTACAGCTGAAATAAGGAATGCTGCTTCTAGTTTAAAAAGACTCAAAATGTAATGAAGTGAATGAATCTTTCCTTGCAACTTGGGAGACGAAGGTTGCTGCTTCGTGTTCCCAGTTAACTGAAACCACAGACTGGATTTTTGCTTCCATTGGTATTTCACGTTATTCCTGATTCTGATTTACTTGGACCTAGCAATAAGTACTTAGTTTGTTTTGCTCATAAAATGCTAGGCACTTAAGACTAATGCATGTTACTAATATTAGGGCATTTGGGACCTTTTTTCCTTGTCAAATAACAGGTCCTTGGTTTGTCTTTTCAAAACTCAGGTGCTTAATTTAGCTGTTGTATTGTCACAGTGCCACCTCAGTAGGCTGATACATTTGTATTTTGGTTACTTCCCAACCTTCTTCCACAGCAGCAGTGAAATCAGAGGTAACTGTCTCAGGGCTGGGAAGCAGAGAATGCAGTCTGAACGCACCCTGAAAGGCCCCAGCGTGTGTCAGGTCTGTGTTTCCAGACCCCTGGTGTAATTTCCAGCTGATGGGATACCACCTGCTAACAGCAACTGCTCCTGCAGAGTTCTGCTAGCCATAATAAGGTGCACATTGTATACAATAAAAACTCAGCTTTATTACCTGGCTTGCGTGCCTGGTAATGAATAGAAGGAAGGCTCACTCCCTCACGAACAGCAAAATTTAATATAGTCTCTTCCTGGAGTTGCACCGGTGGGACTAAAAGTTTATCTCAGCATTCCAAGGGCAATAAAAATCTAAATTTAAACTCGGAATGTCTTACTGGGGCAAGAGTACCCAGAGGCTGTGTACTCTTCAAACTTTGTTTAGGTCATAACTGCTTATGTAAAGTTAGTTTATACCAGCTAGTTAGGTTTTATGTTTTTGAGCACTATCTTCATTACGAAGGAGAGACGTATCCAGTGGAGGGGGTGCATTTGAAAGTTCAGCTCTGCTTTACTATTGCATTTAATTTAGTTTCTTACTGCTTAGTGCATAGCTATGTGAAGAAATCCCTAGCTTTTAACCTTCATGTTGCAGATGCCTTTAAAGTCTATTCTGGTTCATTCCCCTAGTTAGACACCTCAGATATTTGGAGTTTATGGTTGTATGGGAACTGTTGAATCATGGCCTGATTGATCACCTGAGGCAAGCACTGAGTCAGCCCTGGGAGCACAGGTGAAGGCAATTCAGCTCTGTGATTGGAAGGGGTGGAGCCTGGCTGCACCTCTTTTAGACCTCATTTAATGCTGGTTGCCACTAGGGAAGGGTCTCTTTATGGAGACTGCTCCCTTTGGAGTTTTCTACTGCGAGCCTAGGATGTGGGTGAGAATTTCATTTATTTTTTATTATCTCTTTCCACCACGATAATATTTCTAATTATACAACCTGTAAAATATCATCCTAACCATACCACTCTGATAACTGTATATTTGTTGATTGTACAATGGTTCATATGAAAGAGCAATGAAAAACATACTGGTGAAAGCTGACACTAGCAGGGAATCTCCTGTTAGCTGTGGTCACAGATTGGAAAGACTGACTGTAGAAAGTAAGCAGATGCCAACTAGTGGATTCTGATTAGAGCTTCACCATCTCAGCAGTGGCTTGTTCTCTTTGCCAATAGTTTTAAAGGTGGGGATGGGAAGTAGAGAAACTCGAATGCCATTTCTGCAGCATGAGTACGAGCAAGACAGGATGAGGAAATCAACTGGAGGTTTTCATGAGGTTTTATCTGATAAGCAGGGCATTCATCAAGCCCTGTGTAAAATTCTAAGTCACTACTGCCGATGTTCTAAGATCCTCATTAGCTGTTTTCCATCTGGAAAGTGTGAGAATATTGGCGTTAGCCATCACAAGGAAGAGATGGATGTGTGGAAGGGGACAGTTCTGGTGATAGAACTTGAGAGGAAGGAGCATTCCTACTTAGTGCTGCTTAGCAGCCATTTCCCTCTCTACGTGTGCTTCACCTACGTAGGAACACAGCCGTGCTTCCACAGAGAAGGCGGTGAGAAAGTGATGAGAGCAGGTTTAAAGTTCTCACAGTTTCTAGGTGAGTCTGCGTAGTCATTGAAGTTGTTCATGTACCATACCAGCAGGTCTGTTTACTCTGTTCATTCTTTGAAATAGTTGGGCTCTGTATCTTTTAGATATTTGATGTGGTGACAGATTAGGAATTAAGTGAATCAGACTAAATTACATAGACATACCTCTTATTCTTCAGGAAAGGTCAGAAAGTAATGTTTTGGTATGTTGGAAAACTGATGTGCATATGATGTAATCTCCAAAACTGGAAGTCCTTGAAACTGAGCATAGGTGAAAATAAGAGAAAATAGTTGAAGAGAAATCCTTCCTTTTTACAGATATCAAGAGATATTTCCAAATCACTTTACATAGATCTCCTGATAAACGTTCTAGCTTCTTTTTATTTCTTCTGTCCTAACTGCCGCTCCCATTTTTCCATCAGCTGCTGCTTTATGTATCGTTTATCAATTTTCTCTGCCTTCCTAGATCTACTCTGATTTCCTTTCATCTTTTGATATCTGCTTCACCATGACTACTGCACCCTTCTAATTTCTGGTGCTTCTGGCATTTATTGACGTTCAGCCATTAGTACTGCTAGTTCTTTTTCAGTCTTCTAGTAGTGTTTTAATACATTTATAGCCCTTTGTTTGTGCACCGAACTCCCCATGGGTCAGATTTCTTTTTGTGGGCTGATATGTGGGATTTCCTCTGACATCTGTTGATGCCCAGGCTTCCAACCAACGGAGTTGCAGCTGACTCAGCATTCCTGGAAACTGCCATTTTTTCCTTGGGTCTCCTGCTCAACACACACATTCATACACACTGTGCTTGGAGTTCTGCTGTTAATTTTGTTATAACGTATTCCCAAGATTGCTCATCTTTGCTCTTCTGCCAGTGCTGCTTTTGGCAATGAGCAAAAGTTAGTTATTCATAAGCTCCATTTGTGCAAGTCAATTTATTTCTCAGTTGACCTGTTATGGTCACTGTGGACATGTTGAGCTTTTCAAACAGAAAGTTGCTATGTTGGGCTGTGTTAGATTGGACAAACATCTAGAAGTTTCTGCTCCTTTCCAAATATATTTAGATTTCTATGAGAAAAAGAGATTTTTGTTTCTCTCTTTCTCTCATTACATGCATTACTTTTTACTAACCTTCATTTGTAAGAGCAAAAATACCTTTTTTTTATGAATAAAATGGAACATGAGTTACAGCCTTATGAGCTGCTCTGGAATATAGGTGCTTCCTTTAAACTCTCGAACGATGTTACTTCTGGGAGCAAAAAACTTATTTCTTCTCTGTGACACTTTGTTGTTCAGCTGCCTTGAAAGAGCTGTTTAAGGCACTGATTGTTTCTGATGGTGATGGCAGTTGCTCCAGAGAAATATATGACTGTGGTTTGAAGATGAATATATGGCATAAATTATAGCACGAGTAACTTTTCTGTGATGTGTTAGGCTTCACCCATTTGTTTCACAAAGGCACATAAACAATTCCATGCTGCTATTTTAAGCTGCCATTACAACTGAGTACTCATCTTTTCTTACTTGCATGGCTTGCAATTACTTTTCAAATTTCTTCATAAATATTATGTAGTCTTTATACTGAGTGTTCTTTTCCATCATTTCAGTGATTTATTGTTACTCATGGGACAGTTGTGCTTGCAGCTCCTTATGTTTGCAAACTTACTACAAAAGTGCAAATGTTTAGAACTGTACAGATGCAACTGTGTGCCTAAGACTGCCTGCTTGTTGTCCTGCTGACAACATGCATGTTTTGAATGATTTGATCATACCTGTTGACTGTGTGCAGACATGGAGCAGTGTAGGATGTGACAAATGTGGACCTCAAGAAAGGTATAGTGAAGACAAAGTTAATTATTACTTGCCATTACACACTGTAGGACTACCAGAAGAGGAAAGATAATCAGCTTCAATACATTTACTCTTAAAAAAAAAAAAAAATCTTATAGTGATTAACCTTTATCGTGTAAGTCCTTTGTAGGTCATTAGTGGTGCAACTGCGCATATATGTGCCTGCTTCAGAAAACAATTCAGTCCGTAATCTCATAATGTTGAATCCTACCTGGCAGTTTTATTTGAGCTTAATTTCTTTTTCTTCTAATGCTGTTAGCTGGAGAGTTATGAGACAGGCATCAGCTGAAAGCACCGGGGGAAGGACAGGTATTGGCAGTGGCATAAAAGCAGAAGGGGAGGAAAAAGAATAGCTATTGTAGCATTTAGCAGTATTCTGCTAATAGTCTGCTCAGACACAACCCTGGAATAAAAACGACGTTCATACTGCAATTTCTTTCAAAGGTTGGAGCTATTCATTTGCAGGGTTACAAGACAAAAGTCTAAATCTTCCAGATATTATAGTAGAGCTGTTTTATTGAATTGTTACAAGAAGAAGAAACCTTAGAACCTTTTTCCTTAGGTGTAAATATTGTACCTCAGTCCCTTTGGCACGTGAATGTGGGCAACTGACTTCCTTAGAATGCACTTCTTAAGGTAGTTGATGTCTGCATGTGAAAAGAAAACCATCTGTAGCCAAGTATTCTAGGCAAGTGACTTTTAATTTAGGGCTTGATTGACCACCCAGTGAAGTGTAAGAAAGGCTCTTGTTGGTTTCCATAGGTTCTTTATTGTAATTTCAGTGAAGGAGCACTGTATGCAGCCAGGTGGAAAGTGGGGGATCCAAGTGCCATGCTACCTAATGGGGGGATGGCACCAGGCCTTGCTGTATAGAGAGCTGTTCTGGCAAACCTGTGAACTCCAACTTAAGGGGAAAAAAGGAAAGCAACAAAAAGTGGGAAAGACTCTCTTTGATCTGGCATTAACAGATCTGTGGTCTATTGCTTCTTTTCTATCGGAGGCATTAAATTAGAAACTTAAAGTCAACATTTTCTTTCAAGCTGATATGCTTCAGATTTTGTCCATGGTGTTCATAAAAGAGCTTTCTCCTTTTGTGCAAAGTAATTGTTAAGCAAGGAGAGGGAACTTCGGTGAACAACAGAGTTTGTGAAAGATGAAATTTTATAATGTCCAAAAATACACCTCAAAGCGGGTTATATTTACCCAGAAATTTCCTTAAGAAGGAATTCATTAGAAAATAAAATGCTTTTCATGTACTTAAATTCTCCATTTTGATGTTACTGAAGTCAACCAGACTGTTTCAACTCTCACGGTATGTTGGGAGGAGTGCAAATGAAGAGAACCAACATTTGGAATTGAGAAAATGAGCCATAATTTTTAATTCTGGTTGAGAAAATGAATTAAAATATTTACTTATATTGAAAACCTGTATTTTTGTCCAATTATTAAATCAATGTATTTGCTCTTTTGAGAAATCCTGTTTTCTGAAATTAAACCATCACTGAATTTTCAGTTGGAATTTTTTTTTTGTAATTGCAAAGCAGAGGCAGTTAACTAGGATCACTGATAGAAACCCATTTGGTCAAAAGATTAGAACGCTGAGGTGGTTCAGATTACATTAGAAAGCACTTGTCGTATTCAATATTATTGTCAGAGAAAATATGATGGAAAAAATAAGGAATACCGTATCGGTATTCTCAGTTGGAAGCTCTAGATATTATTATTTTATGGATTTCGCATCAGTCATTCTTCTGTAGTCAGTCATGTATGCTTAGATTTACGCAAGCCCAGTGGGAACATTTTAGAAAAATACTAACTTCCAGTGGAGTGGTTTATCACAGTTAAAGTTAACAGTAATAATTCCATTGCATTTTTAAAGGCAAGTATCATTTGGAAATATGATAACTGTAATAACTATACTGATTTACTAGGTTTTGTTGTTCTCACTAGCTGGTCCTTGAAGGGAAATATTTTGTGTGCACATTTCTGTTGTCTGCTTTGTGTCAGAAAACGCATGTAAAATGCCACCAAGTCTGACACCTACTTTGTCTCCAGTGTTTTCCTTGTGTAAAAGAGTACCCAGCTGCATGGAAATAGGAAAAATGTCTGCTGCTTCTAACAAGCTTCCAGCCTACTGGAGGATATTCTCAGCTGAAGTCAACGGAAAGGAGTAACTAGGCTTGTTTTATGTCAGATAAATATGTACAAGAAGGTCTTAGCACTCCATTTTGGTGAAAGTTTCTGGCAAGTAAAATGTGTAGATGAAATCAGTTTTGTTTCCTCCCAACTATTTGTAAGAGATTTTGCCATATTCCTTTTTCACCCAGTTTTATGGATGTAATTGAGGCATGGTTTCCACTGTCTTGAAATCTGAAGAACAAATTTTTCACTCTTTGATAGCTGCCTTAAAAGGAGAGACTCTTCTAATTATGAACAAAGAATGTAACATTTATCATTAAAAAGCTAAAACAGATACAAGAGAATAAGCTTTGTCATATGCACTTTTGTATTGAAACATTTTGGAAAAATCTCTTGCTGAAGATTTTTAAAGGCAGAAGCATGGAAAGATAATTTCATTTTTTGACATGTTTTACCTTTGCAAAGTTACTGGGCTGTTGACAGGTACAACAAGACGTGCTACGCTTACATGCTATTAGTGCAGTAGGCTTTGAAAAATGTCTAATGCATTGGCATATCTGACAATTTAGGGTATTAGTTAACAGTAAGACTCAGTAAATAGAGTGAATTTTATCTGCAACTGCTGACTTGAGCGTTCAGTCAACATCTGCAGTACAGGGCTGAACTATATGCAACAAATAATGCCATTTTATGCTGTAGAGATGGAAGCTGGCATTATATGCCATGTATGGCTCAGTCTGAGAGCAGTGGTAATTGCAATATATTGAAGTTTTGCATTGTAATAAAAATAGAGACCATTAGTGGATACCATTTATGTCATTAGTATTTAGTGTCTGTGTGTTGCAGCTTTTTTAGTGCTCATAAAACTGTCTCTGCTTGCAGATATGTGACAGCACTGATATAAATCTAAATGTTTGGAAATCCATAAGACATAAAATATAGATAGTAAACGGGCATAACACTATAGACAAAAACTTAATAATTTGGCACACAAATGTTTAAATATTAGCATGTCTAATGCAGTGATTAGCATAATGGTGATCACATTTGTACCATGGAAGACCTTGATTAAACAGGCAACAACAAATAAGGTAAAACTTAAGCATGTTGTACAAAAGCAGCAGAGAATTCTTTCAGGTTGTAAATCAGTACTTTAATGTTGAAGGTGCATCCTCTACGTATGTTTGGTGGGATAATGGTTTTCCTTTTTATAGACTTTATTAGTAATGACACCTGTTCCACTAAGTAGTATTGCAGTTATTCCTAAGAAGTGATTATAAAAAGTATAAAATGTGAAAGTGAGAATAAAGCGGTTGGTGAACACTGGGGTTGAGATTGGATGGCATTTCTTAAGAGCAACAGGGCCAGGCAGCATGGGGAAGATTAACCAGTGTTCAGACCAAAGCACCAGGATCTTGGCTGGCAGGAGAGCTGGCTGAGAAAGACATCTTTGTAGTGTGGGGGTGGGGCAAGTCCAGGAACACAGCCAAACATTACAGGCTGTATTGTTTGGAATTCCCAGTGTAAGATTTTCATTTCTGAAATCCAAGAAATTCAGAAGCCAGATCTCTGTGCAGAAGTTCTCTGAGAAAGCCATCCTCTCTCCTTGATTTCAGGAGTGCCCATTTTCAGTTGTTCTAGGTTGAGAGGTTCCCACCACGACTGATTTGCCTCTAAAAGAGGAGCGCTTTGCTGTGGTTTTTTTTTTTTTTTTTCCTCTGAAAGTGATGGATTTGAAGCAAGAGGTTCTGAGACTTTTCTTCTGTACCCTCTGCCTGTGTCTTCAGCTCTGACCTTTACATCCTGGAAACATGCTGGAGGTTGGTTACAGAACTCTTGAGGGATTTGGAACTCAAACAAATTATGCCACACTAAGAGAGAACACAGAAAACAATAAAAAACACTTCAGTCATTTGGAGTGAAGGACAGGAAGCACTGTTAGAAAAAGCGTCTTTCCAATTACGTTTCCTTTCAGAGGAAAGTTTTTATCAATGTTTTTAGTTTGATATGTGTATTAATGCTTAACATTAAGCATTAAGCAACATTAGCTTCTGTTTCAGAAGAAAAAAAAACCTTTGAAAAATGTGAATCTCTCCACTGAACAATAAGGAGTGAGCAGGGAGGGAAAGATGATGGTATAAATGATGGTGGGTATGAACATCTGCAGAAAGCTTGGGGTTCACAGTAATACATATTAAGATTAGACAATGAGGTGCTTTTCAGGAGCTCAAGTAGTAAGCAGAACTGAGACATAAGCCTTTAGTACAGCGAATGTAAAAATTTCAGTGTCTCTTACGATCTAATTATGGGAAGTGTTACAGTGGAAATCTTACTGCTCCTTTCCAAAATATATTTTTGTCTGTTTATCTGTCAGAACAGACTGAAATGTAAATCTCTACAATGTTTTCAATCTTTGAAGCGTTCAGTACAGCTATTTATATTCATATAATTTCTGAAATCTTTTTTGAAACTTTGTAGTTCTGATTGCAGAATTCAGTGTCGCTCCTTAGCACATTGAATACTGATGGCTTTGAATGCACAGTGACAATGCTGCTATGAGCACTACCCTGCTGAGAGACATTTCTAAAGGAAAAGTGAATTTTATATTGAAGTTTTTGGTTGATTTTTAGAATTAGGGGAAACGTTGAAGTGCATTAAAATTGTTTAATTCTTCTGTCCTCACTAAATTGCTTGTTGCTTTATTTATCCAGCAGATATGTGAGAGCAGAGACCACTTTCTGAAGCCGTTCTGTAGATAAGTTTGTACTAGAAACCACCAGGGGACAGAAATCACAATACAGCTGAACAGGTGAGTTTTGAAGTAGAGATAACATGCCTGACTGAACCTGTGCACATTTATTAAATGCACATGTAAAGGAAGCAAATGTATTAGAATGATTTTAAGAGGAGTTCTTTGAATGTTATTGCATCATAAGGCAGAAGACCGTTTGGATTTCTAGCAAAAGGTGGGCGACTGACAAAATGCCTAACTTCAGGTAACATGCACTGGAATAATTGTACTAACTACAGTTACCAGAAAGCCCTGTATGAAGTCTCAGTATAGCACACTCCATTAAACAGGACACGCAGATGTGATGTTTTGAGCTGGAAATGAATGTTGAAATGGTGGTAAGTGTCTATCGGACTATATAAACAAATCTTCTGTTCTCAGTAATGTGTTTTCTCTTACTGTATTTTCCAATCCTTCACTTTTGCTCTGCTAGGTGATCGTTGCTGTAAAGTTGCTCTCTTGTACTTCCTCATATCTTGCGGGTAGACAGTGTATCATCCCTGATTCTTATGGGACCGTCAGCCTTATTAGGTTACCCAAATTGCTACAGGTCACAGCTGAGATGTATTGCTGGAATTTAATAGGAAAGCTTGCCCAATACAGACTCAGCTGTTCTTACTGCTTGTTATTGCTTTCATGAGAAGCACAGGAGATTATTGAAAGATATGTTTATAAAATATACAGTGCAGTACAGCTACACACTAGCTTTATGCCAAATTAGGTCCTGAACTTGAATGGATTCAGGCATCTACTGCAGTGTAGATTACAGTTCTCTGTGTGACCTCACACATGTAGGTTGGCCTCCTCCTGGCTTATTTAATCCATCTGCAAAATGGAGAAAAACAAGTACTTCAGTGAAAAAACAGGTATGCATCTGGGCCCAACTGTCCTGGGTAAATAAATTACAGATAAGGCAGTGGCTCAACTGAAGGGATAATAAAGAGGAAATGCAAGTCTCTTTGTCTTCTCCACACATTTATCATTAACCTAGTGGTGTGCTGCTTTAGATTTATTGGCTATGTTTAGTCTCACCGGACTTCCAGCAGAACAGATGTGGAGTCATCGGCTTTTCCTGCAATTCAGTACACTTGAAGCACTGTGCGGTTTGTCTTATTGGAGGGAGCCTAGGCAGTGGGTTTTACTGACTTGTGAATGAATCAATAAAGCATGTTCCCATAGGTTTCTGAATTGTCTCATTCATTAAGAATGGAATTGGGCAGTGGAAGATTGATTTTTGTGACAAATCAGCTATTTTTTCTTTTCCCAGCAGACCTTCATTTAGACAGCGGATTTCTGGAATCACAAAGCTTCATCAAAAATATTATGCAGCTTTTAAACTACAACAAGAATTATGGTAAATAGTTTAAATGTCCCATTTCAGAACACTTTTGAGAGCTCAGAATGACGAGAGATATCTTTAGCAATCCCAATTAGTTGACTTAAACTGTTGGAAATGTGCTGAGCTCCCACAGCTGAAGGATGTATCTCACAGAGTATCCGATGCATGCAGGCAAGAGATATTTGGACAGAGAAGCATTCACAAAGAAGTGTTACCCGTTGTCTAAGGGTGTAACTGAGGATCATGTCTTTGTATATCATAATGGCTTATGACAGCTCTTGACAATTGTGATGTGTGATATATTCTGATTCAAATGCAGTCGTGCCTTAGAAGCATCTAAGTAATTACAATTGTGTAGGCATGGAACCAGTTCAATTTTTGGCAGAGTCATTTTAAATATACTTCTCTTTTGCTTAATAACCATGTGTCTGTGCAACTCTGAAAGAACTTACCTTTCCAAATGTGTTTCATGTGAAAATACTTAACCTGCTTGGCACATACAGGCTACCTGGATTTCACTTTATTTTGTGACAATGTGCATTTACGTTGTGGAATTCACAGGTAGTGCGATGTTCATCCTGGAACCTATGCTCTTAGTGTGCAAATTGGCATTTCCAGCATTTTGAACCAATGTTAATTTCACAGGCTGGGGAGAGATAGGGACAGTGCTGCATAAGCAGTTCCTAATTTTTATTTACTTTTTAAGTCCAGTCAAGTAAGAATTTGGAAGTGTCAAATTTTAAAGGAACCAGGAAAAAACAGATAAGCCATAGTGCTGAGCCCAGACAAAAATCAGCTGAATCAAAATCAAGAGCAGCTTCAACAGTTAAACTTCTAAGTGTTTTATTAAGAACTGATAAAGTGCCAGACATTACTTTTTATGTTGGTGCTGTTGTAAGATGTTGGCTAGCAATAAGTTGCTACAATATTCCAAAATGAGCTTAAACCACATAGGTTATCATAACACATATTCTCATCTGCTGTGCCCACAGAAGACAATAGTATTAACCAGTAATTCTCCTGAGAGGTAGTTACTTTAATTTTCTAGTAATTGCTATAAGAATTGATTCGTGTTACCTACATATAAAGTGTTCAGGAATCATTTGTTGCTTGGTGTCAGCCTGAGTCTTGATTCTGCCCTGCTGTTCTCTCCTTGGGGACAGACGTTCTTCCTAGTTGACTGTAGGAGCATGCAGAGTTATCCCAGAAGGATGCCAATAAATATTACACATAAAAAGAAGATATGTGCACTAACAGATGCTGGTGGTGCAGTGCCTTAGGTGGGTGGTTTCTAGTTCCCTTTTCTCTGTTACACAGTCATAATCCGTGCTCCTGCTTTTGCACTGTTGTGTCGCAAGCCTCGCTGGTCCAGAACTTATTGAGAATGGGTAATCTTTGCACGGTACAGAGGTCTGGCTAAGATAACAGAAAGCTGAACAATTTTTCAGAGCTTAGTAGGAGGTGGGCTTCCCTGTGTTTTAGGTGGACATCCTTTCCCTTCAAAGCGGAGTATCAATTTCTGCAGGGCGCCTCATACAGAGTAGGAGGCGGCGAGCTGCAGCTGTGCCCTTTGTCTCAAATAGGGCATTCCTTAGTGGGAATGAACAGCAGCTGTTTCTGAGGAGTGTTCCTAAGCAGGGTCTTAATTCTGTCTTTGATGTCCAGAGAAGAACACTGCTTTTGCCTTACAGGATTCTCTGGAGAAAGTAATAATCTAATAGCCATAATTAAGGGTCTGTCACACGAGAGACTGAGAGGAGTAAGAGACTGATTGTTATTCATTGGTGTGCTTATAGAAGAGCTTACAGCTTATACAGCTCTCACTGGAGATGAACTAAAAGCTATTGCTCTGGGGACTGTTTTAGCACTACCTAAAGGTGAATTGCTGTATGTTATTTGTTTTGACTTTCACAGAATCCGTTGTAAAGAAGGCTCGGAAACCAAAGGTTATATTCTTTCTTACTCAAGAAAAATATCCATTAAAATTAGTGAGTATTTTGATCGAATGAGGGTGGTGAAACTAGTCCAGAGTGGATGTGTTTAAAAAAGAGAAATTATTATTTTAAAACTTGTGGGTTAAGTGGGAGGAAACGCAATATGTGGTAAGCTGGTTGCTTTAAAAATAGAGCTGTCTCTCAAAGCTATGGGTACATTCTTTCCATATTAAATTTTTCATCATTTCCCTGAGAAGCATCTGAGAGAGGAATGGACTTGGATCTGTTCAGGAGGAAGAGAACACAGCAGATGTGCTTGGTTTTGGATTCTGATGAGTCCTTCAAGGTAAGAAGACATACTAGAGACGTACATGTGTGCGTGCTATTGCTTGCATGTTTCTGGATGGTAGAAATGCTATGACCTCTGATGTGTCTAGCTCCCCCATGGGACCAAAATAGGGAATACCAAACCACTGAGCAGCAGAGAAAAGTAAAAATCATTGGCTGGAGGTGGGAGTGACAAACCGAGAAGCTCGACTGGACTTCTCAATTGTGCTTTGGAGTGTGAGGTAATAATGCTAGTGTAAAGTGGCAGTAAAATAATAGATTTTTCATTTACAGATTAAGATATCAAGCCTTTCAGGAAGATGGGTTTGACTCAGGCATATCATGGGGATTAAGATGGGAGTGACTGAGTAAAAACATGATGTAGGAGGTCAGACCAGAATGTTTTTACAGTTCCTTCGCTCTTAATGCTTTAAGAAAGTTAAACTGAAACCTATCTATGCTGGGGTTTGAATAGCACATCTCTATAGAGCTGTAAACATCTCAAGCTCAAGGGACATTAAAGTTTTAAATGAGACCGTGATGTGTTCATGTCTTTTTGTTTTATACCAGAGGACAGTTGCCCTTATAATCCTTGATTGTGTAATGGAGAAGCTGAACAGTGGACACGAGCAGTTAAAAAAGACACACGTGGATGAAAAGGAGATTCAATGAATATTAAAAAAATCAAACTGTCATTGAAGGACTGTAATGTCTTTTGGCTTTCTTCCAGAGATCTGCAATTAAAGCCCTTGTGTAAATCCTACATAAATGAAGGTGTGAGAGAGCAGGGAGTAAATGCTTCTTAATGAACTGGGACGAAGGTAAGCGTGATACTGACAATGTGGTCACCTTGTCCATCTAAAGCTCTTGTTCAACACCTGGTGACATTTGAACAGTAAAGAAAAGCAAGAAATAAAACCTAGAAATTAAGAAAAAAAATCTGGAAAAAACTTTTACTCCTGTTCTTTCTCTTCCTCACGTGGGATCTGTATATGCTGAGGAAATGTAAAAAGAAGTGGTCCCTGATTAGTGATAAACACTACTGCAAAGCTGTGAGGTGCAATAGGATAAAGGCCTTTGCTGAAATTCCCTTGGATGAAGCAATGTCACTTCTTTCTGAATACAAATATTTGGTGAAGCTTGCCCTTTGGAGTGATGGTTTGTTGCAACAGAAGACCCAAACAACACTGTTGAATTTTAGGCTATTTTAATAGTGATTTTTTTTTTTTTTCTTTTTAGGCAGAAGTTTCAGTCATTAAAATTTTTTGTTTTAACTTTCCATACAGAGAAATAGAGCATTTCAATTCAATAGATGACATTAAGGAAAAAAACAGTTACCCAAACCAAAATTCTTTCAACATTTCATTTTGTAGAAACATGAAATCCCTTAAGTATTTGTAGTGTTTTGAGATTACCTTCTCACCTACATAGAACACATTGTTACTTCCCAGTTCTGCCTTACTACTTCATAGTATGGCGTGGTCCACAACTGTCACAACAATTAGCTGATGACTATAGCAATTAAATATTTTTGTGCTTGATAATCATACTCTAAATACTAAACAAACAAATATTCTCAGAGAGATCTGACAGCTGACCTGCAGACCGCACGCTGCATTTGCTTGTGTATTTAAGCTCTTAGTATTTCCGTGAAGATATAGTTCATTAATTACTATTTTATTGATGTTCAATTGATGTCTTATCAAATATAAATCATGTTTGGGAATAATAATTTAATGGGACGAGTCAAATGAGAATTCTCCAGATAGCTTGTAATGAAGCTTCACGTTATCGATAGTTCTAAGCTCATAAATTATTAAGGGTGAAAAAAAAAATGCAACAATTCTAAAATGAGCTATGAAAATGTTAAGTGGTGGTAAACAGACGCACAGTGTGCTGGGACTTCTGTATGGTAACGTGTGTTTGGCACCAAGCCACATAAGTCAGAATCACTTCAATGTTTCCTGCTCTTACCAAAACATCTAATATTTCAGCAGGTATCTTCCCCTCGTATCCCATTATTATGCTGCACCATTCTGTTCACAGACATTTTGCCTTGCCTGGGAAAACTGTTAATTTAATACACTAAGCTGACCCTGGAGGTGCAGAAACGACATGGCAGCAGCAGTCCAGAGTGCTGCAGTATATCCTGCTGTTAACAGCTGGGGAGACTGTGCACTTTTCTAGACAGTTGTCTGAGAGCTCTTTAGGGAGAAGTGAGGAAGCTGGCTCTTTGACCACACTATGTCAAGGAGGATATATCCTGTCCCTTAGCATCTTTCCTCTTTTCCATGGAAGACAGATTTCCCAGTTGCTCTGCTGATTTTCTTGAAGAGTTAGTGACAAAACCATTGGTCTCCCTCCTACAAGAAAGAAAGAAAGGAATAAAAACCTTTAGGTAAGAAAAGAAGGAATATACAGAAGCAGAAAATTCTGCTTAAAACAGTTCTTTTCTTAGAAGAAAAGAGGTGGTATATGATGGAAGACATGGTACTGTCTGTTGGAAAAACCTTTTCAAAATGGCCATCTTTGTTTTTCTTTATCAACATGTACTCATTTTTACTTAGTATTTAATTTAACAGGTCTGGGTTGGGTTTCTTTTTTAATTGGATCTCCAGCACAGTGTGAAGTACTTAGGAGATCCAAAATAACCATTTCTTGAGTAACAACATCAAAGTTATCCCAGCCTGAAAAGACAGACCAACAGTCAGGGAAGTATTCGATATCTCTATGTTCTACTCAGTCAGAATTGTAGAAATCCAGCACTTCTTAGAATACTGCTGTTAATTTAAGGAAGTAATACACCAGGTCAGTGTGTGTGAAGAAGATTAGTAATGAAAATTAACCTCCTGGTATTTCTGTTAGTGGAAGTCAGGGATGCACAGAATTCTGAGAATGTGGCCTCGCTGCCATAATGCAACACATATATAGTGATGACACAAGCATTCAAATATGGATTTTGGGGGGAAAAAAAAAATTCAATTTTTTTTAGTACATGAACAGTGAGGTGGCTTTGTCAATGGCTTACATTTTCACTGAAAAGTATATTCCAGGGATTTGATGAATTAGCTGAGGGACTGCAAGCTAGAAATATAATGTTCAGGGAAGGAAAAAAAAAAAAAAAAAAACAACACAAGTCAACAAAAAAAAATGCTGCTTTTCTGATGAAAGACCTTGGTTGCTAGGAAGAATGTATTCAAGTGTTTGCTTATGTTTTGCTGGGATTTTCATCAGTGTGGTGTAGGTGGCTAACACTCTGCCCTTTAAATAATGTTTTCTTAAGTAGTGAAACTATAACTCAGTGAAGAAATTGCAGTAATCACATTTCCTCAAAAAGTGAGAATTATGACCTCTGTGTAATTAAAATGGCATCTTTCAAACATAAATCTACTGGCTAATACATTTTAATATATTTTCATAATTACAGATATTTGAAATCAACTTGATATTGAAAAGAGAAAATGCTGATCCTGCATGCAGAAAGTGTATCACACCCATTTGAATCATTCTTTTTTTTTTTTTTCCCTCCCCGGATGTCCAGTGTAGTTTGGTGGAGGTGTTGGCAAGTTCCTGACCATACAGTTGATGATGCTTTGCAGGGAGGGGCATATATTAAGCAATTGCTTGAGTGAGGAAATGCCTCTTCATCTGCTTCTCACAGGTTGGACTTGGAAGGAGGCCTTGCCCTCATCTTGACATTGTTTGCACGCTGCTCAGCTTACTCATGACTGTTCTGTCAGCATGGTAAGAAACCCTGCCCATGTGCTGTTTGCTGCCATGGCTGTAGGAGCACTATGAAAGACAAATAAATGCCACTTTCTAATTTCAGAGAAAGAGAAGACTTGGGGCTACTTTCACGCTTGGGGCTTGTCTTTTTGCTGTCAAAAATGTTTCTTGTTCTGCAAGAAAATGACTTCAAACACAGCTCCTTCTTATGCAGCTGTTACGCAGACAAAGGTGGGTTTGTAAATTGCGAGAGTGTATCTATGTAAGAACTGAAAGGTTCAAATAGGCATTTAGGCTGTTTAGTGCCCTAAGTGCCTTTGTTGTGTGTAACATAAAACTGGTAACAGGGAATGTAACAAACATCCTGCAGTCTCTAGAGGCACCTAGGCATTTGTGGTTGAGCATTTGCCCTTGTCTCCTTTCCTGTTACTGTGTATTTGTCATTCACAGTTAGTTAGTTGAGATGAAGTAGAGAATAACATAGTATTTGGTAATCAAAACGAAGGGAGAGACAAAAGAAAAGGCCAGTAATGCAAGGCAGTTATTGAGAGTTATGTTACAAAATTAGTCAAAAGTGGAAAAAGTGGACCTTCTATGTTAGACAGGCAGCATTTTACCTTAGTGCAGCAATATTCCCTTAGTGACTCTAGTGCAGTCTTTGTAGCTTTTGGCTAACAAACACGGAGAATTTCATGTTTGTGGTATAAACTATGCATAGTAGAACCAAACAATATAGTGAATTAGTGACCCTTGAGTGTGGTCAGAAATCCCTGTAAGGCCGGGTTTGGCAGTATCTAAAGGTTGGAACTGTTTGCGTTAGATCTATGGCTTGCTTGTGAAGCTAGCGTTGTAGGTCAGTCACAGCCAGAAGTGTGAAGCTCAACAGCAGAATGAGCTCAGTAACAAATGCTGATGTTAACAGAAAAATATCCACTGCCTTCCTTTTGTTTTGAGTTTGTTTCACAGGCAGTTTGAGCTGCCTGTGAAAGGAAGCATGTAAGAATTTAACCCAGTGCTTGTTGCCCATCTTTATTTGCTCATCTTACCCAGCCTCATTCAATTAATTACCAACATAATTTAATTTAAAGCTATAATATATTCCAATTCGATTTTAGTGCAGTACAGCTGTACTTCAAATGCTGTGTTTTAGTTCAAAATATGAAGTAGAAATAGAGAAACAAAATGTCAAACAATAGAGTGGCAACCTTCTAAAGGGGAATGTCATTTCAGTTAAATTTTCAGAGCAGTGAATGCTGAGTTGGGTATTTTCTGTATCATAGTAGCTTGTCAATGAAAGCATGCTTGTCTTAATGTTTCTTGACTAGCTTTTGTTAGTGCACCAGGAGTCTCAGAATTTGGCAGGACAGTTACTCATCTGTAGAGATGGTAGTCTTGTAGAATAAACACACTGTAGAAATTTGCCCCAAGTTCCAAAGAAAATGATGTTTGCCTGGGAACCTAGGCATCTTGATTCTTAGCCAGCACAATTTACCACTGAGACCAGGCTAATGTGTGTCTTTCTTTAATATCTCCTTGAAGGAAAGAGGCACATATATGTATGCAAACAAACCTGTGCATCTGGCAACTTCACACCTTGCTGAAAGCAGATCTTGGGTAGGAGGCTTCCTACCACATGGAAGCCTCATGGCTTTGGTTTTCATGAGGAGATTATTTTCTTGCTGCAACAGCTGTAGACAACCTGAATATCATCCTTTTTCATTTTCTTAGGTCAACTCTATCTGTGGGTGAGTTTAGAATCCCCAAATGACTATTATGTCATAGGTACCAGATAAAGATTTTAAAGCTATATTAATGTCATTTCTTAGGGGTCTTTGCCAATTTTCAACATCAGTCTGTTGTGAATCATGCAGAAAAGGAATGGAATCTACCACAGCCTGTGAGTAGTAAAAATTTCAACTGGATGACTGTGTAAGAGGTTTGTGAGACTGTCAGTAATTTTTTTATATTCAGAGTTAAATAGAGCAATAAGATGGAATTTAAGCTTTAGTGCAATGGATTGAGGCTCTTCAGTCAATCAAATTATAGTTCAATCAGTTCATTTTAATCACTTCTCTGGAGAGAAGTAAACTCCTATGTTGAAGAATATGCAGCCATTTTATTGACGGAAAGTTTAATTGTTTTCATTTTTCCTTACTGTCTGTAACACACTAGACTTTTAATCAGTGGGAACTGAAGTTATAATGAAGTAAAGTCCACTTTCCACAGTTCACAACTAGCTGAAAATAATTGGGTTGAGACTCCCATCCAGACAGTGTAATGCCTCTGGCATTTTCCTGAAAACTACACTTAATTGCTTTGCTGATGTTGTTAAGTGGTCCTGAGGGGGATGAAGTAGTAAAGCTGCCCACATATGCAGAGAAACAATACACAAAAAAACTGTCTTACAAGGTCCTTAAAGGAGGACCAACTGGTGACTTAAAGAAAATATACGGCCCTTTTTTCTTTCTGTTCTACACCAGGGAGAACACAGGCTGATAAAATAAAACATGGAAATTCTATGTATGCTAACAGTATTTTTACTTAAAAAGAGAAAGCTTGGGACTTCAAGTACAGAAAACACAAAGTGAATTGCGGGTTTGATTGCAAGAGTTAGCATTTTTACACTGAATGTCAGTTAGTGTGTCTTCAGCACCTCGAGCTGAGCGGCAGTCTTTGTGTCCCTACAGAGGGAGGGCAGCTTGCTTGCTGTGCTGCAGTGTGGTGGGATATGAGGCAGCTATGAGCAGAAAGCCTTGTCCATGCATCAGTGGGACCAGCAAGGGTACTGCAACAGACTCTGAAAAGGGCCAGAGAAAGAATAATGCTTTGGAAATGTTCCTAATTTAGTGTAGTCATAGGGAAACATTCCTCAGCTGACTGGAGTTTGAGGCCTATAATGATGAATGAACTGCTAGACTCAGGCACATTCCCAGGGAGAAGTATGTTACTATTTAATAGAGAAAAATACTTATTTAGGACAAGCGAATTAAGTGGTGGGAGAAGGGAGTTCAATTGCGCTAATTTAGTTTTGTGCAGATGTTTAGTTTTTTATAAATGAATTGTTTATTTATATATGCTGGCAGAGCATTCTGTAAACAGTCTGGCCTTCCAAAGTTGTTGTCTGTGTAAATTTCAGTATTGCCTTTCTTTATTTTATTGTTGCTCTGATAGGCTCTGAGCTGAGCAACTGCCCCCTTGGGAGTGTAAACAAAATTTGGGCAGTGAATTCTAAAGCAAAAATCTCAATTCCCCTTCTAAGCCCACATATGAGTTACAGGGGCGAGGTATTTTTTGTCAACCTCTAAGTTGGTACTTGAGATTCTGGCCTGCAGAGCCAGAAACCTTTTTCCACTGAGATATCCTCAAGTCCTGACAGGGCTAGAAGACTTGAGTATCTAGCCCTGCCTTAACCTGACTCAGCTCCACAGGAGGCTTTAATATCTAGTTTTCCTATAACAAAATAGTAACCTTCCGTACACAGTGAAACCGCAAGCCATATGCCAAGGATCTCAAGCTGTCAGTTTGGAGACTAGCTCTGGGAATAGCCTGTTGTGTCTAATTGAGTCTGTTTGCCTGCCTCTGGGAGAACAGCTCAATAGCAGCAGCAGTTATGCTCTGCTGTTCATGGGGTCCCATTGTGAGGTGAGGAACAGGGTATGGAATGGTTGAAGCAAAGGAGGCTGGTGTTTTGAAAAGCTAGAAGACTTACCTTGGTTCTTGCAGTCCTTTCGAATCAGTAAGAATAGTCTTCATGTGACTGTTTCTCTGATAACTGCTCACATGGAAAGATGTGATTTTCATGGTTGTCATCAAAGCCAGTGTACTCAGTTGTGGAAACATGTCAGACACCATATGTCAGTAATATGCCTTTGAAATGGTGGTGTCTGAATAATTTTTTGACTAGCTGAATGGCATGTGTTTATATGTAAACAGCTGTTGTGTATTTGTACTGTCTGTATTCTCTATATTTTCTCTTTGTTACAACTGATTGAAACTCAGGAAAATTTTGGGTTCATCCATTTTTACAGAAATACAGCTTTTGGCTTACTTGAACATGTGGCCCATACATTCTCTCTTAATCCATGACAAAAGCATTAAAAAGAACATTTTGATCTTTCTATTACCAAAACAAACAAATAGTTCCAGGTTAGATAAAATGTGGTTTGACTAAAAGTGTTAAGTGAAAAGACTGGTGGTGTTAGCAGGTTCTGTTACGTATAGATTTACTTCCACATAGTCCATGTAAGAGTAGTGCATTCAACAATGATGACAATAAGTTGGTTTTATCCAGAAACTCTTCTGCTGCAGTTAAAGAACTTGCAGTGTAATTAATGACTTAATAAAGAAATGAAATAATGTGTTTGTTAGGCTATTTATTATACATGGATGAAGCTGAAGAACTATTGTCACAACAAAGGGATCCAAAAGCAGTTATTACAACTCATCAATCAAATAAGCCACTGGAGTACCATTCACAGTGCTATAACCAGCCTAAAAGGCACAGTTTGATCTGAAGTAATGAACAGTTTCTTACCATTACAGGAGAATGACAAGAGACATTATGAACCAACTGGGAATACCTGGAGAGAGTAGAGCTGAGTTTCCTAATGCTGAAGTGGAAAGGAGCTTATAAAATGTTACAAAAGCGGTGACAGTGTTTACTAGAAGCTTAGCAGCACGATGACAGGAAGCGGCTATTGAAAGAAGCCACCACAACAGAGAACTGCATACTTCGTCAGAAAATGCTTTGTTTAAGTACATGCTCATGCTCTCATCCTTGCCTCATGAATGCCATTTTTTGCCTCTTGGTAGCAGCAAGTGACAAATGTCAACGCTTGGTGTACTTACCTCAGGCTCATCTTGGTATGCTGTCTGTGTGGTTTTGCCCTGTCCAAAGAAAAACACCATCAGCTATGAGAAAATAAAATTTGACCCAAAGCAGCCCCAAAGCTTTCTACAGGCATTCTGGCAACATACAATCAGAGCTTTTCATAGGCATAGCTTACAAAAATAAAACAACAAAAAAGAAACAAGCAATACCAAATACCACCAGCAACAAACAAAATCATAAGAGGGTGTGTGGTGTTGGTGCCACCAACTGGTTCAGCCAAAAATAAATAAAAGCCACCACCAACAAAAAACTTTAAACCTTATGCCTGGGCAGCAGGGCACCATGTGGCACTTTCAGATATTAAATAAAAAAAATAAGCAAAGAAAAAAATAAAAAGGAACAAAACCCAACTAAGCCACAAATCCCACTTCTGCTACAGTAACTGCTAATATTCTCAGAATGGACCAAAGATGATCTTTGACATTCATCTAGTATAATTTTACTACTCAAATGGGTTCATTCGTAGAGATTATTGCTTGGCTGGAAAGAAATTAGGTACACTTCTGAAGTACAGTTGTTACAAGTTTGTTTTATAAGTTTGTTGTTAAGGCACTGAATCATGTTACAATCTCTTTGAAATGGCAGCATTTCTACTACCTACAAACATCCAAAATTCCCCATTACACACAAAGATCAATTAATTTTCAGTACTGTGTATATACTTCTGTATGCTTGCTAAACTCTCACAGAATCTCTAACTTAGCTACCTGTTTTGTCTTGCTCTCAAAAAGAAATTTGCTTTTTTTGACTAAGAATTAGTTTTTCCTCATTCCCTTTCTACCCCACCAGCTGGTTTCAAGTTTTCTTTTAGGAGGGCCTTGTCTTTGTGTTATCCTTGCATATAAAGAGTTCGCGGTAAGTATTCTAAGAGAAATCTGTGAGGGCATATTGGCCTGGATTCTCTTTATGCTTCTCTGGTGGAAGTATACTTGTTATTTTGTCACCTATCAGAGGCCCTGATGTAGCTGTAGGGGACTGGGAAGGGACATTCTTCCTTTGTAGCAGTAAAATACTCACAGCCTCTTTTATCTCAGAACATGCACCCTGCAACAGCCTCTGAAGGAATGAAAGCACAAAAATGCTGCATCTGCCATGAAGAGGCAAAAATTGAAACTAGCTTCAGATTTAAATTTCAGAGATATTCAAGCATCAGCATTCTCAGCACTACCTTTTCCTTTTCAAACATACAGTGTAGATAAGAGCTCACATCTCACAAAGTTCAAGTGTTTTTCAGTTTAGAGTTTGGGCTCCAGCCTTCTGAGAGACCCCCTGGCTTTGTAACATCCCAAAATACAGTTTTACACATTCTCCTAATGGTAAGTTTTCTCCCATTTCCTCACTTTATAAAGTCAGTCAAAACAAGCCCTATTTTGCCTACAGGATTCATTACTGTGTTATAGCTCTTTATATTAGACTAGATTTTCAAGGTAGCCCTTGGAGAGGCTGTATTTCTACTTCATAATGATTTTACCATAGAAGAAGTTTATCTAGAAAGATGCCTGGAAAACAGTGAGGCCACCGGGGATTTTTTTTTTTTTTTTTTTTTAAAGAACCTAACTCTCCCTTATAAAGTAATCAGAGGGATATGTTAAGCTTGCAGCTTAACATATTCTCTTACAATCTTTTATTTGAGTATTACATTATGTAGTTCCTTGCACTGTGAGAGGTTAAAACAGTTGGGTCAGTGCAAAGCATAGAGTTACCAAGCACACTGAATGCAAGTCAGAAATAAAACTAGGTTTTGGAGTGCAGAGCTACTGCTACTTTGTCACTCAAGCAGATGTTGCCAAAGGTGAGGAGGAAAGGAGCAATTTTTTTTTTTGCCTTGAATTTTTTTTTAACTTGGCTGCCAAATCATGCACCACCTGAATAGCCAGACACTGCACAGCTAATGGTAAGATGCTTTTCAAACCTGTCTTCTGCCTCAGGGCTATCAGATGTGCAGCTGAGGTAAAGATTTTTCCACTGTCATTCTCTATAACTTGAGGACATGCTGCTCACTGCAGTAAGTAAATGGTTGGGCTGCTTTAGATCATGTGAGAGCTTATTTAATTTAGGAGTTTAATAATATTATTCCCCTCTTTCCTCTATTTTATGTAGAGTTCTGCCCAGTATAGGAACAAGCTGCTAATGAGCAGAGCAGGACTTCATCCCAGACAGTTGTTAGAAATCAGGGTGGAAGTTAATTTAGCCTGAAAGATCCAAACAAAACGTCTGTCAAACATGTTGTTTTTGATAGTTGTGGCCTGCCATATACTCCAGCTACCTTTCAATAGGTGGGAATTTGTCCACAGGAGAATTTCAAGATCTGGTAACTTTCCTATCCTCTTACCAGGCTATCCATTTACCTTCTGGTACCTAAAGGAGCATTCAGCAAATAAGTCTCCAGACCTAATGAACTGGAGAGAGACACCAGGTCTCCAGGTGGTCATTGTCATGCTTTCCAATGCTCAACTAGAAAGTGCGTTTCTTGCTCCTGCACTAAGATTTAAGGAAATAGCACAGTACTTTTTACAGACCGGAAAGTAACATACAGTTTCAAGATATGTGGCACCAAGGGTTACAAAGAATGAGGAGAACTGCACCTACCTCTCCCAAAAGAGATCATGCATCATTTTCTACAGATTTTCTTTGTGCATGCACCATATATACCTCTGTTTTGATTCCACATATTCTCCTATAATAGAATCTGTCCCAAATACAGTGCTGGAAGATTGTTCTTGTGTACCTTACAAAGCAATGGACTGACCTTCTGGAATACTGGGGGCACATTTTCATCCAAGTTGCTGCTGTAATTCTGTATGAGCATAGATCCTGTATGTGAGTGAACAATCAGACAGCAAGGTTGGCACACAGAAAGAAAAGGAGTTTGGGAGGGAGAACTACTGTCATTGAGGAAAGATTATTTGAGAACAGCTCCTACACAAGACTGTAACAATATAAGGAGGTGCATTTCAGAATAGAAATATGAACCCTAATAATATTTTATACTTAACGGCATAATCTCATTTTAAGAAATGTTGTTTTGTAAGGAGGAAAACCCAACTGTGCTATCTTGATAAGATTTTTAGGTTACAAACAAGCAAATAAATATCAGAAATTGGAATTGCATGTAAATAGGACATAACATTATTATTTCCCCCTTCCTTCCCCTCTGTCCCATCCTCCCACCAAGTATTTTCATAGTCACACATTTTCCTGTAAAGTATAACGATTACTGACCCCATGGTCAGTTACTAACAAAATCTCTCAGAAAACCCTACTTAATAGGGAGAAACATGAAAACCTCAAGAAACAAAAAGGTATCTGATTTCCAAACAGAATGCCTATTTAAGACCAAACCTCATTAGGGACAAGTCCTCCAGGCAAACATTCTCTCATTATTTATTGTCATGGTTTACTGCAGATTCCTCAGTGTAATTCACAGTTGGCTTTTAAATAAATCTCTCTGTATGGTAAATGCGATGTTCCTTCATTTAAGCAGCAGGGTTAGCTTAAAACTGAGCAAGACCAAAATTTCATACTTCAAAACTCATAAACAGCTTAGAGCATGACGATAATGCAATGACAAGAAGAAAAAGTACAACTGACAACATATGGTTGAGAAGTAAGGTAGCAGTGGTTATACAACGTGATAATGAAAGTCAGACTGCAAAGCAAAAGCAATTAGCAAACAAGTGATGACAATGAAGAATTACTTATGGTGAGGAACTTCTCTATAATGGAAGGATGGTTCTGCGTTCTAATCAACAGTTAAGGCCTTCAAGCCCTGGATTTAAAACTCAGCATCCTATCCTTGGTCCTGATTTTTAGAGGATCAGCTCAGGCCCAAGAGTCTCAAAAGTTGAGACTGATCTGTTGGTGAAATTGGTCCACAGCTCCTACAGCTCAAGTGAGCATCTGGAAAATGGGCAGGAGACAGCTGGAAGGCTTCTCCTAGGGCATACTACGGTTTTCTTGCTTTTCTTACCCAGGAGATGAAAGTCTAGGAGACCTCCCTATGTATTTTAATTACATCAAAGGGTTAACTACGATTTTGCCTAAGATGAGAAGTGCATGACCATGATTTCCATTTCTTTTTGCAATAAAATGCTGAGAATGGTTAAAGGAGCCCAGAATACCTCAGTAATTTGCATCTCTGATTAGAATAGGCTGAAGTTCTCTTCAAGGAGAAAGTCCTCTGGTGTGATGCATTTTTCTCCTGTAGCTAAAAATTCTTGGGCTGATTCAGCACATGGGCTGATGAGTTGGCCCCTGGAAGCACTCACCCTGGTTGCTCTTGAGGAAGCTGGAGGGGCAGCACAACGGAAAGTTTCTCTCCTCACCAGAGGACGTGCACACAGACCAATGCTTGCCAGGACAGTGCCTCCTCCATCCCTTACTTGGCTCAGAGCACAGCATCTACCACTACTCTTAAAAAATTCTGTCTCCTAAATTTCATATTTATCACTTTGCATAACTTGTTTTAATAACTTTGCATAATTTGTTTTGCTTTCTAAACAAACAGAAAGCTGATCAGGATAAATAGCAGAATAAGTGAGAACAGTCTTTTTTAATCTCAGTGTGTTGAATGCAGATATTAATGGGAATAGACTGCCCTTTTTAGTGTACCTATTACAGTGTCACACCCATTCTTTGCTGAATGCATACCTACAAGATGGTGTGTGTGTGTGTAATAAAACTCCTAGTTTATTAAGCATTTTTTCTATTCTGCTATGTCAGTCTAAATCCACTTTCAATGCAAGAATGATGGAATTGCTCAATATATTGTGTACAGAAGGTTACGACCTCTGCAGTCAGCCCCTGAAACACCATCTTTTTACTTCTTGGGGTAGATGAAATGAGTTACAAGGCAGCGTCGTAAAGCCATAACATTTTACTAAATCAGAGACCTCTGAATATGCAGTATTTAAGCATTTTTGTCTTCTCTCTCATTCCCAAATCACTCACAATCTGTGTAAGATTTCGAAGATGAAAACTGAGCATACTGTTTTTACTGATTATCTTGTTTCTGAACAAGGTCTCAATTCGACAACAGCTCAGTGGGTGAATAGCCTTTTGCATATAATAAAAACACCACTATTTCTTCATCCTTTTCTGAATACGTGTGGAAAGAGACATCTTAAAATTGTTATTATACCATCAAGTAGAAAGACCTGAGTAAGATTGGTTCTAAGGCTGTGGAGGATATACCACATTGAGCCACTCTTGTAACCCAGCCCCAGGAACGGGTGAATGCTTATGGTCTAAAAGGGTGCAGAAGGAATATTGTCAATGGAAATCAAAGACAAAAGTAAAACCCCACCTGCCTTCCTCTGCACATGAAGATAGTTATGTTAGTGCACAGACTGACCCAGACAAATTGGAACACCTAGTGTAAAGTTATCATCACCCCTCTGCACTTCCACGTTAATTAAACATAGGCCAGAGCTCCAAGCAATGTTATTTTTCTTCCACACACAAGCAGCTATACAGCATCAGAAGAACACTCAAAAGATAACTGACAAACTAAAATTCAAATTACTGAAATTCATGATTGCTGGCTGTTATTCAGTAAAGTATTTTAACACCAAAATTTCAATAAAGCTGCTGTAAATATTCAGTGCCTATTACGCCAAGGTTCAGCAGATTTCTCTGTTAACACAACAGGTCTAACCTAGGGAACTTGAAGACTTCTCTGGCAAGATCCTCTGAACAGATGCAACTTAAGTAATTCTTTGAAAAATAGAGCCCTATTTTTCCATACCTCAATGGTACCAGGCCTTGAGGAAAATGCAAACACAGCAAAAGACATAAAAGCCCAATCTTAACCTCAGCATGCTCAGGGAAGAGCACTCTGCCTCTGAGTAGGGGCAGAGCAGGCTGTCCTGCTCACAAAACGTTCTCTTTGTTCTTTACAGGAATCACCTTGTATTGCTGATAACTCACTTCTTTCCAAGTGTTTCAGGTTTAGGATTCCCTTTGATGCTACATTCACTACTGGGAACAGTAAACCTCTCTAACTTTGATGGAGCTGCAATTATTACCTATTGTCAGCTGCTCAGTTGTTTCCTCTAAAAATCTTATTTATGTCACTGTTTCATTTTGAATACGTTTCCCCCTTGGTCCTTTCCAATTTCAATCATGCCATTCAGGAAAGTTACAAATCAGATATCCTGAGGAGCACATAGTATTTTGATATAAGATATACAAGATTTCTTCATTCCCTATAACATACACGACTGAAATGGCATCAGCCACACCAGCGATCCTTTGTCAGCTCTGCCTCCGCCTGTGCTGTCGCTACTGGAGTGGCAGCTGCAGCGAGAGTCATGAGAGCACACAAACCTTCTGGTGTGGGCCGAAGGGTGCCTTGCTCTGCACATGCATTGGCACCAATGTGCCTGAGGATTTCAGCTGCTCTGGAGCATTTAACTGTTACATCAGGAGCTTAGTCTGGTAATGGTAACCTAAGCTACAAGCAGCAGGGAGGTATTTGTGCTGTGCTTTGCTTAGAGAAGCATTCGGAGCCTGTGACACTGTCTGACACTGACTGATTAAGATACAGGTACTGCAGCACTGTCAGGAAAGAAGGACTTGCAGTGCTGTTGCTGCTCACGGATCTCCAGCAGAGCAGCAGTAAGGCACCAGCACACAGCAGCACCGTGCTCTGCCACCTCTTCTGAGAATTACTGCCTAGCCAACCCTGAAGCGATTCAGTATGCACCACATTTCCAGCACAGCCTGCCCCTCCACACAGACTCTGAAGGCTATATACCACGGGTGATCAGAGCCTCATGACTGGGGAGGGGATTGTGATGGGAAGAGCCGAAGGAGACAAAAATCTGAACACTCTAATGAGCTTTATCAGGAAACCATTAGAAAGACTGCTGCTGCAGCAAACAAGACCAGAACCTAACAGGGAGACAAACAGAGCTACCAAGCTATGCTACAGGTACAGACAGCTCTTCATTTTCTCAATGGCTTTAAAAACTGCCATCTTTAAAAAGGAAGCATTCAAATCTCTCTGAAACCCCTTTTTCCTGGGTATCCCCAAAGCTCACTCTACACCATTGGTGTGAGCTGTGAAAGGGACTGCTTTGCCATGCAAAAGCATTTATTACTTATGTATTCTGTCTCAAGGATAGGCTTTTCAGTTTTACTTAGTTTAATTCTTAGGGCTTTCTCTGGTAGAAGAGACAAGTTTTTCCCCACATAACACTTCATCACTTGCCAAGAGAAGGTATTTTCCTCTTCTGAGGGTGATGCTGAAGCCCTCAGGAAGAGTCACATAAGTTTATATCCAGGGTGTCCAGACTTAAGAGTGCCCTTCAGCTCAGATCTACATTTTCTGCCTTTTGGGATCACCTCTCCTCCTTACAGCCTGCGCTGGCAGGAATACAAGCAACAAAAAGTCATCTCAGCTGTCATCAGAAACCTGATATCTCTTTAGAGTATAATTCTCATTTGTGTGCCAAACCAGGTGTGTTTTTGTCTTCTTTGTGGTGCAAGTGTCCTTGTCCTCCATGAAGCAGAGGCTGGAGGAGACTGGAAGGATTCTGTTCTTTTTTGCACCAGGAATGGAGAACAGAGGCTCCTGTGCTTCCAGGAGCCTCTGTACTCCATTACAACTGGGCTGTTTTAATCTCAGTTTTCTCAATAAATATTTAGTGGGCAATTCACATTTTTCCTCCTGCTCTGACTAACAGAGTTGATTATTGCTAGGGTCAGGTGATTACATGAGCTAATTAATATTCACAGGCAGCAGTAGGAAATAAGTACAAACCCCATCTCCTCAGCTTTAATTACAATATCAGTGTTATCAAATTCCATGTGGATACACCTCCCAAGTCAGCTCCAAACAATTTCGGATGTGTATACTAACAAGATCCACAACACCTTTAACTCATGATCTGTCATTACAATATAATTACTCTAATGCATCTTTACTGCGCAACACCCACCAAAAATAAGAACCGTTGAGTATACCATGTAATTGTAGAATAAAGATGTTAATGTAGGCTTCCAGCTTAAAGCGACTCCCAGCATTTTTCCAGTTCCATTATTCAGTGTTTGTTGCTAACTTGACTCCAACCTATTCCCCTTCCTTTCCGTATTTTCATGACATACTTATGCAATTCTAGCACTGCAAAGTCCCAAGTAGCATTGAAACCCCTGCAGATATACTGCAGAAGATTCAATAAGATTGCAATAAAGTGGCCAAAGCTTTTTGGTTTTAGCTTTGGGGATATAGATGAGAAAGGCAAGTCAGGGAACAGTTTGCACCTTGCTGAGCTACAGGTCAAAGTCTGGGCCTGGGGTAAACATGACAGAAGAGGTTAGGAGAGATATGATAAAGAATTGGTACTGGCTAATTAAGATAGGGAATAACCCTTCATTAAATGCTGACAGATAAAGAAACAAAAGTCAACTAGTTAGTGAGAACAGAATAATCTTCAGCTGGCCTTTGTGTCAAAGAGAATTGTCTGTATTTCAGAAGACAAAGAATAAGCAAGTGGAATAACTTGTCGGAGTCCAAGCCGTAAGGATTACCTCTCCTAATTGTAGCTCTGCAAGCAAACAGAAAGACAAATAAGAATTCTCTGGTATGCTTGATTTCCAGGAATTGACTAAGATAGGAAAGAATAAGATGATAATATAGAAGGTTTTGGGGAAGAAGCATTCCTCCTCTAAAAGGCAAAGGCCCTTCTTGAGTCTGTGCCAAGTAAACCATCAGAAAAGTGCAGCAGCTTTTTGGAGCAGCACTTCATCTTTGTTGAAGTTTGAGTGGAAATGAAAATTAAGAGCTGCTAGGCTGATCTTCATCTCCATGCTTCACCTGTCTGATTTATACTATGTCTTTCCTGATGTTCTGTTGTATCTCAGTTCAGTCTGTTCACCTATTAACTGTTTTGCATCCCACATGGTCACAAGGATCATAAATACTTGATGGAAGATACAGACATCACTTTCAACAGAATAAACTATTCATTTATCTCTGGAAAAGACTCAAACCGAAAATGAAAAGAAACAAAACTACTTTAGAATAAGCTTTTTTTCTTCAGCAGCTAACTAGAACATGGAAGAGGCAGTTCCTATGACAAACTCCTTCCCTGACGGTCATTTTGCATCTACACCTTAAAGAGCTGCCTTCAGAGACAGAGTCAGCCAGGAAGAGATGGGGATAACACAGTTTCAAGTAAGCTAGAAGCTAGCACGTAATTCTGTTTGAATCCAGAATTCAGCTCACTGCTTAGGGTGCATGTATAAGAACAAGGGCAATATATATAGCTCATACAGGGAAATAGAAAGAGGATGGGAACGGACAGGATTTATGGTTTCACAGGGGGTCATTTCTAATTTTAAGGAGATTTGTCTGCCCTGTTTCTAGGGCAGAAGGCAGGAAGTTCCTAAATGGAGAAGGAAAATATTGTTCTACTTGAACATCACACTGGCACTGTCAGATGATTCACAGGCTCTGGAGAACACAGACATTACCAGCTCAGCACATCTATATACCAATCACCATTTGTCATATGCGAGTACTTCCCACAGTCCTAAAAAAGAATTGGTTTTGTGTATTATTTGCTGGAAATGTAACAAACTTCATACTGAACAGCGAAATAAAAACAGTACTTGATTGTTTTATTGAATATTTGCCTATTTACTTGGGAAAACTTCACTTCAGGATTCTTTATGCAATCTAATAAAAGGACCCCCACAGCTGTCTTCTTTTTGGAGAAAAGCTGTCAACATCCAGTATCATTTTCTGCATATTGAGTGAAGTACTTGAAAGTCCCAGTTCCATTTTAATGTGCAAGAAGCTCTCCCATTTGTATGCAGCTGGAGAGAGTAGTTTTATCCTCATTTACAAGAGCCACATGATTGATTTCTTGCTTTAAACAAATACCATCTCGAACTTTTCTTTTTTTCACCCCTCTCTTTCCCCCAGCATACACCTTTCCTCTCTTGTTAGACATCAGTATGCTCAGATCAGTGCACAGCACTGACACCTCACTCGTTTCACAAAACCACCAGCGCCATTTCTTTTTTGATCTCCCTGTACACAATCTGCTAGAATAATTCCCAGATCAACTGTTAATTAATATAACTCCTGCAGAACAATGGGGGGGGGGGGGGGGGGGGGGGAGAAGAGGGTTAGGGTCGGGAACCTCCTGATCTTGCAAACACTTCACCACATAGGAATAGTCCTAATGCAGCCAGAAGGCTAATGTTGAGTATTCAATACTCAGTACTCTTCTCTATGCGATTACCACATTTGTTTGTTTTCTCAAGTACTTCAGACCAAAGCATGCCTTGGTACAAAGGCACCCCATAGGAGAACCTCAGGTAAATATGCCTACAATTGACATGTACATGCAGTTTTCCATCTATCTACTGTACATGGAGATGTAGCAACATTCATAGCACCATTCAGTGTTAATTCTGATGCAACAAACGTCTTTTTTTACAGGTAGTAGGGAGCATCTTCACCACACACAATTACATAATATTTTCATTGTTTCTGTCATGAGGGAAGATTATAGCTGTGAATGCAAAGGGAAATTTGCTGTAAGAGTCACAAAGCTTAGTACTGCGCACACATTATAACTGAGCACAGTGCGCATACACTTTATCACATCTTCACACTATAGAACAGAGAAATTATTCTTAAAAAGCGTTTTTTTTTTTCCCCCTGAAGGTTACAGAAAATTTAACATTTCCACTGTAAGCCATAAACTACCAACAATTAACTGCCAGCCATTATTAGCTTCCCAATGCAGGCACAACAGTTATTATCACAGGCTAAGAAAAACTAACTGAAACCACCTCAGGTGGTAAACCTCCAAGTACAAAAGGTTTGGAATGGTGCTAGGAGCTCATGTGAAGCAGCTGGCCTGAGGAGCCAGAGCAGGGGGCTGCCCCCAGTGGAGCTGTTGTCACTTACATTCCAGATCTCTGTTTCTGTTTTCAATGAAAGTTAAACCAAAAACAGAAAATTTTTAATCACCTTCAGAAATTTTGAAATTGTGATTTTTTTTTTTAAACATGTGAAAAATGAGATTATTTTGGTGCTGATTATTTTGTCTGAAACAAATGGAACAAACTCTAGAAATTCTGGAAAAGCCTTTGAAACATCCCACTGTGAATCCAACAGATTTGAGAACCTCAGGGCTCCTGGGGTCTGTTTATCATGTAAAATAGATTAGGAAGCTCATAAATAGGGACAGCCACATCTTAACCAGCACTCTTGATACCAACAGTGCCCAGTGTTGTGGTTGCTCCTGCTGGTCAAGCTTTCCTTGATGTGCCAGGCTTCCACCTCCACAGGCTATGGTTTGGGACAGTAGTTACTAAAATTAACCAATTTTTAACAGTGCAGAGGGAAGACCACGCTGCAAAAGCCCCAACGTGAGCCAGAGACATCAGAAATTTGCCAAATCAACCAAAAGTGCTTACAAGGTATTTGATCTTCGGGTTCAGCTACAGGCAGCCTGCAAGTTGCCTTGGAATCACAGATCTGTAGCAGAGCAACAAGTAATAGAGATTTGTCTGTGTTTTGGTAGCTTGGGGAGACCCACAGAGCTTCCTGAGGAATAAATTTTGTTTTCAATAACATAATTTCCTAATTAAGCATTGCTTACTGGAAAATTTCTGCTTTTTTATCTTTTTAAGCTCTTGTACTGTTAGATATTTTCTGCATTTCCTCTCATGTGTAGCTGCATTTCCCTAAGTACAGTAGTGTATGGGAGTGCACGGGAACATGCTATCTTTATGTGTAAGAGAGAGCCTGGGGATCTGTAAAAATCATTTTTGTTACTGCAAGATCATCAATGCTACAAGAAGGATTACTTTAGTGTCTGAGAAGCTTTTGCACACATAATGTCACATACGTAATGTGACTATTCTATGTTAAATTGTTTTATTCCATTATGGTGCATGAGTGCATTACAGAGTAGCTGTTTTATTTTTCTGTCTCCTCGGGAACATTCATCACTACGATGAGCATACTGCACTGACTCCAACTAAGCCCCAGACCCCTATTGTGCTAGGCGCTATAGCAACAGACAGTAAAAGGCAGTCCTTGTTCCTAAAGGCATTTCTGTCTAAATGGACAAGACATTGCCAGAGATTTCTCTTTTATTCTTCAGTTCATAACAGTTGCAAAACAACTTGAACAGCATCAAGAATTACAATGAATAGATTGTGATGCTACCAGCTGTGGGATGAACCCGCAAATAGGTGGGAGATCCCAAGCCGGTAAAAGACCATCAATCCTGATCCCACACAATCAACATGGAAACTCCTATATACTTTAACAGGAACTACGGTTTTCCCTCTCCATTCCCATTTCACCAGATATACATCTATACGGTGTGATGAGTGCCACACAGTGATAACTCCAAATTAGCATGGTACTAAAAGCAAAGTTGCATATTGACCTGTTGTTCCTATCAAGAAATATCTGGGAACTTATAAACAGAAGCATCTCTTCTGATATTAGGGAACTTGATACATCCAGATACTATTTACTTCCATCGCATAGCCTTCCAGCCCTAACAAGAGAATCAAGTAACTTTTTTTTTTTTTTTTTAATCCTTTCTAAAAGATGATGCAATGCACATTAAAGCAGAGATGATTATGATTTCATACATGCAGGTCTGTTTTCTGAACATTCTGACTATGAATGTAACATAATAGAAGTTGGAGTGATTCTCATTTTGCACCTACAAGTTTATCACAAAATTAACCATCTTTATTATTTTGCAAAACAAGCAGTAGCACCTCACTAATGGTACAATCACCTCAGTAAAAAGAGGAATGAGCTTTTACTTAACATGCTAAAAATATAGTTGAGAAACCTTCAAACTCAGGATATGATAAAATAGACTGTGTTGGCTGAGCAGATCAGCAGCTGCTGCTGTTCAGGTGCCTTCACCCTAACAGTGTTCATCCTTCTTTCCACCAAATTTAGAGATGATGTCAGTGCAGCCAACCCTGGGAGTTCAAAAATCAGAAGACAAACCAAAATAGAATCACAGGATTGATATCAAAGCTATGAAGGGTATTGAAACTGAAGCGTATGATTTTGGGGGGGGGGGGGGGGGGGGGGGAGGGAGGGGGGTGGTCAGTCCTTAGACTTAATTCATAGGAGACATTCTTCCCCCTTCTAGTTGTCTGCTCAGTTCTGGCTGTCTGATATGCCCTATTTCAAGGCTGAGAGGCAATGCAGAATAATGGGAAGCACAAAGGATTGGGAATCTATTTAAAGTTTATTTAAAGTTCAATTCTCCATCATACGTAAAGCCTAAATCCTGCAAATACCTTATCTGAATGCTCAAGCCAATTCATGCAAGCAGCCCCAGTGGAAAGCAGTAGGGGTCCTCTCCTACTTGATGTTTGTCGCTTACATAAGTTATTATCATTGCACTTTAGAAATGTTACCCTCTACCAAGTTAATAAGAAACACCTAAGAACGAATCGAGTCTGTCACTGACTTCCTCTGATTTTGGGCAAGTCCTATATCATTTTATATCCCAGCTTCCTGCTCTTCATAAAAAGAAGGTAACATTTATCTCTACAAAGTACTTGGAAGCTTCCAAACAAAAGATAATATTATTAAGAGAATGAATAGACCACATTCTTCCAATGTAAGTTGAATCCTAGAGAACACAGCTGGAAAGAAGGCTTAAAAAAAGTCAGCTAAAAGTCTTTCATAATTTAATTTCTAAGAAAGTCAAACCCATATAACTGAACTTGAGCCACTAGAGATCAACAATTGAGAGAAAGGTCTCATTTTTCCTCAGTGCCAAGACTGTATTTCTCATTTCATAGTCTGGACCTTTAGCACTTCAGAAGTATAAGCAGGATCCTTTTTTGGAAACTGCAGTTCCTCAGACTTAGCATTCTTCATACTGAAGTTTACCAAGATCTAAATATGTCTTTTTGTTTGTTTGTTTGTTTTTGCTGTATAAATCCAGTTAAAATTCTACATTTTGTATTTAATTCCTCCCAATTTGGATTTATTCTGAATGTGGATTTTCTGACGTGTTAAGATAAAACAGCTTGTTAGAATAGTACTCACTAAAAATAATGGAAGGCTTTCATCTTTTATTAAGCATTTGAAATGACTAAATACTACTCCCAGAATGGCTTAATTTGAAGAGGCAAACTGATATATTTTGTTAATTAGACCATTAAAAAACTCATTTAGGTGTAAATAAGTCTAGGTCATTAAATCTTAATGTACAGCGTCAAAGTGAAACTTCAGTTTTCACACTTTATATTAATGTTAATTTATGACCCTAAAAATTAATTTTAAATAGAATTAACATCAAAAGAATGTACTTCACCCCATCCTCTTCTAAAGAAAAGAATGTACTGATAGTAATGAAAAAGTGTCATTTCTGCTCTGTCCTCCATTTATACATTTACATATATGTCTACAAGAGTTTGTTTACACTGGGATATAACACAGATATTCTGAAATCATTCATCTATGTGAATATATAGAAAACACAGAAAAAAGACAACAAACAGTGATAATCAGTGACATTGCCACTAATTTTCTGATAACAAGGACAAGCTATTTCAGTGAAATTATGTAATTAGTCCAACATGTGATTAGGCACAGCTGAAAAGGAAATACCAAAAGGTTTAAGCCTTGGAGTGATTACGATCTGTAATACTAAAATGTGACAGAAAGTACAGTGATAGTAGCAGGGTGGCACAACCCTAGGCTGCAGCAAATGAAGACAAGCCCAAGCGCTGCAGCTGCGGATGCTGAAACAGAGTAAGAAAAACCACTTACCTTCAGAAGACCTCAGGTAGGGATCTCCACTGAGATGCCCTCACTTCCACTGCCAACCATTAAATGAGGTCTGAGAAGGGGTTCCAACCCTTCCAGTCACTCAGGGAACATTGCATGCACCTGAGCTCCCCTGGGTTGGCCCTGCCTTCCTACCAGGTGCTCAATCACTGCTTCAGGCTGTGACTTAGCATTTCCATTACACCATCACAAAGTTGTATTTTCTGTTTTTCATAACTTTACAAAACAGGAACTATTTGGACTGAAAGTTTCTAGGAAATTTCAAAGGCACTCAGACTGATTTTAGAAAATTTCAGAAAAAAAAAATCAGAAAATTGCCAGAGAAATTCAGCCATTTCGATGAGCAAGGAACAAGCTCATTACAGGGACACATTTTATAGGAATGTTGATGCAAAGAGACTGAAGAAGGAATTAACAGATTCTGGAAATGGACAGTATTGTACAGGAGAGACAGGCTGAGTGCTCTAGACGACGGATGCTGTACCAGAGAATGCTATGGATCCTGAATAATGGAAAAGAATGAGACTGGACTAAGAGTGAAAAAGGGAAGGATGGTGGGACAGAACCAATACTAAAAAAAAAAAAAAAAAGTGTAGGGAATAGAAGGACTCTTGTTAAGAAGAAATCTTGAGTCTTAAGAAATACTTCTTAAGAAGAAATTTCAAGGACACCAAAATCCCAACACTATTGTAAAAAACAGTAATTTTCATGTATTTCCACATATGTAAGTCAGGGACCAAAACTTAAAAATTCCATAGTATAATAATTAGTCGTTCTTTTCAAACACATCCTTTAATGAAACGTTAAAAGTTCTCTCTTTTCAAGTGCTAAAATCAAGAGGATGCAGAAATGTCTGTTCTCTGTTGCAACAGCCAGGGAGGGTTATACCAACTCCCATCAGCAGGGATGCTGCCCAACATTTACAGGGATGTTCTGTGACTCTAATATTTGACTGTATCTGTTTCTGGACTCGGTGTCTAGTAGACTTGTGGACATACAAAAATAAGGATCTTTAAAAAGACATTATTTGCAGCCTTCCAAAATCACTTTGACATGCTACACTAATAAGCAACCTAACTTGTCTTTCCTTACCTTCTAGATAACAATCTTCTCACACGAGTGACGAGTGTTTCACTGAAAATTGTACTAAATACGGGTGTTCTTGCACAGCTATTGGCAAATTGAGGGTAGATGCAGATTTTAGACTTAAGAAAGAAATTTTTCACTATGTAGGTGCTGAGACACTAGAACAGGTTGCCCAGTGAAGTTATGGATGCTTCATCCTGGAAGTATTCAAGGCCAGGTTGGATGGAGCTCCAATGGACTTGGTCTACAGGAAGATGTCCCTGCCCATGGCAGGTGGGTTGGAACTAGACCTTTAAATGTTCCTTCCCACCAAAACTGTTTTATTATTCTAGGATAAACAAAGTGTTATTGCAGTCAAACAGGAGTGATTGCTTCCACTGTACGTGTTCTTTAGAAGTGTGTGATATACACAATCAAGCATGACACAAGAAAGTTCAAAGGATATTTAAACACACCTCAGGGAGCCACTATGTTTTCTACTGGCATTACAGAAAAAAGACTAATTGTATTTGCACAATGCATCTGTTTTATTTCTACCACTGCTCTTAATTTTTTGTTTGGTAAAGATTTAATGCAGTCTACTTAAAGAAACTTATAATAAAAAGCAGGTAATTAAGGACTAATCAATCAGAGATTATTGGACAGCCTGAATATATTTAGGTTCCACCATTTGAGCTATGCTTACTCATTCCTCCTGATTTTCTGTAATATCAGCAATAGACTAGAATTCTTATTGCTGGCATCAAGGTGGTGTAATATCAACACTGTTCTAGCTCTAAGTGCAAAGCACAGCACTATATGGCCTATTGTGGGAAAGTTAACTCCATCCCAGCCACAGCTGTTACAATTCTTTTGGCAAACATAGTCAGGATTGCCATATTAAACACATTTGTTTTTACTGAGAGCAAAAGATGTCATTTGAAGTGGTATACGCACCACCTCAATGTGCCCTTCATGAGATGTGTGAAATTGATGGAGTCAACTGAGTGAAAAAACACATCAGTTGGTGAGATTGTCATGGGTTCGTTACATGCACAGAGAATTAGGAGGTACAAGCTGCATCTGAACTACTCGTGTCCCCAGCTGATTGAAATGCCACATGTTAACATGAATAAACCGTTTGCAATAATAAAAAATATGTCTTAATGCTAATGGAATAATTATGTAATTTTCTTTTTAGAAAAAAGGGCTTTCCTGATTTCCATTTAGAAAGTTCACAGAATTTCCTAAAATTAAAACTTCTGTGTCTTGGAAATTCTCGTACTTGGTTTTCAGAAATGTTATTACTTATCCAATTATCTAGTGGAGCTATGTGAGAGACAAGCTGCAGTCAGTAGTCTAATATGATCAAATTTGACACCGCTTATTGCTTTCTTAGGTGTCTTTTTGACAGATTAGACTCGGTACAAAAGTCCAGGTGGAGGTTGCTGGATTATATGATCTTCCTTTATAATTTATCCAAAATAATCTTTAGCTTGAATTTGCTTCCTTGCTAAATCTGAAACAAGTGAAGCTGCCACTGATCTGTTGACACACTGAGTTCAAGTTTCTTCTTACTTAGTACACTGCGGAGTGTTTAAATGAGAATTCTCTGCTCCCCTTGGACAGGTGAAGATTGATTCCAGTGGTCTTGCAATCAGACTGTAAATCAAGGGAGTTAAGACTGACAGCATTTCATTGGTATGACCAAGAGAAGAGCCAGATTATTCTTTGCCAAGCTATATGACTATGGAGAACCATTCTAATATTTCTTCCTTTCTTACTACTTCACTATTGATATTGTGACAGGATTTGTAATACCATTAGGCTGTGATGCCAAGAGCAATCCTTTTAAAGAGTGTGACACTGAATACAGTCTGTGGCAAATGATGCCTTCAGTTAAAAAGTATAAATGTGACAGAACTCTCCCAGAACCTTTTACAGAGAATGTCTTGACCAAAAAGTGACAAAAGAGAAAACACTGCTTCAGCCTCTGTAACACAGCACAGAGACAGAAAAATCTCAACTGAAAATTCCTTTTTGGGCAATGATTGATCTCACTTTCATTTAAAGTGCTGTAAGTCACAAGGAATCACTGAAATCAGTTGGAACTACAGCCCTATACATTAGATGTCATAGGTATAAAAAAAAATTTAAGATATTTTTAATGGGTCACTTAGCTCTGCTCCTTAGTTTTACTTTGGCTCTAACGTTTATCAGCCTTGCTTGTCCAAACTAACTCTTAAAATAGAAATAGTTAGTGAGGTTTGACAGAAATGAGCATACTACATTGGATATTCAAATAGCAAGTAATACAGAATTTGTTGTAACGGGTCCATCTACTATTCTACAACTCCTCTTACACTTTATAGGACCATAAAGCATCTGAATGACAGCAAGAAAAAGATAAAAGTGTTCCTTCTTCACCATATTTCTCTGACTCATGAAATTTGATTATCTGTACAATCACAGCTACAAATAGTATTAGTAAATATAAATTACCCAGCCTATTAGGTAAGGACACATTATCTGTTTTCTGTTCCATTGAAAATTCCATGGACTACCTATTTTCTTTTATGTGTCTTAAGTTCACTGGCCAGAACTGCATGAGACATTTCTTTCACTGAAATATGAATGCAGAAAACACCCCTATTGCCCTTCTGAACACTGGACTGTTTCCCAACTGCTTCCCACTCTTTCCAAACAAAACCACACTAGGATGAGAATCTCACTGGTATGAATTGGTAAAGGCAGTTCATATCTTCCGAATTTTTATAGTCTTTGAAGTGCTTTTTATGTAAATCTCACTAGCTTGCTGCATTTTTATGAGATATCATAGACAGACCATTCTATATTCCAGTTTTCTCGATAACAACTGGGAACAGCTGTACTGGAAAGGAAAATGCAGCTCTTGAAAAGCATCTGTCATGTCATCATGGTATCTTGAAAGAACTATAATTAATGAGGAATGCTACGTTTCCGGTTATTACTCATTTGCTAGAAACTTGGCCTCTTCTCTGTTTTTTCTGTTGTTGTTTTTGGGTGGGTTGGATTTGTCATGGTTTTGTTCTTATTGTTTATTCTTATTGTTTTGTTCCTCTAGAAATCATTTTATCTGGTCTTAATTTAGGATCTTTAAAAATGCATCTCCTAGTGTGATCCAGTTTTCTATTGTAATGCTGCAAACAGATAAAATAATACTGATGAAATTGACTGTTTTGTGTCACTACTAGTTCACTGATCACTGTGTATTCCATTACTATCTGCATGCAAGGCCTTCAACACCATACCTATATAAATATTAAATTTAATGGAATTAAATGATGACATAGAAATATGGAATAGATAATTAATGATTAAGCAATTATTACTCTTTCTTACAAGTCCCAAACTGTCCTACGAGGCACTTCAGTCTTGCAGGGCAAAATTCAATGCTAAATTCTAAATTAACAAGGTACTTGTAAAATCACAGACTACCTTTTTCATCTCCTGTTACTACAGACTGTTTTTAAGCTTCTCAGCTAGCTTTTTCTTGATCAAAAGAGAAAGTAGTTTAAAGGAAAGCTTTTCCTCTGCCTTTATTGGTCACCTTTAAGTGAATATTTGACTGATGGGACCTAGTCAAGTTTTACATTTAAGAGACACTTAATGAAAAGGTACATCATTCTTAAACGGTCCTTAATTGGTTTGTGTGATGTCTGTGTTGGTACTTAGCAGAGGATTGAGTTTCACACTAAAGGTTTATTTCTACTAACCCTCATGCCGAGTATCCCTTTCTCCCTTGTGCACTGCCTTATTGATTTTTCCCAGAGTAATTTTCTTTCTCAGTTCTACAATTCTAAATCTTTTTCTCTGTAGTTTTTATAAAAGAACAAAATCATTTCTTTTAGATCTCTTATATCAAATAAATTAATTTTAACTTTATTTGTTTTTGCTTGTAAACTATAGCAAGCTATCAAGATCATCTAACATTCACTGTTTCTATCCTGTATATAAACTTTAACATTATGCCCTTTCAAATGCAATTGCCAGTATTTCCTTGACATATGAAATAAGCACATGATCTCAGTAATTCCTTTAATTATTGTCACTGCCTGTGGGCCAAATACGATCTTATTTGCACTGCAGTTCTCTTATAACTCTGAAGTAGCGTTTCCTGATTTTTCTATATATTGTTTCAGGCACTACTACAAGTACTCCTTCAAAATCAATGCCTCCTATTTTACTATGTTGGCCCACAATGCCAGGAGAAAATGGTGGTGGTATGGCAGTAAAGGCTGAACCTTCCCACTAATACTCCATTACGTTCTGTTGCAGTGTAACAGATGGCAGCAGAAGGGCACTCTGACAGAATGGCATCTGACATGGGAGTGCCTATAAAGCAAAGGTGTGTCATTGAATTCTTCTATGCGAAAAAAAATGGCACCCATTGACATTCATCAATGCTTGTTGAATGTTTATAGAGACCAAACTATTTGCACTAGCAAATAGCCTTAATTATGCCCTCTGTATCTGTTCTAGCTCCTATGGAAATAAATAAGAAGCATTACTTTCAGAGCAACCTATGTACTTTCAATCTACTACCTACAACTGTAGCACACAATAAGAAAAGAAAAAAAAAAAGATCAGTAAAAGTATTATTCTACAAAACCTAAAGGTGAGGTATATTTTTCAAGGTATTTCAATAATTACTGACTTGATACAAAACTCAAGAGCTTTTTAGACAGCCTGACCCAGGCTTGATCTATCACAGATTAGTAGAGTTCCTCTTTTGAATATAACAACTAGCTTTGGTACATTAAAAATATTTTTCTAGTTGTAAGGAACAATATGTCTGTTGATAAATTATAATTTCTAATGCCAATGTAGCATCTTGTGTAGCATCTGTACCTTCAGGACATAGGCTGGGACTTCATGGGCAAACATAAGCAAGAAACACTGGTCAGAAAATTCAGGTTTAGAGTCATGTTTCACTGAAGATCTTACAGGCACAAAAACAATAATGCATACCTAAATGCCTAAATACCTAAATGATCTAAAGGAAGATGTTACAATGCTTTAACTGTTACAATGATTCCACAGGAAAGGCATTTTCCATGAGTTAGTGTCAAAAGAAGCCCACCTCTTATGGTTTGACCTAACATGCCACAGTAAATGACATTAGTGACATAACAGGCAAGGAAAAATGAAGATAAGTCATTCTATCCTGACCAGAAGTCAGGGAGGTAGCACAGCAAACTGTATGTCAGTGAAGGACACTCGAAAAGGGAAAAGAAAACACAATGAAAGCAAGGAAAGCAAAGCCCAGTATGGGACCAAAGAAAACCAACAACCAGAAACCACTACTGAAACATCAAGAAGTAACCTGCTCTCACAAACATACTTGACATATATTACCACTAATTATACTGATTTAAGGGGAAAAATGTATTTTAAACACTACATATATGTGAAATCAGAACTTTTAAAGTAGCTCAGTCCTGTTAAAGTAAGGAAGACTAATAACAAAGCACAGATTTTAATTTCAATCACAATACTGACATAATTCTCATTACTGATCTCTGTTACACTCACCACCACAATGCTTGGTATTCCCAGCAGCCAGGAAGAAATAGTGGGTTGAAACCAGCACAAGCCAGTTGCTCTTTTTGAAACTCTTTTGCTAGATACCTAATCTCTATGCTTTATATTTGGCTAAGCAATGTACTCACTTTCCCCACGCCTGTCAGGCTATCTCAGTGATAAACACTACGAAACTTAGGAAACAATCAATTGATCCAAACAACAGACACAGGTGTTTATTCAAAACAAAGGCCAACCTCTTGTCCCCTTGTACTGGGGTAAAGTCAGCATTCTTCGCAACAGCAGCGGCCAGTTACACCCTGCATTATTCTCTGGGCATCTCCCTTGCCCATTTCCACTGAGTCTCCTTCCACTGTAGGACTTTACTGGACACTCCTACACCCAGTAAAGTCTAATATTATTTTTAGAGCTCTTTGAGTCTACAGGTGTTTTTGCTGAAAAAGGTTAACTGATACATTAAGAAAAAACAATAATACAACCTTTTTTTCTAACGTATGCCAGAAAAGGAAAATAATGCATATGTAGTGTAGTAAAACCAAACATTAGAAATGGGATATGAAACACCATGTAAGAGACTGCTACCAGTAAATATATCAGTAAAATATAAATGATTAGATTAGTAATAATGTGCTATTAGTTACCAAGTCAGTGATGGTAAAAGTGATAACTATGGTTTGAAATGCTTTTCATTGTTTTAGTTATGTTTAAACAACTATTTTGTGGTCATTCCACTAATTCACTAACTGATATGAATAAATTTCATTTCAGTATGAGTCTTGTCACTTGAAATATACCATTCAGAGGAAGAAGAGAAGGAGTTGAGGAAATGTAAGTGTATCATTTTGGAAAATTATAACTACCTCCTCCAGCAGAAAGTGTCATGATGAAGTAGTAATGATCATTTTGAACCATTACTGTGTGTGCTCATCTGCCAGCAGAGATTTAAGCCACTTTCATGTCATGCAACAGTAAATTATTCTGGCAATTCTATTAGCAATTTATTTTCCAGATCTCTCTATTATATTTCAGGAAAAATAGCTCTTAATCAGAATTACAATTTTAAATAATCTGGTATGGTTTACTTAATAGAATATGATAGTCTATTATGGCAAAGCCTATTGAGAATTTTTAATCAGTTGATCATTAACCCAACAGACTTTAATACCTTAGACAGAACAGTTCATGTCTACTGGGGTGAATGCAGATGCATTGCATGTGCTATAAATCCATAAATTAAAAACCTGTTTGAATCTGCTTAAAGCCTGTTACAAAAGCTGACTGAAATTCTTTTCCTGGGAAATTCCAAGTTGATATTTTACCTTCCATTCATTTCACTCTGCAAAAAAAGAGATCTGACTGTACCCCTAAGAGACTTAAATACACTGACATGACAAGAGATACCTGAAGGTGTGAGTAATTGACTGTAGAAATTTTCACCTGGTTTAAACTCATTTTGTGTTAAAAGCAACTGAAATGACAAAAAGTGTTAATGATATTAAAATAAATGATTGTGAAATGTGAGAGAATGAAAAGCACACTCTCAATCTGCATTGGCAGGCTTGATTTGAAGGCTTCATTCAAACCTCCCAAGCCACTATTCATAGCTATTGTTCCGTGTTATGTCATCGACTGGGAAGAGATTGCCTCTGTCATCTCTGCAATTCCTCTTCTACTTCTATGGCTGTAGGCTGCTACTAGAATCGCTGCCAGATAAAGCAAATGCATTTACCACAATCTCTCAACCGAGGGCTGATGTCCTAAGTCCCTAAATATCTTGACAATCCTCTGATGAGTCCTCTCCAGTTTGCCAACATTTCCCTTGACCTGAAAGGCCTGAAACCAGATGTGATATTTGAGATGCAGCCACAACAGTAACGAGATGACATATAATGTAGCCCAGTATGTGATTTGCCTTATTCACAGTAAGAGGGCACTGCGTGCTCACATTCAGTCTTGTATCCCTTGTAACTCCAAGTTTCCAGCAGGGCTGGCTGTTTCTTAGTCAGTGGGATCCCAGTCTTTATCAAGGCATAATGTTTTTCCATCCCACTACAAACTTTGATCTTCATTTTGTTGATCCTTATGAAGTTTATGTTGGCTAGATTCTCAAACTTTGCACTGAAGTTCTATCTTTTGCTACAACACATGTGCAATTTAGGATCATCTGCAATTTGGCCAACTGTGTATTCACTTGCTTCATAGAACCACTTAGGCTGGAAATACCCTTAAGATCAAGTCCAGCCATCAAATTAACCAATAATACAATGACTACCACTAGACCTAAGCACTGTGTCCACACATCTCTTAAATACTTCCAACAAATCCACCACTTCCCTATCATCCAGGTAATTGATTAAGGTATTTCACATGAACAGCTTTAGTGTTTACCCCTGCATACTCTCACATTAAAGCAATGGTTGGCCCCTTTGATGGTCTAGCTAATTTTCAGACCCTTTAACTACCCAATCATTCAGCCCCAACTTTGTTTTCCAAATGTGAATACTGTGAAAAAGAAGACAGTGCAAAAAGCCTTTCTTGAGTCAAGTTTTAGTACATTCACTATAGCTCCCTTCTCCACCACTGCCTCTTTAGATGAGTAGTTTTCAGGCTGGTACAGTAAGACTTACCATTCTCAAGTCCTTGTTGACTGCTCCCAATTATCTCCTTGTAATTCATTGTTTTTGAGAAAGAAAACCACCTCAGAATAGCTACTGCCTCTTTGTTCAGCCACATCCTTGTGCTCTGCAGGGCTAGATTCTAATCAGTACTTCAAATGCTCTCAGGTAAGTTTTCTAATTACCAGATTGCTGACCATTCTGGTCTCTTCACCTGACTTGTATCCATTCTGAAAAAGTTCCCAGATGAAATTTTCATGATTTCCTATATGTTTCAGTTTGAGCAATCTTTTTCCTGATAAAAACATTTATGGAAAAAAAAAAAAAAGGATTTTTGCTGATTAATATAATAATGATATAATCTATCATATTTGTTAAATATTAACAGCATTTAACAAGGCAAGTGAAGAAACATAAAAATACAAAGGAGAAATGGCTGTCTAAATCTAATGAATGCTATTACTTGCATCTAGTAAAAGCCAGTATCAACATCTCTTGTATGTAAATTTATGCCTCCCTATATGCATATACGAATTCTGCTCACAGCATTATTGTATTCACAGATACACATATAATTTCTCAATTCTGAATGTGCTCAGAGTTATAGGCGACCCTACCCAGCTTCAGACAGTTGCAGATATGTCAAGATGTACAGAAAAGGAGCTTGGGGAATGATAACCTGATGAAAAAAAAGTGTATATAGGTCCTCAGTTAGGCAGCAGGCAAGCATGCATCTTCAGCATCGTCATTTTGGAAACAGGCAACTCAGACCCAACTGCTTCCTGAAGCTTGCCAGACCACTGCAGTTATTTTGCACAATTCTGTCACTTCAGCAAGCCAGCATGCAAATCCTCTCTGTTGCACCTTATGTGGACACACCTGCCCGTTCAATGGCAAGACAAAACTGAACAATGTGAGTTTCCTATGGTTAAACATAGTAATAAAAAGGGGCTTAAGCTTGATTTCTCTGCCTTTACAATACCTCCCAAAATATCCCTTGTGGCTATCTCAAATTTGAGTCAAGTTTTGGGTTCAGAGGAAAAACAAATAATTACAAAGCATACTGCAGGAAAATAGAAAGGCCTCTCCATTATTTCTTTAATTAATGCTTTTCAGTAACCAATAAGCATTCATTAGTATTAAAATGTCCATTTTGTACTCTTTATTCCAGAAAAACACGTTGTATGCTGAGAAATATCAACCTTCCTTGTAATGAAAGTTTTAATAGCCCAGTTATAAACTTCAGACCTGAGATTATAGAGCAAACAGATCTTTCCTACAGCTACGCAAACACAACTGCTAAACTAAAACAAATCTTATTTAATATAAAATTGTATCATCAGCATTAAATACACATTAAATGAGCTTTTTAAGGCTTTTTTTTTCCTGTAAGCAGCAGATGTTATGAATAACAATCCATAAAATCCTCTGAATTCTAAAAAAGCGTATTCCATAAAACTTTCATTTAAATCTTTAATAGAGCTCAAACACACAGAGTGGTGATAATGGTGGAATACTGCAAGTAGAAAACCATTAGAATTAACTGAAATAAGATTTGATCTTTTAAAAAGATCTCAGATCTCTTTACAGCAGTTTAAATAAGCTAAGCAAAATGTAGCTACCTAGTGAATTAGCACAATTTCTGCTCCATGAACTGAACTGTATGTAAGCCATATGCAAAATCAAAACAAAACAAAACAAAACATCCAAAACCTGCCCTTCAATAGGCAAGATAATTTAATATGTTTCCTCTTAAGAAAAAAAGACTCAGTAGCAATAGCTTTATCCTTTTTATCACCACAGTATCTTGGGAAAAAAGAAGAAACAACAGAAATAAAATTTAGAGTAGAGGGAAACTAAACATCTTTAAAAATATCATCCCAATAGATTTTAGTGTACAGCGTTTAAGGATGAAGACAAGAGCAAGCTATTAAGTACTTCAATTAAAGTCAATTAACCACTCATGTCTTCTGCTGTAGCCTTCTCTGCCAACTACATAACATGTACAAGAAGAGTTTAAGTATTGAGGGGTTAAACAGATACTGCAAGAATAATTACCCACGGAGACAATAACAATAAGCAATGAATAGGTAAAAGCAAATCTTGTGCTATTTTGTGGCTTTGAAAAACGTGTTGCATAATGTAATAGAATATGTTTTCCAGTCATCTCCTACTAATATGCCAATGCTGGGAGACTTCTGGAAATATAAAGTATTTTTTAAGTTGGGATATTGTATACGAAGGATAGCTTCATCTATGTAGGTCAGTGAAAAAATCCAAACTCTTGGAGTCACAGATGACCAGAAAATATGAGGGCTGTTCTGAAAATAATGCCTCCTATTTTGTTATGTTGGCCCACAGTGTCAGAGAAAAACACAGACAGCATGGCTGAGCCTTTCCACCAACACTCCCTTACATTTTTTTGCTGTGTCACATATAGCAGCAGAGGAGCAGTCCGACAGAATGGCTTTTGACATGGAAGTGCATATGAAGCAGAGGTGTGTCACTGAATTCCTCAACGCAAAAAAAATAGCACCCATTGACATTCACTGATGCTTGCTGGATGTTTATAGAGACCAAACAGTGGATGTGAGCACAGTGAGTTGGTGGGCATTGCGTTTTAGCAGTGGCAACAGCGGGTCAGATTTTTACAAGTGTGGCATGCAGGCTCTTGTTCACTCCTGGCAAAAATGCATAGTTAATGGTGGTGACTACGTTGAAAAATAGTATTTTGTAGCTGAGAATGTGCTCTGCCATCAGATATAGTGCTACTGTACTCTTTGCACTTGTAGTTTCCATAGAATGAAGTAGGAGGCATTATTTTCAGAATAACCTAAGTATTTTGCTTGTTGGAATTTTAACATGAAGATATCAGTTCAAAGATACTGAACTGAAATCCACTGCAAGAAACCTAATGTTTTCAGAAAATGTTTTTGCAATACTTTTTGTTTAAAGATAAGCAAAACAGTATAAAAGAACTCTGCTGCACACAATTAATTTCAGCTGTACAACACTTCATACACTAATTCTACACCTCAGAGTGCAAGCAGCGCTCTGTCACACCTCTGTCACACCTCTGTCAGACCTGAATCTGATATAGATTCTATTCCACGAAGATGATACAAAAATCAGCCACAACATTAACACATTCTTTCAGTGACAAATAAATCTTCTACTCTCAATACAACTTTGACTTGCTTTAATTTTGCAGAACAATACTGTAGAATAGAACATGGAAATAAATCTGTCTACAGGATTAAATAGTTGAAGCAGAATTTCATTACGTAGCCACCCGATTAACACTGATAATTATTGCGATAGGTTGTCCTGTGCACAACATCTAGTTTGGAACATGTTACAAAATTTAGGTATTTCCCACCTACAGTAGCTTTCAGTGCCTGAAATTTGCATTTCATCAAATATTTACTACTTACACCCATATAATTCTCTCTGGTTTTAACTGGGCATTGTTAGATTGTCACCTGCCAAGACACTAACTTTCTGATTCATCGCACTCCCAGATCTCCACTTGCATTTTCACCTGTGCCCTCATGTCTTCGATTATTTCTGGATTTGGTAATACACTTACATGATATTTTATCTTGTAAGTTATCTGTGAACTGAATCTAAATTCTTATCAAGTATCTGAAAGAGACTATATGGAAACAGAATTTATGAACCAATTTAAGTATTTGCTTTAATGTTTTGAAACAGTCAAATTCTTCTCTAAGCACTTCTGAAGGCTTATGAACATTCATCACTCATACCTGAAAATGAACTGCACAGCCATTTATTTATGATCACACTGCAAACACCACAGTACTCAGAGACTACACAATACACACACTAGAGCAAACAGACCAAGAACACTGTAATTAAAGGAGGTTAACATTGTATCAGCTTTTGCTAGTTTATTGCTTAGTACAGCAGCAAATAGAGGACTCATGTGCCTACACACTCCCTGCTGTTGAAACAGGCGAGTCTCACTACATACAAGAACAGTTTGAGACTCATTTAGAAAACTGCATGTGAATGAAATACTGGAGTGAGCGTTTCGCTACTTTGCAACTGAAGTACCATATTCTTCCCTTGGATGTTTAAATGTGATCTCTGTTTTGATTAATAATAATACTTTTTGTCATTCTTACTTAAATCAATTACACCACATAAACATAACTGAAGGAATCAATTTCTTGACACATTATTTCTTCTACACTTATTTTGTAGAGTTAATGAAACATAACATAAAAGGAAGAGAACTTTAAGAGCCCTTCCAACCCCAACCATTCTACAACTATACAAAGATACATTCTGAATAGCATAGATTGATCGATGACTACATGACACAAAGCACAGTCTTTTCCTGCTTTGATTCCTCATCCTTGGGATTCTTTCTTTGTCTGTACTTGAGTTATCAATTAGTTATTTGTAATGGATAATTATTGTGCCAATAAGTATTTGCAAATGCTCATTTTTTTTCTTTGTAGTTATGTCTCTGTAGTGTAATATTATAGCATAGAATTCATCACCTGTCACAAAATCACCCTGTAGTTTTAGAATTTATTATGGTTGACTTCACTTAGGATGCATTTCACCTGAAGAATTTTAAAGGACTAGTGAAGATCATGAATGTGTTAATAAACCCAGTACAGTAAACCTCTGACACAGAAGATTAGCTTTTGTCTCAGTCTAGATGTAGTGACTAAAACACTGCTCTGGGTAATACTTGCACAGGCCTCAGCAGGGAATAGGGCTGTAATTAAAGGAAGCACGTGACCCCTGTAAGAGAAACAGTGAAAGCAAAAACATCTGCATTTTTTCTTTGAATAGCAAGATTCTGGTAAGAACATAAAGTAATGGAAAAGCATTTTTTAAAATTTTAAAAATTCTTTTTCCAAGTAATAGAATGGAGAATGTGATCATTTGATTCTATTTTGACAAGAAAGAAGTCAGAATATTTTTTTGGAAGACTGAGAATTTTAAGCCACAGTTTCTCCTGGATAGAGATCTCTAGTAAAAAAAAAAAAAAAAAAAAAAAAAAAAAAAAATGTTGCAGACTCTATTATACAAATTTTTTTGCAGCTTGTCAAACAAAGAGGAAATTAAGAACTAATATTTCATTCATTAAGCCAGGCTCAATTTGTTACACCTCTGTTGTTTCCTCTATATCCCCCAAGACAGAACTTGAGAGGATATTTAGGTTAGATGTTTGGAGGAAATTTTTCACTCTGAGGGTGGTGTGGCACTAGAACATTGCCCACTGATGGTATGGATGCTCCATCCCTGAAGGCATTCAAGGTCAGGCTGGATGGGGCCACGGGTAGCCCCCAAATCAGAGGGGTGGAACTGGCTGACTTTAAGATCCCTTTCCAAACCAAGCCAATCTGAGATTCTATGACTCCGCTCACTTTTAGAAAGTGCTGTCAGAGATTGGGTTAGGAAAGGTATCACTGAAATATCTTCTAAGTGAGTGGCATGCACTGTATATTCATTTTCTGTAGACTTCTCCAATAAACCTGGAATTCAACACCAGTGAGTAAAATTCTGCAATGTCCTTGCTTATAGTTGCTACTACCTGCTTACACACAAGGCATGGCACCCCATATTGCTGTCTGTCACTGCCTGAAATCAAAGACTGACTACTATGCCTCCTCCTGTGGTCATTCCACACAGGGTCAGCAGAGGAACCTATCTGGAGTAGTGTGATGTACAGCCTTGGTGTAGATTGACAAAAGCAAAAAGGGAAAAGCCAAAACCTGGAGTGAAGGTTCTTCTATACAGAACTTAGCACAGACAACATGGTAGCTCAGGCAAAGGAAGGGAGAGCAATACATTATGAAAATACTATGTGAAACATGCACTACACATTATGGAAATTATAAAGACATTAAATCATACATGAATGAAAACAATCAGATGAAATATAAGAGCTAAAGAAAAGGAAGGTATGTTGTTCCTCACTCACTCTAGTTAAGCTCTTGCCTTGAAAATTTAACATTAATGATGATGCTGACTGTAGGAAGTGCTGTATACTGCCAGCTGTTCTGTTCAGCTTCAGTAAGAGGTTAATAAATCAGAAAAGGTCAGATATCAGGGTAAAAAAGCAAAATCTTCCCCTCGTGTATTTTACAAGTCTTCTCCTTTTGGGACAGAAAGTCCTGACTTTCTTGTATATGATGTATTTGAGAACAATTGTAATATAAGTAAGTAAAAGCTGAAAAGAAATTTTTGGGGAAGGACAGAGTATCCAGTAATACTGCGTGATTCTTGAAATACTGAATCATTTTCAGAAATGTCAGTGTATTTCAGGGCTCAAACTGGACTTCCATTGGAAACTTTTCATGTACTTTTAAGAGATATGGAGTAGGTTTGTAATTACTGTTCATATAAACACAAAATAGTCAAAAAGTAAGCCAAGCAGTTCAGCTTTTAGAATCAGTGCTTTCAACCAGCATCGCAACACGTTTATCTCAAAAGGAATACAAAAAGTAAAAATACAGACACATTATAGGTAAATTCAGATGAATTAAAAATGTGTCTCCTTTACCAAAATCTCAGGCATTTCCTATGCAATTTAAAGATGAAGTTCTTTTATTATAATCAAATAAATTAGATAATAATAGTAGATATCATACATACACCAAACAATAGAATTGCAAATATGAGGCAAAAAAATATTGTTAGTGGTAGGGAACACACTTTCTAAATATTGGGAATGCAGATTAATGGTGTTGATTAATTTGTACATATCAATGGCAAATAGAAAACTGTTTTCAAGAAGCTACTAACTAAATTTAAGAAAATTGCTGGCAAGGTGGTGGAGGACAAAATGAACTTGAATCATATCCATCATTAGACATTGATGCGTTCCTCTGAGAGAACCTGATCAGTCTTTTCTGTATCTTTCACCTTGAGCTATGCTATAAGCTAATTGTAGAATATGCTATCATTTGTCAATGGACAGCTACAATTTTAGAACATAAGAAAATGATTTTTCTTCCTCTCACCACTTGTTTTCTCCTATTGATTTCTTGTTTATTCAAGGAGAATGTATTCACACGATCAAAGCAAATGATTAGGTTTGTAAAATCTCTCTGATTATTGAATTAAAATTCAATTCGGAAGAAGAATGGGGACAATTGGGTCAGCAAGTAATTCAGATTCCAATTCTACAAACACACTCTCTGAAAAAAATTTTGTCTACCTCTTTTTTTTTTTTTTCCAAAGAAAAATGCTCCTTCAAAATTATGATTTTTGGGAATCCTTTAAGGCAGTCAAGGCTGGTTAAAGCATGTCCACTAGGAATAGTCTAACATGCCTACTTTTTCAACTTCTACATAACTAAATTCACATACAGTTTGAGGAAAAAAATACCTACCAGCTGTTTGTTTTTATTAGTAAGAAGAAACAAAAAGGTTATGTTAAGCTTCTTCTGTAGGTTTAACTGTTGCTAGGATTCTGCTACTACTTTGTTCACCCGCCATTGTTAGGTTTTCTCTTCCCAAAGGAGCAAATTACATCAACTATTTGTTTTCATCTGCTTAAGTTTCAGAAGTACAAAATCAACTGACCTTATCTGATTTTTTTACAGTAGAAATGCTTCCTAGCAAGACAAAGAGCTGATGAAAAAAAATGGCCAACTTGTTACTATTTAATATTTAGTAGAATGAAGACAATACTTCTGGAACAGAAAGCTGTCTGCAGATTACTTGATATTTCCTAATATTAAATTAAATCCACTTAATTCTAATACAGAAGAGGGAGACATGGATCAAACTCTTAATTTTTAGATAAAAACAGAACATGTCTGAGTGAGCACACAAGAAAAGGAATTATTTTCTGGTTGATCAGAAAGGAGAAAAGCAAAAATGCCATTTGCTTCACTACAGAGCAAGGGTCTTTACTGAAATAACTGGGAAATTGAATATTTTGAAATTCTTCACAGATGCCTATAAACACTGTAAAGAAAGTTCAAAGAAGTGTGTAGTTACTGCATCAGGAATACAGCCTTGTATAAACCTTTGACTGCATACCTTGGGACAAACTTCACTTTTACACTTACATATGGAATTATATATGAAAAGGAAATACAAATGGAATTTTGTTGAACTTATTTGAGGATAAACTCGGAAATCAAAGCGAAGTGGTCAATTTGCAAGACATCTTTTCTCTCCATATATTTTTGTGAACTATGGGACCTGTCCATTGTATAAGTGGAAATTAGATTGTGTTCCTCAGTAATGAAAACTATGTTCGGTGGAAAAACCAATGAATCTTTTTGTGAGGAAGCTCTGTGTCAGCCTGATCCAATGTCTCTCAAGTTCAATAGAAATGATGAAGATCTTCTGCAATGCATCAGCCAGGAACATATAGCATAGAAACATGGTTTTGTGGCATGAGGGAAAGGAAAATCCTTTTACTGAATAACAGTTCAGAAGAAAAGTCTGCAAGACTCTATAAACTCACTGAGTTCTATTCCCTAACTGTCTTGTTTCTCCTTTCATCATTTATATAGCTCTTTAAAGAAAGACTTACAGGTTCTATGTGACCAGTGCTTATTATGGCTTGATGAAGTTGCTTTGTAAAGGGAGATAAAAAGGAGAGAATAGCAGAGGTTACTGAAATAGCTAAGTGGGCGATTATTTATCTTAGTATCACTAATCTTGCATTTGAAGTCTTCTTCAGAGAAACATTTTACCAATTAGCAACATGGACAGTTACTTAAGCTAATAAAGCAGAAAGCTTGCCCCTGAAAATAAACAAAAGATATCGTGTATATATTGGTCTAAGACATGCCTGGTCTTTACACTCTGCAGAAATTCCCAAAGCAGTCAACTCTTTAGTTGCCACCTCTACAAAAATAACAGTTTTTACTGTTACCCTTTCCTTGGTTATTCTCTGATAAATAATGGATGCTGAAACTTTAAAGACTAAAAGGCAGACAGAATCCTCTTTAACATTATCATTCTCTAGGTCTGTATTTATTAAGAAGCTCTATACCTTCCAAATCTCTGTTGACCCATCTGGGATACTTAGAGGCAGAGAAATAATCTGATAAAGTATAATTTTATCTTCCACCAGTACATAAAATTTTATAGGTATCATATAATAGCATACCTAATAAAATCTACCATAATAAATGGCAAGCACAGACAATGTTGTCACTGACCAAAGGCAAGAACCAACAACTTCCTTTTAAGTTACTGAATAAGTCTATTTATCAGCACAGTCAAGCTGAGCATTCAAGAAAGCTTTATTCAGATGCACATGAAGAAATTTCTCCTATCTTTTTTCATAAAACGTATTTTATGACATTTTAATTCTATATAGCATTTTATTTCATTGTCTAGAGCAAGACATGAGAAAGTATTTTTTCTGATCCCAAGGAAATTTTGCATTAAACTTATACCTACTGTTCTATACAACTGTCTACAAGAATATAAAGAATGAAAGGCAATCGAGCACAAAGATATATTTTCAGAAATGTACTTTAAACACCTAAGAAAGCTGAACAGAGAAGATGACAGTAGCTTGTTGGGATCTACATTGGTGGGAGTTCTGTTGTCCCTCAAGCCTGTCCGGGAAACATTTAACAGGTCCACAGGCTATTTACAAGCTGTAAGAGATGAGAATCCCAATACTGTCTTTCTGGCTTTTTATTTTCTGAAACATTTGATCAGTGGAAATTTCCATTCTGATGTTGATCCTTTGTCAAGTAGCTTTTTTTATGTTTCATTTTTGTTTTGTTCCCTCCCTTTTCCCACTGTATAGCTTATTCAACAGAGGACTGTACTTTTTATTATTGAAATTAGAAAAAAAACCACACACAAAATAATCCTTGAAATATTGAATTCTATACTGAAAGTGTGGTAGAGTGATGTCATTTCCTCTCTTGGAATTAATTTACTTTTATTTGTAGCATTAGCATTTGTATATCTACATATTTTCATTTTGTAGAGTCTTTTGCAAGAAAGGCTCAGAAGTTCATTTCTGAGTCAAGATCTATATTAAGATCTTTTAATACATCTTTTTAGGCTCTTTCCATATCAAAATATTTAAGACATTTATTTATGGTCTGATTTCCCGTTCTCATATTTAACTGGAAGAATTACAATTGCTGCATTAACTAAGGATCATGTGAGGAGACTCATAAAAATGGATAGCATGATCATATCTGGAATTTACACAGGACCCTATTGAATAAAGCATATTCTGCTCTTACTGTAATATCATTCTCCAGAGCTTTAAAGTCTTTCAAGTGGAATAAAGATGTTGCTATAATGACAGTGAACGTAATGAGATTAAATGTAGTTGGGAGTCAAGGTAAATGGCCTTACATCAGAAAGAATGTAGTAAAACAGATTTTTATAATGAAGACAAAGGATATTACCAGCACATTTTTGCTACATTTCTTTGGCAAAGTAAGGCCACAGCAGGACATGCCATGCAATACAGATTCTGTGTTCCTTTCAATATTTTACATTTAATAAAACCTGCATGCTATTAGACATCAAAGAATAAGAAGAAATATCTTCAATAAGCATTGAAATCTGTATTAGCAATGTATAACCTCCCTAAAAAACTGAAAATCTGTTTTTAAGGATTTAAAAATAATTTAAGGCACTGCATCAGAAGTGAACTATATTTTGTATGGAATCTAGTCACAGTAAAAAACTCAAGACTCAAACTGAGGTCTGCCCAACAAAGGAAATACATATGGGTCTTCCCTGAGCTGATATATCATTATGCAGACCCTTATTCCAGTAATACAACCCAACTGTTTCTAAAACTCATTTTTACTCTGTTACCTGTAAAATTTCTGAATAAATTTATTAAAAATAATGTGCTATTTGAGAGTCTATCTTTAAACACATGAAAAAAAAAGAGATGATCAAGAGTGTTGTCACAGACAACAAAATCACAGACTGTTGTCATATATCCATAGATATAGCATTCCATGGATGCCATGAACTGCTGATATATAGCCATAGATATAATATTCCATGGGTATAACTATGGATATAATATTACCCCAACCATGTTATTATCTTTAATATTAGCAATGTCTATCTTAAGATGCCATCCTAAACTTGAAATCAGCAATAAAATTTGATGTTTTGGGTACTGCATCCTCCTGATGGATAAGAGTATTTCTAGCAACAGCAAGTTGAATACTGGTAAATTGTCAAAGAAATATTGTTCTATTTCCATAAAAAAGTTAGTAGACATAACTTCCATGAAAATTAATGAGTAGTTGGTTGCTCTGATTTTTTATTTCAGCTATTGAAATCAACAGTTACTGAAGATGAGCTTTTTCAAAAGAAGCAAATGTATTTCAATGAGAATTGGGCATCAAAATCCCCCATTTAGCTTAAAAAACAGAAATTTTAAAATCTGAAATTCTTACAGCATCACATTTCTTAAAGTTTCAGACACAACATATTCCCCAGAAATGCACCAATGGTTGTACATGGAAATTGATTTTCTCTGCATGTGTGTGGCTAGTTAGCTCTGTAGGTCTCTACAAATACATTTGATCACAAAATCACACAGTAAAATCTTTAAAGATTGTAGGTGGATTGCAGCATATGTTAATCAGTTTTGCAGTTTAATGAGCCTAAATATTGTTGCCTATCTGTCTGATTAGAAAGCAAGTATTTTGGTAGACTTCTGCTTAGCTGAAGTAAAAATAGAAACAGTTAATGTTTATGATTTTTGCAGAAGACCTTAATTAATACGTAAAATCATTTGACTGTGAACGGAAAGAAATAAAATAGAGCTTAGCCTTAACAAATTGTAGTCTTATAACACTGCCACAAGTATAGAGGAGCATGAAATGAAAACCTTCCCATTCAGGTAGAACACAGTGAAATATAACCAGCACTTATTAAATAAACATTTTTAAAACCCTGTCTTATGCTGATGGTGTTTTCTATTAGCAAAGTAACCAATTCCAAAACTCTATCATAACAATTCTGTCAGTCAGCAAGACATAGCTGGAAGGTTTGCTAGTTTTTGAGGTGCTGCAAGATACTACAAGAATTTAGCTGTCTATACATGGCACAGGGCAACCTGTATTATGTGGTCCTGCTTGAGCAGCCGAGTTGGACCAAATTTTGCGAATTTGTTTTGCATATTCACTTGAACTGTCCATACAACACTGTTCATGATCTAGCAATCAGTTTCTTGTCCAGCAAACAGTCCACTGTTCAATGTTTTGCTGCATTAGTTTTCTTATTTACGAAATAATAAAACTGAGCTTCATTGCTTGCCACAGCAGGTGTAAACAAAACCAACGTATTTTGAGAGTAAAAGTGTAGTACAAGCATTGAAGCTCAAACATGTGGACAGAATTGCCAGCTTTTTATATGTAGAGGAGTGAAATGCCCCCAAACAATGGCTTGTTCAACTAGTTATTAATACTATCAGAACAGGCCAACTTCAGCAAAACTAAGTGATTCCCACTTGTGTAGCAGTATGGAAGTCCTGAAGTACCTGTGTCCAAAGCATTTTACTTCAAATGAAATACTAATGTCTAAGAACTCTACGCTGGATGTCTCCTTGTTAAAACTTGGCTCCTGCAGAGACCATCCTCTAGTGAAATTATGTTGTGATCAAGGCAAAACTGAGGAAATGAGATTATAAAAGTCACCCCTACACTTCCAGTCCATGTTGAAATGACATGTAAAGTACAAGCAAGTAATGGAACCTGAAAAAGATTTTTGCAGCAATGTTTATATATAAGCTTATGTGAAGAACAAAGATTTTATCATTTTCTGTAGAGAGCCCTTACTGTTCCCAGTCTTTCATGACAACTATTGCAGTTTGAAGCTGTAAATTACCATAGGTGTTAATAAAGAAGGAACAGCACAATTTAGGAATTCAAAGAGAGTCACAAATGAAGATCTATTAAATATTTATGTAACAAAAGCAAAGGAGGGAAATGCTACACTTCTATACACCCCCCCTTCTAACTAAAACAGAGTAGAGCTGTAGCAATAAAATGTCGTTTCTTGAAAACAGGAGATCTAAGGGACAAACCTCTTGGAAAAATTCAACTCTGTAAGAGCACTTTGCATGTGAGAACAACATTTAAGATCAGAACCATGTGCAAGATTTCCTCTGTAAATTGCCTATTTCTTAGTATGGCTCTTGTCACTCCTCCCAGAAAACTCTTCAGAAATTTAATGAAGGAATATAATTGCTGGGAAGATTAGAAGAAGGGCAGATGATGGAGATTGTTTTTTTTTTTATTTATTTCTGGTTGCTTTTCAGATGCCATGGCAATAGTAATCAAATATATATGAAGATTAGATCAGACAGAATGTGAAGCTGGAAGTAACTTTATTTGTATCACTAGCATTTGCCTCTAAGAAAATTTCAGCAAAAAAAGCCTGGTATTATTCTGTTCCAACTGCCTAAGTGCTTTAAAACTCTGGCATGTTTTATGTTTTTCTGAGTAGAAAAGAGCAGCAGCAGCAGTCTATTCCATAAAAATTAACATTCTGAGAGCTAAATGTGAGTGTTATTGGGAAACCAGAATGTGGAGTAAGATTTCCCAGTCATCAACTATGTCTTATGAAAAGTTCAAATAAATAAATAAATAAATAAATAAATAAATGCAATGAAGTAGAATAAAGCAGAGAAAGGGTGCTATTCAGCACTTCCTGTGCTGCCTGATGGGAATTCAAAAATAAATCACTCGTGTATGTTTTATTTTTATTTAATCTGGTCAGTATTTGTTTTTTTCTCTATAATCACTACTATCTGTTTTATTGGAAGCTGTGCTTTTAAAAAGCCATAATTTTTTTAAATTGTGGCAATTATCACAAAATAATTAAGAAAGTGCTAAGAAATCCCTCTTCTTCCACTTTGAACAGGAATATTCCAGATCAACTCTGAAGGGTTGTGGTAAGCAAATTTCAAGGAAGATACAAGCAAGTTTAGAAAAGTCACCTGCTGAAAATAATACTGGCGTATTTTTTAACAATTTAATACTTTTAGAGCTATATGCTCGAGTTTGCACAAATATTTTCTCCCTACATTTATACTCTTTGTTGGGTAAAGACCTTGCTGGGTATCCAGGTTCAGAGTGTGGTGGTGAATGGAATTACATTCAGCTTGGTGGCTGATCGCATTTGGTGCTCCCCAGGGGTAATTAAGTAATGGGGCCTGTCCTGTTCAACACCTTTACTGACGATCTGGATGACCAGGGGAGATTCAGGTTGGACATTGGGAAATAATTCCTCTCTGAGAAGAGTGGTCAGGTGTTGGAACAGGTTGCCCTGGGAGCTGGTGGAGTCACTGTCCCTGGAGGTGTTCAAGAAACACTTAGATGTTGCACTGAGGGACAAAGATTAGTGGAAAATATTGGTGATAGGTGGATGGTTGGACCGGATGGTCTTGGAGATCTTTTCTAACCTTGGAGATTCTATGATTCTACAAATCTCAAACTATGAACAGATTGAAGAGAAACTGGAAGCATAAAGGGAAACTAATATGGTGAGATACAAGTTAAAATTTGAACATGAAGATTGCTTCTATTCAGCACGCTCTCTCTGTATGTCAGATCAGACAAGATCCAGCCTTCCACAGAATAAAGTACTCTCAGAAAATACTTCAGTAAGGTTCAAACAAATCTTCGTAATATGAAAATGAAATGGGGATTTGTAGATCTCACTCTGAACATTTTAATTCCTTCAGCTCTCTTGGATTCCATCTTGGGAACAATTTGACTTTGACTTTGGGCTAGTCAGCCACTGACATGCTTTTGTAATCATTTGCAAGAATCATTTTAGACTTGCTTATAACTGTATTCCTAATGGGAGTTCTTGAATTTACGATCAGAAGTATTCATTTCAAATAAACGGCAGGAACCACACCAACAAAAGACTTGTGTGCTTTGGAGCGCTTTGTACTGTAGTTTAAAGTTTGTTAGAACAATACTACAAAATGAAATGTCAAATCCTAATGGAACCAACATAATCTTCGTGTTCAGATACACCTGAATGAGTTCATTAAAGGTGCAAAGATTTAATGGTCCCATAACTTTCTGGTAAGACCATGGGAGTTTTGCAGTGCCTCTAACATTGGTGGTGTTTTACTCAACTCCCAACTGATTGATTTTTGAGACGGCATTTGTAATTATTTGTAGATAAAAATGAGAAGATAGCATTTCAAAAAATGCTGCAGGATATTCCTTAACTATGATTTACCTGTTTTAAATCAAGAGAGAAACTTTTTATTTTCCTTTCCCCCCCCCCCGCTTGAAAAGGGAACAAGAATATTATGCTAACTGTAACCTTCTGAATAGGATCAGAAACGTCTTAGTGTAGTCTATTAAAGCAGAAATTACCACATTTAATCATTTATGAAGAAGTAAATACTAAATTTAAAATAACCTGACACCTACCCATTCCTTGAGAATTCAATCTCTTACAACATAGTAGGACGCTATATATGTTTCAGCCGGTTATCCCCATTGGAAGCCAGGTCAGGACTGCTTCTCTTATGTAGCAATTTTGTCTCTGATTTTAGGCACACAGAAGTATTTCAAAGATTTCTCGCAAATGTTCAGCTTATTTCTTGCAGACTCAATACTTCTGTTTAGCTATAGAAAAGCATCAACACTTTCTGAGTCTTATTTCAAACAAGATTTTCTAAGTACAAGAACAGCAGTTATGCCCACATTAAATTTTAAGAAACATCAGGTCAATAAAAGGAAGTTTTGATTAAAATGTACTCATGATTTATTCAGGTTTGTGTATCTGACCTTTCCTCTCATTCCAGAAACTTCTGTTGAATTAAAATGAAATCCTGGCAGCATGGAAATCATACTGATATTTGCCATGCATTTTAGTGATACTGTATTTCACTCAGCCTTTTTATAGCTTAGCTCTCATAATAGCTATTTATATGCTCTCTACCAGGAGGTGTCTTTGTGTGTTGTGGACTGCTCTACTGCTCAGCAGTGTTCTTTGGATGAGTATACAAGTCTGCTGGTCCCTCAAGCCAACTATACTACGTCAAGACAAATAAAGATGACAAAGTAGTACTCAGTCCCATACTTGTTAATTTGTGTGTTACTTTGGAACTATAGAATGAAGCATCAACCAATTTCCAATCTGAGAAATCTCATATTATTTGATTTTATAAAATGAAAAATTCCCACACATTAAAACAGAATGAAGTAATAGTCACAAAATGATCTTTCTGACTCATTAATACAGGTTACTACAACACAGTCAATTATTCCATGTTCTGTATAGAAAACATACTGCATTTGTATAATGATATTTCTGTAATTGTGTTATGTTTATTTTTTTTCTTTAGATACTTCCTTGGATACCAATCCCACATTAATTATTCAGGCAGGGTCAAATAAAAAGAAAATGGGACACAGGCTGAAGTGCAAGATGAGAATTCTTGTTTTCCATCATCTGCAGTTCTTTAAGTTCTGCCTCTGTTGCATGATATGTAGACATGGTCATTATTATTTCAGCAGCCATACGATCCAAGAGAAGTGCAGAAGGGAACATTATGTGAAATGTTAAAGTGAAATGCTGAGTTACCGTATTTTGAATTTGTTTCTTGTAGAACACCCATACACATTAAGCACAGAAAAAAAATTATTTTCTACTATGAATAAACATCTGCAAGATTGCACAATTCAAGATTGCATGAATTTTGTTACATGAACAATAAACTAGTGGAATAACTTTGAAATCTATGAAGCATCTTAAAATAGAAAACTTAATTACTATTTGCATGATGATTCCATCTGTAAAGCATGAGATAAGCAGGTTGAGGAGAACTAGCATATCCATTGTCTTTCAATAACACCGTAACTTCTCATCTGAGAATTCTAAGTAGTTTTTCTGCCAGGAAGAAGAAATATATTGCTTTATATAGAGAGACTATAGTATGCTAGATATTTAACTTGTTAATACTAAAAGAACCTCACCACTTGTATAACAATATGCACTCAGCTACGCTCTGTGATGAAGAGTAACTGCTCCGGATGTACATCTCACTTGTACAAAAGCTGACACTTAAGGAGTAAACAGCAATTGGTACACCTAGAAAACATCTCAGAATTCATGTCAACTTACCAAAATATCTGACTAATGTGCACATTGTATTCCCAAAGAAAGGTAATACATCCACTCTTCAGCAAGTCTCCTAACTACGAGACTACCTTGCCTAGGGATCGAAGTCTTTTTTCCCCTCTCTTTCCTCTTGCGGTAGGTATCTGAAAGCACTAGTCACAGACTTTCAAGAAGTGTATGCAGTGATTACTTCTCATCAGCTCTGTTCTAAGCTTATGTATACAGTAACAGCTTTATGGAGCTGAAATATCCTAAATTTTCTACTGTTATGCTGCTCTGAATTCACTATTCCCTGCTGATCACGTGTAGAAGTCAGAGAAACCTTTTTAGTTATCTGTTTTCTACACAAAGATTTTTAAAATTATTTTTGGTACTACTTCTGTACTTTCAATAGCTTACAACGCTTTCCCTACATTCTGATTTTTAACCACTTCCTTAATTATAAACTACAAAAATGGACAAAATTATCCCTTGCTATGCATTTTCCCTTTTCAGACCTAATCTCTATCAAGGGAGACTGCTATGACTTAACCTAGATACTGTCCCCATTGAGGTGAAAAAGAAAACAAAACTAACTGGTTAAAAAGAAAGTTAAAATCCATGATGTGGAGGAAAGCACCTCTTCCTAAGAAAATTCATGAGCAATCATTAAAAAACAAGTAACAAATAGGGCTGATTTCTTTCTCAGAAGCTACGAAAGCAAAAGTAAACTCTGTAGTATAGAGTTCCCACTGCCACAATAGTTGATTTTATCACCAGTAAGTTTTAAGCAATTAATCTTGATTTTTGGTTATACAGCACGAATCAATTCTGCAGTTGGAGAGGGCAATGCTGAGGATGGCAGTACCAACATCTGAAACTGTACCCGCAGCTTGTCAAAAAATCACTTTCATGCTTCAGAATAATAATGTTTGCAAAAGTAAGTACTGTTGAGGCTTTATGAAGACAAAAGTGAGGTGCTTCAGGAAGAAGACTTTTTGTTCAGCCTCAGTATTAACACTTCAGGCTTTTAGCAAGTTAGAAGTTTCTATAATTATTTTTCTTTGAGCAACCTAAGAGCATAAACATTTTAAAATAAGCAATACATTTACAAGCATTTTCTCCATGACAGCATGGGTATTTTAACCTTAAATATTTCAATCAGAAGGAAACAAAGGAGGCCCCCTACAGCTTTGACAACAAAGAATCTTAAATCCTCTCTCCTTGCTATTTTATCATTGAACAACAGACCTAAATGCCATGCATCCATCAAACTGCAAGATTTGATTGCAAAAGCTGTCTTAGCTGGAGGAGCTTCTCTCAAGTTTTACGCTCCTAAAAATATCACAGTAGAGGAAATCCTAACCCTACGTACATCAGCCTATGTCAGATGAACAGAGATCCTGAATGAGGTTTGCTTTAGCATTCTTTGTCCATCACTTGTGACTAGAACAACAGTTTGCTTCGAGGCAAAGAGAAGAAATCTCCTTGGACCTCTTTTTCTGTTAATTATGAAATCAGCTATTGACTTAACTATCCTGATCTGCAGTCTAACTCAACTGCAGTCTCCTATGCTGATTGATAATTATTTATCGTATTATATTCTACAAACAAATCTCCTGGGTTCCAAATCCAATTATCAGTGAACCTAAGTGGAGGGGAAAAAAAAGGGGGAAGAGAGCAAAGAGGGTTTATCTCAATATTTCTTTATAGAGAAGTTCAAAGAAACAATTCTGTAAACCCAAAGAACTGCTATATGTAAGAGTGCTTCCCCACTGACTCGTCTGTTTATCAGACAGAAGATGACAGAGGTGCTGAAGAATGGCCATTTTCAAACTTAGCCCAGAGACATAAGTGAAAATAACAGAGAGGAAAATACAAGCGCAAATTGCAAAGATTATTGCAGGTTGTCCTCTTCTACTTCATATTTCTGTTTGAGTTATCATTACAGCCCAGCTCAAAAAAAAGATTTTTAAGAGCACTAAATATGCTTACGAAAATGCCTTATTTTATTATGATAAAGTTAATCATATATGTATGTGTATGCAAAACTGAAACCTAGTTGATAATATATACTATCTATTCTGATAGTTTCCTTTATGAAAATCATTTAACTTGTCACTCTTCTCACTGGATAAATAGTAGATAAAAACAATAATTTTATTTGTCAAAGTCTGTCATTTTGATTCATATTCTTCCCAGTAATGTTGCCTATCATAAATAATTTAAAAGCTTATATATATTCCAGAGAAAGATACAAACGCTAGTAATAAGACACAAAAAAGAAACACTTTAAGTCATATTCTAAACTATATTTAAGAAGTAAGGCAAGATTATCAAAGGTAGCAGACTTCACATAGTTTAGGCAGAAGAACTAGGACAGAAAAAATGGAGAGCAGCAAATCACAGCTTTTCCAGCTAGCAAGAAAACATTCTGCTACTTTCAGAACGTCCTGCACATGATGGAAAAGCCCTATCAAGTGTCCCAAGGGGGCTTACAGTTTTACTTCAAACTGCTCCCAATAATAAATAAGGTCAAATGTCCTTTACCATTTGTGCATCTGTAAGCATACTGGCAGGGTTGGAATGGCAGTGAATAAGCCATTTCTTCTACTGTTCTTTATAGAAAGACAGAACTTCAGTCAAACAGTTTACAAGGATTTAGAAGAATTCTTCCAAATCTAAAAATATCTTTAAACACAACCTGATCAATTTGGAGAAATCACCTATAAGGCAACGAATGTCTGCAGTTTTAAAAGCCTTAATCATCTTCAGTAAGAGATTTTCATTCCTAGATAAAATGAATAGCTTGTCCTTAGACCTACCAGCTGAGCTACATAATACATAATAGATTTCCTTTTATACTGTTTTTCTATCTTGACTCTTAAATCTTCTAAACAGGAAAGTTCCTTTTGATATGAATGATGGATATTTGGACAAAGCTCAGCAGGTTGCTGTCCATTAAATTTTGCATTTTTTGTTTCTGTGACAGTACAGTTGTAAGGACAGTATACAAAGCAAACTTGAGTGCAGGCATCATTTTACACTCATACTTGGCACCTACTCTTATTATTCTTCCCTCACTATAACATTCCATAACTGTTTTGCTCCTCTGCAGCATATCTGTGAGATTATTCATAACATTTTCATTTAAAGTCTTCCCAGATAAGAACAGTGAATCATAATTTGAGAGATTCTTTCATTAATTTGCTTTAAATTAATGTTTTATGTAAATGACTCAGAAAAAGGAATATTATCCAAAATTATATTACACCCTTTGAAAAAGAATTATTATCAATTTTCTTTCAAGAATATTACTTACTGCAAAGTTGTCTTCTTTGAAGACACATAAACTATTTATCTGTTTTTTTGCTTGTAGGGATAATTAATTCAGTTGTTTAGAAAAAGCTTTTCACATCTGTAAGAAGGATATTCAATTCTTTGTTGTTTTTCCATTTTGATTATATTAAATAACTTTTTTCCCTCACATTATGATACCTAACTTTATTTCCAGAACCAATGTATTTGAAAGCAATGAAATCAACAGACATTCTTTTCAATGAGATGAATTTATAAAGCTTTTTCAACATACTAGATGAATCTGTTTGATTGCCTCAATGTTCTTTAATTCAGTAAGAGATAATAGTAGTAGCATTTTCTCATTAAATTAGTCCTTGAGCTACTACTTTGTCAGTTTTGAATATTTCAAGTGTAAAAAGGGATAGATTTGGTTGTTGATATTTATGCAAGAGTAAAATATCTTTATTTGTAAAAGAAAAATCTTAATTAGCATAAATTTAACTTTTACCAAAGCTTCTCTAATACTCAAAGAAATTCCTTTATACAGATGACAGCAAGGCAGCTGAAAGACCAAAGTCATAAACATCTGTTTATAAAGATTAATGTTTTGCAGTGCATTGAGAAATTTGGTTGCTGGTGTTGCATTGAGATACTATCATTAGTAAGAAAAAATGCATTCCATTACCCTTCTAAGCATGAGAGGGTATAAAGGTAGTAAAGCACTACAAGATTAATAAGAGAGTCAGGCAGCTTAATAAGTTGTCCAGAGAGTTTGTGCAGTCTCTGTCTTGGGAAATTTTGAAGACCCAGCTGGATAAAGACCCAAAAAACCTCATCTCAGTTTCACATATCCAGCAGTGCTTTGAGCAAAAGATTGGACTCAAGCTTATCTGAAGTCTCCTTCTATCTGAAATCTTGTTGTTCTATGAAAACTCTTCATTTTCTTGTTTTTATATTTTAACAGTATTTTTCACAGAACTTTATCTACTAGTTAAATAAAATGGTGTCTTTAAATTATTAGAAGAATTTGCCCTTTGTTCCTTTGATGCTATAGTCTACTGCATATCTATGTACAGTACATAGATATGTACTATCTATGACACAGTACATAGCTCTACAGTAGTTGACATCAATCTTTGATGTAGACACCTATGATCTCAAACTGCTCTGTCCTTTTTCTGATTACCACTGCCATTCCTTTAACACCAAACTTCAGTTAATTAACTTATTATCACTAGTCTGCAGTCAGCAAAATCTGTTTAAGTTTTTAAGGTCTCAAAATTGTAAACGATTGAAAAACATTGCTCCAGAGAATTCCAGGAAAAAAAAAAAAAAAAAGAAATTATCATCTTTGGTGAGCAGCCAATTACAGACAAACTCTTAAGTCAAATTCCAGCTGTCTTTCGACATGTGAAATGAAGACACCGATCTTCTTCCAAACAAGTCATACAGTCTTCTGCAGCTAGACCATTATCCAGAGAGAGACAGGTTTATCAAAATTCTCCCTTGATGGGCTTGTCTTGGAGAAATTAGGATCAATTCTGTTGCAGTTGGATAAGTCTTTTTAAGTAAAGACTCTTTTATCACAAAATCTTAATTTTATGTTTTACAAGAAGCATTAAGTCATACGGGCATACAGTTAGCCTAGAAAAGTGTTTATATAGAATTATAATTGAAAAAATTACTGATTAATGTTAGTTTGGAGAATTTCATTTAATCATCACTAGTTATACTCTGAGATCGCTTCCAAATTTTTGTCAATGAAATTATCAAAGGTCATTTGCAGCAGATTATCTGTGCTTGGATAATTCTTTTTTTCCCTGGGAACCTAAACATGATTTGATAGATTCCTAATAGGGCTGGAAGGGACCTCAAGAGGTCATTTCATCCATCCTCTGTCCTAGGGCAAGATCAAACATATTAATCTTGACAGATGTTTGTCTAGACTGTCTTTTTAAAAACTTCCAACTATGAGGATTGTAAAACCTCCCCAGGCTATCTATTCCAATGCACCACTATTATTACCTTTAAAAGGTTTTTCCAGTAACTAATCTGAATGTCCTTGCTGCAATACAAAGATAATACTGCCTTCTGAATTACCACTGATATAGAAAATAAATTATTTCCTTTCTTTTACAGCCATTTTTTCAGAAGACAGATCAGAGATCCAGAAAATGCAACTAAAAGTAAGGGCTACCCAAGACAGAACAATAAGAGATTTAAACATGTAAAAGTTTTTCAATGATCCAAACTTTTTTATTTAACACTCAGGAACTAAAACTGCAGGTAAGCAGCATACTAAAAATACTTTTTCCTGGTTAATTATCTGTTGATACATTTCATGGCAATACTTTTGATAACTCATACTAAACTTACAGTCCTTTGATGCAAATTGCTACAAAGCCATTTGTTCCCTTTTTATATTCCTGTCTAATCATAATACCTTGAATATATACTGGACCACATACTTTTTTCTTCCAGACAATATTTGTGCCTACTGTCTATAAACATCCTTCATGCAACAAACATCTACTCAGTGGCTTAATGCCTTGCACTTATTGAGGAAGGTTGAACCAAGATATCTTTAGGTTGCTCAGAAGTTTCTCCTTAAATTATTCTAGAAATATCCTTTTTTGGATCCTCCTTTATTTAATATGTTGGTAATATCTGATGACATCAACACGATTGTTACTTGATTATCTACCTAAAAGCCACGCAGGCAATTGTTAATTCCTTGCTGACACGGGCTCACTCCCTTTGAAGTAAATGGCAGAGAAATCAGGAACTTGACTCTTAAATATCCAAAGTTACATCTCTGAAGTAACAATCTACTGCAAAGCTACCTGTTCTTTTCCTTCCAGGAATATACATAATCCAAGACAGAACAGATACTTACTGTAATCGATTACATTGAAAACCTTCAATTTTTTCAACAGACTGGTTCCAGAAAGGTATGACGAGAGTTAAACAGTGAAAGCTAAAAAGAATTGGTTCAGTTTTGTTCTTTGTTTTTCAGAAAGTTTCATAATTAGTGTTGGGGCACAATGGGTGCAGAATTCATTTCTCAGTATCACACTCAAAAGCAAGCTGAATTCCTCTCTGTGCAAAACCAACCTCAAGCTACCTTGACAACAAGATACCAATAACCCTGTAATTTCAATTGTTCACTCTTTTTTTTTTTTTATTTGTACTGCATCTCAGTGAAGTCTCATCTTCCCAGCCCAGTGCCATAGGCTAATAGTCTGTAACAAAACTCACCCTCAAAAAATGTCAGATGTAATGAAAAACAACTTCACAGATGAGAAAGTTGGCCTTCACTAAATCCTAAGGGCCCTAACTCCCAGGTTCTGCAGGTTCTTCCCTTTCATTCTCCAGCTCCATATTAAAAATGTTTGTGAAATTGAAAAATTCCTGCTTCTTTCTACTGAATCACTCATTACCCATCAAAGTATAACAGATTTTCAAAGAATGAAAATTCTATTGCCAGTTGAGGAAAAAAAAAGTCCCCAGCAACAGAACCCAAAAACTGATCACAAGTCTTAATGATCTGCTGAGGAATATTGTACAGAATTAGTAGCAGGAGATGCACATTCAATCTGCCAGCCTAAATGGCTTGCCCTCTTATATGACACTGCTATACAATACTGAAGGAAGTATAAAATACTACAGATCTGATTCTGTAACATTTTGGATTGGTATAAATTAATTCCAAGGCACAAGGCCTTTAATTCTGTAAAGATTTGATGACCATTAGGAACCACAATGAAAGAATAAAAATGGAAAGAGAGGTGGGAAAGCTAACAAGTGATAAAAGATCACACTCGATTTAATTTTAAGTGTCTACTGTGTGTATTCGGACAGTTTTGGCAACAAATATATAAGCAAATCTTAGTATGTTAAATTAGGAAAAACATGGCTAACATTACAGAGCCTTCCATTAATTTGCTACCACAAGTAACAAAGGCAGTATTTCTACCCATTTGACTCTGAACTTCACCACCAGTAGCCAATAAATAATGTTCAAGTCAGAAACAAATACCCTGATTGAATTCTGATGATTTGACGATCACCAGACATCAATAAATACAAAATGAAGTTAATGCATTGCCTCTAACCAATTTTTAGATGCTAAAGACCACATACAACTAATGCTGATCAGATTCAAACAAGTGTCCTGGAAGCAGAGCTCTTATTTCAGAACTGTCCTGATGTGAAACGGTGCCACTTCTGAGAAGAAAAGAGAAACTACCAACAGTATCACTGTATCTTTCTTAATATATGGGAGTTGCCTCTTTTCTTTGGTATTAACCAATTGGTATAAGTGTTTGATAAAACAGTATCACTGTAAAAGTGTATTAGTTTAGAGGTAGTTCTTTATGAAATATCTCATTGATTTAGCCACAGTGTAACACAATCTACCATCTTTATTGAATAAATAATATACCACTGCTACGAATGTGATGATTTTCCATGTTACATTTTCTGTTTTGGCAGGTTGTTAAATGTCAAGTCAATGCTTTATGCTGACTTTAGACCACACCAAAAGACTTTTCAAAGCATTGCAGAGCTAAATCCACTGAATCTCACACATGGAGCAGTGAGTTAATTTTACAAGCCACACAGCATACAGCCAAGATCAGCTTTTGCCACTCTGAATGAAAAAAAAATCCACATGTGCATTTAGAGATTTTAAGAATTTCTTAGAACCTAAAAATAATACTTTCTATTTATAGTTTTTCCATTAATTCAGATTGGAATCAATATTTTTTTTAAAAGTGGTCAATGAAAAAAAAAAAAAAACAAGTCAAGATTCTTAGTCATTTTATTTAAGAAGACAAACGTGAAGCTGGGTGTGAAAGTTTGAAAGTTACCAAAAAAGGTAGTCCCAATTAACTTAATTAAAATAGTAAAATAAATTAAACGGGTGAAAATGTCATTTGTCCCCCTCTGCCACCCACTACACACACACACACACACACACACACAGATTGAAAGAATTAAGACAAATGCCATTTTGTTGTACATCTGTGAATTTTTGTGATGGCTGATCTTTAATTGCAAGTGTTAGGACATTTTATTAGTTCCCAGAATGGATTTCCTGGAAGACTGAGAAGCTGTTGTCTCCTGCCCATGATTAGCCCTGCGTGTTTTATGACACCAGCAGTTAAAGAACAGCAGATCCTTTCTGTCATTATCTTCCCCCATTTAAACTAGGATTGCACTTGTCCACTTGTGCTATACATCCCATATTTTGTCCTATAAATATGTAAAGGACATTTTTGAGTCGTATTTTATGACTGAAAAAGAATTACGGAGAATCAAAATAAGAAAATCTTGATACATAAAAGGTATTAAGGATTCATCAGAATAAAGGTGGTTTTAAGTATTTATAATATGTGTAAACGTCTCTGCTCTCACCTGAAGCAAAATGAGTGGCTTGAGTCTGTAGAGCTCAACACTTTAAATGTTACATAACTCTGAAATCTGACATACGTAAGGCAAGCTAGTCATTTCTGAGCACCTCAAACTTATTTTGGTATTATCCAGGAGCAGAACAATTCTGAAACTGAGTTGTATCTATTTATTTTTGTAAGCTTGTAACTACCTCCAGTAGTATCTCTTTAGACAGTCTTAGGAGCACGGAAAGCCTCCAATAATACGTGCAACAATTTTTGTTAAGAGTAAAAAAATAGATCTCAGAAGGTCATTCTGGGTTTCAAAAGGAGATGATTTAATATATTTTATTAGGAAAGATGTGGGTCTGCCACTGCTGCCTACAGCATTTGAGATGTCATTCAGAAAGGATATAATCGCTCCTAAGTATTTGGAATATTTGGATTTGTGATTAAATACCAAGTCCAAGTTCTTATAGTCTTTTACCCACTACGTATGTACAGAAGTTTCATTTTCATTTCAGTTCAATAAATTATTTTCTGTCTACAATCTAAAAAATAAAATTAAGGAAAAAATCATGCTAATTTGCTCTTGGCTTTTTCCCTGTCTAGCCTAAACACTGAAAATGTCAAGTTTGCTCACTAATTAAACATGTCTGTCTTAGCCTGCACTTGTATCTTTCATCATAATGGTGCAGAGTCCCAGGGAGACATTATATATTCATGTTTTCAAATATAAGATGTAAAAAATACAAATATAAATTTAATGGAGCAATCTCTTAATGAGATAAGCAATTATGGCATGGGAGAAATGAAGGAATTAGCCTCCTGAAAAGTTCTCAGTATTTACGGGCCTGGGGCTTCAGAGTCTGGTTAAAACACATTTTTTGCAATCCTCTAAAAAGAAGACGAATGAAATGTGAGTTATTAGTGGAAGTCAGGGAAAATACGCTTAAAAATGGAGTGCTAAACTGCACAGTGTGCATGAAATTTATAATATAAATCATAAATATGGCATTTTCAAGACTGGGATTGAAATTTAAAGCAAAAGATTTCTTACTGTATTTTGGCTCATCTGCATCCACTTAGAAACCAAACTAGAACAACAAACAAGCAACAAAACAGTAACAAAATCTGCTAACCATAAAGACATATATTAACAATTCAAAACTGCAGCAAAAGAAGCATTTTCTAAAAGTCTAGTTCTAACAATGGCTGAAGCTTCCCGCTGCTCATCCAACTAAGGGCTGTCCTACTGGAATTCTTTTACTGATTAGGGTTTTTTTCTAATTTTTTTGAGAAAAGACAAATTGAACTTTCAGTTTTAGAATAATCAGTAAGGTTCTGTTTTATAAATAAGTCCCAAAAGTTTGGTACTCCAATACAGAACAGAAATTAAGTTTCAGAACCTTGAAAGCAGAGTTATGCAATTGCAAAGTGACATACAGCCAGATTATTAATATCAAGGAAAAACAAATAATTTTGCAAGGAGTCATGAGAGGCAATGCAGGAAACAATTATGTCCCATAATCACATAGACTTTTGGAATTAAGCTTGATTTTGACCTTGTTTATACAGTCTGTTCTACGTGATTTCATAGATGATATATCAAATTTACAGCAGTGAACCACTGGAACATGCTGTCCAGATTGGTGGTGGATGCCCCATCCCTAGACACACAAAAGGCCAAGCTGGATGGGGCTCTGAGAAACCCAGTCGAGCTGTAGGTGTTCCTATTCATCATAGATTAATTGAACTAGAAAACTTTTAAAGCATCCTTCCAACTCAAACAATTCCATGATGATTCTATGAAATTTAAATGGATCTTAGTAGGACTGGAATTATGTGCTTGATTTTAGAAAACTATCAGAAATGGAGACCTATTTTCCTATGCACCAGATAACATACAGACCAAGAAGTCACCACTTTTGCCTTGTTTGCTATGTTAGAGGGACAATGATGTAAACACTTCACGAGAACTATTTACAGTGGAAAAGTGATTCTGAATTAATTAGCAGGATATTTAATTGAACCATATAGGCAGAAGAATAAATACCTCTTTGGTTGTATTCCCTGGGGTTTCCTGACAGTTCATTAATGCAAAAGTGCAATCTGCAAGGAGATACAATACATTCTGTTTCAGTATCTTGTCATATCAACTGCTTCTGCTTTGGTAAATAGAAAATTAACTGCATTTTTCTAAACACGTAGCTAAATGTGGAAGCTGCTAAAATAATCCCTTCCAACACAACAAAGCTTTTGTTGATTAATTCCATTGAAAATGAAGAAAATCCATTTCAGAAATCACCCAAATTCCATTTTCAGAAAGAATATGTGCAGTTAGAGGATTGCATTTCAATGCAAGTTATTGGGACAACAGCTCCTAAAACACGCGTGCTTTTCAAGAGCATATGTTCGTGTTTTCCCCTCAGCCTTTCAAAAATATTTACCTTTTGAAAAAAAATTCAGAATGCTTACTTACGCTGGAAGAGAATTCAGTAGTCCTGAGATTTTTTTTTTTCATTTATGCTACCACTGAATGAAATGAAACTCCAAATGAAGCAACCAAACAATGGTAATGGTACTATTGCTCCTCCAACCATCAACAAAATCTACTCTACCATTTTATCCTATAATATGGATTCCTCAGATTCCACTGGAAAACAAAACAAAACCACCACCCACATTAGCAGAAGGTTTGCAAAACTGGCAGGAACACTAGCTTGTTCTATGCGTTCAAGTACAGGTCTGTTTTAAAGTAATATCGAACTCATCACTAATTTCTTGGGTCATGATTTCACCTACCAGATCTTATGAATGTTCCCTCTGCACAAAATAAATGTTTCCCCCTGAAGCATGCAGGCATATATACCCGTATAACTATGTTCAAGTAGTTCCAGGTAACTAGAGTTTTCAGGTCAAATATATTCTTCAATCTTTCCTACAATCTGCATCTCTGGCAACAGTTGCACAGCCAACACAAACACATAAAGACAAGATTTTTTTTTGATAAGCACACAATTTAAAAGTGAAAAATAAATTAATAGCAAAGAGTCAAAAAAAAGGAAGTGAACACGATAAAGAATGGCAGAGTTCCCACTCCTCTCTAAACAGAGATTATTGGTTTAAACAAGCAAAATGGATATGACAGAGAGATTGAGGGTTCACCACAAATGTGTTTTTAACAGCCTGCAAAATGGACACATATTTCTCATTTATAGATAGTCGAAGCAATTTTTATTTGAAATTTGAACTGTACTGTTTAAATGCTTTTGATAAATTGCATTTGAAACATGATTCTTTTAGTTTCATACTAAAAGAAATTAAAATAGGCATTCAAGAGTAGTAGCTGAAATCTTATTGAAAATGTAATGACTTTTTAGGCAAAGCTAGGTCCACTGTCTGCACCGTACTTGCCAAAAATTCTCCCTTTGGAAACTACATACGTTCTGACCAGGAATAAAATATTTGGCATACAACATATGATGTGTGTATCATAGTAGTTTTTTCAGTAGAGCTCTTCTAAGTTGGATTATTGCTAAGAATTAATCCATGAACACCATCATCATCTTCAATAACACTTTTTCATCCAAGAAAAACTATTCAATTTTTCCCTCTTTTCCCTTCTATAAATCTCCTTCACTTGGTCTAATGAAGAATCACCTATCCTCAGCACAGCACCAGATAGTAATTTTACATTTTTCCAAATCACCTCATATTTATTCTACAATTCTCTCCAGTTTTGCTCCTGTAGATTCACTGATGGTTTCTGATTGTGATAATTAAACAACTCCTTAAACTCTGTTTCTGACAGTAGCCTCATCTTCACTGCCTTCTTCATAAACTCACACTTAATTTTTCCTCCCAAACTGAGCATCTCCGAGATCAGCAAGGCTGTTGTCCAAATTCTCACAGTGCTTTAATCGTGGTCATGTGGTTAGCCATTCAAGCTACCCTTTCAGAGCTCTACCTATTCAGTTCATCTTCTTTTAAATCCTTTCCAGAGTGGCTTACCTCATGCTGACATGCAACACTAAAGAAACTGTTCAGTAATTCATACATTCCTTCCAGCCACCCTTCTTTTGTACTATGTCAATCTCACACAATTGCTAGGTCACTGTCCAGTTTCTCACCCTGCATCCAAATTCATTCTGAGTTCTGCAAGCATATCATTCATATCTGAAAGGATTATTTTTGACACCTTCAGTGGGAGATGTTACTTCAGATTTTCGTGGAGATGATTTTCTTTCACCTACACAATGAATATTATTTAACAATGTTTTATGCCCTTCAAACTATTTTTCCTCGCATGAATCACATGCTTGTCTTCTCTCAGGACTTCTCTAGTTTCTGATTTAATAACCTTGGCTAGCAGTGAAAAATCTCCCATCAATAATGTTCTTCAGACATCTCTCCTGAAATATTACTTCTAATTCTATCCTGCTCTCTTGATTTCGTATGTTCAATTCCAAGTTTATTTAGTTTTTTCTTTGGACTTCATTTCCGTCCCTGATAATCAGAATCACTTTGAGAATCATCATCTTTCTTGATCCAGTTCCTCACTGTCTACGTTCTCAGCTATGCCTATAAGGGTTACCGTAGCAACTTAACACTAAGCTCTTGCCCCTCTTTAGCATCAGCAGTGCTCAGAAATTAATATTGGCATCAGCTGTATCTGTTCTGATAGCAATTCAGTAAAATTTCAGTGAAGCTTGGACTCCCTCATTTTCAATTCAAAATACATAGTACGTATGTTGGTCCAAAAGTTATGCCTCCTTTTAATTTTTATGGAAACTACAGCAGACACAAAGAGCAGAACAACACTGTTTAATAGAGCACATTCTCAGCTAGAAAACACTATTTTTTCAACACAGTCACCACCATTAACTATGCATTTTTGCTAGCAATGAACAAGAGCCGCTGCACTTGTACATGTACACTTGTAACATGCTGCACTTGTAAAGATTTGCACCAGAGGAGGTGACCCACTGTTGCCACTGCTGAAACGCAGCACCCACTGCCTCACTGTGCTCACATTCAGTGTTTGGTGTCTACAAACATTCAGCAAGCATTGATGAATGTCAGTGGGTGCCATTTTTTCCACATGGGAGAACTCTGTGACACACCTTTGCTTCATAGGCACTCTCATGTCAGACACCATTCTGTCAGACTGCCCCTCGGCTGCCATCTCACGCAGCAACAAAATGTAATGGGGTACTGGTGGGAAAGTTCAACCTTTACTGCCTTAACACCAACATCTGCTTCTGATGTTCTGATATAATAAAATAGGAGGCATTACTTACAGAACTGCCCTCGTAGTTGGATAATCTCCAGACATGCTTGTTTAAAGAAGCAATAGTGATTTAGTATTGACAAGATAAAAGTTTTATAGTATTCTATTGCTACAATAAACCCGTAAGCATTAAACAATGAGCATGATGCGCCTGAGCTACTTGCAAGTAGGTTTAGGTCAGCTGTTTTATGATACCTGACTCAGCTACTTCTGATGAACTGACCAGACAGAACACCAACACTGCTAGGAGAGCGCGTTCAGTAGACTGAGTAGAGTAAGTAGACACAGACTGATCTCTCCCAGTCTCCATGTCACTAAGCTAGTTTGAAGTGATGTGACAGTACTGGAGAAAAGCTAAAACCTGAACAAGAATTTTGCTTTGTTTCTTGTATCTCGGTGTGATTCAATCCAGCAGACATATTGTGCCTAGGTGTAACTGTATTTATGTGTGAAACATAAAACACACTGGAAATGGACCGTTAGAAAACATTTAATACAGGATATTGTCTTAAAAAAAGAAAAAAAAACACCCACAAAAACAAATTAAAAAAACTTTTTCATCAGCTAATGAGGGTTGAAGCAGCTTTTAGATGCATTATTTCATCTTAGAAGTGATGCAAAATTGCACAACAGAGAGAAATGGAAAATTAGGTGCAAGAAAATGACATGAACAGTTGGCAAGATTGATTTATCTTCCAAAAAAAAATCAATAAACGTTTTAAATGTTTTACATTTAAGTTATATACCCATTGATGTAGACGGGTTGTTTTTGTTTTAAAATGAGATTGCGAAGTCAAAGTCTATTCTTAGAAGAGCATCATAGAGATTAGAATCCTTTTCTAACACCTTTTTAGACCCCGACAAGCAAAAATCACCAGTACCAAAAAACACAAAACACCAATACTATCTTCTCAAAGTTCTCTTCCCTATCCCATAGACAGATATTTTATTTCATACACTCAACAATCCATTGTGAATTAGACTTCAGTGCAGATTTAAAAACATATTTAGGCACCTATCACTTCTTCATGTGTACTTTTGAATAACCATCTAGTAAATAATTTTCTTTACGCAACAATTTTCTCCTGTGTGAAGTTACAGGAACCATTCTGTACAACTCAGAATACTAAAAACCCCTGTCAAATTTGATTAAGCAGCAGCTTTTTGGAACTAAAGCCTTTTTTTTTACACAGACATATTAAGATGCTGTAAAGTTCTAACTAAAGTGTATGTATACATGATATATATACTCCATTTATAGTATATACAGACCATTCATCAGCTACGCTACCGAACCTAATTAAATGGCCTTGTTTGCATTTATGTAAAGAAATACGTTTTTGTAGTGCTTTTTCTTTGTTTCCCAAAGGAAAAGTAAGAATAGTACTGTTTATTAACCAGATTAGAAAGAGATGTTAAATAAGTACCTTGGATAATTTGAATAAAAAGTACCTAAAGCTTTACTATTGAGAAGCAAGGGAATAAAAACTGTTCAATTGAATTATCAAGAAGTTACTTTCAAAAATGACAATTACAAACAATTAAACTATTAAGAAGAAATATACAAATTACTGCACAGGGTTGTAGAGATATAGGCATGCAGTGTGCTGCAAATTAAAGTCATTTATTAAGTACAACTGGAAACAATATGTAAGAACAACTGCTTAGTCAACAAGCATGAGTCAAATTATTTGTTGGGGATAAAAAAAAATTCAATGGGATAGTTTACAGTGTGGTAGCCAAGTATTTGCTGTTGTCAAAATAGAAAATAATACAAATATGCCCTAAACACAGCCACTAAGTTCATCGTCCCTGAACACTCTTAACTACTTCATCTGCAAGGATAAATGAGGACACACCCAAGAACCCCACCATGTCGATATCAAGAGTTCCCTCCACACTTCTTCTCTGTTCTGTCATTATTAAAAAGGTCAATTACTTATGTTAATGATGGGAAAGAAAGTGCTTTAGACAGAGCAATGATCTGACAGATATTTGAGGGAGAAAAGTAAGTTAGCGGATAGTTCAGAGAAGGAAACTGTAGCTGAAGGATATCCTTTCACATGAAGGATATTGCATTAAGGTTTCTGATATGCATCCAGAAGACTTCCATAAAGTCTGCAGCTGCTGGAAAGTTCATCTGGAATTAGGTATAGTTAAACTTGTGAGTTATTTATATGCAATATGAATGGTTCCTGTTTATCAAGAGAGTTGTATCTCACAAAAGAGCAACAAGATACTATCTTACTTCCCCAGGTACAATTAATACTTGTCTGGTAACTAGGTAAGACTTTCATAGATTGATCAAAAGAAAGGCCTAATCTGGATCAGTGGTAATTTACAGGAAGCTCTACTGCCTCCTTTGGGTTTGCTTTGCCCATTTCACTTCCAGTTTTGGAGGTAACCCCTCTTTTCTTCCCTAATTGGGCTGACAAAGTGGTTTATGCACTACTTCAATTGGTGAGCAGAGCCAGAGACCCACTGAGAAAACAAGGCAGGCAGCGGCATCACAGATGAAAGGGCAGTCCCACCATTCCTGAGCAAGACAAGCAGAGCAGATCTGGAAAGGGAACCAGGCTTAGCCCAGAGTTCAGATCACTAGATAGAGTGATCTGAGAATCAAGCGTCTCGAACAGAGTTTGGACCAGAGTAGGACATAGGCATGTTTGCCCCATAGCTCAGCCAGGATGACCCTCAGGAGCACTGATCACTTGGCTCTCCTTGCAGACACAGTGGTACAGTTAATTTGTCATAGTTTCATTATTTTGTTATTGGACATAACTACGGCAGGTTCCCAGCCGCTGGCAGCTAAGCCATCATATTGAAGGGACGTGTCCTGGGTCCTGACACCAAACCTCAACGTGTCCAACCAAACACTAATGTGTCAGACGAGAAGTATGATGCAAGATCACTATCAGGTGAATGGTGGAGTACTAACAGACTAGCAGTTGAAAGGTTTAAGAAATGGAACAAATCTCAATCCTGCTATACAAAATAGAAATTTTCACACTAATTCTTTTGAGAATAATGTCTAACCTTTTAAAAAATCCACACTTTGTCTCATTTTTGTGGTGCTGATAAATGCGCAGGTGTATAATAATACATATTAACAGATTCAACTATGTACTGCTATATCACATAAGTAAACACAGAATACAGCATCACGTAAGAGAATTCCAAATGGAAAGTAAAGCTAAAATTCAGTAGTACAATTATTACAAAATTACTCAGATCCAATATTAGAAAGGAGAAAAGATCATGTAAGTCATTTCCACAAAAGCTCCAGATTTGTCATGCTACAAGAATCATTCGCTGCTTTCCCCTACCATTAAATTCTTCTCAATTCTGTAAGAACTCTGAAGAACTGGATATCTATTGAGAACTTAAGTGGAATTATATATAGCGCGCTTTGTTTCTTTGTTAAAAAAAAATACATTTTACAATATAAACTGTAAGTTTGAAGCTTCAAATTCGTATCATCTTCTACTGGCATTTCTTGTCATTGCAAGGGTAACACAGGTAATTCTAAATAGTGAGTAGTACGGTGGTTATCATGGTTAAGCTCTGTAGTTTTTATATTGAATGGTAAATGCTTACATATTTGCAACTAATCCAACAATGGGACTCAGCAGGAATGAATCAGCCATATGGATGTAGGTCTCTGTCTCCTCTGTTTATTTTGCTCTTGTAACCAAATTTTCCCTTTCACAAGTGCTGTAATTTTCCTCTGCATTTTTGAAAAGGAAGTTTATTCTTATCTCCAAAAAGAAACACGATACTCAAGATTATAGATTGCCTATAAACCCAGACTTCAGCTAGAGCTGAGAGGTTTCTCACACATCTCACTTCATTACTAGATGAATGCTTACTTGATTTCAGGCATTCATTATGATTTAGTTTATTTGACCTCCACAAATAACATGCCAAAGCAGTAGACAAATGTCTTTTGAATTAAATCTAATCAGTTCTATTTACAGATGTCACTGCACTGAAATACACATCTTCTGAATACAATAATCCATGAATTTTAAGATCAGCAAAGATATCTTGTCAAGCAAATTGAAGTAATTTAGTTATTTGAATAAATAATGGATACAACATTCCAAATTCAACAGTAAAATATTATTAGAACATTTTTGTGTTGCTCTTTAGCTGTGCCAACATGCAGGTGACAAACTGGGAGTAACATTTACCTCCACACAGGTCATAAATGCTTAGGAACTTAACCCACTTTTACTTTGGTGCATATATATAAATTTAGCTGCTTCACTTTAGATACATAATAGCTGCTTCAAATCACAACAGGAGCTGAATATTGCATTTAAATGCATTAAAATAATTTCCTAACCAAATCAAGCATAAAAGCAGGTGGTACATTTTCAAAACAGTTTATCCACAAAAATACTTTTTATTTAAGGCAAACATTTATAGTCCTGGGAGGTACATGGACTCTAGCATTTGATAATGTTTCACGAAGATGATGAATTAATGATATGACACATTACTCAGATTAAGGACAGGGCCTTCAAATTGCTAGGGCTGCTCTTTTGCAATTGCCTAATTGTCAGGTATCTTTTCAGGATCACGTAACAGAGAACAAATTATATTTTGCCAAACACTACATTTCCATTACATTAGGCAATATTTATGCTACATTTTTTTTATTGCATATCTGCCTTCACAATACAACTGAAAGTTTTTTGTGGTTGTTTTTTTTTTTTTTTTTTTTTTTTTTTCAATGCTCTGCCTCTGCTGCTTAGATTGATTTGTGAAAGGAGATGGCTTGGCAATCTTGGCAATAAAAGGAGGGGAAGATACTTTTCAAACCTGTCATGGGCATTTCTATGTATTCTGTGGTATTTGAATGGTATGTCCTTTCTGACAAAAAGGCTATTGCCTGCTGTGAAATAGATCAATGGGTGATATTGTGCAGTGATTGCTATTTGTTTAAGAGAAATCTCCCTGACTGACCCACTTCCTGTAATGCATAAAAAATAAATGACAGAAGTAATATTTTTGTTCTTGTTTCACTTTCATTCATCTTATTTGATCAGCACTGAACAAAACTGACATCTCATCAAACCCTAAAGTGTATTTCTACACTGGGTTCATCAGAGGTTGGCATTTAAAACACAGACATTGCAGGAACAAATGTATTTGCCAGCTCTGTCCATCGATGTAAACCTGACCTTTATCCTGTAGATTTATTGACACTGTGTTGCTTTATATCATATTTCATTACTATGTGGAAAACCTGGAAAGTCCTTCCTGTAAAACCACTTTCGATTCTCATCTACAAATTTCTGCATCTATAGTAGATTATCTAAAGACCAAGAAAACCTTAATACGTCTCATGCTTACTTAAAACAAAGTGATTTACCTACACACTTAAAAAATGGCTGTGCATTGCTCAGTTGTACCAGTCCATAAGGATATTATGCAAGAACAACAACATCGCTGAGGGGCATTTTTCTACAGTCTCTCTCACCTCTCCCCAGACCAAACATACTGGCAATTTCTAGGAAAGAGGAATCTAATACTAAAGGTGTTTTAATTAGATTTTATAGGTTCAAAATAATCAGATAAATTCAATGTACAAAATATACTCAAATACTACACTGCTAAAAGAATAATGGATGTGCCTTGCTGTTACGCAGTGTGCTTCTACTTTGTTCCTACAGTCACCTAGGAGATATGTAAGCTCCTCCATACACAGGATATTCTCAAACAACATCTGATTGATAAATAGCCATTTTAACTAAAGATAACAGCTCTGTGACTAAATATTTTGTTCTGTGTGCGGAAATTTTAATGAGAACAAATAAAAATTAACAAAGCTAAATCTGATCATGCTGAAACAACACATTTTCCTAACTAATTGGCTAAATAATGGTTTGCATTTCTGCAGTATGTTCTCTTCCTAAATCCCCTGGAAGCTTTCCAACAAGCCAGAACACAGAAGCACCATGCTGGTGATCCCTATGTGAATCACATCTGTGTTGTCGTTTTCAGCCTTCTAGGCTTGAACATATTGAAACAGTCAATGCTTGGCTTTAAAGCAAATAGGCTGTTTTCCCTAAAAAAGAAAAATCTATTACTTGTGCTAGATTCTCAAATCCTAATATTTACCCTTGTCTGAATGATGGGTAATTGAGCACTAACATAAGCTATCTACAGATTTCCTTCAAAATGATTGTTTCTCTTCTTAAAAAGAATTGGAAAGCAAATCATCCTTTAGTTCTCATATTAACTGAGGATGAAAGATTGGAGCTAAGTCCTTGAAGTCAGGGGAAAGACATAGGGCAGGTGGCAGGAAAAAGAGGGAGGGGCATTTCCACTTGTTTGCTTAATCTCTGGATCTGCACCGACATCAGTATCTGAGGTAGCTGTCTGGGATCCCTCTATGGCCACTGGAAATAAATAGGCACTTCCAGAGGATGGGTCATCTGAGATATCTTTAACACCTTCCTTTGGGATGTGACAAACTGATGCACTCCAAATGAGCTTCAGGTGAAGAATCTTACTGGGTCTTTGAATTTCCTGTTATACGAATTTTTGGGATTTAAAACAAAGTTTTTCAAGGGGAAATTTTACAAAATAACAGAAGCAGGAAGGTGCAGATTTATGACGCAAAGATGCAAATTCCTCAGTTACTAAGTTCCTCTAAAACATGAAGATAATTTTCAGCATACATAATTAAGAGTTACTGATTTTATTTCCCTTCATTAATGTTGCCATGCTTTTTATTTGGCAAACACTATCTGAATGAAAACGAAGTCACCTTCAGAAATAAATTGAATTAACAACATTTAACTGATTTTATGGAAAGAAAACATGAAGGACAACTTTAAGAGTTCATACAGAGCCCTCCCATCTGGTAGGAGCAAAGTGGAAGTGCATCCAGTTTTATGAAACCATACTTATTGGCTGGAGATTGTCAGCTTTAAACTGTTCTTTGATTTTCTAAATGTGTTTGGTTTTATTCTTTGAGATTTTTTATTATTTTTTAATCCTAAAAAGAGAACTTTATTTTGCCTGTAAATGGTGCTATACTGCTTTGGAAATTCAGAACAAGTTTTTAAAATGTTCTAGTAGCTATGAAAACATAAAATTCACTTGGAACATTTTTATTCTTTTCAGAACTGCTGTGGATCTGTCATCTACAGTCTCACTTTCCTCATTTGCAAGGACATAAAGATAATAGATACCACTCATTCTAAAACATTCTGGCTATTGGTTATTTAATGCATCACTTCCTAGATTTTTTTTCATCATAAAATGCTTATCGAGATAAATTACTATTTATTACTATTATTGTTATCTTAGCAGTAGTGAATGAAGTTCATTTAAAATTAAGACTTCCATAATACTTCATTAAAATTGAAGTACAGTACCTTACTGAAGGCAGCGATTCCTGGATTATACTCTCTGTAACTAATTAGACTGTCTCATCTATAGAGCAACATTTTAAGTGATGAAAAAAGACAGTGTAGAAAAGATAAATTAGATGACCTGACTACTTATCTCTAGACTGATTTGCATCTTCCTTTTGGCCTTTATAGACTAGCAAGGAAGTGCTGGAAGTGCTGCCTAGAAAACGTGATCGCCGCCAAAAAGATACAGATGAGGAGGAGATGGGAATAAGGAATTTGACTGCTTTAGTTGATCAATGAAAGCAGAAAAACAGATTCCTTGTTTCATAGTTCAAATATCCCCATCAAGGGAAAAAAAAAAAAGATTATACAGACATGACATACACATAAAAGAAACACGATCTGCAAAAATATTTCTCCACCATCTCTATTTACAAATAGAAGATCTTTGAACCCTTCTGCTTAATCTGATGACTATCATTCAAATTTTACTGACTCACAAATTCTATGAGTAACTTCAAGACCAATTTTAATGCAAAATTCTCATAAAGGCTCAGCCAATCAGATGTATACATGGCTATGGTCTTTTAAAATAAAAGACTATTAAACAGTGAAATGAGTTCAAATGAAAACAGTATTGTCAGTTGAGACTGCTGGAATATCCCTGAAATTGATATTTTCCTTATCTTATATGAATATACTATCTTGACACCACTATCCCTGTGTTTACTGCAGAATAGAACTGCCTATAGAAGCATTTCACATTAGTTTCTTCAACTATCTAGAACAGTATGAGCAACTTCTATTCAATCTAGTGATAAAATTCTTTGCCTGTACTAATCTTTTCTACTAAATGTACATCTTAAAATATGCTTGCAAGTACAAATTCACATTATTTAGGCAAGAGAATCAGACTGGTAAATATTCTGTGTTTAGCATTAGAGTATCAAGTATTTCAAGCTGTTTTTAAAAACCATTTTTCAAGTGTATCAGAAAGAGAAAGACACTGTATCTTGTGTCTTGCCTGCTCAGGCCTGTATGGATTTTTGTAACTATAACAGAGGGTTTTCAACTACTTGCTTGCACAGTCTAAAAACATAGCTGGCAAATAGCAGTTACTGAATCTCCAGCTGCTTTTGAATAATCAAAAAACAGGGATTATAGTTACACTCAGGTGAAAACTACCTGAAATGATATTTAGTTTTAGAAACTTTACAGTGTTCACAGTACTTCAGCTCTAGTTTATAGTTGCAACTATGAAAATCATTAATAATCACCAGTAATTGTATCAAGATAAACACCGTCAGCATTGGAAAAATATGGTTTTTGCAGATCACCCTAGATACACACAGTTTTTTTTTACTACCAGGATGCCATTTTCTTCATCAGCTACATATGCTTTACTGAAGACAGAACTGGATTCAGCAACAGTAATGTTAAAACAGACTTTCACCTGTCAGCTTTATCCCAAATATTTAAGTTCTATCTGGTTGTCTGCTATCTTGCTCTTCAGGACATAACACGTTCAAAGTATACTCCATAAACAGCTTAGCAATGATTCCTTGCTTTGGGATCAAGAGTGAAACATTTGCAGATGCTGTTTTAAATCCTGGCTCAGTTAATAAGGAAGGGTTGGGAGAAGCAGTTTTTATGCACTTCTGACAAATTGCTTGACTAAGCACACTTTTTGTACTGCCTGCAGATGTTTATCCGATTCACAGATTCATGGAATTTGACAGAGATTACGCTGACATCTCCATATATATAGTTGATATATGCAAATACAATTAATTTACTAAATATAAGCCACATCAGGGCAGTAATTACTAAATTGTGTAATGTTTCCAGATATAATTCCAATGATATTTATCTGAGTCCTTCAGATTACATTTTTTCTAAATGTTCTGTACCATTGTCCCTTCTTTTCTTAAAAAGGCAAAACTTCAAAGGTTTCCTTAACTCTTTCTTATTGCAAGAGTTACGATGTTATAATCAGAGTAACAGTATAGAATTAGTACATAGTAATAATGTAAAAAAGGAAATAGGTCCTGTTGAAGTAACAGCATAACTTCTGTTTAATGAATGTTTACCTTCTGAGATCTTGGAGAAATATTTGCTGACAGCACTAATGCATCTCTTTTATGAAGCTTGGTTTATAGTCAAGCAGCTTTTTTGCTTCTTGTTCATGCTTTAGCTGAATAATTCCTCAGGTGGAGATGTTCACCATGAAGCATACGTACATACACAAGCAGACAATAGCACCACAGAACGTCAAACATAAAAGCAACCTTTTTAAACACAAGAATGTTTGCAATCTAATATAGTTTTGTCCACTTACCTTGACACAACCAAATTTTCTTTTGTGGAAAACCTGCAGTTCCAAGACACAGAACAATACTGAGAGCTAGAAAGTAGAACAAGAAGAAAGAAGAATCACTGATGATAGGAAACAATTATAATCTCAAGAAAGGAGTACAGTAAAAAACTGCAGCACTTTTCATAGAAAACTATTTCAGTATGTTACTAGGAAATAAGATAGATCTGGTCCCCCAGTTGACACTGCATTAAGCAGAAAGAAGTAAACAGTTAAGAGGCTGGTTTGCCTTCAAAGCGGAGCAAATTCTGGATGATTCAAAGTCCTGGACTGATCCAACTGTTGTAACACAGGTCAACTGAAAAGATTTAATCACTAAAAAAAAAATCCACTTAAGCTCAAAAATTAAATATACATATGCAAATTTTATTCCTCTTATATTTTGCAAATATATTGTAATATGGTTTATTAAGATACGTACAGCTGTTAAAACTGCTGTATCTCCTGCCTTTTCTACTACTGAAGCAATTTTTTTTTTTCCCCTGTATCTGAGGGATCAATGATAAGCATCCCTAAGCGTCTGAAGGACATAAATATCAAGAATCAGAAAAAACTGTTTTATGTGGCCCAAGGGGGAGGAAAAATGGAATGAAACTGAGCAAAGGCAGAACTTGGAAAGAACATGCTAATAAATAGATGTATCTGCCCATTGAATAATCTTCTAAAGGAGTTCCCTCAAATCCTGTAATCTGAAGTATTTGAAAATACAAAAAAAAAACCCAACTCTCAGAATTTTGCTGGGAAAAAACCCACTTTGATATAGACACATAAAAAAAATGAGTGAGCAAATCTTGCTTCCTGATAACTATTTTTTATTCTGTGAATTCTTCTTCTATTTTCTGGGTAACAATGGATTTTTATATATTTAATTGTTGTATTGTTTTCCTACCACTTCCATCCTCTGCTCACTTTCATTCTGACGTTTTTCACTTTACTGCACCAGAGTTACAGAGTTTTTGTGAGGAAAAGTTAAAATGTATTTGTACCCAAACTCAAGCACAGTCTGTCTGGAATTGATTCAGTGCAAGAGATCAGGATCAGGGATCAGGAAAAGCTTGTTTATTATTTATTTCACTAAGTATCCCATTCACACAAATTAATTTTTTTTTTTTTTTTTTTTTTTTTTTTTTTTTTGGATTTAAGCTCAAGGAATCTGTCACAAGCAAAGGAGTCCACGAATGACACTTATAGCAAAGGTAAGAGATGTTTCTAAGTGGAAAAAAGAAGGCAGCTGCTCATCTGGAATTCTCTCCTTTTGCCTCCAGAAAACCTACTCTTCTCTCCTCTCCAGATGCTCATACAGAAAATTACTGATGTTGTACTAAAATGCTCTAAAAGACCTCAAAAACATCACTCCCTGTAAACAGCCAGTAATACCCCAATAAATAAAAAGCTTGGCACTATTTTGCACAAAAGGAACTCTATAGTTACAACCAATACTATCAATAAACTACATCATAGTCAGAAAGGGAGAAAATGAATGTCAATATAGTAATTACAAAATAAACTACAATTCAAAGTAAAAAGTTCCAGAAGAAAACGTAAGGTTGGAGAACACATTCTTGTGGTCGTGAGTTTCTTCTTGTCCTTAGCCAATGAGAAAAGCTATTTATCACATTTTAGTCAGATCATCTGAGTTCTTCATTTTGGGATACATATCCTTGTTTATATTTATATGAGTTACTTGGATATACCCAAGCTGTGTTTTACCATTTTGTAAGTTCAATTTCCAGTGACCTTTTCTAAAAATACACATGAATTATGCAAATATATGCAGATTTTTGTCCAAAAGATAAAATGAAAAGCTCATTAAAAGGGAAAGATCTGCATGACCAGATTTTAAAGTCTTACATGAAGGTGCATTCATACCATAAACTTAAAATTAATGATTTTAAACTGCACAGCCACATGCATAAAATGAGTATTTCTGTATGGAAAAGCTATGCACAAATATAGAAGTAGTATTCAGGCACAGCTGTAATAGATTGGTGTGCTTTTTTAAATTGTACATAAAAGGACATAATGCCCAAATAGTTCTGGAAAACCCAAAGGATTCAACAGCCAACCTGAACAGAATCAATTCACTAAGCTGATGGTAAAACCTAACATGGAGCTAAAGTTATGTTCAATATGTAGTTTGAAAGATACAAATTATCATATTTATTGAAATTGAATTGTAAAATATTATTGTCCATGTTTTCATGTCTGAATTGAATGATTCTTTTCTAAGCAAGTGTAAAGTATACAGAAAAATCTCAGTCTGGACTCTTTCTGTGCAATGGTTAATGACTAAAACAGTGAAATATACATGAAAATGTTTGGTTTTCTTTTTCAGTATAAAAAGCAGAAATACTGTGGATCAAATATAAACAGTAGAATGAGGAAGTACAGGAATAGCAAAAGCACAGAAAGATTCAATGATTTATTTACTCAAGAGCATATAGTGGGTCAGCATCAAAGAAAACAACATGTGTGCAAGCAGTTTTACAACCATTTCTCTGCATTACAAACCAGCTGTATATATGCATAATTTTAATGCAAAGGCTAAGGAACTAAATCACGACAGTATTTCACATTTCCCTGGGATGCATTAACTTTAGTTCAGACCTTTCCAACACTGTTATTCTGCTTCTTGTCAGGAAAGACACTCAAAAGTGTCTCCCCACTGCTCTGAGTTGGCAAAGAGCTCTGTAGCTACGCAGAGACAGACGTTAAAAACAGTTGTGATATGGAGGGAGAAATCTGGAGGATGGCTGTAGTTGGAAGAACAAGTTAATGTGCTCTGGGGACTAGCTTCAATCACAGTAAGAAAGATAACGCCCACTCAAGTGTGATGAAGCATTCAGCATTTCCCCTACAACAGACAACAGACAGGAGACCGTGTGAAAGGCAGCAGCTGTCCTGCTTGCAGCATTACTACACAAGGGCCAGATTCTCACTGCCCAGCTCAGAAGAAGTCTGTGCTGACCCAAGACAGCACAGCAAAAATTATTCATGAATGCTGTCTAGCAAAGAGGAGAGTCCAATATATCAGCAAAAATGACGAGAAAGAAAAAGCTGACAAATAAAGAAAGAAAACACAACAGGGACTTTCAATCTATTTAACTAATTGAAGGAAAGAAGTGATTTCTCAATGAAAAGAATGAAAAGCAGTCATAATTGTAGAGCTACTGCTCTGGCCCTTCAAAAATAAACTAAACTGTACAAAGACCATTTCATCAGTATTTTAGGAGTTGATGTAGACAAGTTTCTCCTTCTAAAGGACTAAATTTACTGAACTAGTGTAAGAAAAGCTCCTGTAAAATAACACGTTGTATGTTACCACACCAGAACAGGGAATTGTCTGCTATCATCATCTTTGATTAGAAATCAAGAAGGAAAAACAGCTTTTCAGTGTGCAGTGATAAAGATTAAAACAGCAGTAAGCTGTAAGCAACTATTAAGGAGTCAACGTCCAATGTATTTACCAGTTTCTAACAGTTTAACCCAAATAGTGTAGAGGAGTAACAATAAGAAAACAAATTTCTAAGTGCTGGATTACATACATTTTAGGCTATCCAAATTCCTACAATCTTAGGCCCGTTTTATTAATACAGTAATACAGGTACGTGAGTGCTGGAGTTTGAAGTAGCTAACACAAAAATCAAAACTACCAATGTCTAGAATGGGAGCTCTCTAATGTCAGACTCATTAAAAATAAATAAATAAAGTGAATAAAATTATCACAATCCAATCTCTGAAGTCCCCTGACAAACGTAGCACTGAATGGATACAATTCATTAAAACCTAATTACCAAGAAATCAATAGTGCAATTTAGCCCAAACCAAAACTCATTGTAATGCACTGAACATTTGAAAACCGAGGTCATTATAAACAGGGCTTAAGTGACATTGTATATTACATAGTAGAGTGTCTCTGTACAGCAATTAGCACAGGCTGCCTGACTTTACTCATCAAGGATATTACTATATGCAGTCTTAGTAGTAGTGCATCTGTAAACACCCACTCTCAAAGATGCAACATAAAAAGAAACAACCTTGCTAACAATAGTCATTAAATCCAATTCAAAAGAGAAATCAACTACCCATAATCCCAAATACATACCCCTCAAAATTCACTTTTGTTATGAGTGTCCGAGGAACTGAACAGGCACACTTTTCTTTTAGCTATATATATGTAAATCCACTGACACCTCTGACAATGAGTAAAAAAAAAAAAGTACAGTCTGGCCTATAATCACAGTTTTCAGTATTGATAAAATCTTAATTAAACACAATGGAAGAGTAACTGAAGATTATTTTTCTCCTACAGATACCTATAGAAGTCTCTGAAATCATATACTCTGGCTTCTCATTCTCCCATAATGCTTGGGTATCATTTTAATCCATATGACCTTCTCTCAAAGTAAAAGAACTGATGCATCATTTGAAGCCACACAATAAATTGTATACATTATCTTACTCCTCAATATTTTGAACAGACAGGTGTACCCTCTGGTCAGTCAACTTCAATTAATGATGACCATTCCCCATTGAAGCTTCCTATCTATCAACAACACAGCAAGGAACCACAATGATTAAAATTAATCACTGAAAACTAATGGTCAAAAATCATTACTGGATCCTCCTGGCTTTAAAAGCTGAAAGGGAATCACTTAGATCATGTGGATCTAAGTACAGCAAATAGACAATTCCATCTCGCCATATCATTCTCCTACACTACTGAGTGGAATGGCTATTTTTATTTTCTGAGCCGGAGGTATAAACATAAGATTCACTACAGGTGAGTCCTTCAAGTATTACGAATCTGCTCTGCCAATGTACTTCAGTGGTGCAAGTAATAATGTGAGTTGGTTTAGGAATCAGCACGCTGTCCACCATCTAATTCTGTAGGAGAAGAGTAAATTCCCAGAATTTAATGGGTGGGAAATCTGTGTAATTAAAAAAAAAAAAAAAAAAGAAAAGAAAAAGAAGGCATTTGTACAGAGGGCCTTACAGGTGTATGAATCCTGAAAAATGAAAATAAAACTGAGATTAGCTTACACAGAGAAATGAAAAGAAGAATGGCCTAAGGTGTTAATGAAGAACTCAGGAGACATGGATTCAGTTTCAAAATGTTTCATGACTCAGATGCTGCAGTACACAGAAGTTTATGCTAATGATGCTTTTGGGAGCACTGCTACACAGTGCAGTACAGGGTGAGGATACAAGATCTGTCCCATCAGCACTACTTAGGCAATCCCAGCTTTGAGTTGTGTTTCATCTGCATGTATGGACACTCCTGAGAGACTTGTTTATTAACCCAGACACAGTGCCACCACACGTGCCAATCCCAGTTCTCATCTTAGTATGGTCTTCGCTATTTGGAGCACCTCTGCATTCCTAGGGCTGTATTCCTCTAATCTCTAGAACGAATTCAAATAATAATAGAATCACAGAATCATTAATGATTGGAAAATACCTCTAAGATCACCTAGTCCAACTGTCAACCCCTGGCATATTCTGGCCATGCATGTAGTGATACTAGTAAAGGCTGCACAAGTTGGCTGACATTCATGTACATTTCTATTAAATTTTACTAACTTAACTGGTGACGTACACTAACAAAAAAGTAAAAAAAAAATCCCAAACAGGACACCACAGACCATCACCAATGAAACAAAATCTTTAAAAACGCTTTAACTAGTCTGTATCCTAAGCATGCTTCATTATCCAGTTAGAGCTGAGAGCTTAAATAACCTCTAATAAGGAGCAATGAGGATCTAAAAATGATGTATGGTGACAATGTGTTAAAAAGGTAACAAAACATTCCTGCACTAGCTGTAACTGCAATGAAAATAGCATATAAACTAATAAGCTAAACATTGAAAGAGAGGACTTACAAGGGCAGAGATAACAAAAACAGTATTAAAGGATAACTCAATAATGTCATTTAGACTTCAAAGAAGGTCAACTCCTTCAATAATTCCTGATAAGTACTTACAAGCAGTTTTTATGGCATTACACCGTCTAGAGCAGTAGAAAGTGTTATCTTTGTATCAGGAGATACATTTTAGTGGCACACCAAGACTACTGAGAGAGATGTTACATCCAGCCAGGCTGGTTTGGTAGCAAGGTTAGAAATGTTCTGCATATATAGGCAAAAGTAAATTGAGAATAATGTCTTTTTCTCATACATGCAATTAATTTTTATGATTTTTTTTTTTTGTATGCACTAAACTGATACTGGGCTGAAGGACTCATGTTGTCCTTGGGCTACCATTCAAGATCATAGACACCAGCACAATTTCATTTGAACTGTTATCTTGAGATTTCCGGCACTCATCAACTTTTTTCTACCTTGGGTGCCATCTGACCTGCATACAGAAACCGGGCTTGCGTTTATCCTTCCAGTCTGGACCAAATATTCATATCATCAAGATGAAAGTTGAAATTCAAGAGCATTTTATGGATTCAGATCAAAGCCTTTCCTTTAGTGGAAATTATCAGTATGTATGAAGGCCCTACAAGTTTTCTACAGTAAGAGAGAACACAAAAACATAAGCCATAGATCGGTCTATAGGCAGGAGCAACACTGACAGCAGCATGTGTGTGGCTTCCCCACTCTCACAGTCTCATGAAAACAGCACGTGCTACACTGGGTAGTAAAATGAGAAAGCCACGTTCCTCTCAGCTCTTCTTCAACTACACACATCTTTTTTCTCAGCGATGTTTGCGTAATTCCCACTGGACTGACTTCCAGTCACGTATGGTAGCGGCCCGCATTATCATGGTACAAAGAAGTCACTAGATGCATATTAATTTATTTTGATATACAACACAGACTGCCTTGTGTTTGAAGAAAATAAGTTGTGTGGTTAAGTTGCTAGTTGCAATAATAGTGTTTCCCTGTTGCTCTAAGAGCAACACCAAAGGCACAATTTATTCTTTAGTTTTACAGTGTTTGGCTGACATTTTGGAAACAAAATTGCTCACATCTTGCCTGACCATTTCTGCTTAAGAACTTTCCAAGGTAAATTAAATGAAATATCTTAAGTGTAGAAAGACTATTTGGTTTAATTCATTAGGTTCTCTTCCTGTCTACAAAGCCCCACATATGCTGCAATTCAGCACAAGCTAAGCTCTAATGAGAAATTCACAATATAAACATCGTTTTTAAAATCTCAGCCTATTATTTAAAATATGAAGTAGCCTTTTGTATTTGCACAAACATCCATCTCTTAGCCCATACAACCTCATAAAACAATTTCAATTTGAAAGTAAAAAAAAAAAAAAGTTCCATCTTTCTTTTGAATTCTTGCAGAGAATTTGCAAAAGATGTACAATGGAATAAGTCTAAAACAATTTCTATAACATGAAGTTAGCTGGAGAATAGGGAGAAGTGTAGAAGCCATCACTTAGGTTTCAAAATGTTCCCAGGGAAGAATGCTCTAGTGTTTCCCATGTGGGAAACCAGAGAGAGGAACAGAAACCAAGTAGCCCATGCCCCAACATAACAAGGAGCTGACAGAAAAGTACCAGTGAATTCCTACATCTAAACATAATGCTTGTTCATACAAGCTATATCAGACATTAATGCCTAACCTGCAAAATTAATCATGAAAAACAATGAATTAAAAAACAAACAAATAAAACTAACCAGGTAGAATATAATGAAAAGGCTAATTACATTTTGTGAGCTATTAATATACCCAAAATGCAGAATTATTCCCAAAATATAGATCCTACATGTTTACATACAAGCAAATCTAGAGTGAACGTAGTGCTAAGGTATTAGTGCTTGAAGAAAAATAATCAGCAGTTCTTTGAGTTTTTTCTTTGATAAAACAATAAGCTCTTCAATCTATCAGCAAGGCTCCACTAGGTTTTTATTTAGAGTTTTGAAATTTCAAGGTTACATTGTAGAGGTTAGAAAATTCTGTTTTAACATAAACAGAATTTATTATTTTTAAACAAAACATTAATAAAAAAGCTTATTTAGAGACAATCTGATGTTCTTAAATGACTTATTACAGAATAAAAGTTAATAGTGCAAATAGGATTTCAGCCCAGAGCATATCCTTAAAGGATGATTCAATGATAAGCCACAGAATAGAGCAGAAAATAATCGCTCATGTTGCCAAAGGGACCTTGGTAAGAATATGCTTCTCCTGAGGAGTCTTTTAGAAGATGACGCTGGCCACAAGGGATTTCAGCAGAGAACATTTTTTGGCTCAGAGAATATATCCGGATGTGGCTGCACCACTAAAACAGCCAATGCTAGCTCCTCTGCATTGCTTCACTGCACTGATCAAGTTATTCAGAATACCCAGCAGCTGGCAATTACCCAGAGGGTGTTGGGATTTTGTAAGTACCAGCTTATAAGCACACAGCCTTCCCTGGCAAAATGAAGAAATGGAAGCAGAAAAATTCAAAGGCTGCTATTAGATCCAGGCCTGTAACACAAAGGTATTCTTTCTGTCTGAATCCAAGGAATTTGCAAGTTTAGGTCCTATAACCATCTTTCCTTCTACTCTTACTCATCCACCTTTTCATTTTCCTTCTGTTTCCTCAGTGTTTCACTTTTTCCTCTTTATTTCCACAGGCTCAGACCATTTGCTTCAGACACAATAATTCTTAAGAACCGAGGGGAGACAGACACTAAAGTGACGTTTCATGAAAAACAAAAAGATAATAATACATGTTTTAAGTAGGCTTTCGTGTTAAATCTGTTTAACGTCCCATTACAGGATTACTTGAAAACATTTCCTCCGTATTTAAGCAGTGCTTGAAGTGTTTTGGCATGTAACATAATTAGTTATGGTTAAAAAAATAACAACAATGTGCTTTGGAAAGAAAAGAAATACTGTAGAAAAAAATCTTATCAGAAGAAAATCATATGACACATAGAGGAACAAAAGATAGACTACAGTTTATAACACTGTCAATTAATACAGTAAGATGTAAAACACTAATACAATCAGACAATATAAGGTACAGCACAGTGACTACAACCTCAGTCTTCTTCACAACTTCAGAAGATCTCTCTGCAGCAATGGTGTTATATCTATGTATTACTAAATGAGGATTCATTTTTGGTTAAATTATGAAGATGCTTTCCAATTCAATTGAAACAAAACAAAATCTAATTAAGCTTGATGGCTTCTGCTTTCCAAGGCAGGTATTGTTATATGTGCAATGGTAACTGTATGATAATGCCTCTTTCATCTGAGGACAAAATGTATTTTCATAAAGGTCAGCTTCTGCCATGAATATATTTTAATTTGCTAGAGTTTTGAGGATGACAAACATCTCACTTGGAAAAAAACACTTTTAAGAACCAATATTGACAGTACGTCTCCGTTTCTCATCGGAAAGTGTTTTCTATATTTATTTTAAGTTACATATAGATTATGTTTTGAACAAAAAGTAGGAGTTTGATTTTTTTTTTTAAATCTCAGCTTTAAGGCAAGATCCTATCTCCGACTGCTGGGTCTGCAGCCTCTCCTTAGAGTGCCTTTAGAAGGGGCCATACTTTGAAAAAAATGTTTATATTATTAAGGGTGAGGTAAGATGGAGCATGGGCTACAGTTCAGCCAAGTACCCAAGAACCAAATGTTAAAGCATCTATTTTGACCCAAGCTTCATCATGTTCCAAATCCTCAGTAGATTAAATGCCAATTCATTTCTAGTAATCCAATTACCAATTACACTTTTGTCACTCCGGAAATATTTCAGAAATGATTAGCCTTCAAGTTTCTGATAGCAAGTTTAATAATCTCTTTCATATAAAAACTGAAGAGCTGACAAATTCCTGAATAACTACAATTTGCTAATCATTATTTAAAGTGCAATGATTATTTAATAATAATAATGAATGCATATACTATTCCTCAAAATTTAAGTCTGTAAGGAAGACTTCTCTGAAAATATGGTACAGGGAATAGTTTATTTTTTTCTTAATTAGCAACCAGCTCTCTCTAAGATTATTCTGCAGCTAATCATCCTGCTGCCAGCAGCAAAATAAAACAGACTCCCCTGAAGTAAGTTTGTCTTGGTAAGATTTCAAGATAACAGATTGTGACATAAACCTCCTCAGGTTCATGCATTTCCACTGTTATGCCATTTTAAATAAACACTTCTGTTAAAATGTTTATCCACTAACATACAAAGAACATTTTCATCACAAGCACAAACACTGTTTTTAAATAGATGAAGGAAATGGCAGTATATGCACTAGAATCCCAGAGTCTACAATTTCTTGATATTAAAAGTAAGCCTCCAAAAACTTCTGAACGGCTGAAAAAGACACTGTCCTCTGCTTTAATGAAGTGCCTTTGAATTCTGGATAGCTACTAATACTCCTAGTGAATAGTCTTCCCACTTCTAACGAAACAAACAGTAGTAGTAGTAGTAGTTTTAAGCACATCACAGCTTAAAACTCTACCTCTACCTAAAACTCTACTCTACTAACACTTACTCATTACCTATAATTCACTCATTGAGTCATTCTCTCCCTGAAAACTAGAAATAATATCATATGCACTTGCAATATTATTTTCACACCTGTGATGAGAGAAACTTGTTGTTTTCACACTCTGAAGAAACCACCAACTGTCAAGACCCTGGAGCCAGCACTTTAATAGTCACAACTGATTCCTACTGGCAACAATCACTAGAAAAATGAACAATGAAACAGATGTCTCTGAATGCACCGAGACATAGATCCTAACATTCATATTCTCACAGATGCCTTTAAAAATTGCAACCTCACCCATGGGTTGCTCAAGAACAGCCCCGTTCAGCTACATCTGTTTCTGTGAGATTCTTGAACTGACACAAATATTCATATAGTTTTTTAGATTTTTTGGTGTTTTTTTTTGTTCTTTTTTTTCATTTGTTTTGTTTTACTATCTGTATTCCTAAGCATTTCATGTAATCCTTTAAGATAGCATCACACTTATAAGCCTTATTTCAATATATACTTTTCTACATTAAAGCAAACATTAGTTTCTCCAATTGTTTGTTTAAAAAGTCAGGTGTCAGGAGTACCCTGAGAGAAAGTTTAGTATGAGAATGTGTTTCTTACCTGAGAAAAAATTCATACCATCTAGGTAGGGCCCAGCGCTGAAGTGAAGAGCTTAAAACTTACTTTATAGTCAATGAAAACAAGCAGGCTTTCAGGTAATAATTCAGGGATACAAAATATGATCTCTAAAATTGGCTGAATGCTTCCAATCCTGTTTCTAGGATCTAGAAGTATGGTTTAGGTGTTTTGAGACTCATATAAAGCAAAGATAAAGCTCAACAGTTGAGAATGAGACAGAGGGAGCATTTTAACAAAACAAATAGATGTCCAGAGCTAACCAACTAATATGAAGGGAAGAAAAATCTGTAATCCCAATCTGTCTTCCTGTGTGGTTTGCTTTTCTGCCCAGTACAAATGCTGAGTCTAGAATCCCCAAAAGGCCAAGGAAGGCATTAGTGCCAATCACTTTTCTTACCAGGTTTATAGCTCCAGATAAGCAGCTCTCTGAATCTTGAATTTTCTAAGTGACCATCATATCTAGAATCATTACTAAGATAACTGCAGCAGATGTTCAGTTTGCAGAAATTCTTAATTACTGGATGACAGAATGGAAAAGAATAAACCAAACAAACCCAGAAAACAAAAAGGGCAAAACAAAACAGAGAAAATGGCCTTGCTATACATATTTAATGAATCAGTAAAAATATCCTGCACAAAGGCTTAGAGAGTTAACTGAAAATGTGTGTATGATAAATGGATATAATACTGTCTATGTAATGGGCTTCCTATTTAAATTTTGCGAGGATTTAATCAGTTGGGCACAGCTGTGCAAGACGCACCATAAACTACGTTGAAAAATATGTAGACATGTACATTTATCTGCTACAAATTAAGCTCACTTAGAGGTGGTCTTAATGGACCATGTAGCAATCATTACAAGCATAAATTTTAAACTGTCTGTTTCCAGTGAATTTGCTTTGAAAAAAAATTAACGCTCATCCTTAGTGGAGCACAGTAATAAATGGAAATACCCTTAATCTGTTAAGCACTAATAACCTAGCAATTATTCATTATGAACCCCATGCTGTATAATGTATGTCTGTTTCACTTTTATTAGTGATTCTTTACTTAATTTGTAAAGGTATAATTTTTATTCCAACAAACACCTGGTAATAACATGACGTTTTAAGTGATATGCCATTACATTTACAGAATGACCTGCCTGCTCGGTTTATTATGAGATTTTGTACAGTACAGGACTACTAAGGATAATAATAGAATAGAATGATTTATGAGTTTCAGATTTTGCACTTCTACAAAAGGCAGCAACACCCACCTTAGAGATCAAAAAGCTATGACTTGATTACAGTGCAACATATAAATAACCTATACATTTTTTAACACAGGAAATGAGTAACACTGCAATCAAAGTGAATCAGTGACCCAATTGGCACAGTCTAGGAGGTTGCAGCAGTTGTACGTTCCCCTACAGAAGTAGTCACTTGAATGCAGTGGTATGCTGGTGTATCTGATACTGGACTATCACTGGTTTTCCAGAGATGAAAAAGGAGACCATCCCCATTCACTGAAGGGCCTTTTCTCCCCAGACAGCAGTGTTGCCCAGAGTAAAAAATTTTCAAACCACAAAGGAGGAAATCCGTGTTTTTCAGTAACTTCTGCTGGCTTACCTCTTTTCTGCCCTCCACCGGTTAGAAAGGACATTATGCACTCTAAAAGAGCAGGTGAACCCATCAAGCTTTTTCTATAAAATACAAAGGAACGTGGAAGTTACAAATCAAGTGCTCAAAGCAGCAACAGGGCAAGTTATTGTTGTGGATAACTGACCTGCCTCAGCCCCATTCACAGCTATAGAAATTTTGCCATTCAGCACCTTCAAGAACACTTCCTTTCAACCTCAGTTTTCAGGAACATTACATAACATTATATTTATCTTAGGTGGAGCAAATAAAGCCATATAATAGGGTACCTAATTCTTTTCTTCACAGAAAGTTGCTTGCTAGTTTCTTTGCCAATTTAACTGTTCGAATCACAGCTTTCCAGCACCCGTCTCCGCTTTGCCTTTAACGTATTTGCCAAATTCTCCAACCAGCTTTAATCCAAACTCAAGAGGACAAACTTGGACATTTTCTGCTATTGCCTTCTCAAAAGCAAGGAGCTGCTAGCTCTCTGCACTTAAACTATTCCCTCACTGGTACTCCTAGCAAGAGAAGCAGTCTGATCATAACACAAAAAGAGAGGAACCAGAAATGGTAATGCATGAGGCATAGTTCTACACAGTGGAAAGAAGGTTAAAGCGTGATCATTAAAGCATGCTTCAGTTAAAATGAAAATGAGAAGCTGAAGAGACAAATGTGTACAGAAAAAAAAATAAAAAGGAAGGAAAGAAAACTGACTACATGAGAGGCTATTACACATATTGTATGTATAACTAATACTTTAAGTTCAGTGGCTGATTCAGAGACACTGTCACATCAGATTCTCTATATTGCTCTGAAGGATCCTTGTGCTGAAATGTCAGCTGGTGAAATCACCTAAAGGCAAAAAGAAAATTGCCCTAACATTATGCATAGCAATTCTATTGCTCAGTAGTCCTGTTTCCTAAGAATAGATATTTCAAAAGGAACCTCTTCTTCATGAGCCAGAGGCAGCAGGATTTTACCCTAAAAGTGGCTATTAGGCTTCGTAGAAACATTGAGGAATATTAAATATTCCTGTATTTGATTGAGCAAAATTCAGAAGGATAATGGCATCAACATAGCTTAATCGTTGATGTCTAGCTAAAAAGTATTTTCAAATTAAGGTAGCTCTGAAAAGTAAGAGGCCATTTAAGAAATTTTTGGATAATCCCCTTTTTGTTTATTAGGTTAGTAGGTGTTTCTGAGGTCACTATTTCTCATTCTAAACTGGCAGTGTCCAGGGATCTAGCCATTTAACTGGAGGGTTATGCAGTGCAATCATAGACTCATAGAATGGTTTGAGTTGGAGGGGACCTTTAGGATTATCTAGTTCCAACCCTCCTGCTGGGGGCAGGGACATCTCCCTCTAGACCAAGCTGCTCAAGGCCCCATCCAGCCTGGCCCTGAATGCATCCACGGAGGGCACATCCACAGGCTCACTGAGCAACCTGTTCCAGTGTCTCACCATCCTCACTTTTAAGAATTTCTTCCTAATATCTAGTCTAAATCTACCCTCTTCCAATTTAAAACCATTTCCTCTTGTCCTGTCACTATATGCCCTTATATAAAGTCCCTCCCCAGATTTCCTGCAGGCCCCCTTCAGGTACTGGAAGACTACTATAAGGTTTCCCCAGAGCCTTCTCTTCTCCAGGCTGAAGAAGCTCCAGCACCCTCAGCCTGTCCTTGTAGGGGAGATGCTCCAGCCCTCTGATCATCTTCACGGCCCTCTGGACCCACTCCAACAGCTCCATGTCCTTCTTGCGCTGGGGGTCCCAGACCCGGATGCAGTACAATGACACTGTCCAGATCCGAATTCCCCTTGAATTCAGTTTCCTGTGCTCTGCTGCTCCACCTTTCTCTATAGTCTTTTTTTTTTTTTTTTCACGCCTCAATCCATATCCTATCCTATCTTCTATCACTAATGTAAGCTGTATTGTTTTAGACACCACATAATAACTTCTATCTAAAAGGGAAGCAGGAGACTGGATGCTATAGATGTCACAGAAAAAAACAATGGAATTATATATTACAATATAAAACAAAACATAGAGGAGGCATAAAAAAGAAACCTAAAACACACCTATGTATTTTATCTTGACTTCACTTAAATTATTATCAGAAATACTGAGCTGCTAAAAATACCACATGCTATCTTCTTCGTCCAGTAGCAGCATATTTTCTTAACTGCTTACTTAAAACACTGGATTATACTCCACCTCATGTCAAGTGGGGCTACCAGCCTTTTATAGACATCACTCAAACCTGTGATACCACAAATCCTGAATCCGTAACATACTGTCCCTCACTGACACCTAAATGTGGAAATGAGATTAGAAACTGCGGATTTGTGTTGCCATTTGCAATGAAACAGAGAAACATTGTTGTCATAATACTCTTGAATGTCTACAAATTCCCAATTTGTGGACATATGTGTGCCACTTATAATGAGTTCTTAATAACTAAGAATCATAAATATAATATAATAAAACACTAGTGCATGAACACAATGTACAGATATTAAAACGAATTATATTGTATTTGCTTGGCTAAATTAATGCCTACTTTACAGTCATAACATTAGAATACTATATACTTCATTACTAAAATTTTATAACAGAATTTATAACTAAAATTTACAACAGAAATTATATTCTTAGGCAGCCTTCCTTCTGAGTACTTACGCATATGTTTGTATAAATACATGCATTATATTGCAAATGAGAAACTTAATTAAAAAAACTTAAAAATGAAACAACTTAAATTTTGTGATTTCCTGGCAAAATGTCATCAGCACTCTACAAAATAAAGGAAATACAGTGGTTCTGAGCTGTTATATAATCAATTTGAACATTTTTTTATATGATTTTATATTATATTATATTATTATATTTTTTTATATCAGAATATAAATAATCTAAATCTGGCACAGATTATATTTTATCGGATTGAGAAAGAGTAAAATATTATCCAGCCTATCATAAGTTGCATTGCTGCCTCAGTAGGTGGAGCAGCACATCTCCATTCCACATTTCTTTTTCTCAAGAGGACAAATGGTGTCCCAGACAACTAGAAAAATTATAATAATATATACACATATAGCATATTTTTTCTCAGTAAAAAAAATAAAAGATTGCAGAAACTAGCTGTGCCAGAATCAAGAATGACATTAGCCAGTATTTCATGTTTGATTGGAATTGTGTTCCTAGGTGTTTGCTTATAGCAGACACGCTTCCAAGTGAAGAACTATCGTTCTCTAAAAATAAACCTCCTTTCACTAAATTTAAAAGTTTCCTGTGGAGTATTGTCTACAGCTTTATTGTGGTAGACAAATAGAAAGAACAACCACAGTGATATCATACAGCGTTAAATAAATAAAATAGAAAAAGATCCTGTTTCAGTTTTGTATGACTTCATTCATTCAAAGCCATCACCTAACTAGGTAAAGGTTTCAGGGCTGCACTTTGTGAACAACTGCATACGTTCCTAGGACACCACTGTAGACAAAGCACTTTCTTTGGAATAGGAAGAAATGAATTAAGATTGGTCTTTGTGTAGTGCAGCAAAGATAGCGTCCCTTCACCAAGACACTGCAGTTCAACTGCCAAACTGATGCTGAACTACTGGTCCCAGCTAACAAAGCTGTACAAGTATAAGGACGCCAGTCAGGCCTCTCTTGTCTCTTTTTCTTTTTTCCCCTAGTATTACATATATATGTATTTATATAAATATTTTTTTAAACTAAACTGTGCCTGAACTAAAGAGCATTTTGCTATAGCTTCCAAACCAAAGTTAGTAAATGCTTTCAAAATCATTATTTTATATCTGAAAGCATCAGCTACTCCTAAAAAAGATCCATATCATAATAGTTCTCAGGAAAACAGTACAGTTCAATGTCTTTCAGAAGGAGATTGGTCCAAATTGCTACAATATGATGAAGTGCTTGCCTAATTAAAAGGTCTAGCAGATCCATTTAGAGTTGTACTCAGGCAAAGTGATTGTTTCTAAATGATAATAATTTCAACAAGGCTGATGATAGCACTATTTCATAGCAGAAATGTGAAGTAAAGAAAGCAGTAAGAATATGACATTAAAGCCCTAGCTCTTCATAAAAGCAAGCAAGACTGCCAGTTAAATTTTCTACACCTTTACTGCTGTTGTAGACATCAGGATTTCCCGGATGCATATTATTTCTAGGACACCTGCCTTTTACACTGTGCACTCCCTCGGTCCTAAGTTAAGTCCTGTAAATGGAGTCACACAGACATAAAGTAAACCAGCTGAGGTTTGGCACACTTCTGAGGACCCAAAACATGCTCTTTGTCTATCTGACACAACCCCAGTGTATCTGTTCAGTGTTACTCTGCCTAATATACTCAACACTGCATAATCCTTGATCACCTCATACTATCAGTTAAAACATCCTTGATACAACATGATTCTTCCTTTAGCGAATATAAATGATGAGATATAATAATAAATATCAAGTCAGTAAAGTTTTATAAATGAAGAGTGCACAGTTGTAATGGAACTGTTCTCAAAACCACCTCTAGCTGAAGTTCTTTCATTTACTTCTTGGTATCCTTCATCACAACTCAGAATACTTTAAAAACTGTCAGAACTAAATGGATTTCAGTTTTTATGTTCTACAGAAGGCCATTAGGACTAACACATCTGTTCATGCATCTGTAGTAAATCAAAGGAAAACATTTTTCTTCTCTTTCAAGAACTTAATGTTTTCTAATTTTGTTTATGTTACATTATTTCTCATGACTTCTTTAAATCTTAACACTTTTTTAACCAATAATTTGAGAAGAGTAGTATGAAAAATTTGTCTAACAATCAGGAAAGGAACTGCTCCCTTAGCTCTTGGCAAGTTGTTTGTAGCCAAGGCAATGGCAGTACAACAACAGAGTACTGAACACAGCTACTTGAATAGTTCCAGACTTTTTTCCTACTTCATATTTACTAAGTCAGGTCATTTACAACTTGCCCAGTGGCATATTGATCTATTAACCGAGAGGCTATTCTAACTCAGTCTGCAGATAGCAAAGATCAATATAAACTGTGGAAAAGATGAGGTAAGAAAGACCCAGTTGAGATAAACAACGTGAGCAGGGATGAATGTAAAGTAAAAACAATCTCTAATAATTTTATTTTCCATACGTAAGTGGGAATAACAATAAATAACAGTTTCTGTCACAAAAAAAGATTACTTACACTTTTAGACAGACTTTAGACTTACTAGGCTCATTTTTAATACAGATAATGCAGCTCATACTGATGAAATAGTACAAGAAGCAATAACCCTTAATGTGAGTATTCAAACATAGCATTCCAAAATTGCACATTGCAAATTTCACCAGGGTTCATCACAGTTTGGTAAATACAAAAAATTTTTTATATATGCTTTGAATTTTCACTAGAAACAAGTTCATGCTTTGTAAAGTTGATGCTCATGTAAAGAATGACTTTTCATACAAATCACACTTCTAAGAGTGATGGCAATTTAACAGCAACTTAACAATGATAATGTCTAACTATTTAAATGTTGCCAGTACTACTAGCTTCAGCATTTTAAAAAACACCAGCAACTGATTACGCAGTTAAATTAAACCTGATATAAACAACCACAAATCTTCCTACTAAGAAGCTCTGAGCAAACTCAGATCTAGTTAATGTCATGCACACTGAAAAGTAGATGTTTCTGACTAGGTCAGAAATCCTACGTGATGTGCCACCAATCCAATTCAACAGGCAGCATTTTGATGCTTGGGGTCAGACTAATAAAAGAGAAAATTTTCTGTACCACAGCCATAAAAATACCACAGAACTACCAAACTTACACTGCTTACAGTGTCTTTAGAAGTGCAAAAAAAAAAAAAAAAAAAAAGTCTTGTGATAATCACAGAACCATCCAGAGAATCAAGAACAGAGGGAAATCAGTCAGAAAAATTACTGGGATAAAAAGAGCAGGAAATGAGCAAGTAGGAGATGGATTAGAAGCAGGAGAGAAGCTGTCTACAAGAAATCACTTTTACAAAACTTTGGAATATCTAAAACAATCGATATAAATGACACTACCACTGAATTCTTGAGATTTTAAGTTTTAATGCCGATAACTATCTTCACGTGTGTGAAAATACTGCAATAATGAATAATATATATGCAGGATGAATAAATTATATAAGTTATGAAAAAGAGATACAAAATATTTTCTAGATCATATGTTCATTATCCACTGTTCAAAAAAAGCCTTGAAAACAAGCTTTTGTTAGAATAAGTTAATTAAGAACCAGAGTGAAATTAACTAGATTCCAGATACTGCCAAAAGGTTTGAAAGTTAAAAAAAAATTTTTTTTAGATATATACGCATGCTTTTTAACTTGGAATCTGTACAACATATGAAAGTAAGGTAGACAGTAAAAACATAAGTCCACAGTGGGTTTAGTACAGTTCTGATAGCAAACAACATGCAAGCACTGATTTTCTTTACTGATAAAGTTTATCTTTGAAAGAAAATCCATTCCTTTACAACTGCTTTACAGTTTTTTGCATAAATGAAGCAATTCCTATTATATAAATCATAGGTATGCTTAAAGAATTCTTATCATTAAAAGCGCACTCTGACTTCCCACGGAAATTTTAAACAAACTTGGGTGCAAACAATGAAGTTGCACTTGAGGGAATGATGACTTTGTACGTTACTGCTAACCACTTCACTACATACAATATTAAACCATTTAGGTAATACATTAACAAACTGGACCTCCTCATGAAGAATTTAAACTTCTGTTAATTATAAATTAGTTTTTTTTCATAAATATTGTTCAATAGAAAAGTTTTAAAATACTTGTTTGTTGTGTGTTGTGATTAGTTTGTGAGATCTCTTAACCATTTATTTTCACCATACGCAAACTTCATTCAGCTTCTCCCACATTTGCCGCAAATTACAAATTTTCTCCAAAACAAATTGAGAACAAATAAAATAACAAATAAAATAAAATGAGGACAGTAACTCAGCCTGCTTAATTTCTTATTCATATTTTCACCTGTTGATGTATTATCTGCATCCTCATTCATGCTGCCTGCTCTTTTTTTTTTTTTTTAATCTGTAAGAAGGTTTTTATACGCCTTTGGCAATGGAGTAATGTCAACAGCCTTTTGGAAGCAGACAAGGTAATAGTCTACTGCCAATGCCTGAGTTCTGGCAGGACTTCAAATCACAACAGTGAGACACTTTTTCAGCATCCTGGTCTTAAAATAAAAAGATAAAGATAACACAGTAAGCCTAAGTCATACAAATATTAAAATCCCTCTTGTGTTTGTCACTCTTCCCAAGCACAAATATCAGGAAACCAAATGGGAAAATGGTTTTCAGAATCAAACGATAGTCCATAATATAACTGTTACAACTTCTTAGAACAACACAACCACTCTTACTAACAATGTATTACATAATGCTTATCAATGTAAACATAAGTACTAATTTATCTGCAATACGTAAGCCACTAATTTTAACACAATATGCTAATTTATAACAGAAAATTAACTTTTTTACTGAATTGCTTAATTTTTGTTGCAATCCACTCAGATCAAGCTTTGAGCTGAATTCAGGGAAGTCTACAAAGAAACACTCTAAGATAAAGACAAGAATGGAGAAGCTACATCTACTTTTGAGTTGCATGCAAAAATTCTACCAAAGTCAAAAAATGAAGCAATGACAAAGGGGATTTGTTTCAAATACACCTAGTACAACAATTCTCAAGATTCTAGCAAGGCCTTCCTTTAAAACTTTTTTTAAATTATTATTTTTGTTATTTAACAGAAATAAAACAAGTTGGATCAGGTATGTACTACCTGCAGGCAGAGGATTTCATGACATACTGATTAGGTAAGGACATAAGCAAATACCTGAAATATTAAGAATGTGCTTAAGTTTCTCATAAAACTGGAAACAAATTTAAAATTTAACCCTTATTGGATCGTCGAATCACTGCATAGCTTCATTCAATGATATTTGTCAGTCTCCAAATACGTAATTAATTAGATGCCATCAGTACAGTCCATTGCACAGATCAGGCAATAAAAACATTAAGGCACCTGCTTTCCCTTTAAGGGAAAAATCAGGGGTCTGATTTAAGGACAAGATGAGAGGGAAAAACTGCCCCCCTCAGACATGGTATCTGGTGTGGAGCAGGTGACAGGAAAGTTGAATCTGATATATAGATGAGATTCTACAAGAAAGTGCATATTCATTATTTAATTCATCCAGACTACTTACATATCTAATTGTGCAATTTTGTAGTTAATGAGTTTTTTTTCTGTTGGAAAGTAAGAAAAGCCAAAAAATTTCCAGTAAAGTTTCAAACTTTATCCATATATTTGTGGAGAGTCTGCTTTCATAACTTCACAACTTAAGGAGAGACTGTAAATTGTTTTTTTTTTTTTTTTTTCTTTCTGTCATTTTCTAGCATCTTATTTCTATCAGTTTAAAGCAGAAGTCATGAAGAAGTATTTTTCCAATTGGCTACTGTTACTTACAGAACAAAGCCCCCTGAAATACCAGTAAAGTGAAGGTACAGGATACCTATTTAAGAAAATGTGTAAAGAAAGCTCTAAGTAAAAAGGAAAAACAAAAACAATAAAACTAAACCAAAACCACCCACAAGTAAATTAAAATAATATAGGAGAAACGGAAATAGCAGAGAAATGTATGATCTTCATTTTAACGTAAACAAGAAGGATTCCCTTATGTCTGTCATTTCTGTACAGCATGTTTCAAGTTTCTTCTTCCAACATATTTAACTTACCATCTTAATATTTTAATTGTTTTCGGTGTATACAAAAGTAAAAAGCTTCAGAACATAAAATGATCCACCTTTCAACCTCACCATCACTTTTTTCTCTCCTCTTCACACCTGCACATGTTTTGTGTTAGGATCTGAAATGTGAACTGAGATCTGTGTGGAAGTCTGCTGCAGTGATACGGTCTGTAAAGCATAGCCAGCTAGTCACACCTTTTCAAAAATTAATTACTGTATTTTTGTAATGGCTCTCCCTGATTTTGGGTGCTGAAGCATATCATCTTCTGAACGTATATTCCACTCCTGGAGCACAATATGAAAACCTCTCATGTAATACAAACACACACAACAAAAGTAAAAACAAACAAAAACACCAAAAAAGCAGATCTCCAGTATAAAATGTTCTTACAAAGAGCACTCTGCTCTGTCGCTAGCACACCCAATGACATAATAAAGAGAAAGATAGCCTGGCAATATATCCTCCCTGCTGCACATGTAAGAGGAAAGAGCAAAATAGAGGTTAAGGCTGAGAGCAAGTCAGGATGACCAACCATGGGCCATCACTCCAGCAGGACTCGGCCAGTTGGCACTGAACCTTCTCAGGCTCCACGGCTCCTGCCATGAAATGATGCCATATGGCTCTAAGGGAGCATTCACTGCTCCTTTTTGCTGCGTAAGTAGGGACACCACTGAGCATGCTGTCCTCACCACCACTGAACCAGTCTGTCCCATAGGATATTTTTGTAAAGTACTGTGATGTAATTAAGAACAATTCAATCTCAGTCTACAGACAGTAAAAGCAGAACCCTAAATATTGCTGTTATTTATATTCTGGAGTAAAGGTATACAATCATTTTATTTGGCAACTAATCTAATCTAGATCAGTTCAGAATATGAGTAGAAAGCAAAAAGTAAACAACAGAAACAAAAGTTAAGCAGATGATACTTTTTTTTAATGTGGTGGTTAAATCTCAAAACGAGGAAGACAAATCTGAACTTTCAGAATTATTTTCTGAATCCTCAAAGGGAGACATTTGCATTTTCTCATGCGTTCCATATATTACAAAAGTTACTCTGAAAGTAATGCCTCCTAATGATTTCCATGAGAACTACAATAGATACAAAGAGTACAATAACACCATTTGATAGAGCAAACGCTCAGCAACAAAATGGCATTTTTCTACAAAGCCACCACCATTGATTACGCATTTTTGTCAGCCATGAACAAGAGCCACATGTCACACTTATAAAAACCTGCAAGGCTGTCTGGAACGTGACGTCTTTCATGGTGCTGTTGCTACTGCTGAAACATGTCACACAACCGCACTGCGCTCACATCCACTGTTTGGTTTCAACAAATGTTCAGCAAGCATCAGTGAATGTTAGTGGGTGCCATTTTGTCTCACACTGAGAAAAATCAACGATACACCTTTGCTTCATTTGCACTTCCATGTCAGACACCATTTGATAAGTCTGCCCCTCTGCTGCCATCTGTCACACAGCAACACCATGCAAGGGTACACTGGCAGGAAGGTACTAAAACCTCTCCTGCCACATCTCCAACATCCACCTCTGTGGTTGTGGGTCAACATAATAAAATAGGAGGCATTACTTTTGGAGCAGCTCTAGTAGATCAATTTTTAATTCAAGAAGTAATTTTGAATTTTATGATAAAAAAATCTTTATAAAACACTGCATGAAAACGTCAGTGTTTCATTACAGCTGAAACGGTTTGACAAGCTCAGCCTGTAGTCAAAAATCAGAGAATTTCATCCCACTAAAATAATATTCTTAAAAAAACAAAACAAAAAAAAAAATCAAACAAAACACTGTTGATAAAAACAATTTCTCTAACGTATACACAGTACCTCAAGTAGCTGATGCTACCAGAAACAGAATGGATACCAGTGTCTTCTGGACAGTTTAAATTTAAAAGAACGATTCATGCTCTTAACCAAGATCATAAGATATAACTGCATTCCCACGATCAGAGTATGGTACCCATCCCACTCACCATCGTCTGCATAGGCATGCAAAGTCTTCTAAATCCGATATGAAGCACTGTTAAACAGTATTAACTCACTTGCATTTAAGCACAAACATGGCATATAACTGTAATTTGGATGAGATATGAATACAGCCCTACGAACCAAAACAAAGTACCAGTAGGAACTGTGATAAATAAAAATATCTGAATATGAAGCCAAGAGTTCGGATATGCAAAGAAAGTAAGCAGTGGCTGCAAACAGTGACACAGTAGGGAGTTGCTTATTTGCACAGGGACAGCCTACTGCAGGGTGCCTCTTAGAGAGTTACACCCATCTGTACAATGCATGTGAGCAACAAGAGGGTGCACAATGATGCTACAGTGGAAGGAATCTGTAGCACCAGGAAAACCAAACTACAAACAGATTCTGGCAACCATCTGAAGTGGTCTGGGCTTTATTTCTGAGCATCATATAATATGAATTAACGAGTGTGTGAATTTTGAGGGGCTATAAAATGGTTTGGGAAGATATGAAACTGTGCAGAGGTTTTATCTATAACTGTACATCTGGCACCTTCTTTGTGGCATTTAAGGCTCATTAAATTCTGAGTCTTGTGTTATCTGCCCTTAGCTTAAAATAGTCTTGTGTGAACCTTTCGTCTCTAACTTCTGTTAAAGAGGAAATTGTTTCTGTCAGTCTCTTAGCCCCTCCTATCCTCTTTACCACATCTCCTCAGCAACAGCAGAGGCTTAGGTTATACCTGTCCTCGAGGATTTGACTTCCTTCACGTTCACTTATAGGAAAAAGAACTAAACAGTTTCAGTTTACATAGGACCTAATCTTCTATGAGCAAAGAATAAAGACATTCCAAAATAAGTGTTTAAAAATATATTTTTTTTCCCAGTTAAATTAAATCCTAAGTAATTTTTTCAAACTAAGTTTAGTCAAGTTTTATTATACATAGAAGACTCTAACAGTAATATTTTCTATACAAATAGTCTAAGAATTGCCCATACATTTTCTTTTCTTCTATAAAAATGCATTTTAAGAGCACTGAAGACGCTGACATAACACAATCCAGTAAGTCTCAAGTTGCTGTGACACGAAAGGTTTCTCGTTATAAATCAAGAGACTCGCCACAATAGCAGTGTTACATCCCCAAAGAAATGCACGTTTAATTTAAAGCAACTGCTTCAGATTAATAAAACACGACCAGAAGTCAGACGTTTTTACTGAAATCAAGAAATATCACATTACTGCTTTCCGATTTCAATAACTGTTTGAAGTTACTGGGGAAAAAAAAAAAGACTCATTACAGGTTGGCAGTGCAGATCTTATGACAAATTTCTTCCCTGCTGTAAAGTCTTTACAACTGAAAAGGTAGAATGCTTCATAAAATGAAGCATCTTCTTCTAAGATAATAACTGTTAAGGTTTTCCCCAATGCTCATATGCCTCTAGCTTATTTTGTAATGATATAACACCTGCAATAGATTAAATCTGTACTGTAACTGCAGCAGATAGTGTAAGAAATGTCAGTTCTCATTAGCCTGCATATAAATCTGCCTGTTTTGGTAAGCAGGTTAAAGGAAAGATCAGTGAACCACTAGAAACCCAAAGCATATGTTGTTCATGCAAAAAGGACATTCAGCAGCAGGGATCTTTTCCACATCATACTCTTTCAGAATTGGAAGAATGTTTTTCAGGAAGAAATAGAAATGTACAAAAAATGCATTATCATCAACTTGTAGTAGTTTTTATAATTGCCTGCTGACACAGCTGAACAGTCATAAAATATCATAAAGAGTAAATGAGTTGATAATGTAAAGCAGTAATTAGGATTTTGTGTGTGTTTATGCTATTTACATATTTTAATGCTTTGATATTAATATGTCAACTTTAATAGTATGTAAATGAATTCCCTTGTGTGAGATTTATCCTCCTTGGCATTGGATGTATTAATTCCCAGTAGCTGTAATTTTCATTCCTTCTTTGTCTTTTTAGAAAAATTTTTCAGGACCTGATACAAAACATTCTCCCTACAACGTCCTGTCCAGATTCATTAAAGAAGTTTATAGCTCTAATGGATAGAACAGCAGTAGCCACCGGCTCACATATCACTGTACCATAAAAACACATGCACACAGAGAATCTTTTTGTGCCTGGAGGTTTTACAACCATCTAAATAATAACAGATTAATCAGCCACCTTGTATTCCTGTCTGTTTCTGCATAGTGCTGATGCTTGCTAGAAATCTGATACGACATATTTAAGCTGAGAAGCATAACAACACATGCCATAACAGTTGATGCCTCAAAAAAGGCATGGCCTGTCATGAAGGTATTTCAAAAGATGCAGGAAAAAACATAAGAATGCCATTTGATTTTTTTCCCCACTTCACTGCATTTTTGATCTTGCTGTTGTCTACATATCTGCAAAGTTTACATCCTTGTGATGAATTCCACTTAATTAGAAATAAAACAGTTGGAAAACAAAGGCATAGTATAATTAAAAAAAATAGCACAGCCTAACGTCAGCTATTGCTTTACAGTATGCTGCAATTTAGTTCTGGGTGTGCTGCAGAACACTGCATAATACAGCTAGAGTTGCCTGGCAACAAACAGCAACTATATCAGAAGCAGCAAAGGTGTGAATGAATAAACAAAAGTGACAGTAATGTGAAAATGCCCTGTAAAACCATGTTAAGTACAAGAACGTCTGACTAGGTTTTCACTGTGTTTCAAGGGGAATTTTGAGTCAAATCCTTCTCACAGTTAAATTGGAATTAAGGTAGGTACGTGAGAATTGGATTTGACTAAATAAGCACAACATAAAATCTGGAAATAAAATAAGATTTCAAAATGCATTATCATCAGTTTGCTACTGAATACAAATATGGTAAAAATAATCAACAGTACCCTAAGCAGATATTATTTGTTACAACTCTTGTAAGAATTCTGGTGCTAAACTCCCAGAAACCAAGCATGCTCGTGCACACACACACAGTTTGAAAGCCTCACTCAGATTTCTTTTCACCCAGAGATACTCAACTGCTTTTCTACTATGATCTTGATTTATACACATCACACTGAAAGTAATACCTCCTATTTATCTCCATGAAAACTGTAACAGACACAAAGAGCACAACAGCATTGTTTGATAGAGCAAATTCTCAGCTACATAATACTATTTTTCAGCACAGCCACCACCATTAAATATGCATTTTCACCAGCTATGAACAAGAGGCTGCATGCCACACTTGCAAAAAATCTGCTCCAGTGGAAGTAACCCACTATAACCTCTGCTGAAACACACCATCCACTGCCCCACTGGTTGGTTTCCATCTACGTCCAGCAAGTGGTGAAGAATGTCAGTAGGTGCTTTTTTTTTTTTTTTTTTTTTTTAAAAAACACACAAATTCAGTGACACCCATTTGAATCATCCACGCTTCCATGTTAGATAGCATTTGGTCCAACTGCCCCTCTGTTGCCATCTGTCACATGGCAACAAAATATAAGGAAGTACTGGTGAGAAGGTTCAGCCTCTAATGCCATACCAACAACATCCACCTGTATGGTCGTGAGCCAAAATAATAAAATAGAAGGCATTACTTCGGGAGCAACCCTTATTTACTTGTAAAATTCTTCTGTTATGACCAGCTCTCTGTCTAACATAAATGGCCCATCATAGATAACTGCATTTCGCACCAAAGGGTTTAACAGTATTTTAGGCATCGATACAACACATTATTTTTTATAAAAGCAATCTCATCTTAATATGAACATATAATTAGATGAGTTAGAACTAGTTGGAGATGGGAAAAGTCCAAACTAATACTGACATCTCTGAGAAGCGTTCTGAACAGGAACATATTTCACATTGAGAAGACTGTAAAATACAATTACGATATTAGCATTATCTGGATAATTAGTCATGATATATTAAATATATATCGGCTGGCCATTCAGTTGGCACTTATCAGAGAACTTCAGAAGATCTTGCAAAGCTGAGGCACTTTATAATAACTAAGGGGATTTGTTTCTTAAAATGATGCTGAAATATCTTCCTTTTTCCTTTCATATAGGTAAGTAAAACTCTAAGACAATGTGATCAAGCAGAGATTGATTAGTCAGAATTACACTGACGTAATGTTGGGGCAGAAAGTTGCATGAGGTCATCTTCCTGAGCAGATGGCCTAGAGATATTGGTTTTAACTAGCACATGGTTGAGTAAATAATGTTTAAGTTTTCTTTGAGAGCCTGGGGAGTGAACCAGATAGAGTTGAGTGAAATACCTGTGCCTCCTGCCCACATCATCTGCTACTCCTAGGGTTTTCATTTCCTGCACTGTTTGTGCTTTATCACACGGCTCACTGGACAGGCAGTCTGTGCCCTTGGTTCAAAAGCTCTTATTGGAAGATTGAGAGAGATGTGCACTTATTTTCAATTTGTAATTTCTTTATGTATGTGATTTGCTCTTTATGTATGTGATTTGCTCTTTATAGGCAAAAATACAGTTAACAAAGGCAGAGGTGTATGGCTGTATTGCTTTCAGTCAGTATAATAAATTTTATACCTAATAATATAGTAGAATTGATAATGAAAGCTTATCTTATGAGTGATTTGGTTTCTATTTGATACCATTTGAACACACCTACACTAGTCTCCTAAACAAATTAGTTCTCATGATTGCATGACATGGGCACCTATATTTACAATTTCAAAAGGACTATCCAGGTCCTTGTATTATATCATACTGTTTATATCCAGTTCTTACAGTTTTATTTAGAATTAGTTGATGAAAAGTTCACCAGATTTCACTAAGATTTTTTAATGCTCTGAACAGAAACTCATAAGCAGCATCAATATAATAAACTTTCAATAATGTTTCTTCAGGCATATTTGCTTTTCATGGTAACAATCCTGGAAAAGTCATTGTTGTAATGTTTAAATCACTCAGTGATGTAAGATGGTATATTAAATATGAAAATAAAGCACAGGATTCAAACCCAGGGTAACTATTCACAGCCAAGTAAACGAAGACGTACAAGTACTGACTGTAAGTTATATTCTAGCTAGCTGCACTGCATAATATTTTAAGATCTTAAAATTACTCCCAAATACAATTGATTCACAACTGTAAGTTATTTTGGGGAAACATCAAAATAAATCACAGAACCATAATCGCGTTGTACACAAAAATGAAAAAACCATTAAATATACTTGCACGATGACACGATATGGTAACTATTCTAAATAAACGGTCTGCGTTACCCAGTTAGAGGAAACGTTCAGATGTGCAGGTCACCTATTTAGTTATTCTTATTTAAAAACTTGCTACTGTTCTCTTCAGTTTCACTCTGTAAGAACTGTTGAATGCTAGCAAAGCTTCCATGTTTCTATTTTAAAAGAACGCATACATAATTTTCATACTTCACTAATCTCTTCTTGATGTTTATTACAAAGGATTAAAAATAAACCGATGAAGGAAAAAGAATAAAATTGACATTCTGATTTGTCTCATTAAAGCCCACCTTTGATCTGAAGTGATAAAAACAAGAAAAGAGCATCACAGCAATCCAAGAAAAGAAAAATATATACAGCCTGGCCATAAGGCATGTATAATTTTTTTAAAGTACAGATGGGACTACATCAAAGAACTCAAACATCATGCTATAAATGGCCTTCTGCAAACCATCCAAGGGTACATAAAGGGAAGCAGAAGGGAGACAGGTACTGTTTTATACGTCAGCTACAGAGATAAGAGTCAAGTGAAAACTTTACTTTCTGATTTGAATTATTTTCCCACTCATATCCCATCTTCCTTATCACAGGACCATGGTGATCCATGCTGATTGAGATTTACATCCCCTCTCATTTTAAACACAACAGAAATATCCATTTCCTGATTGTTTATAGAAGTACCCTTATAGTACCCACATAATAAGGCTGAGTTCTTGTGGCACCTTTAGGGAAAACTTGCAATAGAAAACTTCTACTTCACTAAACTAGATCCCTCTTATAAATAAACTTGACAATCAACCTATTCAGTTTGCAATGATGAAGTTCCACTTGAGATACCAGTAGCTAGCTGTAACACCATTGCTAGTATTATTGCAGATAAGTACTTTTCCCACTGTAATATCATCTTTATTTGACTTCATTGACACTACATGCAGCAGAATTGCTTACGATATAATTATGGAAATACGCAGGTTATTATTGCATGATAGCTTTACAAATCTCATGCATGCATCGTTATGCAAATATGAATAGTGGAGCAAATGTTGTTGATGTCAATACGCCCATGACAAAAAACCTAATCGAATGAAATATAGTGCAATTAGCAGCATGGTGGGCTACCTTAAATAAAAGGAGATGCTCAAGGGGGGAAGGAATACCTAGAAATTAGTGCAAAAGATCTGACATAACTTCAGGAATAAAGTAACAATTTCTATTCAGTTGATCCCTTGACATGAAAACTCAAGGAATCATGGATATACACAACAAATACAAAGTCCTCGAAAACTACATGACACCTAACTTCTCCAAAAGTCAGAAATCCCATCTAAGCTAGGTTTGTAGTTACCTCTAATGTCAACAGAGAAAACAGGGAGGGAACAAGGAAGGAAGAGGGAGAGAGACAGAAACCTCTGGTGCCACACACGACTAAAGTAAATTATTTAAAGTACTACTAATTACTTTCTGAAAGTGCTCAAATCCTTTCAGTTACTACAGAGAGAACCCATTGCTAACTACATTTCAATCTCTAAAATGAATTAAGACAAATGTCACAATAAATGTTTCACAAATCTGTGAAATAACCCACATACCCCATTATAACCCAACTGACCATGTTATTTCTCTGATCAGACAGCACAAATCCATTTTATATAGTAAATACAAAGGGAGGATGTGGCATTCTCATATAGACTCTAATGTACCATATTACCTGAAGGAGCACAGTGGTTTTTTCAGTTAAATAAAAATACCACTGGAAACAAATTGAATTTTGAAAGCTCAATATTCAAGTTTCAAAGGGGAAAAAATGCTTATGCTATCGCTCAGCTGTAGGGATACCTATACTGTCAGACTGTTGACTCCTGCCCACTTTCAGCCTCTCTCTCCGTCTTCAGAATACACTGAGAAGTTTGGAGCACATGAAAGCACATTAACATGGAAAAACAGGTTTGCTTTGTTTTGTGTTTGCTGTGTGAATAACAAACAGTATATAAAAGCTTGAGGAAAATGACATTTCGCAAACTATGCACTTCTAATCAACAAGGGAGCCAATAAATTTGACATAAAACCAAGATTGCATTTTACTTGGACAAAAACAGGAAAGTGTTCTTTAAAAGCTACTGTGTTTATGGACCACCAGCCATGTGATCTCCTTTCTCACTGAAAGAATTACACAAGTTTAATTAGTATTTATTAAGTGCTGAGAAAATATATTTAAAGTAAAGAACTGACTAATTTTTGAATTGAAATGAATGATAACAAATCACTGAGATTTCTGTTAGGTATTTGCTGTTTTCAAGTCCTTTCCAAGCAGAGTTAGACAGACAATTTCCAGGCTGCAGAGAAATCACTTCAATACTATACAACAATGTATGGTGTGATGTAAATAAGTCATTAGTCAATATTTTTTCTAATATATGACCGGATAACATATCATTTACAGGAAAATAATAATTGTTATTCTCCCCACAAATGTACTCTGTTTAAGAGTCATTTAATATTCAGAAACAATTCTTTAACAAGCAAAAAGGAGTGACATTAATTCAAATAGTTTTGTTTTGTTTTTCCAAAAATTGTATTCATTATCCATTTTTTAATTATTTGACTAAGTTTACCAGCAGAAAAATAGACCACAAGTTTCCCTGTTCCTCCTGATCCCTGGAAATGGTAACTGGAATTAAAGGAGACTGTAAACCTCTAACGTTTTATAAAACAAGAAGCATTTTCTTGAAGACAGGTTTTCTTGCTTGCCTACCATTCACGCAGGTGAATTTCCTATATAATGTATTAAGGAATTATGTATTAAAGATAATCATAGTAATACGTTAATTAAACAACACAAATTTAACAGCATCAAAAATAAATATGACAAATATCAGACTTCAAAGAAATACTGAGATGTGTATCATTAAAATAAGTAACTAGAGGTTGTTGTAGACACAGAAGTTTTCTGAGTACAGAGATACCTAACTGGTGAAGAGCTCCAGATTAATTTGCTATCATGTTTCTACAGCTTATTCCACTTTTCCACTAAGGAATCAAATAGTCAAGATACATCAAGATACAAAAAAAAAAAAAAAACACAAAGAAGCTAGATATATTTGTTAACAGTTACACCATTTCATATGGTACTGGTCACATACAAAATACTATCATCTCATTTAATTTACAATGCTCTTTCAAATCTTTTTTTTTTTCCTTCAGTCATGTCTAGAAAAATAAAATTTACAGTCTTTATTGATCAACTACTGTTCTCCTGAAGCTTCTGTGAATCAGGAAAGATGCAATGCCTGTCAAGGAGTTGTTTCCACATGCACAGAGTAAAAGAAAATGAGGGAGGATGCAGGAGAAGCAGCAAAAGACATTATGGAAATTAACTTTTGTTTCTAGACAAACACACTTCTTATCAGGCCCTCTCACTTCCTACTTCAGCCAGTCTCACTACCTACCAGCCATGAGCTGAAGTTCAGGGCTGCAGTGTGTCTCACTGGCCTGAGCTTCTTGGTTGCAGAAGAGAGTGGGACCAGCAGGCATTCACAGCAGATGGCTATGATTACTGTGTTGGATGCAGATGTTGATGGGCACATGCACTTGGCATAGCTTCTGATTTAACGAAAGCATCTAGAAATTGTATGTAAACAGTTGCTAAGCAATTAGTTTACAAGAGAAACTACTGACACTAGACCGAAAAAAATAGGCATGAGACAGCAGAACTTCGGGCTGGTTTGTCCTTTCTACTCTAAAAAAAAAATCCACAAAGACACCAATACACAGGTTCACAGAGATTCAGTTTCTAGTCCATGTATAATATCCCACTTCTCCTTAGATATGCGACTATATAATCTTAAAAGCCTCACTATAGGATTTTGACTCTTTCAACACAGACCCTATGCATCAGAAGGGAGGCATCAAGTTCCTGGAAAACATCACCTTCAATTCCTGGATTAAAAACTTGATTACAGAAGTTCAGCTTTCAGGCCTGTACAAGTCTATTTGCCACTCAAAAAAAAAAATTGATTAAAAAATTTAACAAAAAGGTTTTACATGCATTGATAGTAAGTATATTTTAAAGGTCTGAACAAAGTCAGTACGTTTTCTTATTCACTAAAGAAATACTGCCTACTGCTTCTGGAAAGAAGACACTGTAATTGTCTCAATGCCGTAACAGAGTATCTACACCAAACGATGCTTTGCCTAATATTCTTTCAGTAGGACATGGCACTGGCAATAGATTAATAGAAGTGAAACAAGGTACCTCTGAAATGGCCAGAGCCACTGATACTTCCAGCACAAAAGCCAACACAGTTCTGGCATCTCAGCACACAGGCAAGTGCAACTCTTTCAGTAGGATATGTTATTTTTTCCTCAGTCTGATAGATTATAGAGTTCTCTGGGGGTCCCTGACTTCCCTTTGTCTATTGCCATGATTAATGTAAAAAAAAGTCAAAATCTCTATGCAGACATTTTTTTTTAAATCAATCCAGCTAAAAGTTAGATCAGCATTTTCACAATCTCCTGTGCACTGATGCATAACTCCAATGTGTTTGGGGCACCAGGCTCTGGATCCATGAACTGGTAAACGCATTTGTAACTCAGACATTTCCTTGTTACTCAGATTCACACCCATGTGTTCAGGTGGCACTCTGCCTACTCATCAATTGGTCAGTGTCCTTTGTTCATCTGAGGGAGGTGGCAAGCAAGTACAAGCATGGATGGTCAGACTGCCAGTCCAAAACAAACATCTGCTGCTGTATTAGGTCTCTCTTCAGGAACATGCTGTTGCATTCACTGCTTTCTGCGACATCACCCTTCACTTCATTCACTGACATTTATAATTAAGGAGGGATGAGAAAGAAAAAAAAAAAAAAGCAGGGGGAAAAAAGATACAGAACTATGAGGGCTGCTTGGAAAGTAATGCCTCCTTTTGTATTATCTTGGCCCACAACATCAGAGGCAGATCTTGGCGGTACTGCAGTAGAGGTTGAACCTTCTCACCAACATTCCATTATTTTTTGTGAGAGATAGCAGCAGAGGAGCAGTCTGATAAAATAGCATCTGACATGGAAATATGAAGGAAAGAGATGCGACTGAGCTCCTCCATGTGGAAAAACCTGCACCCACTGACATTCACTGATGCTTGCTGTATATTTACAGAGACCAAATAGTGGATGTGAGCACAGTGAGGTGCTGTGTAGTGCATTTCAGCAGTGGTTACAGTGACACAAAAGACAAGACCCCTTCTAGATAGCCATGCAGATTTTTTAAAAGTATGGAGAGAGAATGTGCTCTATCAAAGAGTCTTAATTGTGCTCTTCGCCTCTGTTGTAGTTTCCATGGGCATAAATAGGAGTCATTACTTTCAGAGCAACCTAGGCACTTTTGTCTTCCAGAATGACAAGTTACAATTCCTCCAATGCTTGGCAAACCACAGAAACTAGAAGAAAGGTAAAGATGTTTAAAGAACGTATAAACATCTGAAGACACTTTTCTTGTTAAAAAGAGCAGGGCTTATAATAGTTCTGGGGAAAACACCATCATGTAAGATGAGGCACAGAAGATTGTATTATCTCTGCATTATTGCATTTTCATCACAAAGCCATCATAAGGATTTTATAATGTAGAATAATCCTTTACTCTTATTGATCCTGTATATAAAGAATAAATATGAATCGAATAGCTTAATTTATACATAGAGTTTAGGAACAGAAAATACCTAAAACTATAATGCTTAAGTACAAAATGAAAGCAGAAAACATGGATAAACTGAGGTTATGTTGTCTTTTTTTAATCACATTTTAAGCACCTGCCTATTTACTAGAATGTTTTGAAGTATTTAAATTTTGGACCTTTTAAACAATTTTCCCCTCTAAAAGACCTTGACAGTGAATATAATATATAAAATCACTAAATCAAATCTCTTAGGAAGCCAGAAGATAAATATCCACTTAAGAATGCAACAAACTTTCCAAAATAAAGTGTTCTGTCAACTCAGTTTTGAAATCCAAAGTATATTTAATTAGTAGATCAGCTCTGGAATCAAACTGGAATTTTGCTATTAAGTATGGATGCCACTCTTGGAACTTGCCAGCAGAAGTCAAGTTGTCCATTCTGTGACACCACTTCTGCACTGTGTACTTTAGTACTAACTTGGCATTTAAGTCGTTGTCAGCAAAAGCTGATAGCTAAACTTTAACTTACGCTATTTGGAGTACCCTACAGCTATTCCTCATCTTCCCCAAGAGATCTATATCATTGTTTGCTACACCAGTTTTACAGAATAAGCATTTAATGCTTTTAAGAGCCATGTACATGAACAAAAAAAAAAAAAAAAAAATCAAAGCACATTATTTTTTTGTTATTTCCAAGATTATAGATATTTTACATCAAAAAATTGTTCAGTAACTCTTCTGAGTGTACTCAGAACAGTTTGCAGGTATATCTTGTAAGCACATCCTTTATTCTTCTGGAAATTAACAGAGTACAATATTTTGCTTAGATCCTGCTCTTTATCCACTGACATGACAAATTGCAGAATGTCCACAATACAGATTTCAATTTTGTTGCCATCTTTCACCTGTTGAACTCCTATAGTGACAGAGGATGAGAAATCTTTTCTGTTCTTTGACACAATTTAATTGTAATCTTTCCTTCCCACACCTACTTCACTTCCTCAGAAAGACAAGGTTATAATTATGACTGATATCTTTGCTTAATCATCTCCCTCAAACATAAATGCTTTCTTTCAGCATCAAGTGAGATGCTTCTAGCTCATAGGTCATTTGCTTAAGCAGCAGTTAGATCAGTTCATTGAACAAGCAGTTCAACTCATTTCAACTTCAGTTTTTCTACTATCTTGTGTCTCAAGTTATATCAATTTAAACTAGTGACTTTTGTGTTCTTGTGTGTCCTAATGTAACTGTATTCACTGTAGAAAAAAAAATCTCATCTGAAACCACCTGTAATTTGAAAAATCAATTCTATTGAGGACTCAGAAATCATTGGGATTTGACTCTTGGCCAGCTGGCATAATAGATGCATTAAACAAACTTCTTAACTGGAAATCATTTTTTTGTCATGTTGAAAAACTGCACAAGGTTGTTTTCTACAACCAGTCATATCTGTTAACAAACATGTTCAATGTCAATGCTGAAAACCATTAAGGTTTTAAACAGTATTTCCCATCACTGCTGCAAAGCAATTTAGATGATCCAGGCAAAACTAGCATTTCACCACTGGTGAAGTTAATGATACTGCTTTGTACAGGATATACAAATTTTAGCAAGAAATTTTGACACAGTTTGCTCTTGGCATCCTCTAGAAAGTGGCAATGTTATTGGAAAGAACACATCTCTCTCTTACTGTACATATATATGTATATATATCGGTCCTATTCTTCTGTATGCAATGAAGATCCACACAATTGAAGTGGCCAAGAGTTATAAAGCACTGCTGTTGCCCAAAGACTACATGATAGAGCAGGGTTAGGTTATAATTGAACGAATCATTCTAAGGTATATTAAAAAAAAGTTAGCTGATTTCATTTACACAGTAACCTGCTGAAGATACCATGAAGTTAAAAAGAAAAGTAATTTGACTACTAGCTCATCCAAAAGCCCTTTGTACTAGCTGTTTTTCAGCCAAGATGAAACTATAAAAATACAGCAACTTCATAGTGGGGAAAAAAGTGGTTTTGCAGTTTAATTTTTAATGTAATATCACAGAATCACAGAATGGCCTAAGTTGGAAGGGACCTCAAGGATCATGAATTCTCCAATCCCCTGCCACCTCCCCATTTAATACTAGACCAGGCTGCCCAGTGTCCATCCAATCTGCCCTTGAGCATCTCCTGGGACGGGGCATCCACAGCCTCTCCGGGCAGCCTCTTCCTGCGCCTCACCACTCTCTCTGTAAAGAATTTCCCCCGACATCCAACTTAAATCTTCCCTCCCTTAACTTGAAACCATTTCCCCTTGTCCTGCTGTTATCTACCCTTTCAGAGAGTTGATTCCCCTCCTGTTTATAGGCTCCTTTTAGGTACTGAAAGGTTGCAATGAGGTGACCCCTCACTCAGCCTTCTTTTCTCCAGGCTGAACAAGCCCAGTTCCCTCAGCCTGTCTTCATAGGGGAGGTGCTCCAGCCCCCTGATCATCTTCGTGGCCCTCCTCTGGACCCTCTCCAACAGCTCCCTGTCTTTCTTGTACTGGGGGCTCCAGACCTGGACACAGTACTCCAAATGGGGCCTCACAAGAGCAAAGTAGAGGGGGACAATCACCTCCCTGTCCCTGTTGGCCAGCCCTCTTCTGATGGAGCCCAGGATACCATTCGTTTTCTGAGCTGCAAGAGCACACTGCTGGCTCACGTTGTTTTTCATCCATCAGGACCCTCAGGTCCTTCTCTGCAGGGCTGCTCTCAAGGACTGCTCCTTCCAGTCTATGTGGATGCCTGGGATTCCTCCGGCCCAAGTGCAAAACCTTGCACTTTGCTGTATTGAATCTCATGAGATTCCATGAGAAAGGCCGCCTTTCTAGTCTGTTGAGGTCCCTCTGAATGGCATCCCTTCCTTAAATGAAAGCTTGTGTGTCAAGTACAACTAGCACATAATTACCTACACTTTATGGAACATTGTAATTATTTCAGACAATCATTTGTTAACAGTAGGCTAATTCATATTTGTATCTGAGTACCAGTTTTAGAACAACTTAACAGCTAAAACCATTTATCTTCCACAATCTAGTAAGTATTCACAAACAAACTCCTACTGACTGAAGTGGCCATGCTTTCTATAAAAATGTCTAACAACACAGATTATTAGCAACTCCGGCAAGGAATTCTCCCTGCTTCAAGTTCTCATCTCTAACGAATGTCACCATAAGCTTTTTCGCAAAAGTCCCTTCTCTAGGAGAGCAAGGATGCAGAGAAAAAGTGCTGGTCTGGTCTGGGGTTAACTTCTTTAAGGTTGTATTCTGCTCAACACTAGGTACATAAACCAAGTATGTCTTGGAACTACTTTTAATATTAAAATTATGTTACCTGAAGTAGTTATGAAAACATTTGTCCATGCAGAAAACATTGAACTGAACACTATCACAAAGTAAGTTTAAAGTGTTAAAATTCTATTAGCTTGCTCATTTAATGATCATTGATGGCTACTTAACACACAATTTTATTACAAAAATACCTGTTGTTTTAATCTAACACAGCATTTGGGATAAAAGAGAGGAAGCAAAGTTCCTTCACTAAAATGAACCAAAACAAAACCATAGTTCTATTTTGCCTTTTGTTACTGGAGATGAGAAAAATTGTTCATATATACTATCAAAAGTAATTGAAATCATGAAAGAGTGAGAAAGGGAAGACCTATAGCTCTAACAAGGAGGTAGATTCCTCTCTGATCTGTACAAAATCGTGACATTCTCAGTGAGACCATAACATGAGAAATCTTTCAGTGAGGGAAGGAAAAATGAAATATTCTCTGGAACACTATTTACAGTGATGATCGTGACCTTTGCTTAAAAAGATGAACTTAAACTGGAAAAAAAATCAGAAAGGGTATTAGACTGAAACTATACATGGACAGCTTGAAAGAGGATGGTAAAAGAACTTGGCTCACTCAGTCTAGCAAAATGAAGGCACAGTGGAATATGATGTCTCTCTCTAAATAAAGGAGGGGAAAGAAGCATCACTGGGGGAAAAGAGCATTTCTTAAGCTTATGAACAATGGTGCCATAAGACCAAATAGAAGCAAGCAGAACACAAATTAATTTAGGTAAAAAATTAGAAAAGAGCTTTTGAATAGACAGAGCATTGAGAAATTGCTTTCAGTCATATTCTAGTTCCTTATTCATGATTTCTATTCTAATCATCACATATAACCAGGAATTAATCTGCTAGACTGTCTTGCACAAACACTATTAGCTCTGTATTACCATGGAGAAAGGCTCTCCTCAAAGTCAACCTTACGGAGACCAACTTCCAAACCTTTCACAATCCTAATATTCCAGTAGATGCAACCTTCCATTTCTATCCCATCTTAGGACTCCTATACCTTCTCATCTTTTTTCCTGGGTAGCAGATCTTTCTATTTCACTAATAGCAGCTCCACTGCTAGCAGCCAAGCGCAACAGGGGCAATAATCTCACCTGATTCCATCCACAAGCATTCAGGTGTTTTTACAACAAATATCCTAGCACTCCCCTTTCAGCAACAGTACATAGACATCAAAGTTGACTCTTTACAAAGCCAAATAAGAACAAGAAGAGTATTCACACAGGCTCCCCACAGTATCACCGTAACTTGACAGCTGAGAACCATTTCGACCGTCTGGTGATCGCTCGACATTTATAATTGTAGCTCTACTTCAACATGAAAAATTCTGTTTCAAAAAGAGAACTGACGAAGAGGGGAGCTGTTTCTTTTCAGATTTAGGAGCCTTTAGACACTATGACACTAAGTCTTTTACAGATAAATCATGCCAAGAAAACTGCCTCTCATTTATGTTTCAATATATTCCTGTGTAAATCCAGCTTATAACTATCTTCCTTCTTTCTTTCTCTGCCAATGGCCGTAACTGTTGCTCATTTCATGAAAATTTGCAGATACAGATGTCTGCAAACACAAAGGGGAACAGGGCTAAAAGTTGAATGGGGATAATGAGGAGCCATTGGATAATATTAAGAGAAAACATAGCTACTGCATCTATCAACAAAAGTCAATCTGTTGGTTTACCAGAAAGCCTTCCAAGAGATGCCACAGAAGTTCTATCACTGGCACATTTTAAAGTAAGTTTGGCTTAACATGAAGAACATCATTATTTTGAAAGGAACTCACTCTCCTAAACAGACTAAATGCTACTTCTCAAAAAAAAAAAAAAAAAACAACAAACTATAACCAAAAGGACTACTCCGTACCAAGATGAAATCAAAATCTTTTGAAAGTAAACTCCTGAATTGTAAAGCAGACAAAAAAACACCATTATGCTATGCAGAATATGTTGACATAGCCTTTCCTAAGGTAAATTCCTCATTTAGATACTGTGAACTGTCAAAAATTGTTACTGATTATTTAGTTAAACCCTGACTGATTTGTGACTTTGTAACATCACATTTTGCACTTTACATTTGTACACATATTTTCTTCCAAGTGCTTTATAAGAGTGCTTTAGATTATTAAACACTGAATACTCATCTCCTGCTACTAAAAACAAAATTGCATCTTTAATGTTAATTATGTATTTGCAGGCAGCTTAAACAACTAAGGGGACTGAAATCTGATTTTCACAGGCAAGTCATCAGTTCAAAACCTGACTCAGATCAGAAGTGACTGAAAGTTTCTACACTTCAATAGCTGTTCAAATTACCTTTATGAAAGAATATAATATCGCATTCAATACAACACAGAAAAACACCCATGTCTTAAAAGTCATGCTCAACACTGATATCTCAACTGTCAGTTGAAATCTGTGCTACTAAACTCAGAGAGGAAAGTGGGTCTGGAAACTGAACTGACTTGTCTCACTCTGAAATCTCCTTTAGACTAAGAAAAAATAAACCTCAAGATGGACCAGAAGAGAAAAGTTTGTACTCCTATGGCTTCTCTTGTTCCTGATTCAAGAGAATAAAAAGAGAAGGATTATGCAAGAATGCGCTCAATTTCAAAATTAAAGGTCAGTATAGCAACAGACCACAGACTATTACTCTATGCTTGCAAACTTCTTTTTTTCCTGTCTAGGAACAAAAACATCATCCTTATAAGCCTTCCTCAGGCAAGAAATTACAAACAAAAAAAACCACACAGATTCATTTAGTGAATTTAGTGAAATTCTTAATCAAGCTATATCAACTCCTCAATTTTCCCCTTATCAGGCTTTCTAAAAATGAGATTATTGTTATTAGTATTGTTATACTAATCTCATACTAATTCTTCTTGTAACAGAGCAGTATCAAAATGCAAGTGTGCTGGAAACCTCTTCTCGGTTTTATGTCAAAATTTCAACACTTCTGTGGATTAAAAAAAAAATGACAATCGAGACATTTTTGACTGGTGTTAATAAAGGCAAGCTATATTCTCCTATATTTCAAATTGTGCCCTTGAGCAGTGTGAAGAGCCAAAATACAGTCATATGGATTTCCTCTACTCCCTGAGGGAAGAGTAGCTATCAATTTGCTTACAAATGGAAAGAGCTCACACCTCCACCAACTGCAGAGGCAGCCAAGGAGAGAAGATAGTTGGTGAAGCAGAGAAGTGTTTACTTTCCCATATCAATTCTCAGGTCAACTGGTACTTCTCTAACTTAGGCAGAGACCACAGCAACCACAGCTTTAGAATAAAGTTAATCATTTTTCCAAGAGAAGTTCTCACCTCTTTACATGGATCTAGTTACAAGAACTTAACTCAGGAACTTCAAGTATATTTATGACTCAGCTTTGCAAGTTACCATTATTACATAACCTACAACTCTCAGTCCAGGTTTTATGAAGCAGCAATTGTGAATCTCTGCAGTTTATGGGTAAAAAGGAAACGGCAGATCCAATGTGCATACCCATTCTTGGGATTAATAGAAACACAAGACATCAAGATTTCTATGTATAACCCCATACTCAAAAGGATAGCCCCAGCATGCACACAAAATATGCATTATTTGTAGCTTCTCTTACTCTTATTTGATAAATCAGAACATGCAGTTTCATAAAAAAAGCTCTTAGAGTACTCAGGCAAAGATATAACCAAAACTAAAATATCTTTGTTGTTTTGAAGCTGACGGGCTTCATGTTTTCAAAATACCAACAGCCTGCTATAAGAATTAACTGCCTACAAAATATTACTTTCAATTCTTAATCATCAATTGACACATATTTCATTAATACTTATGCAAATGACTAACCGTTCAATTGCTATTAGTTTTGTTAAAGACATACTGAAGATGGTATTGTACACAATACTTAAAATCTAAAATATTCAAGACATTATATGACCTGCAAAATTCAATTTTATAATGAAAAATAAATCTTTTAACAATTGGATGCAACTGAACAAGTTTTTCTACTCTGCTGCCTTGTAAATGCACAGGTCAAATGTTAGGAGGCATCCCTAATGAGCTCCTGTCACAGAAGCTTCACACAAACATCTGCACTGTTGTCTAATCTTAAATATAAAATCTACTTTTGTTGCCATAAATATCTGCAATTGCTGGAACCTGGTGACCAAGTACAATTTTAATGCATCAGGTTGTTCAGGCTCCAGTATCTTCTTCAGGGATGTAATTATTTTGTAGAAAATGGGCACACAAAAATAGTAAACCAAAGGGCTCTACCTCTTCTCATCCAGCCTAAACTAATCATCTGAAATTTTAGTTTACTCTGAGAGGCTTTGTTAAATTACATACATTTAAACATGCACAGGTCTTGGTCACCTAAACTGCTAAGGTAGAAAAGCAGCTGGGAAGGTGACTGAAGGTGACTGCAGGTCTGTAACCTGCAAAAAAGAGATAATGCATCCATACTAAACAAAATTCCCACACTCTTCAAATATCTCAGCAAAACCTCCTTGGGTTCTTCATTTCTTTTTTTCTTCTTTGACTTATTTCTGATTATGAAACTCTAGCAGTGAAAAGTTACTTAGCTGTAGTAAACAAAGCCAACTAGAGTTGACAGAAATGGCAGCAAAACCAGTCTGCTAACTTTGGTTGATCCACTTACAGTAGGCTAATCATTAACTGAGGAGAGTGACAAAACAGTGGCAACACCTCCCCTCATTTTCAAATTCACAGTCCTAGTGTAAATATTCAGGCATAACCCAAAATCATGATAACGTCAGATTTAAGATTAACTTCAAGGTTCAGAGTTTTCTTGTCCTTGCTTTTAAAGGTATTAAACAGCAGCTGGCAAAGAAATTTCATGCCAGTAACAAAAAACACACTGAAAAACAAATAAACCACAACAAAACAAGTAGCAAACAACAGAGACTACAAATAGCAATAGAGGAGTGATAGTTTTATGATCCCTATTCTTCAATAAAATTTAGCTAGGCAATGACGAAAAAATCTGCCTCTGCTGCAGCTGAGTCAAGTCTTCCACGATTGATCAAAGTATTGATCTTGATTTTTTTTTTTTCCATCTTTTATCTGTTTTCACTTCTCATACTGCAAGCTGCTTCACATCGAAATTTGATATCACTATATATGCATCACATTTTGCTGCCCCCCAGAATTATCATCTTGATTTTCATAATTAATGTATTTACATTTTTAAATGTGTGTAAATGATGACAGAACAAAAAATAAGATGAAGCTGTGAGACTTTTTTTTTTTTTTTAAACTGTCAAAACTCAAGAACTGTTTGATTAAAGAGACTTCATTCTTGGGCATATTCAGATCTCCACTGGATGCATCTCTGAGCACACTGCCACAGCATACCCTGCTTTGATTAACAAAGCATGGGGCTGGGCTCCTCAGAGGTCCCCGTCACAACCTCACGAACTTTCTCATTCAATGGTTTTTAATACTGTAATTCTGGGAATAAGTTAATAATTACAGCAAATACTGTATAACAAAAACTAGAAATAGATTTAATATAAAAACAGCTTCAGAGAGAATCCAAAAAGAGCATTAGGAGAACTCACTTAGCATTATGGTACGTGTTATTTAAAGCTATTTATTTTACATGCCACTTTGGTAAAGAGCTGTTCCACACAAAATACAGTTACATTCTATAAAGGTGTAAAAGCAACATATATTCATATTCAAATATCAAATTAGTTTATCAGTAATAGAAATCACTATTTATATTTTCCTATTGTGAAAATGCAGCTCAGCACTTGATCAATAGTGCAGTAAGAATTTGTTCCTCACTGGTTTAATAAGCAAAAGTTTCCAATACGGTTGTTACTACTTACAGATTTATTTTTCAGTGAAAAAGATGGAGGCTGGAACATGCAGAAACACTTAACCGAGAACTAAACCTTTTTTTTTTTTTTTTTTTTTTTTTTAACTTTTTTCTTTCCTGCTGTAAAGAAAAGCACCTTCCTATCTGCTTTTGGAAATACATGAACTTCATAGGAAAGGTCAACTATAGACCCAAGACCTGGAGCATTACAGTACACCTAAGCTACAAAGCTGGTACCTTGGAAGTACGATACCTACCAGATCCTGCTCCAGGCCTATCTTACACACTTCCCTCAGGCTCCTGCACTTTGCAAAAGAAATCACCATACTATGGCAGAATCACTGCTCTCTACTTTCTGATAGTGGGTCACAACTCCGTCTGCTTCAGTACATACAGCACGGTCATCATAAACGAGTCTATAGGCAGGTTAGATAAAAGGAAGGTTGGCAGGAAATGCAAAATCAAAACTTGTATTTATGACAAGAAAAAACATACTAAGTTCAGAGAATAATGGAAGGTAGCACCCTTATAGAAGTCTTTTGTGATGGTAGAGTCAAACAGGAACAAGCAATAACAAGAAAAACTTCTAAAGGCACAGTCACCATAAGTTGGAATAGCTTGTTCCACTCCATTCTTCTCGCCAACCTCCTCCTCCAAAGCCTTGGATTTATTTATGGTAGTATTCATTTAGTTATTTTGCACAAAAAACTTCCATTCAGCCTGTTTGGGACAAAAACATTTATATTGCAGATTGTCACGTTTTCCTTTTTATATGTTATCACTGAGAGGTACTTTCGTATATGTTTATGGAATTAACCTAGGTAAAGACTACAAGAAAAACAAATCCTAGAGACAATAATCTAAAAAAGTTTCCAAAATTAAAATATCTTGGTTTGCTCTTGAAACTGTCAGGGACATCTATCTACACACAGCCTGTTTGCCTTCGGAGAGTGCATTTTGTTTCCCCTGGGAGGCTCCTTTCTATTTTTCTAAACTGCAGAGTATTCTTGTCTCTTATCCTCTTTTCTCCAGATTAACCTAGAAATCCAGAGAAGGTGACAAAGAAAATTTTTGCACCTAATGTATTGCTAATAGAGCAGGCTGATAAACTTAGATCATACATTTAAATGGAGCACCCGGGGGGTGGGGGGGAGGGGAAGATATGGCTACTTCTGAAGACAAAGCAATTTATCAAAAGTGAATTCCTAGCATGTGGTAACTAAGCAACAGTCCACCTGAACAGGGTCTTTGATCACTTGACAAAGCAGATCAGAGCAGCACAAGGAGATTACAAGGGAACAAAAAGGCCTTTTCTTGGTTTAGCAAAGAGAAAGATAGGAAATGTACCAAAAGCAGCCTGGTGGTTTGGAGAAGACAGCAGCTGAAGAACGAAGCTCGTGAAAATTTTAGTAATAATTTATACTTACATCGGCCTCTTCCACTTCAGTATTTCTCTTGCCTCAACCAGTGATGATAGGAACATTTGGGAGACTGAGAAGAACATCACCTCTTCTTAATTCCAGTCTTGACAGAAAACAATTTTCTGCACTTTACACCCCTGTTACTCATGTGGAGAGAGACCTCAGCCAATGAAGAAAAATATGATATTTTGTACATCCATCTTAGGAACTGCAGAAAAAAAACTGCAGAAAAGCTGGGGAGACAGCTGCTCCTAGAGCGAAGTCAATTTCAGGACATAGTGATTAGGAGCACACAAAGAATTTATAGGTGGGGAACTGTCTCAGTGGCACAGAAAAAAGCGCAGGAGATTAGACACAGATGAGGTATAGGAATTAGAAGAACATCTACAGCCGTCACTGTCACAAGCTCTAGAAAAATGACAGATGGCAAAGCAGAAGACCTCCAAATCTAATTGTTGATGATAACATGTTATTTTAACTGCTGAGGCTAGGAACACAAGGCAGTCAATAGTGTAACCAGGAGCAGGGAGGTGATCATCCCCCTGTACTCAGTTTTGGTGAGGCCACACCTTGAATACTGTGTTCAGTTTTGGGCCCCTTATCACAAGAAAGACATAAAGGCTCTGAAGCACATCCAGAGAAGGGCAGCAAAGCTGGTGAAGGGATTGGAATACAAGTCCTGTAAGGAGCAGTTGAGGGAACTGGAATTGTTCAGACTGGAAAAGAGGCTCAGGAGAGACCTTATTACCCTCTACAGCGGCCTAAAAGGAGGTTGTAGTGAGATGGGGTCAGCCTCTTCTCCCAGGTAACCAGCAATACCATGAGAGGAAACAGCCTCAAGTTGTACCATGGGAGATTGAGGTTGGAAAAATTTCTGCTCCAAAAGAGTGGTCAGGCACTGGAATGAGCTGCCCAAGGAGGTAGTAGAGTAACCAAACTTAGAGATATTCAAGAAACATGTAGATGTAGTATTGGGCAACAGGATTTAGTGGGCAATATTGATGGCAGGTGGATGGCTGAACTAGATGACTGTAGAGGTCTTTTCCAACCTTTGTTAAACAATTGATTCTAAGGTATGCATCAAATTACTACTATTTCTCTACCAGAATAAAGCAGAACAGTTCTTAAGCTGCTTCTTATATGAATTAACAAAGCATTTGCCTTCAAAAAAAAGTTGAAAACTGGGAAATAGAAGATTAGGACCTGGATCTGTAGGTATTTATTTTGGAGAGAGAACCTGTACCAGCCTCACAGACAAGAAATGAGTTATAGCATCATGAGGTCAGTAGTCAGACTGCTACTTCTTTTTATGAGGAACCTTGCTATCTTCTCTAGCGCTTAATGAAGTAGCTACACTCCTGAGGGAGAACAGAGGAGAATATTTTAATTAAAAATGAACATCCACAAAACTTTATAAGCCATTTTTGCAATTTCATTATTCCATCTATGTAAGAAAGATTCTAAATTATTTTCTAAATTATTATTATCCCTTATTATTACATCCCTTAAAATATTTATTAAAGAAGATTTAAATTAGGTCAGTCCAGCACTGTTGGAATGATTGCATTTCTTCATTATATCCAAGGTAAGGACTAAAACAATATTAGACTAATGACATGAATATTGGTGAGACAGTTGAGTTTCAGGTGTTCCAATGAAGAGTTTATTTTCCTCAGTAATTGATAACTATTAAACTACAGAGTTTCTCCTTATTAAGCACAGAGTCCACTCAAGATCCTGGGGATCTTAAATGCTGCTTTTCCTCAGCAAGTTAAGAACTCCTGCATATGACAATGATACAGCATAAAACGTCTTATGTGCAGTGAGAACAATTACAAATTTTCTCTCTGTATCTATTTGAAGACCGACAGCTTGGCCAACAGGGCAGCCAGGTTTATGCAGCTTTCTATAAGCTCATTGACAGTTTTCCCTGTGAAGCTCTCATCTTGGCTCTCTTCATCAGGTAGAAATTCTTCTGAACCTTTGTCAGGCAACTCTTTCAAGAGCAAACAGGATGGGGAGTCCCACCATGAGCAACTATGAAGTCTCATTAAAAAAGTCTTTCACACCGTTGTCCTTGTTCTGCATTATAATGATGGTTTGCCATAAAGTGCAAAGAAATGTTATTCTAATGAACAAAGGAGAGTCACTGCTACACCAAGGCATGATTAATGAGCTGAAGTCGTTCATGAAGTCATTTTACATGTCTGGCTGGTGACCTTTGAATTTGAAGAATTTTACTGCATGTAAAGTATAATAGGAGGAATTATTTGGTTAGCATACCATGTATTCATGGTTTAACAAAGGAATTTGGAATGGGTTACAGTCCAGAAGGAAAAGCAATCCTGACATAAAAAAAACAACAAACATGAAATTACTTTCTTCCTCTCCTCTTTTCTCATCCTCTCTCAATTCAAATGAAACCAAGGGCTCACTTCTGTGCCATGAGCTCACTCGACACTGTAAGCACTTGCTCATGAGCTAGCAAGTCTTTAGGTGACACACTTCCTCCTGCTTGGTAAGACCAGGGAACTGCAGAGTTCACAACAGCTGGGGAAGGATTCAGCTCGAGTTGCCAGATGACACATAGTCAAGAAAAATAAGACATTCTTTTTACAAGTCTGAACTCAGTTGATTAGATCATTTCAGAGAATCCGCAGCTTTGAGCCCCAGACTGTGCCTGTAACTCACAGTTAGAAGCAGCCAGCAGGCCTCCCTTTCATACAGGGTTACAGTCAGTGGAGGCTGACGATCAGACTGTCAGATGACTGATACAAAAATAACTGAAACTGTCTACACAGGACTGTCCCAGGTCCAGCACGATATCCGGCAACCTTAACTTCTTCCCCCCTAAAGTCTACACAAACCCAATAAAAAGCACAAACGCTAGCCTTCTACTTAGCAACTGTCACATGCGAGATGTTCAGTCTTCTTTATGTAAAGAAGAAGAAATGGGGTTCAGAAGTCTTTGTGCTCCAGAAATTTTCTTATCTGCCAATTTCTTATGTCCCTGCTTCTTAGCACATGGAGTGTACTTCATCGAAAGGAAGCATAATGACATACAAAGTCTTTCTCACACGGAGAGAGCCTCCTGTGGCTCCACAGCATTCCTGATTGACTGAATTGGGTACCACCTGGTAACAAGAACACCCCTTCTCTCACAGCAGAATGGCAGGCCCACCCACTGGTGCTGAAAAGACCTTTGGTACTATTTACTGAAGTTTTGAATATAAAGGAAATGAACAAAGCTGATAGCAGGCAGTATGTGAAGGACACAATGAGAAGGGATTGATTAGTTACTTTGTTCAAACTGTGTAATGATCAAAATGACAAATGATCAAAGGCAGCAAAGGACACTATGTATGGCACTGCAAGAATTCATCTACTCCCTTATACACCGCTGCTTCCAGCGTAAGGTTAAACCAGAAATTCTAACTGCTCTGGCATCAGCAAGAAGGAAAAGACATAAGCTAAAAATCTTACTAGCCTACTTTAAAATCAAAATACTGCTTTGCATTCTTTGCAGAGGGGAACTAAGCATCTATGTTAGTATTTTCTGGCTCTATTGTTTTAATTCAAAATAAGGAGAAAAAAGGAAATGGACCTGAACTGTGAGGGTTCTCTCCACCTGCCTGCCATTCTCTGGCTGAGAAACTGGTCTTTTTCTAAACTGTGAAAACTTGCACTGGACAAAATGGTTTAGGTATGGAAATGAAAACTCTTTGGCACTTCATAGTATCCACATCATGGAGACCAGCAAGGAGAGAGAACAGAAGTTTCTCTGTTTTTTCAGGATCTTCAGTGTAGAGAAAGTTATAAAAATATTAGCTTGTACTTTCTTTTGCACCTTTTATTTTTGTGTATGAATGGACAGACAAGGGGATCACTTTTCCCCCCCCCCCTTTCCCTGCAAACGTTATTACAAATTCTCGCAATCCAAATCCCCTTATGGTTTTCACTTTCATTTAACTCAGGTTTCTAGGGCTTCGATCACAATATTCCCACAGTATCACAAAGACTTAAACCACCAGAAGCCAATATTTCCTCCAAAAGAAGCAATCTGTCCTCCCTCCCTCTAGACTCAAATCTGTACATTCTTCTCTTCCCTTGTGGGAGAACGTTTGCAAAGCCAGGTGGTGAATCAGATCAGCAAGCCAGCAAGCCTAACCAAACCAAAACTAATCTGCTCTGTCAGATTAATATAAATACCTATATATTTTAATTAAAGTATTTCAACACCCAATACACAAATGCTTTAAAGTTATGGTGCCAAACTACTGTTACAAGAAATACATATACACTATTTTCCAGAGAGCCCCACCATTGGAGCCAGGCAGTCTGTCTCTTTACAGACTTAATGGAACAGTACAGTGACAAAATGTTATTAGTCCAAGATGTTAGTATGACATCTATAAATATTTGAGAATTCACTAGTGGGAAACTACATCAGGGATTTTTATTTCCATGGTATGAAATAGTACAGTTTAAGTTGTCTAATGAGAGCAGCAGAAGAACTAAGTGGAATTTGATATTTTGCTTAATGAGGTATGCAGAAAATTGCTAATGGATTTAATCTGCATAAATTTCTTTCAGCATACATATTTCCATGCCCCACAGAAGTTCACTCTAAAACTCAATTGTTAATGATGAATTTCATTTGTTTCCATATCAGAATTAAGAATATTTAATTATAATGTATAGTCAGTTATCACATTCATAGCTTAGACCCCAAATTTATGCTGGACTGGGGAACAAGTTTGCCCCTTGTTACATCTTACACCAACATACTTAGTGTGGCAAACTTATAGCATAAATATCAGCACTTAAAGATGAGGCTTGAAGCTATGGAATAAATGCTAAGCAGCCAACATACATTTCCAAGGAATTTATTTATTTTAACTTTACATCACCTTTAGCAGATAATATATTTTCCTACAGGAGGAGGCACAAATTCAACCTGAGTGGGGCAAAGTTATCTGATAAGCTTGTGACTGACAGGCTCTTAGAAAATTTGGAAAATAAAATGATTCATTGGTTACTAGAAAGAGTTGCTCATTGAACAGAATACTACACAGAATGGAAGGAAGGCAAGAAACAAAACACTTTCCTCAGCAAAGAAAATACATGCAATGCATGGAGTAGCATACCACTCTCCCTCTTGGGGGAGAAAAGGAGAGGGAATGTACCAGAGGGGCACTTCAGATGCATGAACAGCTTGAAATTAGATACTTTTCTGTCTTAAGACTTCTGAATCTACTGGTAACTAGTAATAGATTTGATTTTAACCTTAACAAATTCCCCTGCATGGTACAATAGTTCCATCACACCACTTACATGGTTTTGAAACTACCTGCTTGCTAGGTAAAGATTGAGTTATGAACCAAACAAATCACCTCTGGGGAAAGAGGGCAGTTCCCTAAGGGATGAATCTGGTCCATTGTTCATATGTTAAAAACTAACGTGCGTCTAATTCCTTTTCATCTTTTATGAAAGACACTTACATTAGTCAACAAATACATACACTATATAATAACTAGTAAGGTATCTCAGGATTACTTGCTGAGTCACAAACTTTAAAAGGTAGAAAAAAATTATAAAACAAGTGTTCATCAGTGAGCTCATAAAAGCTTCGGAGAAGCCTGCTGTGTTGTTTGCATTGCTCCTATTTCTGGATATCCTTGTGAGGCCAGCCATAAAGACACATGTACAAGAGAAACGTAGAAAACAAATGCACGTAGAGGCTCCCAGTACAGATTAACGTAGTTAAAGACTGCAGAAAAAAATTTGGGGGCTTCCTGAATACAGGCACTAATACAACTTAGAAAAGATTCGTATTCATTAGCAACATATCTCCAAATCTCTTTTAATCCTATCATTACCTCTGTTTCATCTTTCACTTCTTCTGCCTTACAAATTTATATCTCAAATTTACTGAAATTTATTGTATAACTTGCTTTTCATGAAAAATAGCCCCAAAATGCACTATAATGATGACTATATTAAATTCCATACCAGATCGTAAGATTTAACTGAGTTTTTTCTTATTAAAAAATTAAAAATATTAAGTATTATTCCATAACTTAATATCTTTAAATATTTTCATTTATTTTTAGTTTTAGTTTATATAATCTAGCTTCCTCAGGAAAAATATTTCTGATAGAAATTAAGACAAAAATCAGCAGATTTAAATGTCAATATTCTATGCCCAGAAATAATAACATCTCAGCTGACAATAAGCACTTCTTTCCTAGGATATCTATTATCTATTCACGTGAATGAAACAATACCATCTGGCTACTTACAAAAACAGTTACAGTCATCGCCTTTGTTACTCCTGGCCTTTGCAGGGAAAAGTACTAAGACTTAACATTCCAGATGTAACCAACTTGAGGAAATAAACAGTTACAGACTTTCTACTATACACAGGGAGTGGACAGTTAATTCCTATCAGTACATTTCAGGTCTCAAGTACTACTCCAATGCCCTTCAACAATAAAGTTCCTCTATAATAAAAAAAGTGCATAAATTTGAAGTGAAATATGCATTCAAAGCAACTCTATGGACTCTGCAGTGTTATAAAGGCATAAGACTTTCATAGTGGGAGTCACATGGAGACTAGTTTCTTACTTTTAGGGAGACAACTGAGTATATTCATGCTATATTTTGAATATTTGAATGAATTCCAGTCAAATTCAATTCTAGGTTTGCATTGTGGCAAGCTTCAGACAACCTGATGAAGTTCAGTTTACATGAGTACATACAGTACATCATCATGGCTATTTTTTCCTGTAATATGACCCACTTGATAATGAAGATACTGCAATCCTGCACCATTCCTGCAAGAGCTTTATTGCTGCCATCCTGGTAGATAGATGCGATCCGTACAAACCTACAGACTCCCCACAAGCAGTAGATGGATCAAAGTTTGTCAGGGCATAAAGCAAGTTTCAATCTACTCCCACCTTTGGCCACAAAGTTCAAGCGCTATAAGTTGAGGCGGTGCCCATACAAAAAAATACCAACACAACTCTTGTTTGCTGCTAGCAAACATGAACATTTTGAAAATGCTAAGGAACACTATCTATGCTTCTAAGCTGCCACAAGAAGGCTTTTCTAGGTCTAAAACTCAAGCAATAAAATAAACTTGCTTTTTCACAGAGAAACAAGTCACCACTTGCTAATGCCAATTGAGTCCATTTGTAAAGACAGAACGTTCAGATTTGTTGTGGTCTTTTAACCCTTCATTGTGCAATAGTAGCACACGAAGACTCCAATGATCAAGCTTTCAATAAAATAGCTACTCACTGGTAGGGACCATTCCAAACAAACTTGTGATGTCCTGTGATATCCTTGAAATCCTCCCATTGTACAACCCTTCCACCCAATCCTATATATTAAGCTACAAGGAGCCATTCATTTCCTCATTCAGTGATTCCCCTCCTTTGCTGCCCCCACATTGCTCTGCTTGATTATTTTTGCGGGTTTTTTTTAAATATGTGAAGAACATTGCTGTTTTGTCCAACTTAAGAGAACTGTGGGAAAGTCCTTCCGGGGGGAAAAAAGCTTTATTATACTAGACTCCAGTATAAAAAAAAATTGAACCTGCAAATGTTTGCACTTTACACAAAAAGAAATCTGAATTAGATTATACAAGTGAAAAATTACTAGATTGTTTATTGTTTTATATGCATCCATAGTTTTATTCCTTAGAGATATATGAAATTATTTTTACCTTAGTTGCCATGTACGTCTACAGCTGAAGCTTGAAAGAAAGAGATCCAGACTCCTTTTTGCTCCTAGAACTCTAAAGAAATAATTTTCACTTTAGTGTTGCAAGAAATAAATTATCAAGATCTGCTCATATTATTCTTTGTCTCCAAAAACAACTGTAACAATTTTGATAATGGTTTGCATGTACTTTTTTTTTCCATGTGATTCCTATGCATGAAATTCCTTACTCCAGATTTCAAACGTAAAGGTAACATGAAGCATGATGACTGCCTTCTGGAATCCATAATCCAGTGCATTTTCAGTAAACATTTACATTGAGTAGTTTGAAATAAACCATAGCACAGTTTTGACTCCAGTTGTGAATGGAATTCTTCTGCAAGAGCTGTTAGTTGTATCAGTTGTTTATAAAGAGCAAAAAACTTCTAAGCAATTTATAAAGTTCCTGAAAAAAAACATTTACAAACACATCCTTTGTTATGTGCAATATTAATCATTTTTCCATATAAAATACAAGTAATGCAAACGTGAGAATAAATTCTAATTTTAAGTTTTATCTGTGTGGTGGCCAGTTTCCACTGAGGAAATAAGAATCGTGAGTAATTATTACAGAAATTTAACACTCTTGAACCTAATTCATTAGCTTTCTATAGACAGGGGAAAAAAAAAAAAACCAACAAAACTGCAGTACTTATATCTAGTGGATTATAGAGGTTTTTTTTTAAAATTTGTTTTTATTAAATACCATTTTAGGAGGCTTAGGATCAAGTTGTAGGAACTGGTTCTCATTAATTTAGAGAAACCTGATGGCATCATGAAACTAAACGGGAAGCAGAAGATGAGCAGACACTGTTTACAATTCTTTGAGTAAGCTAACATCATGATCAGTTACAGGAAAACTACTGGGGTAGTGTCTCTATTAATTCTTCTGTAGCTTAAAAAAAAAAGTCAAATTCGAGCTAGTCACAACACCACACATCTGTTAGGCAACTTATAAATAAGCAGGCAAAGTGAAGAGTATTCACTAGCTACATTACTGACCTTTTACAACTAAGATAATTCCCAGGTAAGTAAACTGCAATAATTTTATAGTTGCACACTATTCATATTTAGCACATCCAGAAAGGGTACACAGAAACATCTGTAGCATTTTTCACAAATAAACTGCTACATTTTGTAATTGGTTTAACACCAAATATCTCACCCAAATGCTGACACAGGACAGGGAACTCACAGGGCAGTACAACAGAGTACAGTAAACTTATTGGAAATGTTTATTAAGTTTTTATGTTGGCCTATCAGTTATGTCATACTAAGTTATGTCATTCACATCTCACTGTATCACATCACGCCTGTCAAATTATAATGGTGCCTGACTGGCAAAACACAATCTAGTATAAAATTTGATTATATCTTACCTATTTTGGGATTTTGAAAAGCACAGCAGATTGTATGTCCTTTGAAACATCGTAACTTTCACCACAGGTTTGTTTATGACTTGTTCAATTGAAAAAAAAATCTCAAATGACTGCCAAATATAATATAATTGTGCAATAAATTAAGACAAGTCAAAATCATACAGTGCAGGTAACAGATGAGCTGGCTAGTTATGTTTGTAAGGGTGTATGAGGTGTCAAATGATGATTGAAATAAGATGCTGAATACTGCCAGCTTCACACTTCAAGCACTGGAGTATATTAAAGGAAATAACAGAATCTTTAAGACATACTGTGTTACCATCATGTCACACAAGAATCTGTGTAGTACTCATTCATATGAGTTACTAACTCACACAAAAAAAATCCCCATGACTTTTCTCAGCCATTTATTTGTATGAGTATGCATTAAAAAGTGATGTTGAACTCCACAGGAAAACTGCCACTTAGACTGAGATAAGGCAAGACTGAGACCCTATTTTTTGGGAGCCATATTTTCAAAGCAGCTGTTCAATCCACAATGCCCTTAAACTATTAAAACAACTTTCAGAACAACTTCTATTAAATATAGAAAACAAAATCTGGAACATGTGACATCATTAAAACTGATACACAACATTCTGTCAGATATTTTTGCATTGGCACATTTCATGAGGTTGCCTGGCTCTACAGCTAAGGTCTCTCTCAGCAAAGAGCTACAGTAAAATCCTCGGCTTCAGAACAGATTCACAATTGTCCTTATGTTTGAGAAAAGACAGATCTAGAGCTCTTGCTTAGAGATGACCAGGAAGCATCCCCAAGTCACACAAGATTTTTTGCTTCCAAAGATGTTCCAAATGACATCTGCATTTTGTTGGAATGTATTCCTGTTTCGGAAAAATCTGCAAATAATGTCTTAAAAATTAAGAATATGAACATATTACAAGAGAAAGTACCTTCCATGTGAACGTACACCTACTACACAACATAATGCTAAAACTATCAGATTAGTGCTTCTTCCATAAAATTAAACTGTTTACGCTATCAATATTACGCTATCAACATAATCAAATCACATTCTAAGTTTGTTCAATACATTTCATTTATTTTTATAAAACGTTACTCCTCTTTGTGTCATTTCAATTGTAGGCATTATACATTACATAAAGCAAAACATCTCTGCTACTAAAGCTACCTAATTTTGTCTAAGAAAGAAGCTGATTTTCTTTAGGAATGGCTTCGCTATTTGCTATGTCTCCGCTGCAAAAACTAAAAAAAACAAACAAAAACACCAACCTGAAAATATCCAGTGGATTTACTCACAAGCTTAAAATAAATACCTGAGCAAGACTAAGTAATGGATGCCACCCAAACTGAACACCTTCAAGATTTTTTTTTTTTAATCTTTTCCAGTACACTTTTCTTATTGCACCATGGCAAAGGAAGGAAAACTATTCCTTCAGCTGTCTTTAGATGTGCTGCAAGGAATGTGCTGCCATGTTCCCAACACTGAGTAGTATTTTCTGCTGTAGGCAGAGCAAATGAATAAATCTTTTTTTAATAAAACACTACTCAACAGAAGCAAATGTGGCTGATTCCAAGACAGAAAAAATTCAAGTTACTTGAATTATGTAACCTTATTTTTAATTGATTTTTAAGTCTTTCACTACCCATAAACACCTTATTAACCACTGATTCGCAGCACATTTTCTTCCTCTTTCTTAAAACTTGGCTGTCTATTCAATTTACATGCAATATTTTAAATGCATTTAACACAATGCCTACACCTCTGTGCTACAAATTGCTTATATTTGTTATGAATCTTCGTGTTCATTTTTCATTCTGCTCTGGAACATCCAGCTACTCCCGAGTCTCTTTTCTCTCAGACCGTGATATATCGGAATCATTTCCCCAGGCAGCAATCAGCATTGATAGAAGAGTTTGAAACTCAATTCACAAATAGCATATTTACGTGCAAGAGAACCAGCACCTCTTTCTATTGCATACCAAAAAAAAAAACAACACAGAAATGTGCTTCAAATAGAACCAAATCCACATAAGCCAGGAAAACATAAATCCGATTTCAGAAACAGAGCTGACTTACAGCACACAGTGGGCTTCCTGTCCTCCAGGAAACAAAATTCTGTGGTCACAACTAATGTAAGAGCAGCACCTTCCAACACCACAACACACTGACCCTGAGGTGAGCTCACCCAGCCAGGCCCCGCTCCCACCCACAGCTGCCCCAGCTCTCCTCTCAGCAGCAATAAGTACCAGGAACATCCACCTGCTCCAGTGCGGGCTGCAGCGGGCATCCGCTCCCTCACAGAGCACCTCCTATCCTGACCTTGGTGTTCTCTCCTGTTTTTTTTTTTTTTTTTTATCATTATATTACTATTATTTTTAAAACCCCTCCTTCCAATATTTTCCAGCATTTTCTGCCCACACTCAAACATGCTTCCTCAGAGGCACCGCAGCACTGCTGACTGGCTCAGCTGTGCCCAGTGCCAGGTGCTGCAGAACTATCTGGAACATGCCAGAACCCGTCCCTGCTGGCAGGGGCCAGCTCAGCCCCTCCTCACAGCACATTCATGCAGAACAATGATGCGTGGCTCCACTCAATGGCAGGCAATCCTCCCCTGATCACAATTACCATTCTCCAGAATTCCCAAAACATGCCAAAGTCAGTACTTCTTTTCAAAATATAACCAAGAAAAAAAATAAGCCACCAGGACAATAGAAATCAATAGAAATGCAAATCCAAGTCACGAAACAGATAGGATGCAAACCTAGCTGCAAACTGCAAAGTCAGCCTGACCTTCACCACATCCATCTGTACACACAGGCCAATCTGGAGAACATTTGTTGCACGTATACTGTTAAAAGTATACCAAAAAGGAAGATAAAATCAGAGTACGATCAGGACAGCCATGCAGCTCTGGAAAATTCTCTTGCCCTTTTCAGTTTGGTAGGGAACTATAGCAATTGGACAGATCAATACAATGGGAAAGGCATTACAACAGAAGTGCAATGGCAGAAAGACCAGCATAACAGCAAGGTGCTATAAAGGAAAGGAACAAGATTGCTCACCTGTAGCAGAATACTCCAAGTTTGCAAGGGAAAGCTTCATCAAGGAGAGATCTTGAACTAGGGATCCTCCCCCTGTGGCAGTCAGCCCTTAAATGAGGTCTAAGAGACGTGCAGCCAGGCTCCACCCTTCACACAGCTGAATTGCCTTCACCTGTGCTCCCAGAGCTGCCCAGGTCCTGTCCCCAGGTGCTCAATCAGGGGTTCACACTGTGACTCAACAATTCCCATACAGGAACATAGTCAGTCCTAAGAGCCACTGTGTCAGTGCTTGCTTCCTGGGATGCCTCAAGGTACTTGGAGTTGCAAAAGAACAGCTTACATGAGGGTGTGACTTTGAAGTCACACCAATCCTGCCATGCTTTGTTGCCATTGCTCTGTCTCTTGAACATTACTTTGGTACATTTCCATTTCTAATAGTGACTGGAGAAGTAAATGCTGCTGGCTGATGAATAATAGTAAGAACAGCAGCAGAAATACTTGTCAAGCAAGCTGTCCAGTTCTCCCATGTTCTTACTGATAGCAAACTTGATAGAGTCTCCCAGTTCGCTTCACTGGAAGGACACAAGTATAGGTCAACATTGCAGCGAACCATCCCCATCTATTCTCTGCTATACCTTCTATTTTTTCTTTTTTTTTTTTTTTTTTTTTTTAAATCAGGGTATGTGCAAATTATGCTGGCAAACTTCAAGAAAGTTACCAACACAATCACAAACTGAGCCTTAATGCTCCTGAGTATTAGGATCATTCTGTATTTGTACCTCTCAGCAGAGACATTTCACATGCTGGCCGGTTTAGGAGATGAGGTCAACATCCCTAAGAGCCAGGTAAATGCCAGCGGAACCTTTCACAGGCGCATCAAACTGGAACACACACTGATAGCAATCACACTTATAAACCCCACTCAATTACAGGCTTTTCAGCTCAGGATGAAAAACATGCCTGCCCTAAAGAAATGCATTTAGGCTTTCTCATTTCTGAGCAGTGAAGGAATGATGTCAACCATCCATTATTGATCTCCTCAGGAAAGAAAGCATAAAACAAAGCAGCTCTGAAGACACTAATACAACAGTGGAGTTGTACTGATTTGCTACCTTTTGTGTTCATCTTTTAGGAGTGTGAATGCACGCATTCAAATAATGGCTTTGATTGAACAGCAATTACTATTATTTCTTAATATGAATAAGATCTTTAGGTCATTTGTTGTTACAATATAGATGTCTTCCATAAAATACTACACTATATACTAGTATGAAATCTTTTACTTCTCTCATTGAATGAAAATGCATAGCACATCTACTCTATTACGTATATAAAGATACCGCACTCAATACTAACAAGGTATGTGCAGATTTTCTCATCTCTCAAGCAGTTGCCCAAATCAGATTCAGGAAATCCAAGTTAAAAAAAAAAAAGTTAAAAATCACATCTTTTTCTGAAATTTTTAGGAACACTATGCGAGTACATTGTTCACACCATGAAACCTTTTCATAAACTACAATTTACCAACTATGAAAGCAATCAGAAAAAGAAACTATATGACAGTAGTTATTAATACATTAGAGTATGGGCTTGAATCCCTTTCTACAGCCTCCCGGAACATGAAAACTCTTTTTCATAAGGAGAGTACGCACAGTTTAAAATATTAAAATATTTCTAAGAAACAGATCATTAGTACAGCTTTCCTGTCTATCTGTAGAGAAAAACATACACGTTACTACGTTGCTCTTACCTGGACTCACTCCCTCCTTGTGTTTCCAGTTTCTAGTTAGCTTTTACTACTGTTACATAACAGCTATTTCTCATTCCTCTCTGAAAACAAATTAATATCTTTCTACCAATTACTAAGATCTCTTATATAACTACAGACATTTTGCACAGCAATTAGAAACCATCTGAACAAAATTCTGTATTAATTAATTAAGATTACTATCATGCTTCCCTCAAAATTTCTTTATATATCTCACTTTCCAACTGCTGACTCTTTACTTATATTGGTTGCACTTGCAAACCTTGAGAACAAAGACACAACACCTGTGCTTCACCAGTACTTCAGATTATTTTGGTGAGTTCATCAGGCATTCATCTATCAAGCTACAGGTTGTTAGTTATTTTCACACACACTTTTCCTGCCTTTGCTAAACTATTGCACTCTGACTGCAAATTCCTTTTATTTACTTTTTTCTTCTTTCCCTTTAGAAAAGCTAAACTTCATTACCACCCATGAGCATTTGAGGTTACGGTTAACAATAACTACGGGCAACAGTGCCTTTTTCAAGTGAATTAACTACCAGTGTGTCTGTAAAATTTAGTAAGGCTAAGGTCAATTTAGTGCACTTTTATGATAGACATTTTTGGAACATGTCAGCAAAACAGAACAGCAAATTAAATTATTATTTATGCACAAGTAGCAAAATATGTGCACTGGAACCTTTTGACTGAATTCTAGAAGAATGCCCTTTTCAATACATATTCTATTTGTATGGCAGATTTTATATAAAGTTCCATACAGTAATTGTCTTAGACTTACATAATTATGACTTTACTCTCATTTGGACATTGAAACAGAAATAAACAGAAAATCAGTGTATTCTAAGGAGATTATAATCTAAGCTGTTATAAGTCACATTTTGAATAGAATATTTTTCAGCAGCATGACAGGAATAATACCTAGGGAACAGTTATTATCAGTAAAAGACTAAATACGAGAAAACATTCAGGAAGGCAATTTAGAACCTGTAGTTAATATATTAAAAGGTAGCTGGCTTTTATCAACAAAATTAGACACAAGTACTTCTACCTGTGGAAAGTTACATTTTACCTTAAAAACTGGGGGTGGGGGAAATCTCATTTCTGAAAACTGTTCTAGCTCTGATCAGATTGATCACCTCTTGGATATCAAAGATGACAGTTTAGAGAATTGACCTATGGCAGACGACTATCACTGAAAGTTCCTGCTGTTTAGTAACTGAGGACTTATTACATATTATTATGTGGCTGAAGTCAGAGGAATGGCTTTCCTTTCTCATTCAGAATTGAGGAAGTCTAGTTTGACCATCAGGGGCCAAGAGGACGCTTCAGCTTCTACTTCTGTGAAAGTAGCTCCCAGCTCTACTTCCAAGAGTGGTCCTGGTACTTGAAGCAGCTGCTGTGGCTATCTTTGTCAAAGGCTTGCAAATGTCAGTTGGCTTTTTTTCAGCCCCATAATCTGAGCACCATTGAAATCATCTCTGATTTATGGGCACCAAAACATAGAATTTGCGAAGATAAATTGCCTGGAAAACCTGACTTGTGTCACAGGCACAGAAAAAAACTATCACTGAAGATAGTAGCACCTGCAAGGAACCAAGTTATTCCTACACTTTGCACAAAATGCATTTAGGGAATAATCAAACTTTGATCAGCTCATGACATTGGCCCAAACCTCTCATATTTTCAAGCAGCCATGTTTGTGCATTTTCCCTTGTTCCCTTCAAAGCTGGAAGGCTCTCCTTAAATACTTTTTTTCCAATCCATTTATAAAATTCACATTTGCTGTCACAAATGAGAACCTCCACAATACTCAAACTACCTGCAAATGCAAAAAAACATGACTGCATCCATCATAATATACATTTGCATATGTACATTTGACAATGTACTCATGCAAATAAGGATCAAAACAGAAATACCCTTTTGAAAGCTTAGTGGGAAAAAATCCAATAAATAAGAGAAATTGAGAGTTAATTGGGGAATTTGGAAAAAGATTCCAAGTATTTTGAGTTGTATTGACAAACAAAACTGAAGATTCATACAACTGAAGATTCAAAATGCAAAATCTCATTTTACTTCCATATACTCAAAAAAAAGGATAGGAAGAACCCACAACATCCTAAACTACTACACGTAGCTACTGAGTTAAACCTAATTAGTTACTTATTAGTAATCTCAGAGTAGTGCTACAGAAGCACTTACATGAATTAAGGTATTCTTTAGCTGTTGAATTGCTATGAATATTAAAATCATCACAGCACTGTTATTTACAGTCTTCAACTTTACATTTAGGGATAGAGTTTAGAGCCTATTTGACTCAATGAATTTAAGGATCCATCTAAATAATTTTTCTTTCTCTCTCTACCTTTTTGTTTAATAAATCTCTGCCTTAGAAGACAAGCAATAATTTCTTTTTTCATTTTATTTTTTAAATTTTAAGTAAATAAAATTGTGAAGTAAACCTTTGTGAAACAAAACTTACTTATTGAAGGTTGACCAAGCTGTCCTGGTTTCAGCTAAAATCAGGACAGAAGCCCATCAATGAAAAGTAGCAAAATCATCCGTTTACTACTAACATTGCAATCACACGTTTAAAATTCTCTGGCTATCAAAATCACCTGCTTCCTACCTACTATCTGGACCACATGAAGAGAACTGAAAGAGCATATTAGAGACTGTGAATTTTTACAATTTCATCCATATACAAAAGTTTACATGCAATAAACTTCAATATTCTTGTATTTAAGGCTCTATATAATCTTGATTTAGGGACAGGGAGGAGCTGTGTCAGTCAATTAGCTGTAATTTGCCAGAGAAATGAAGATATCTAACAGATATATGGTTAAAAAGCCATCAGCAGAAACCTTGTTTCCATTTAAACTGCTACTGATAGTAGAACTGAGGCAGCAAAACTGTTCTTGCCATTGTGGGAATTCACTGTAAAGAGTTTCTCCAGCATAAGCCTATCTTCATGGAATGAAAATATTAAAATGTCCAAGAATATTTTACTGATGTAAAGGTGTCAAAAAATCTCCAAGCCCTGGAGATCAGAGCTCTGATTACATGTCAACAAGTCCAAAGAATGAAAGCAGTTACTGATTCCTTTGCTCTCTAAGTATCAAAATGAATGCTGCTTACAAGCATGTAATGTACTGGGTTTCTGTTAAAGTGCAGACTCGTTCAGAAAGCTTTCTGGATGTGAAAAAGGTATATTTGAAAGCAAAAAGGAAAATTAACAATACCCTGATTTTAAAAAAATCTAAAAAAAAAAACAAACAAACAACCAAGAACCAACCACAAAACTGAGAACTCTCTCTGTTCTAATCTGCCATACGTAATAATTTTCCAGTTCTGCAACACAGCACACCTTAAGGAAACACTAAAAGGATATCCTTAAACTTTCCTTCTGGGAACCACATAAGAGTTCCAGCCTCTGAGTTACCAGTGAAATTATGTGAATTATGAATATACAGGATAAAGTTCTCTTTACAACAGAGCTGGTTATTTGTAAAGTCCCCAGCACAGAAAGAAGTGGTTCAGATGCACAGCCTCTAAATGCTCCTGTGATCATTTGGATTGGTCACCACAGTCGTTTGTGACTATCAGTAAGTAGATGCACTGTGCCTCATGGAGAAGACAATATTCTAGATAATCTGGAACAGTGGCCTGGAATAAGAAACAAGCCTAAGCTTCCATCTCTGAAAGAAAAAATCTGGTCAAATCACACAGTGTATTTGCATATTTTCTTATTTGACACGATTTATTACTTATTTCCATTGTTTTAGGAACAAAGCTATACATCTCATCTCTCTTCTGTCTTTATTTTTTTAAATCAGAATTTGCTTCTCATAGTCAGTTCTTCTCTTTTAACTACTTCAGCTGTTTCCAGTCAAATCTATAAATTCCATTTTAGAGAAAATCTATTCCTGCCTGTTATCCTCCAGCACTATTCTCACATTCCATTCTCACACACTAAAAATCTTCTCTTTTTCTCCCCTAAAAAAAAAAAAAGAAAAGCCTCCAGCTTTCTTAGTGTCCCTTCCTTGGTCATCGGTAACCAGGGAAACCAGATACTATGGTAACTAAGGGATGAAAAAGCACACATCTGGTATTCCTTAAACTCTACACTGTATGGAAGTTTCCCTTTCTTCTCTCAGTGATATTATAACAGAAACAGTAGCAAATCCTCACCTTTACTCAAGTCTTATAAACTATGTAAATATGTATTTTCTGCATACTTCCTTTCTGTTTACTAAGTGCTTTGTTATTCTGTTAGAGCAATTTCACATTCTATTCAGATTGTCACAAATGACATGTATTCTGAACGCTCTCATCAGACCTCTAATGGCAATTTATTTATTTCAATGTCTGAAGTTATTCTAATTCAAAATATGAGGATGCTCCTTTTGACTGGGGATATTGGGACCCTTCTCATGTCCCATGTGATTAATTTTTGACCCTCAAAACTATCAAAATCAAATATCTTAGCTGAGATTTATACTTCAAGAATGAGTCCATGTGGAATCTCTAATGACTAATAAGAGATTAGTTTAATTGTGGTCTTCCCTGAATAAGAGTAAGAGCATGGTTCAGTCTCTCCAATATGTACTGCAAATTTTTATGAAATGTGGGGGAACTTAATATCTGAGACTTCTATGTCAAATATGTTAAAAAATGATCAATGGTTTCAAATTTTAAGGAGGCATATGCTGTCATAAGGACAACATTTTTTTTTTGAGGGAACTGGCTTCAAAAAAAAATCAGAGTTAATTTCTAGAGGACCTATGCTGCAGAAATGTTTTCTCTTGCTGAGAAAAAAGAACATTGTTACATCAAGAATTTCCATAGTTTTATAAGAAATTTACAGCAAGAGTTCATTTGTTTAAAGGCAAAACTTTTTTTTTTTTTTTTTTTAAATCAAACATATTAACAGTAAGAGAACAGCTAAGGAGAATCTCCAGCCTTTACTGGGTGTGTTGGGGACCACTGAGGAAAAGGCTGAGGTTCTCAATGCCTTCTTTATATCTGTCCTTAGTAGTCAAACCAGTTATCATCAGGGTACTCTATCCCCTGATCTGGAAGTCTGGGAAACAGTTAAGAACCTATTATTCCATCTGGAATGTGGTATTCCATGGACTGCCATAAGTCCATGGGCCAGATGGGATCTATCCAAGGATGCTGAGGGGGCTAGCAGAAGTGACTGTATTCCTGGTTAAACAGATCAAGCTCAGAGGATTGGAGGCTTGCCAACGTGACTCCCATCTACAAGAAGGGTTGTAAGGAAGATCTGGGGAACTACAGGGCCTTTAGCCAGACCTCAGTGCCAGGGAAAGTTATGGAACTGATCATCTTGAGTGAGATCACATGGCATTTATGGGACAACTGAGGGATCAAGCCTGGCCAGCATGGATTCATGAAAGACAGGCTCTGTTTGACCAACCTCATCTCCTTCTATGACCAGGTGACCAGACTGTTAGATGAGGGAAAGGCTGTTGACAGTCTATCTAGATTTTAGCAAAGCCTTTGACAATTATTTTCTAATTTTAGGATAAGTTCAACAATATTAATTTACCATTAAACAGCCTAATGTCTTAGAAATCTTACTAATTTAGAAAAGCAAAACTTGCTAAAGGAGATTTACCTGAATAAAAGGAACAGTCTTCTTTTCTCTAATTCTAAATGAACATAAAGGATTCGGCCACAGCCTTTGGCCGTTTAAGTGTACTCTGCGTTTCATCACCATTGGCAAGGTTTAAGAGTGATCAAAATGTAAGATGCCAATGTCAGTACTATTTACTGAGCCTAATAGAGAGGAATTCAGAGACCGATGTGCAAAAAGGCATTTAAACAAATGTATTTTTAAATTATTTTTATTTTTTATGAAACCATTCAATACAAAACTGACAGGGATTGCAGAAAATGAATATAGGATAAGAATCTGTCCCTGTGCTTGGAAAATGAAGGGAAAAAGACTCCAGGATCACTCCTTATTCAGTTAGTTGGAAAGATTTGCTGCAATTACATGTAGCAGAGGAGCAAAAAGAAAAGTAAAAATACTTCATCAATTTTGTTCTGGTGTATGTAAACAACCTTATTGTCAGATCTCCCTCTTTCAAATGAAAAAAAACAACCAAAAAAAAAAAAAAAAAAAAAAACCAAACTGGTTGTCTTCAATTTGCCAGACAATGTTTTTTATGATTTTTTTTTGTTTTCATATTTCACAGCTTTCCCACTCAAGACAATGAATACAATAGCAAGAATAACATGAATTTTATTTAGTTGGTAATCTATTATATGGAGGATTTCAAAAAGCTTTTAAACTCTTAATAACATTTTCTCATTTCACTCAATATGGTGATTTAGGAAAAGAAATTTTGTTGACAGATTTCAGATACCTCTATTCTACGTTTTTACTTGTCAGAACTGTAAATACAGATTTATTTTTTCTGTATATAGTGTAAGTAAACAAAGATCCAACCTACAAACATCATATTTGTCTCGATTATGACACAAACACTGTTTTATTGGTAAAATAATCTATGCCACACTATTTTTGAGGGAAGAATACACAATCTGTGAATAACTGGAACCTCAAAGAGGTTCATTTTTAAACCAACATCATCTAGTGTTTGTGAATGGCTAGAAATATACATGAGGACAGTCACTTGAGGGCAGAAGTAATAACCAGCCTTGTCATTTACCTTAACAAGCTTAAATAAATACTGATTTTCTGCAAAGCTGCATACAGTATAATCAGCATACATTTAAAGTGTTAATAAAAACGTGATCTATTGGACTTTTCTCACTAAATCCAAGTGCTGAAAATAATCTAAATAATTCCATAAAAATTGTTTGTTTGGCAAATCCATTTGCAAAAGATCTGGAAATAAATCAAGGGTTCCTTGATGTGACATGGTATATTTGAACTAACAGATCAAACCAAAACAAAAGCTACAATTCAAACAGCTAAAACTCAGTCTCATTAGATACAAGAAAAGCAAATTAGATAAAACTGAAATCTTACTTAGATCTTCTCTCAAAAGAAACTAAGAAGTTAAAAAAAAAAAAACAGTATATTTTCAGTGCATTCATTTCAGTGAATAAGTGACAGACATATGAAAAATATCATTTTGCCAAATTCTTCGTGTCTCCTGCTAGTCAAAGTAAAGTTTGTTCTTTTCTGTGAGTTTAAGAATAAATCTCTCAAAGCATTTTAGGATTCAGTAGTGTTGTGTTTATCTTCATACCCTAAATATACAGACTAGAAAAATTTCAGGTGAAATGCTGGGCTTTGTTATAAACTTGTTTGTTATAAATTACCACAAATTTCATGGACTGTGCATCACTAGTTCTGATCTTACAGCTTAGGTATAGTTCAAACACTACACAAGATTTGTATCTCACGTCTTGTCACAATCTCGGTTCAATTAATGTGCTACTGTGCAAATTTTAGGAGTTTTGATCCAAATTTAAGGTTGCAGACTTTTATTCCAAGAAGAAAATCAGCTTTCACAAGTAATAATATTCAGACAACTAGTACTTATATAACTAGGCTTATACTTTGAAGTGGTATCTTCAAGAATGGGCTATAAATATGCTTTAAGCTTTAGCAAAATTAACAAAACAATTAACAATTAACCTGAATTACAGAGAAGAGGATAAGCTCTGTTTTAAATTGATCCAATCCTACTGCATAGGCTTCAGAAAAATTAGGTAGGCAAATAGCATACAAATTGAAATATACCACTAAGCAAACTCAACAAAAAATGCACTACCATATACAAGTAAGATTGTAGTATGATACTGTTGTAAAACAACCCATTAATCTATTGTGAAATAAAATGTATGTATCAATACCTCTGATTTTTTAAGGCCACAAACATCTATAATGGCATTCACAAATTTTATGTTTTTTGTAGGAGTGCTTTCACAGTGAAAGATCCTCTTTAAAATGCAAGTACAAGAAATACACGGCTTAAAATAATGATAAAGTAATTTATATTCTGCAACTCAAGAGAACTATAAACTAAGCAGTAAAACCCGAGAAAAAGGCAAAGACTTTTCAGTTGAGAAGCCAAAACAGAATTACAAGTAACAATGAAAATGATTATCCTCAAGCCATAGCCAAAGAGAAGTTTCCATCTCTATCCCCGCTGTTACAAAACTGAAGATGTTTTCACGCAGAGCAATGACTGCACATACTTTCACCTCAAATAACTATATTTTCCATATTGCCTCTCTTCAAGTAACAAAGGAGCTAATATTTGTGGATAAAGATTCTATTCACAGCAGACAAGTAATGAGTGGCTTAGAAGCAGAAATCTGGCAATTGTAAAATGTACTAAACTGATTGTTACAGGAATGTTCTTAAATATAACTAAATAGTAGAACAAAGATGAATAACCCTGGCATGAGAATTAAATTCTTGAAATGAACCAGTGGAGACAACAACAGCAGAAGTATCTAAAGGACATTCTGAGGTCACAGAATAGAAAAGCCTGTGCTTTTCCCACACTTCAGAGAAGTGTTACCACTTGTTGGAACATCTCATACAAGGTGACCGTTTTAAGCACAGCAGTCCAAGAAAAACATACTGGTCAGGAAAATCTGACTAGTTAATAACAACCCAGAAGTGCTCTGCTCTTCATGGTGCATCAGCTTCAGATAAATAAGATATAAATATTTAATGTCTGTTCTTAATTTTGCCTAAATCACTTACCCAAGTACAAAGTGTTTTCTTTCATTGCTGAGATCAGTGAATTTCTGCTGTTCAAAATTGGAGTGTTTGGGGCATGTTCTGCAGTTGTGATGGCAAAGAACTGGCATTAGCACTAAGTTTTGCACCATCACCAATCTGAAGTTAGCAAAAACAACTATCCACTGCAGTATTAAAATTAATTTTTACAGCAGATAACAAGAAGTTTTGTCACCACTCATCCAAACAATTAGACTGCAGATTGATGCTCAAGAAATAAAAACATTGCATGAATGTCCAAGGCCCTTTTCCTTCCATTGCTCTGGCCAGTACAGTAATCAGATGAACTATAAAGGATTTCCTCAATTTCTCCTACAGTAAATTTGCTGAATTTTTAGTAGTGCTAGCACAGAAAAGTCTATATAGCAATCAATTTTTTTCTCCCTATCTCCCTTCTAATTTGTCTTGTGTGGGAGATATTCACATGAAAAAGAAACCTGGAAATGAATGAGTAAAAGCACTCAAAATTCTGAATATCTGTATTCAGATTCTTGTATTCACAGGAAAGAAAAAAAGGAAAAGATTAAAAACCAAGTGTTTACAAATATATTTTCATTGAAATGAAAAATGTTTTCAACCAATGGAAATTAAAAAGAAAGTACTGTTACGAACTGATTGATATTTTTCCAATAAAAACTGGTAAGCTTTTTCAGAATTCTCCTTTAGTTTTTGATTCAGCATTTTCTCCCACTCAATACCATCTACTTCCTGAGGTCAGAAATAGCTGTAAGTGTTTATTCTGGCTTAATGTAATTATGTAAACGTAATGTAATTATGTTTCACCTAACAAACTAGAAGTACAAGTCTCTTATATAACAATGGTCTATTTGCAGTTATTACAATAAAACATCCCAGCATGATCTTTCCAAATTCTTATAAAAACTAGAAATGTGCTTTATGTATTTCAGCACAAAAAATAACAGAAGAGCACAAGACAATAACTATTGTTTTTACAGAAAAAGTTACCTTAAATAATTTAAAAGAATCCTAACATTAAGAAACCAGAGATATGTTCAGATAACAACAGATAATAACAAAAGTGCATTTGTTTCTGTATTTGTTATATAGCTTGGTTTTTGTGTTAGCTAATCTAAATAATAGAATCATAGAATTATTTGAGTTGGTAGAGATTCTTGAAGGCCAACTATTCCAACTTCTCTAAAATGAACAGGGACACCTACAGTTCAATTAGGAGCCCAGAGCCTGGTCTAGCCTGATCCTTAATGTCTCCAGGGATGGGGCATCCACCATGTTTCTGGGCAACCTGTTCCTGTGCTTCACTACCTTTACTGTAAAAAAACTTTTCCTTATATCCAATCTAAATCTCCCATATTAGTTTGAAACCATTTCCCATTATCCTATCACAGCAGACTCTGTTAGCAAGCCTATCCTTTTCTTTCTTACAATCAACTTTTAGAAAAGATTGCCTTGTGCTGTTTGATATCATCACAAATTTGAAAAAAAAAAGATGCAGATATATAAAAAATCATGTTCAAACTTAGTAAAAATTGTTGCTGTTAGACTGAAGGAGGGATGCAATACATTACACTTTCACACAAAATAATTTTGTCACCTTTAAGTTTCTTTCAGTATCATCCAACTAAGAAAAACATCCTTTGCTCATGGAGAGGGAGATTATTAAGGAGCTGTACATAAATGAGTGTGCCTCTCTTGCATCAAATTCAATTGAAAAAAATAAGAACATTTCATAAACAGTGGATGCAGACCTAAATATTTAGAAATAAATGCATCTTTAAAATATCTGTTATTTTGCTTTCCTTGGTTGAATTCTAGCAGAATAGCAGATTTTCACCACAAATTATTAGAGGAGTCAAAGTTATTGTGAAATGATATTAGTAAGCACGTCAGATAAAAGAGAGTGCATTACAGTAACATTCAGAGATTGCTATTTCTCCTAAAAGATAGTAAAAATTACTGAAACACTGTGACAAAAGCAAACTTTTTCTCCTGGTGACAACCTTCAGTTCCTTCAAAATGTTGTTGCTGCCACAGTTTGAAAGAGTCCCTCAGTTTAACTCTGTTATTGATTCTGAAGATCTGAAACACAAGTCTAATGAAGTTTTTGCTAGCTCCTTAAGTGTATTTTATTTAAAAAAAATAAAAAATTAAGGACATTGATATATTTGTTTTCTCTTTTGGAGAAATACAGATAACTATCATTCTATACATCACCTTCATTGATTGGTCTTTTTCTAAAGATATGTGACAATTTACTTGCAGGACACTTGTTCCTAACTCATTAAGAGTGATCAGTAAACCCTGTGGTGTTCATTAAATAGAATGTTCTGTACTCAGCAGCAGCAAAAATATTTCCTTGAACAACTGTTGAGCCACTGTAAGGTGGCTGTAAGGTCAAAGAAATAGATAACAAACACATTGAATGTAATCTCTATTGTATCTTCTTATTCCAATTGCATCCTGTAAACATAAGGGTTTGATTCACGTGTGTTTATATTCACTCTAACCATCTTGCCTCGTTTTTAATAATATTTATTTTGTGGGAGCTAATAAATTCTTACATTTAGAAGAGAAGATTTCTGGTGAAGTAATGAGCCAAAATATGACAAAACATCAATCAAAGAAGCTGGTGACTTCTGACCCTTGCTGGGCTTAGTTTTATGACTTTCATATCTTTGAAGTTATGAAAAGGAGACAAGATATGACAGGTGCTGCGCTTGGAGAAACCACTTAGTCAATTTAATTCCAGCCACCTGTGAGTAGCACCACAGAACTACTTCAGCAAATTCAGAAGTATTCAGCTCCCTATCTTCCTTTCTCAGTTGTAACATGCACACAGAGCAATAGCGTAAGGGTCTACTTGACATTCTTCCAGCCCATTAAGTAAAGAATTCATATAAAAATACCGCATTATGGTTCTACAGTGCGATGTATCAAACATAACACCAAAGACAGAGATCAAGAAGTCTAAAAATGCAATCCCAAGCGTGGTTGCATGAAGCTGTAAAGTAATACCACAGCTTGTTACTTCTGTGTGACAAATGAAACCTAATATATGGTTAGAGGATGAGCCAGATAAAGGGGAACAAAACTTGAAGAAAATGAATCCTTGTATAGATTGTAGGTCGAATCTTCAAGGAGGGCATTTTGAAAAAATCTGAAGTGTTAAATCATTGCTGCTTGATCCTAAAGTAAAATACAGATGGAAAGTAATGTTGATTTTCACTTTTTGATTCTTCTGACACTTGAATGCAAAAAAACCCTACATCTTCTTAAAACGTTCTATGAATGTTTGGATATTTGAGCAGTCTGAAGAGTAAATTTCTTATTTTAATCATACGATTTTATTTTGTACTAAGTAATAGTTCTTTTTATGAGCCTTATTGAACCTTTCTGAATTCAGTGAAGCTGCTTTAATTTTCAACAGAAAGTAGATCAGTGCTGTAGGGGAATAATGGAGCTATAGCATTATACCATTAGGGGAGGTTAGGGCAGGGGTTTAATGGAGAATTTACTCGAGCTACAAATAAAGAATGAAGAAAAAGCAACAGGGGCAGCTTCCTTGAAGATGTAACTGCTGCTGTGGGAGTGGCATCCTGCCACAATTTCATGTAAACGCTTGATTGACTGAATTACAGAGAGATAAAAATGCAGACAAAGATGTTTTCATATTTCTTTCACATTTGAAATGCTTAAAGTTAGTACAGCAAAAATGACATTTCAGAAACTAGAGTTCTGAAATTCTGTGGTACATTGGGTGAAGAGGGTAAAGGCAGCAGGAAGGAAAGGAGTGAGAAAGTAAGCGTGTGTCTTTTTCTGTCAATTTTCTCTCCTGCCTGAGGCTTCCACTTTGGTAATAACTCGAGTTTCTAACACCTTATATTACATAGGAGGCTCAAGACTCTGAAAAGTTATGTACAATAAAATCTGAGAAATGTGTAGAGTGTAGCAGAGTCTGTTAAATCTCTGTTAAAGCTCTGTTAAATCCAGGCTTTCTGGACAAAAATAAGAAAGTCAGAATGCTATCATTCAGAGGCAGAAAGAAGATACTTTTGGATTTTTGATTTAATGAGAGAGAAGGCATCCTAGCCTTTAAGCAGACCAACATTTGGAATATTTACCCAGATACTGTCTCAACAAATCAGAGTAGTCTTCAACACTTACGAAAGATTTGCTCAGCTACATCACAATTTCAATGGAAATAAATACACAGCATCTTAAGAATTTGATGATAACAATAATAGCATTTACATTACTTCTTCTTCTAAATAAATATCACAAGGCTAGTTTCCCATAAAAGTCAGTAAAACAGATAATGCTTTTGGAAGCTTCACTCATGTGTGAGTACTGATTTTTTTTAGGCACAATACAAATCCAGAACAGAAGATAGTATCCATAGTTGTTTCCACTGAACAAATATAATAATATGGTGGTTGCTTCCATGCATCAAGCATCAGAAATCTTTTACTCTTGATGAATATAATCTTTTCTGAGACTAAGTTTCCTGGAGGAAGAAGAGAACAGATCAAAAAGCAGTGAGAATGAGGTATGGAGCAAGACCCAGATGTTCTACTCCATTTACATCATCCTGTCTTTCAATATTGTGAGTACAGCCCTCAACATGAGTGCAGACCATTGTGGAAGTTAATTCTCAACTGTGAGATCACAAAGAGGAAGTATGGAAATTTAGTACACATGGTAACAGGGATGAGCATTGAGTCTGGTCCTCACTGCATAACAGATAAAAATGTACTTGGGACAGTGAGCCTTGCTCCATGGTGCCACTGTAAAGGCTTACTCTAGGAAAGCATCATTTACCTGAGAACTTTGAAAAACATTCATTTGAACAGTAAAAACAAAAGAACACAAAACTCCACTAGTCACTTATTGGTAAGAAAAAATATAATGAGGTAATGTACGTGCCAAATTATGCAATACAGTCATTACTGCACTTGGGCTTGTATCATTTCCATCTTTAGACCTGATTTTCTACTTAAAAGTTTATATAAACTTATAAAAACATAGAAATGGGCATAAGTATCATACAGGCTGGTTCCTTCTGTGTGCAACCAAGATTATGCTTGTTCTGGGACAGAAAATTATTACTGTGCTATGGAAACCGTGCTACATCTACATGAAGGCCCATAACAAAGAGAAGAGAATAATTGTTCAAACATCGATTCTGTGAGTCATGGTCATATTGGGAATAACATATTTTTGTGTGTATATGTACGTGCCAATTGCAAGATGCAAGAGTCATAATCTTGCATTATTAATGAGACATTTTCAGAAACAGGTTTCTAAACCTGCATGTAGATTACAGCGTGAAAATGTTAGGCTAAAGGCAGTATTATGGATTCTAATAATTCTAGACACAATCATTGATTCAGTAAGAGAAACACAGAGTTTTCACAGACACAATTGTATGTGGAAGATGTTGTCAATAGGTGAAATTTTGGCCCTGTAAACAGAATTTCAGTTAGGAGCTTTCTGGTCAGTGATGATGACTAAAATGGTCCAGCTAAGTTACAGATCCTTCATATTGCAGTCTGAATTGTGGGAGTAAATCAGGAAAAAAAAAAACAACAAACAACTATAATTCCTATGTGGTCACAGTTGAGGGCAACTTCCCATATGTTATCTAAAAAACAAAATGTACCCCATTTTTTCCCCAGCTGAAACGCAGAAATAGGGGAGAGATGAACAGAGGCAGTAAGAGAACAAGAAGACTGTACAGGTCAAGCAAAAGTATAGTTAAGAACAATTGATAATGATTATATTTAAACATTCCAATTCCAATGGTTTTTGTTTTGTTTTGTTTTTTTCTTCTCAAGGTATTTGAAGGAAGTACAGAAGGATACAGAGCTTAAGCTTAGTTCTGAGATGCCTGGAGTCAGGCATCTGTATCTTCTTCGAGGTCACATTAAACTAATGTAATAAAGTAATGGAAAACCTCTGATGGATCTTGGCTGAAGACATAGACGTCAAACTTCCTTTAGATAACAGAAACACTGCTTGACAGAGAAAGGTGTTTGTTAGTGACTTTCTATCTACTACAAAGCACCTTGAGTTACCTTGGCACAGTGACTTGCCAGATGGAGTGATGTGTGACCTGTGTTAATTTTGTTCCTATCAAGACATTTTGTTCAATTTCCACAGAGATGTAGTGATGGAAATTATTGGCTACATATGGCAGCATGAAAATTTGCAGCCTTTTAAGGCCACTCAGAACTGATCACACCAAATTCCCAAGAACTCTCTACCCCACTATTACTTTCATTAAAAAAAAAAGTGGTCTCATGATAATAACAATAATACTGCTTAATTTCCCAGATTAATCAGATAATTAAGTTGACCTTCTATTTTTATTTTTAATTGAATATATTTGAATATTCAGTCACAAACACTATGTTCTACCTTAGGAGCAGTAAAATTTCTTTGGTGAAGATGGTTCCCCTTCAATTGAGGCAAGAACAACTACTTGCAAGGGAAGTTTGATAACCTTCCTTCATAGCCCCGTACTGGGCAAAGCTGTTTTGCTCACTGTTTGAATACTGTCTCTTTTGTCTTCATTAAGGCATAGCCATCTTTCTTCTGAATGCCAATCCATCTGTTTTTACCAAATAACATTGGTCACTCTTTATAGCTCTTTAACTGGTTTGTATCTGCTTCCTCCACTTTCTTAAAATCTCCTCTGTGAAACTAAAATCTTCTGTTTATCCTGTTATTCTCCTAGCCACCTTCTCATTCATTCTGTAGTGGCACAGCCTCTATTACCAAGAAAACACAACGCTGTTGTCTTCTTAAAATGGCATTAGCCATGGAAACTATGCTGTGAGAAGCTCAGATCTACCAAATCTTATTTAATTTATACTCTTTATACTTAGTAAGATAAATGATATTTGGTATATTACTTGCAAAAGTGAAACTACATTGCAAAATTATACCATCCTATTTTGCAGATTAAAAAGCAGAGGGAGATATTTTATCAAGTTACCAATATACTATTCCCCACCCAACAATATCTGTTGAATTTCAGACAATCACAGATCACTTCAAATAGACCACTACGTCAGCAGATGAATTCTAGTTTGATTGAGTAAGTATCTGCTTTGAGGACCAATGTTAATCCAGAACTACTGTATATGAAACATATTGTGGATTTTGCCTAGTCTCTTTAGATTAAATTATATGTTCCCAATGCAGAACAAAACTCATCCTTTTAGGAATACATTGCTAAGAAGTACTCATCAGAATGATGATTATAGATGTCCAGAGTATTAAAGGAGTAAACCAGAAACAGAAATGGATGTCTCAAGATTTTGGCTGTTTTTCCTTCCTTTCTTGGTAATTTCTGTCCTTAGTGTGGCAGCTCTAGTGCTGCTCAGTTGAAAGTCTCTGCTTTCTATCTAGTTCAAAAAAACTCGCTGTCAAGAGGAATATCATAAAAAATATGATTTTTTAACATTTTTGTTCAGATAAATAGCAACAGCAGCAAAATCAGAAAAACAGGAGGCATCATTTCCAACCTTTTTATTTATTAGCTAATTATATTTGTTTTGGAAGTAAATGCCACTGTGGCACTACCTCATCTGTCACTGAGTGAATACATGTTTATTGTGATATGATACAAGAAATATGCCACAGAATATCCCAAGTACAGAGTAAAAGGCGAAAACGTGACATCGTAAGACTTGAGGCCCCCCACACAAAATAACAACTTGCATCTCGCACATGTAAGCATCTAGCAAGAGAATTCAGGTAAATCCAAAATACTAAAAAAATATTCTGTTTACCTAAACAACCTGTGGGAAGTGATGCCACACATTCAAACAATTTTAAAATAGTAGATTAGTCTGAAGACAGCTCAGATACCATTCCCTTCCCCCACCCTCTTTCAAGCATTTTCATCTATAAAAATACTCATAAAAACACCACTATTCTTTTTTTCCCAGAGCAATGTAACTTTATCCAACAACTCAGGTTGCCATCAGAAGTCTACTTTAGCAATACTCCTGTGTACGGTGTTTATTACTTTGAGGAGAGAAACAGAACCAAGGCTATAGAAACTGAAATATTTTCTACATTTTGATTATAAACTAATATTCTTCCTATAGACCTAGGATCCTTAGAGTCAATAGTTTCCAAAAATAAATTCTCACTTTCCATATTAAACAAAAAACATTAACTATCAATCAAGAGGTCAAATCTTCTTCTTCTTCACTAAATGTTCTTAAAGCACTTTTTCTTCTTCCAATGGAGATCTAACATTAGAAAGCTTTAATAGGCAGAGCTTTACATGTCTTTTCAATACACTTGAATTTAAACCATGGAGTCATGTGCAGTGGTGACATGTGTTTGTATGTATTCACTACAGTAAACCTAATTTTCTCTCCTAAGATTTTTTACTTGCCACTGTGGCACCCCATTCTAAATAAGGCCCTGATCCAGTTAAGCTCTTCTATTCACTGCTGCACTTTAAATCTTGAATGTAGGATATGGAAATACTTAAACCATATTACTTTATGTGATTTGTATTTACACATGTCACTGACTTAGAAGAGCCACTAAGTATTCAGGGCAGGAAGCTGCTCTGAAGATGTACTTGTTAAATGTATCATGTTTATTTAGTAGATACACCATTTTAAATGAGTTTTCAGTTGTACTGAAATAAAATCTAATATCAATAGAAATAACCATTTTCTAGCTTTATGTTTATGTAATAAATACATTCATCAGCTGCTGCAGATTTTATAATTTTCTGCATTTTTTCAAGTGAATAACTAGTAAAATTAAGAAAAGGAAACAGTTTATTTTATTACAATAGGAGAGCAGCTCTACTTAGTTCAATAATTACTATCCTATAAGGCCTCTTAATTTAAATTCAATGCTGAAGAAAAAGTAATTGGAAGGAAGAATACTTGGCTTTATCTTTTCATCCCTTTGTACTTCCATCCAAACTTTTAGAAGAAATACCATACTCTCCTGTGAGTAATGCAGTGAGTAATGCAATGAGTTCTATTTTATCCTTCCCCATCTTTTCTACTCTGTACAGTTAAATTAATACTGTTATGAATGGAGTGAAACTATTCTACCTCCACTCTGGAACTTCAAAAAGGAATGACTTGGCAAAGTTCATTTGCACTCAGAAACTGGGCTAAAATTTACCTTGGGACAGACAAGAAAACTGAGAGAAAAACACAATTACTAGTAGCATGGACTATCTTGTAGAGCATTGGGTTTTCCAAACAATAATAATCACAGATAAAGCTTAAAAAAATAAATAGGATTTGTATCAAAAATTAAACAGGCAACTACTAACAGCATAGTTAGTGTCAAAACTTCCTGAACAGTGAAGGGAAAGCAACAGTTGCCATAGCTCCCACTGTAAGATAACTATTAGGAGGTGTTGACAACCAACAACAGTATGAAGACCTGATAAACACTGACTGTTGTCTATAATGGGAGGTCATATTAACATTGCATGAGAGCATTTACCGCATAGTAGTACAGAAAGCTACTACATAGTACACAGTACTACAAAAACGTAGAACCAGGTAGGGAGAGCTATGCTACATTCATATTCAGTTTGTAAACAGTAATAACATAGCAAAGGTTTGGGCTCAAATTGTCTCTCTGCTGTCAGTGCTTTAAGCTTCTCATTGACTACAGCAAAATTGTTCATGATAAGTCATCTGCTGGAATAAATGATGAATTGGCAACCAAATGTCCACTGTAACCAATTCCTAGCACAACCAACAAGATACAATTTTAGTTAGAACACTGATATTTCCGCAACAAGCTATTTATCCATGCTAGAAAACTTTTCTTCTTCCAGTATATTGCCATATATAAGCTTTGGTAAGAATCAATGGGAAATATCTGACAGGAAAACGTCCAATTATCTATTGCCCACATTGATGTTAAATGTTATTCCCCCCCAAAGAATAAATACAACGTAAGGTCAATGTATGAAATCTTGAGTGACCATCAAATCTGCTAAACATGGATTTCAAGATATGAAATTTTAATATGAATTTAATATCTGTATTTTGCAAACGGTATTAACCCTGTTTCACAGATAACAGAGAAATTCAGACGCCGTGTGTTTACTAAAGAGATGCACGAAGGCCATGACTGAACAGAAGTTGCATTGACTGATACTCTCCTCTAGGTATAATAAAGCATATTTTTAAACTTCTTTAATTTCTAGAAATTAATTATTTCTAAAACAGCTCATTGCATCCATTAAAAAAAAAAAAGTAGCAACTAAATTGTTAGTTTATTAGTGGATCATTTACCATTTTTAAATTTCTTAATAGAAATTTAGGTAAGGATGGTTATATTTAGTGTAACTAAATCTAATCACAACTATATAACAATTATTCAGATGGCCCAACATAAAAATTTAAAAATTGACAGACTTAAGAAAAAACAATCAACCAACAAAAACCATCTGTTATGAGTCCTACAGCTTTAGATGATTAACAACAAGGCAGGTATTATGTTAAGATGTCAATCAATCTATATTTTTTTATTCTATTTGTCAGACAACTAAATTATTACTGAGATTGAAATTTTGCTTAAAAAAAAAAAAAAGTACTTAAGAACTTGACCTGTTCTTTGCAGACATTGACATAGTCTGTTCACTCCATTATTCTTTGAAATGTGATCAATAGGTCCTCAGCTCCCCGGCCTCATGACTCATTGCATTAACAGGCAACAATTAGGATAAGCAAAACACTGTAGAATCCACATGGCCCAGAAATAGAATGTATTAATTACTCTATTCATTTCTCTCTTAAATAGAGTTATGGACACAAAAAAATATGTATTTATGTGAATAAGAATACAGAGTTCTTATTTAATATATTTAAGAATAATAAATGCAGATTAACACACACAAATATATGTAAAATGAATGGTAAGAATTCAAGAAGAGAAAAAAAATGTTAAGCTGCTCATCTGCTGCCAGGAAACAGTGACTAACAATTTTCTATACATCACAATTACACCATTTAATTATTTTTTTTTCCCCACACACTGAGTAACAAAGGCAATTTAATTTGTGGCAATACAATTAGAAATTAGCAATTACATTGATATATAAAAACTTCAGAAGAAAAAAAAGCATAATATGAAAAATCAAATATTGGCAGAAATGCTCAGAAGGTTTAATGATATTCATTTTTCCATGGACATCAAAATACCAAATAGAAATAAACACCAAGGTTTTCTGAAGTTTTCATCTTACACTTCAAGCCTTTCTAACAATTGCTTTAGATAATATGCATACAATGCTGATTTAAGTTCTTACTCAAGTAGGGGAAAAAAGTTAGCAGATAAGAGAACAATGCGTCAAGCAGTAACTGCGTCTGAAATGACTGCTTTTAAATTGCAGCTCTTACTCAAAGTTCAGTGGCCACATGCAGAAAACTGCTTTGAGGGAAATATCCCTAGGAAAGCAAAATCTTATGCTAGAAACAACACGAAACCACAGTGGAAGGTAAGGAGATGTGGCTTATACTCACAGCATTAGAGGTCAGTCAGCACTGTGAGAACAAAACCCCTGTATTTCTTTCCAGGATTTGAAGGAAAGAAGAGTGGGATTTTTCACTTCTAAGCTTAACACTAGCTTAAAATCTCCCTATTATTTTCTATAATCATGTGAACATAATTAAAAGCAAGTTTCAGTACTGAAAGTGAAATAGAGCATGCTAATGCGTGCATCGTAGCATATTCTATAAACATGTACCTGCAAATGTAAATAATGCAACTAATACAACCTTATTTGAGATTGTAGACTGTAACAGCTGGGAAGCTCGTAGAGGAAAAAAAAAATCCTTAAATTACAAAAATAAATAAGTATTTTAGGCAATAAGAAGATTACTCATTATTCTTTCTAAAGGTTAAGTCAAAAGGGCCTGGAATTAATGAATATTTGCTCCTTCAGAATCTGAAGTATATTTGGTCACAACCCACCTCTTTCCACATTTTACTTTTCTTACATTAGTCACCAAATCAATCAGTAGTAAAGCTGTCAAAGAAGTTTTCAGAAACTGAAGAAAATAAAAACTTATTTGCTAAGCAAGCATTTTAAATAATTGAAAGTAAAAGCAAAAATTCATCCAAAAAGAAAAAAAAAGTCTTTCATAAAAGTCTGCCCCCAAGGCAAATACACTAGTTTAGCACTATGTTTTTAAATGCTTCCCAACAGTTTCAACAATCCAGAGACCCTTCCTAATCCTACAATTTATGGCTCTTCAATATCAGAAAGAATACCTAGTTTTAGCTGTGTTGCTTTTAGTTCTTATACTGACTGAAACTCGTGTCAGCAGAAACTGTTTCTTATTTTTCTTAATTCTGCCTGGGAATGTAGCTCAACAAATCTTCGGATGAATCCAAAGACAAGGTAGAAAAATCAATTCTGAAATCTCTCTGTTAACTTTTATGCGTCACTATAGATATTATACTCCATGTGCAGAAAGGATCCTCAGTTGTATTTAATACTTGTTGATCTTCAAGAGTTCTTTAATTCTTGTAACATAAAAACGGTTAGAGCATGGTAACTTGCATTAGTCATGTATATGCATGTGAATTAAGTGGACACATTAAGGCAAAATAATCACTGGGATACTCTATATTCTGAACATCTAAAGAGTATTCTGCTGTGGCTGCAGACGCACCTAGAGCTGTGTAACTTGGAGTAGCTAGTTCTGATGGATGTCACCCAGTTTGTGTTTGAAGTGGAAGAAATGATATATGCTTATAGAAAGGTATATTGCCTAACTAAACTATGGCTATTAAAATTATCATTATTATAAAGATAGTTTTAATTATAGTAACTGTAATTAATATTAACTATTTCCTAATGTCTTAGCAAAAAAAAAAAAAAAAAAAAAAACCACCACAGTTTAGAAAACAAATGCATCATAGTAATGTTTTAAGGTTTTCCTTTTTTTTAAGATCATGGAGCAGATACTCCACTACTGTGAACTATGTGACGTCCCTTGCTTCACTGCAAAATAACTGCAACGACACCATTACGACTGGCATCAATTCAAGCCCTCTAAGCTCTAACAAAATAGAGTAACAGAAAATTCAGCACACTATGGGTTACTGACAAGCCACAATTTCCTAGCAAAGCTCAAGTCTCTTAAACAAAAGGAGGAATCTGGTATCTCTTGAGGCCAATCCTGTCTCTCAATTTAGGCAGTTCCAGTACAACACACTAAATAAGCCACAGAGATAAGCATTAAATCTACTGCTTTAAACACTGCATTCTCTCATTCACAGATTTTCATTAAATAAATCTGACATACAGCACTGAAAACTCTTTACAAGCTCCAAACATTTCCTTACAAATCAACAATAATAATGAAACTCAAGCTTGATCTTAAAGCTTTTATTTTGAAACTTCAGTGAGGAATTGAGTTTTAATCTCATCCAAATTGAATTAAGCGCCTTAAATTAGCAATACAAATTCAGTATTCCTGAGCTCTCATGAATCTAAGTGACAGGTGAAGAAAGACCTCCAGCTCAGACACAGAGTACTTGATCAAGACAGAAGTGAACATGGCTCACTCATATTTAAAACATTCTTTCATATATTTTTAATAAAACTGATACAAATTCAAACCAACTTCATAAATCAAACATTATTCAATGCATGAGGCTTCAAGGTTTCCCCTGTTATGGCTGTGAGCATGCCTGTCTCTGAGACAAGGGTTTTGCACTTGAATGCTTGAGGTTTTATGAAAGGTTTATTGGATTTCATAGTCCCTTAAGGGGAAACCCTTTAAATGTCTTTGCAATTATAAGTCTAATAACAATTTCAGCTCTTGGACAGAGCCTTGACTTGACAAAGATAAGGAACTGGAAGTTGCTCAGTCAATACAAAGCTATTAATCTCTGTCACCCTGCTGTCATTGTGGCTCAGGGAAACAATGTAGTTTCTTGACCTACGTGAAGTCATGTAGTGATTTTATTCAGGATGTCAGCATTCATCAGTACAGATTTTGTCACACCCCGACTCACTCGAAGAGCTCCCAGTTCTTTATCTTGACTGCGTTGACACCCTTCAGATACCAGTAGTTTGTTTCAGTCTCTGCTTATTATTATTATTTAGCACTTACTCATGTGTAAAAGCCTCTAAGAACAAAGTTTTAAGCTGGTATATAGGCAGTTTCGTCACTGTCTTCTGTGTCCTCAGAAAAGGACAGTTTCAGGTTGCCAAATGCTCTATATGCTGTCCTATTCAAATGAAGGTTAATTTTGTTCATCTTAGGTAAAATTAGATTATTATTTTTCCTTAGCAGTGTGCGTTTTAATGTCATCATTTTTCTGATCTTGACACAGTGTAAGAAAGTTCAAACTATAGCAGGTTATCTAGCCAATATTCATGAGCTAGAAATGCTCAACTATGATGAATTTAGTTTAAATGAGCCAAATTTAGCTTTCTTTATTTGTTAGCCTACCCATGCTACACAGAAATAGAAAATGTATTACTTAATGAACTTATTTTGAAGTCTTTTTGATTAGCAACAGGACCTCTGTTTTCCTCCACAAAACTTAGGAGCAGGCTACAATTTTACTGTTTAGCAGAGATATGCCAGAAATGTGCTTACATAAATATTAAGACTTCAGAAAAAAAAAAGAAAAATCATGTAAAACATAATATAAACAGTTCTTTCAGAATGATAATTGCACTCAAATCTTGAATAAATATTTGCTAAAGGAATTACTGAATAAGAAAAATGTATAGTACAGCAAAAGCTGATTTAATTAGTCGAATAATATATGAATAATAGTTAGATGTGTTGTATAGACTGTCATACAACTATTTGTGATATTATACTGAACAACATATACGGCAAAACCAAGAAAACAATCTCTGTACCAGAATAACAGAAAAGTATCTATTGTATCCTTGTACAACTGTAAACATAAACATCACCAGCTTCTCCAGAACAATATGAGAATGCTCTACATGAATAAAATACAAAAAGTTCAGAGTGCAATTATAGTCTACCAAATCTGCAATGCTGATCATTTTATATTGTATCACGAATATGAATAATACTGTAAAATAGTAGGTGTTTTATTTCTGTTTTCTTTCTCAGCAGACAGTTTAAGTGCAGAGATCTACAAGAGAAAGCTAATTTGGTCTTGAAATAATCTGCTATTTAAAATAATGCTTAGGTCAGGTAAGCATCAGCAGTAAACTCCAACTATTAAATGTCTACTCTATAAAAAATTAATATACATCTGTATATTCATCCAGGAATATTTTGCGTAGATGACTATGAAATTGAAATTAGAGATTAAGCAATCCATTATATTTCTTTAAGATAATCTAGTGTCGTTCTGTTTTTAAAGAAATCTCTTCTTCCTCACTCCTCTATTTACTTGTCTATTTCTGATATTCCCCTCACTGTCCTATTATCCTTGCATTCTTACTCAGCTCTGCCCTTGCATCTGGCCTCTACTCTCCATCTGTTTTGCTGAACAGGTTGCAGAGCAAGTTATGTAATAACTTTCAAATCCTCCTGCTGAAATTGGCTTTCACCATCCTGCTGATCTTACGCTTGCTGAGTCAACCTGCTCTTCTAGATGTAGTCCTTTCAGTGTACAAGACTGACAGGAGGCAGTGCTGGCTCAGCAAAGTCAACGTGAATAAAGGTGAGAGCAGGCAGCTGTAAAAATAAGCCAATAGTTTCAAATGAAGTTTTAGGCTATCTGGGTTTCAAAGTATGAAAAAATTTAATTTTTTTTTCATAATGTAGACACTATTGATTGTCATTTCTGCATTTCCATTACGTTCCCTTTTTATACTGAAAAATTCTAAAAACCAGCTCACTCAGAAGACATTCATTTAATGTACTTGTTACTACAGAATTGAAGTGAATGAAGAAACTGGATTAATGTCTCATATGTCGTCTTCTAGATTTAATCCTGCCAAGGCAGAAATCTATGCTTACCAAAGTCTATAAAGCTCTTTCCAATAGTGTAGGATTAGAACCCAAAGGTATAGCTGGAATTGTTATTTATCTCCATTCTTCCACACCAATATATTCTATATCAAATCAATTGCAGTTGTCTTTTAGTTAATTTTCTTCCTCAACTATCATTCTCTCTCCTTTCAATCTTTCTGTCATTTGTATCTTTTTCTCTTCAGTTTCATTCATTACTTCTTCTGGAGTTACAGCAATTACTAAGAAGAAATACCACTACTTAGAAACATGACGCATATTACGTAGTGTGTATTTGCTTCAGTTGTTTTCATGACTCCTTAAGCCAAATATCTTCTCAGTATTTTCTCTGTATAGATATTTTGTCTGTATATATGAACATATAGGTGTATTGATGTATGCACACATGCAGCACCTTTCATAATCAGCCCTGAAATAATATACAATACAAACAAATTCAACAACAATAATAATGAAGAAGCTATTAGCAATTATAGAACCAATTATTGGTTCATATTTATTATTCATGTTACTAACACTATTTAATTATTACTTTCCTTTCGAGCCAAGCCAGTACGTTTCATACTTCTGGACCAGTGCCAGCTCTATGTTGCAGTTTGACAAAATTTACTCTCTGTCATGCACTGATACACTGTGCACAGCTGTCATCATCTTTTAACCTCTTTCAATGCAAATTAGATGGAATTGGCAAGAGAGTACAAAGGGATCTCAAGCAGTAGCAGTTTGGTACAAACTGAGTGATCCCCTTATGTTGGTATTTTCTTCTCTCTTTCAGTCCCCCCCATTCTTGAGTCTCATATATGGAGGTTCCAATCCTTTATAACATTATATCCTTGGATATGTTCAAGGCCTCTTATTAACAGTAAAGCCTAAGTTAATTTATTCATTGTTCATTCTGTTCACTAATACTCATCTATCTTCCATTTCATATGGCTGAAGCAGATTTTCCCACAACCTCTAGGTTTGCTGGGAAAGTCATGGATAATATTAAATGCACTCCATCAGGAAGGCACTATGAATTTATAGCTGCTCATCCTGTTAGAAGACACTTAAGTTTCTGATAAGAACATCACTGTGCGTGTGATCTGGAGGTGCCTTTTATAATCTAAGTGGTCCGTTTTCTGGCAGCCAGATGTTGCACTAAATATCTCCATATAACTTGCTCCTCCTCTTCTTCTCCATCACTACTGTAACAATGAAAGAGATCATATAATATCATAAATACAAATGCTTTCACTTCATTTCCCATAGATCTAAAGCCTCTTCCTGTGGTTTTACTACAGTTTTCAGTCTCATTTATTCTTAAAATGTCACTTCTAAGTATTTGTCTCATTAGACAAGAGGTTTAAATTTGAACTATCAATACCTCAAATTTAATATATATGATAATTTCCAAATTCATACCTCATTTTTCCACTGCTTTTATCTTAAGGCCAAGACCCTCCTGCTTTAGTTTTATCTTGCTAGGTGATAATTTTTATAATGACTGAGTTATTAGTGCTCAAGAAATACTTTTAGTGTGAACAGCTGAAATACTACCTAAAAACTGTGTGCTATCAGAACATGTTTAGGTGTGATGTTCTGAAAAAAAAACCCTCTGTACTAAGCAGCAATTTAATTAGAACATGTCTGATAATGTATAGGCAGTTCAGAAGCTCTTCAGATACTTGCATGAATAGAATCACAGATTCATCTAGGGTTGGAAAAGACCTTCAAAGATCATCAACAAGCCCATCAACTTGAATTACCAACTCCCATCATTAAACCACGTCCTTCAGTGCCACATCCACAAATGTCTTTTCCTCCAGGGATGGAAACAACATCACTTCCCTGGGCAGCCCATTCCAATGCTTCAAGAAATTCTATTGCCCAAACTAAACCTCTGGCAAAACTTGATACTGTTTCCTCACATCAAGATACAATTTGCTTGTAATGGCACAAAAAACCTCTTTGTATAAATTGGTGCTTAATCTCTCATTCTCTCAGTCTAGATGTTAAACAAAAAATCAGTAAAAAAATCATAGTCTTGGCAAAATCATCATATCTGATCATTTCAATTTGATTATATGTTGATGACAATGTTTCATTGTGCAACTTTTTCATGTAGAAGTTATTTCATTAAAAGAGAGATTGCACTGAAAACCCTTTCCCCTTGCATTGAACAAAACAACAGAGGCATATCCAAAGATGCTTCCTGAGCTGTAGAAGCTATAAATCAATGGAGTTGCACTGTGTGGAACAATATATCTCTTTCAGATTGCTTCCAAAAAAAAAATTGCTCCATCTGCTTGCCTCTTGGTAATAAATTAAGGCAACAAGAATAAAATGGATTTTAAAATAATTGAGAATGTATAATAAAGGAAAAAAATTAAGTCAAAGTATTTCTATGTTGTTTCAACATCATCATTACAAATCAACATTTCCAGTAGCGTTTTCTTTTGCTCAAGTATTCTGACACAACACTGCCTCTCAATGCATCTTGAACAGTTGTTTGTTTTTGCTTTTTTGAAGAGCAAATTAAGTTATTCCTGATCATGATATTAATTCAGAGCAGACCAGAAACTAATCTCAGGTCAGTAAATTCCCAGACCAATGCCTTAAATAGCCTCTTGTTCTCTGTCTCAATAAAACCATAAATGCAAAATGAACTTATTTCCTTTTGGGAAGTCATTCACCTTGTGAATTCTGAAAAAAATCTGATTGCTTAAGGCTGCACTGTATATAAACACAAGCATACACAGTGGTAGTTGCTTCTGTCCTCACAGAACAGACTGAAGACCAGTTTCTTGTTTCCTTCATACCAATATATGTCTTTAGAACAATCTTAGTATGATAAATCTTTATGGGATATAAATCTTAACATAAAATCACACCTCTTTTTTTTCTAATTATACCTACTGGTGACTGCTTTAAAGGAAACTGTCAGTCCTTGAAAATGCTCTGAATTTGCAGTCAGAATATTCTTGTTCACCAGAGCAAGTTATTTATACTTCTTGTAGCTTACTTCATTCAAGTCTTGTATCCAGTGGAAAATTAGCTATCAGCCTAATCCAAATCTCATTTTTTCCAATCAGTATTTAATAAAAGCTGATTAAATTGTATTAGATGTTGCTATTACAAAGAGGTATTTACACTGTAGAAAAAAATGCCTCAAGGGAAGCAGTAACTATGCAAGGTATGGCTGCAGCAGGAGCAAGTGGAATTCTACTGTGTTTAAGTTTAACATTCTAGATTTTCATATGTCTCATGAAAGAGGAGTGTATTTGGGTTTTGGTTAATTTATTCATAAATTAAGCTATGTTACAGCACAGATTTGATCTCGTTCAGGGATAAACTATTCCAGAATGAAAAATTATTATGCATTAAACACCCCTATATAGCTGCTGAAAGCATTAGCTTTTCATCTTATGTCTCATTATTCACCTTACTGCAGATCTGTGGGTGTAATAACCATAAAATGATCCTAATGTCCTATTGTATATTATTACTGGATTGTAGCACTGCTGCTTAGATTCAGCTTACTCCTTGACCACCGAGGGTCTGCAAGTTGTTGCTATGAGCAGTAATGCCTTTTTACATGGGAAATTTCAACACTCATGAGTACTATATCACTGAATTAAAAACAAGGTCTTAGAAATTAGTAAGGGTGACCAGGCTTGAAAATAGAGTTCCTTCCTTCAAAAAGATGTTATCTATAGAAAACCCCTATACCAGAAACATGAAATATGTAATTAAAGTTCTGCACTGACAAATAGCATGCCCTGATTACACACGGTCAATGACAAAACCTTTTGAAATCTTTCAACCAGACAAGATAGTGATACTCCATAAAAAGACTGAAGAGAAGATTGAATTATATTACCTCAAAATATGAAATTAGAGGGCTCAAAAATGCATCCTAACTTTGGCAGTGGACTACAGAGCTTGGAATTATTTTACCTACACTGAAGGCAGGTGGATACTTCGCGTTCTTCTCTGAAAGTCTTTTTGTGTCTGTTTTTAACCTGTAGAGTTTATGTACTGTATGAAGAAGCCCAGTCAGGAAGTATGATGGATTCATCTCTCTTCTCATCTACCTGATCTCTTTGCTATTACCTCTGACCTCTGCAAAAACTGGATTTGATTTTAAGTTAGACACCTATTGTATCTTCATAGACTCTTTGTTGCACCTATTCTGAAGTCAGATATTTATACAAAGAAAAACTCTGTTCTAAGAAGACCAATAAATTGTCTTACATTAAATTAAAAAAAAAAAAAAACAAAAACATTTTATGGCTATGCTTTGAGTAATAATAAAAGGAAGAAAAAGAACATCATATTAGAAATATTAAAACCAGCCATAATTGTCACCCAAAATATCTTTTTGCCTTTAACACACAGAATTCAACAAAAAATTTTGTTTGAACCAAGACCTGGTGTTTCACCAGGAAACACATTCCCAGCTCCAGATACAAAGCCAATCAGTACGATGACAGTTTCCATACATTTTGCAGTTATTCAGAAGTTACAAAATATGTTTGAAATTAGTCTAGATTGACGGAACTATGCAACTATGCTTACAGCAGGAGAACATCAGGCTGTATTTTACTATTACAAAAAAAAAATCATAATGAAACACTCAGGTTTGCTTTACAAACACCACACACAAAAGAAGACAGGAAACGATGGCACAAAGCCAATGCATGTTTGATTCCAAGAAGCATGCAATTCTAAAGAAGCACATGTTACTACAAATTCTGCCAGAAACAAACCAATCTCTCAAAGTGACATGTTCCCCTTGAACAAATAGATCTGTTCTACAAGGCAGCTTAAGCCCTTGCTTCAAGGAGTTTGTGATGTCACAGCACTTGTGGCCTCCTCCAGTGCATTTTTTCCTAAGGTTAACTTACAAACCGTTAACTGGGGTAAAGTCAAGATAGGAGTATGAAGAAGAGGTAAAAGTTTAACAGATCATCATTGTAAATGCTGAATGAGAACAAAGGAATGGTAGCCATAGCAAACAGTCTTCAAGAAAAGAGAAATCTTGCAGAAAAGCTAGATTTTAGTGGAAAATAGTTCCTTTGCTGTTAATGGAAAAGATTTCAACTGAAAACAATTCTCCTTAATGGATATAGAAAACTTTAACTCCAAATTATGACTTCTCATTTGCTTGCAGGCATATTTTCAGCTATTAGAACAATCACCAAATTCTTTTTTTTTTTTTTTTTTGCAAGAACTCACACACATTGTATTCAATCTATTTAAGATATTCATATTTAAGAAATGTAGCATAAATATGCAATGTCTTTCAAAAACATCAGTCAATAATGAAAAGTCAAAGTGCTAATGACAAATTTCAGTGAGAGGCACTTACAAGGATACCAGTAAAAAATAATAAAATAAAAATAAAGTATAAAGAGAAATAAAACCCCCACAACCCTACAATGAAAGGACCAGCACAAGCACAAAAATTTCCTGCTGGCAGGCTGAATCTGTTTAGAGAAAAAAACATATTTTCCCATATATATTGAATCCATTATAAAAGTTCCAGTAATTCCAGTCTCTGGAACCTTCACAAACACTGAATTATACTGTATTTCTGAGAGGAAAAAATCCTCCACGTTTCCTCTAACTTTTAAGACACTTATTATAAACAGCTAAATACATCTGAATCACAAAATTCACGTCCTTTATTGTGGCGATTCTCACATTTGCTGTTCCGACAACATAGATGAAACTTTCACTGAAAGCTGAAAGATTGTAATTGGAGTAATAGAAATAATAAGTATGAGAAGGATGAACAGTATAAGCAAAGAGATTACCAAGGAAACTAAGAACAGGTTCTAAAAGGGGTAATTGTAACATTAGTGAACAGGATCTGAGTAGCTCTAATTCAGATAGCTCAGCCAGGGCCACAGCTTTGAGTTAAAAAAGACAAAGTCACCGGAAGATGGAAACAGCCCAAACTGAATCTCACATTTGAAAGGCTGACTTATATCAGTATCATAACAAGCTAGATTAAAAGCAGCTTGATTATGTTTAGTCAATTGGCTGAAAAGATGCCAGACAATTTTAGTGTAGTTATTGCTAATCATAATGGCATAAGTAAAAGTAGCTGCCACGAAGTTTTCCTAAAGATTCCTAAAGCAGATCAAGATCTAGGTATGGATCCAGCATCAGTTCCTGGCTAATAAGTATTTTATGGAAATTACATCCTCAAAGATGAAAAGATCTCCAACTCTGAAATAGACATTCCCTTCAATTTACAAATAGTTGGAGTCACATCATGTCTGTGTTTGGGGACTGTACCATTTTGGCTGTAAGTAGGTTACTCTGAAAGTAATGCCTCCCATTTATTTCCATGGAAATGACAGCAGATACAAGAAACACAACAACCCTACTTGATAGAGCAAATTCTCAGCTACAGTCACCACCACTAGCTGTGAACTTGTGCCAGTGATAAACAAGAGCCTGCACGTCACATTCGTAAAAATCTGCAACAGCGGAAGTGACCCACTGTTGCTGTCACCACTGCTGAAATGAACCACCCAGACCCTCACTGTGCTCACATCCACTGTTTGGTCACCATAAACATTCAACAAGTGTCAATGAATGTCAATGGGTGCAATTTCTTCAACATGGAGGAATTCAATGACACACCTTTGCTTCAAATGCACTTCCATGTCAGCCACCATTTTGTCATACTGCCCCTCTGCTGCCGTCTGTTACATGGCAACAAAATGTAATAGAATATTGCCAGGAAGGTTTAACCTCTCCTGCCATCCCACCAACATTTTCCTCTGATGTCATGGGCCAACAGAATACAATAGGAAGCATTACTTTGAGAGTACCTCTACGTACATTTCTGTGTACATGTACACATATATATTAAGGATAAAATGTTTTAAAGATGCAATTACTGAGACTGATAAACAATTGTGATTATTTTTCTGTGTTGGAAAAGAAGTGTATTGAACTACTGAACTCCATCTCAGCTCTAAGAAAGAAACTTTCCTCTGGCAAGAAGGAAATTATATTGATTAGATGAGCTAAATTCATAAACAATATAGGCAGGATGTACATCACTGGTTTCAATACACTGAGCTACTTGATTATGCTCATCTTTTTCTTAATTTGTAAAATAACCTGAATATCTGAAGTCCTCAAAATATTTTCAAACTTTAGTAGGACAATATTTCTCACTGGAAATCCTGCTTAAGGTCACATCAGCAGATAACTCAGTTTACCTTCAGCAAGGTCAGTGGGGTAAAGTTATAACCCCTGTGTCTGTGAAATACTTCTAAGAAAGCAAATACTAATTAATAAAATTCTATCTCACTGTTTTAATGTTTGTATGATAAACCTTGAAGATGTTAGACAGAATGAGCGATTGGAACAATCACAAAACTTAAACAGAAAACATTAAAAAATATTAAAATATAACTTCCTTTTTCCTATAACTCACTGAACTTACACTATTCAAATCCTCCAGAACAGCTTTAAAGATTTTCTCTGGCTTTAAACTTGGGCTATTAAAGTAGTTGACCGTCTAGTTAATTCTAGGAACAACTCGACCTTCCATTTGGGTTTTGATGTGAATACCACACAAACTGATGCCAGGCACAGTCAAAGTATCATCGGTGCTAAGGAGCTCTGTTCATTATAGCTGTGTGATAGTAAGCTATAATTTAAAGGGTCAAAAGCCTTGTTATTTTATTATGGGGTTTTTCTCTTTTGATGACTGCACTAACAGACCTTGTTCTATTTATTCATTGAAATTTATGTTTATATTCCATGGGGGATGCTCATCTATCTGCCAACCTGTGTCAGCAGAATTATAAACCTGTCAGCGACACGGTATTTTAGTAGTGACCTATGGTGGCTGTAAAAACAAATGTAAATGTTCAAACAATTACTTATATGCAATGAAAACAGTACTTTCTAACAAATAGAGTCAAATAAATTAGTGACACCAGTCATCCTTAAAATAAATGAATTTATATCATCTACTTCGAACTATGTAGATACTTTTGAAAGGCTCTATTTCACTTACTACCTTAAGAAAATTGCAAGTAATTTTACACGTGTCTAGAATGTGGTTAAAGATGCAACTACTGAATAACCCTTCGAAATGTTTTGCAAGGCCCTGCTGAATTTGAATCATGAGAGCTGACCAAATTCCAATATTCAAAAATTGTCTCTCCTGGGCCACAGATGTTACTAAACTGGGAAATGCCATCTCAACACGTAGGTAGGCATTTGCATATTCAGCTATAAGGAACTACTTACTATTTGTTAAACCTTTATGATCCACATTGCTCATCTTAGCATTAAATACAGAGTAGAGGAGACTGCAGGAGGTTATTTGGTGTGTGCTCCTGTGTCAAGGTATTATAGAAGTCTACTTTTTGCTGAGGGTGATGGGAGGGAAAGGGAGAGCACCAATTACTGCCAAAGTCTTTAAATTAAATGTAAAATTAATCACAGCATATTAAAACTGTAAAACAGCTCTTGTAATGTGTGCTCATTTTAAAGATAAGCTAAATCAGCATAACCACTACAAATTAGCTCCATTTCAGGAGTTACAAGTACAAACAAATTCAGTCGTTCAGTCTGTATATACTAGGATTATGAAGGATTTGGTTTACAATAGCCAGACTAATTACATTTAAACACTTATAACATTCTTTCATGAGTTCTCAATTACATTGAAGAACTAAAATAAAATAAAATAAAAAATAGAAAAATTAAGTGTATAAAGTCTATCTCTCAATCTGCTAAATATTAAAAAGGAAAAATTTAGATCTACCATAATTTTTCCACTTAATACACCACATATTTTCCTAGATTTAAAATATTTTGTAATTGAAGAATCAGAAAGTTTCTCTCGTTTAAAGTTTCACAGAATCAGAATCACAGAATCACCAAGGTGATGCTCCCCTGATGCAGCTTGACGCCATTCCCTCTAGTCCTGTCACCAGTTACACGAGAGAAGAGAGAGAAGAGGCCGACCCCCAGCTCACTACAACCTCCCTTCAGGTAGGGAAAGCAATGAGGTCTCCCCTGAGCCTCCTCTTCTCCACACTGAACAATTCCACCTCCTTCAGCCGCTCCTCACAAGGCCTGTGCTCCAGACCCCTCACTAGCTTCATTGCCCTTCTTTGAACCCACTCCAGGGCTTCAATGTCTTTCTTGCTGTGAGGGGCCCAAAACTGGACACAGGACTCGAGGTGCGGCCTCACCAGAGCTGAGTACAGGTGTACAATCACTTCCCTGTTTCTGCTGGCAACACCGTTCCTGATACAAGCCAAGATGCCATTGGCCTTCTTGGCCACCTGGGCACACTGCTGACTTATGTTCAGCCAAGCATCAATAAATACCCCCAGGTCCATTTCCTCTAGGAAATCTTTGTTACTTTGTTTCTTTGTTACTTGTTTTTCCCATTAAAAGGAAATAGTTCTTGCACCACGTAATTTGTTGTTTCCTATGAGAGGGAAGACATTATTGATTGCCCAGTTATCTCCTGGTTTTAAGATCTTATTAAAAATACCTTTTTTAAAGCTTTGAGCTATAGCATTTATTTTAGAGAAACTAAAAACAAACTAACAAAAACCTTTCCAATGAATCTTATTTTTATTGTCAACTAATAGCTTCAGAAACATACTTTGCTTCACGTGACCGTGAATAAACAAATTTGTTTTTCTTTCTGATAGAACTTCAGCTGACTATATCCTGGACTCATTAATTTCAGATACTCTTTGAGTAATGAAAGCAGAAAATAGAAACTAGAGAAGTAGGTCTACCATCATACTACTTTACCTATGACAGATAAGGATTATTCTTACAATCTCCTTGAATCCTATTTACCCCAGTCATCATGGAAGTTTAATTATAGTTTCAGGCATCCCCATAAAAGGGAGAGAATATCAGAAGAACAAGAGAGTTATTGCATTCACACATAAAAATGCTCTATTAGTGTCTCTTCTTAGGTATAGATATTTATGCTTCAAAGAAAGTTCTGTTATATAACAGTTACAAACAGATTTGCAGAAGAATTAAGCGATTTGGTGGCCAAAGTCCCTACGAACTTTGATTACAGGTGTTACAATGTAAACCGTGCTGGTGAGTTTATATGGAAGTCTGGTCCTGATACTTGCGTCCTAATGGAAATTAAAATCTTTTAAAATTCTGTCTCTAATTATAAATGCTTGAAGATTTTGAAGATGGGCTTTTCATTTTATTTTCTATTTAAAATAAATCCTTTCCAGAGTTGCTGAGCATCTGTCCTGTTCTAGGTCCCATGAACACTGGAAACTCTGCACATAGTACTAACAGGCACATATCCATTTCTAGAAATTCTAGTTATTCATTACTGGAAAACAATCAAGTCTGTTACACCCCTTTCTCAGTCACATGCTTCAGCAAAGTAGCTTCAAACTAATCACTGTTGCTTGCGACCCTTTCAGCAGTTAAATGCTTTGTTTGGGTTTTAGTTGTTGGTTTGTTGTGCTTTTTTCCGAGTTGCTCACATGCCAAATTAACTTTGCATACTCATTATAAAGATATTCTAAGTGACAAAACATGCTCCACAAAAGCTTTTGACAAGACAGACAGCCAAAGGACTGATAGGTGATTGTTGCCATTTCTGAGTGATGCAGCTGCCAAAACTCATGGGCTTCAGGATGTTTGACCTTGCACAGACAGTGATCTGTCTTCATGAAAACTGACTGTCACATGCACATGCCTCAATTTCACAGAGGAGGATTTGTTAAAAAAAAAAAAAAAAAACGAACCTTGGACATCTCTAAAGAGAAAAAATGCATAAAGCTTTAAAGCTTTCAGGGCCTCACAGCCAAATTTAACTCTGAAACTCCCAAGTGGACGTACTTCAATACAAACAGGTTTTCCACAAATCACAGCGTTGACTTTATCTCATGGCCATCACAACTGCAAATGAAAATTTCTCTGTCCTACCAGAGCTAAAATGCTTCTAAGTCTTCATTAGCACAGAACCATTTTTTGTCTGCAAGGACAAAAAAAAGTTCCTAAGACAAGGAATCATTCTACATGACCAAAAAAGAGTGCATTTAAAAAAATAAATAAATAAAACACTCAGCCCCATTTAATATCAATTTTCTATGATGATCAGATTTGTTTTTTTCCTATCACAAAATATGTAAGAAGCCACTATGAGCCAGTAGGGCTAAGGGAAATAATGTCTTAATTACTTTGCTTCAGGAATGTTATGGAAGCTGGTTTTGCAAAATGTGTATGCTAATGGTTCAAACAGGTTCATCTGTTAACAATTATATTAAACAATATAAATGAAGGAAGGATGCATTCACAGAATCACCAAGGTTGGAAAAGACCTATAACATCATCCAGTCCAACCATCCACCTATCTCCAATAGTACTCACTAAACCATAGCCCTCAACACAAAATCCAAATGTTCCTTGAACACCTCCAGGCTCAGTGACTCCACCACCTCCCTGGGCAGCCCATGCCACTGCCTGACCACTCTTTCAGAGAAGCAGTATTTTCTAACATCCAGCCTAAATCTCCCTTGGTGCAGCTTGAAGCCATTCCCTCTAGTCCTATCACCAGTTACACGAGAGAAGAGGCCGACCCCCAGCTCACTACAATCTCCCTTCAGGTAGGGAGAGCAATGAGATCTCCCCTGAGCCTCCTCTTCTCCACACTGAACAATTCCACCTCCTTCAGCCGCTCCTCATAAGGCCTGTGCTCCAGACCCCTCACTAGCTTCATTGCCTTTCTCTGAACCCACTCCAGGGCTTCAATGTCTTTCTTGCAGTGAGGGGCCCAAAACTGGACACAGGACTCGAGGTGTGCCCTCACCAGAGCTGAGTACATTGTTGATTTGCTACGTTCATCTGGGATCCTTTTAGAGTGACAAGAATGGCATATTATTGAGTGACAGAATTCAGGGTGAATTTGAAGGAATGCAGGGATAATCAATATTGCTCTGTACAGAAAGTAAAGAATGTATTTATTGACAGACTAATTTTCTAAACCATGAGAGCAAACTAAAACATCGTCCCCTTAATCTTGGGAAAATTATGTGAATGCCTTAAAGACAGATCTCTCAAATCAAAATTAGGCACATCAAAAAACTTAAACCTTCAGAATTAAGAAAGAATTGCTTTTATTGGAAGAAAAAAAAAAAAAAAGGAGGGAGAATGTATGAAAGAAGCAACTTCATACCTGTTGGAATTCAACATTTTTCACAGATCATTGGTTTAGTTCTTTCTACCATCAACATTAGAGCAGAATGCTGCTTGTGATAGGTCTGATCACTGGATGGCATTGCTGTCAGCCTTGCAGTACACACCTTACAGTTTATGACTGTTTTTGCTGTGATCAGAGGGACTAGAAAGGGAAGCCGTACTGGGTCAAAGCCTCACGTGGCTACAGTATTTTTGGTTAAGCAGAAGTCCATACTGAGCCACAGTCTGAATTTTCAGAGTTGCAAGCATTTCTAGAGCAAATTTTAAATCTTCTTTCCACTGGCACTCAGCAATATTCTTTACAGCACAGTATCATAAACACATAAAGCTGGCATAATACTGTTGGTATTCCTAAAAGAACTGGTTTAGATAGTTTAATCCTAACCATTACCACTGGCACCAAACCCTTTATGCCATGGAAATAATTAGTAAAGGCTGAGGCTCTGCTTTTTATTTTATTTTTTAAAGAAATAGTAATGGTTTATGCAGGTTTTCTTGAATTGTACAACAACAATATTAGTCACGTCATTGCTGAGAAAATTTGAACTCAAAAGAGTTCAAAGCACAACTCAGATGATCAGGAACACAATTGTAAATTTACCCAAATCTAATAATCACTCCAACTTCAACACTGGCAGAAAGCTGCCCATGTTCTCACAAATAATCCCAATCCCTTTAATGGACTCAAAATATTCAAATACCTTTTTTGGTCTCATTTGAGAAAAAGATGACACTGTCATAGCAGAGAATCCTCTAACAGCCAGGTTATCAGCTCAGTGACACAGGAGGAATAGTGCCATCTACTGAATTAACTGAGCTCTTTAAAACACAGCTCAACAAGAACGTCATCTTTGATTCGTTGTACATAGGCAAGTTGTTGCCCAGTTAATTTTATAGTAAATTGCTATAGTAAAGATACTTCAACTCACATATCACCTGCTGTTTTTCCTTTGCACTCTCAGAAGGTTATTCACAAAAGAAATAAGGTTATTCCTTTCAAATGTTTGCAGTGTTACTGTAGATAACCTCGCATAGGCACAGAATACTTGCAACAATCCCAAGTGGAACAGCTGGCCATTAACAACTAAAAGAAATTATAAGCCTGTAACATGAAAACAACTGGACAAAAAGGAAAAACAAAATACATTTACTGTTGTTTGTCCTTTGTTTGTTTTTTTACAAATATCCAAGGAAATCTGGAAATTCAGCATTTGGCATTAAGAGAAATGTGATGAAATAGACTTCCAAGGGTTCACATCACCAAAGAGAAAGGAGCAGGGTATCCTGCTCAGTAAATAGTTACTGTTTAGTAGCATTGAGATGACACCTGCATAAATGGAAAGTATAAGATATTATGGACTTTGCAAACTGAGAGAATATTGACTGAACAAGCAATACTTATGCATATAAATGAAGTCTCTACAAATGCTTTATCATCAGTTGTGCCAGGAGGGAATTCAAGGAATTGGCTGCCATAAGAATTGCCAAATGACTAAGGAAATGTGCACATAACTGAATCTTTTACTTGGTTAAGCAACTAACACGATCAGAGGCTATTCTACAGTTAGTCACTGAAAATAAAACAATGAAGCAAGTATTTTCTAAATCCATACACAACTAAGGAATGCCAAATAATCATAAAATTAGGTTCAGAAATACCTTCAGATATTTTAGATTTGATAGTACAGAATACACTGTTCTAAATTGCAAACTCTGAAAGAAACATCTCAAGAAATATTACTTTAGAAGATACAATTTCATGGATAGTTGTTATAGAAAAATCAAAGATCAAAGGAAATATGTAATTTAGAAATGTATGAATGTTTCTGTTCTGCCAAACATTCTGTGCACACTTGTTATTCTATAGTTCTCATACACTTTCCCCAATAGGACTTCTGATTATATGAAATGAAATGCAAACTGTGAACTACTAGCTAACAATAAAATAGGTACAACCTTAACTATTAGAAACAATGCTATGAAGTCCTCCTAAACAGTAATACTATGTATTGTAATTACTAAAACTTTTTCCAGATTAGATTTTTTCCATTTATATGTAGCATAAGTTTGGGAGTTTCGGCAGTAAAGCGATTTTAGAATGATAAATGTTAAAACTATATTGAATATTTAATGAATTTAAGAATCTACCATGTAAACGTTAAATTACTTTGTGCAGACGTTTTGGCAAATCTACAGAGGTTTCAACAAACTTTGCAGGAAATGAAAACATCATGGTACTCATTCTGTTGAGAAAACATTTTCATCTTTAAAAACTCTGTAGACTTTCAAGTTATCTTGTTAAGCAACAGAAGCCCTATGGTATGTGCAATCAGCCCAGTCACACAGCATGAGTAGCCAGCTGAGAACATAACTTCAGCCCACACTTATCGAAGTCAATGGAAAAATATCTACAGAATTTTATAACTGAAGTATATAGGAACCTTTCCAATTGTTTTAATGGGCATCAAGTCCATCCCATCACCAGAAGCAGAAGCTATAGTCCGTGAGTAATATATGAGCTATCCTTAGGCTGCAATGTATTTGCATAAACTTCTGGTTGAATTACGCAAATAAAGAAAAAAATAAATCAAAATTGAAATCTATTCACAGTTAAATGGCAAGCTGGAAAAGAGATTTAGTGAGTTAAATTATTCATCAAGCTCCAGTGAAAGCATATTTCAGAGATTCATGCTCCCAAGTGAACTCATGCTCTGCCACAGCCTAGCTAAATTTAGCATGAATAAGCTTCTCTGGACAAACAACAGCCAAATAAAACAGGTGTCCTAATACATGCACTCAACACCTGTTATTTTGCAGAGAAACACAACCACAGACACTGTTCTCATTTGATTTATTAAGACTCTCAGTATGTACAAAGCTTTTCTGTACTGAACACCCAAACAGGGCCTTGCACCAAAATGGATTTCTGATGCTGCCCTAAATACTAGATTCAAAACAATTTGCTTTTTTGTTCCTTCCCACACCTGACTGACTTACAAGCTTTAAAATATCAGTTGGTTACGCGTATTATAATTGCTGTGAAATCTTTTTCTTCCTTTGTAGTATACTTTCTAAGATAAGGTGACCAGAATACAAATTCATGTTAAGTCATGAATTTGCCACTATGTCATGGCATTTGCAATTACTTCCATATCTTTTTTTTTTTTTTTAATAATTTCAGTAACATGGTTCTATAAACATAGAAATTTTATTTCATTGATTCTATGGACTTTTCCATTCTAGTGCTAGATTCTTCACTAAAGCATCCTTCATGTTTAATTTATATAATTTTTATATATATGATTTATGTGGAGCTGTTGGAGAGGGTCCAGTGGAGGGCCATGAAGATGATCAGCGGGCTGGGGCACCACTTCTGTGAAGACATACTGAGGGAGCTGGGCTTGTTCAGTCTGGAGAAGAGAAGGCTGTGAGGAGACCTCATCACAGCCTCTGCACTTTTAGGAATCAAAAATGAATAACTCATCTCTTAGGAAGGGTTCTTGCACAAACACTCAGGTAAGAACACTAAAGCAGTCATGTCTGCTTGCACAATCCCTTCACTACCAATTTCTGAGAGGACACGTAAACATAGATGGAGAAACAGTGCCATAGGAAATACAATGGAGAAGCAGAGTTCCGCTCTAAACATTTGTTTGGAGACTGTCAGAAAGCTCAGGTGTCTGACAGGAGTCTGGTGCTGACAGACGAGGTGGGCTGGAACAGAGCCCTGGGTACAAGGAGTACTGACGGGTGCAGAAACAGAATACTAGGAAGTGAACTAGAAAGTAATACTGCTTGAAGAACAGTAAAAATCAGAAACAAGTGTTGACACTAATAAGCTGAGTGACTGGCAGTTTGACCAAACACTGTTAGAAGAGTGATATGTAATTCACTCACATTTGCAAGGATAAATGTTAATTTTATGTTAAAGAATTTACTATCTTATTGTAGATGAAGTAAAAGACAAATGACTAAAACATCAGCATGTGAATGTGCATAAAAATATAGATTCTCAAGAACGAATTAAAGCTGCTAATAACAGTCTTAAATGAAAATTAAATCTTTGCTGAATTCTAATGCTTATGAAAATGTGTAGATTTCCGCAAGAAAAATAATCATAATAAGGACTCCAGAAACATACTCACTCCAATATGAATAGAGACTAGCTAAGATAAGCCACTTTTATCCAATAGAAAGAGTCATAAAACAATAGAAAGAACTGAAAACCAGTAAGATAGCATTAGTACGTAATGACTGAGAAGATGAAGAGTAGAGAGCTTAGGGAAAAAGCAAGCAGAAAGAAAAAAGGAGGAGATAAGCTGAGCTGAAAGCCCCAAACTTTGTTTATTTAAATTAACTGAAGTGAAAGAAACAGAAAAGTCACTGAAGTGAAACTAACAATGGATATGGGCCATAAAACGAGTGTGAGAAGGATCAATCTGCTAATTGTACTGACCTCTCATGCTAACGTGGTCAGGGCAAAATACAACATTTGTACTTAGACATGGTAAACAGCAAGAGAGCAGATAATTGCACAGGCACACTTTCTCAAATCAGTGGCATTTTTTCCTCATAGTTCATCTATGAGGAGATAAAAGCAGAGGTAATGATCTACTTAGCTTACACATTAATTTGTATTCAAAGAACTAAAGCGCAGTAAATAATAATTACCATCTTACAGTTTCGCTCTAAATCTTGTTGCAAAACCCTCAGCTGCCAATAAGTACTAATTCATTTTGCAGATTTTTTCTTCCCCTTTTTAAAAACATTTCTGCATTTCACCCACTTTGTTTTCAGGAGACAACTGCACTGCAGAATAGCTAAGCAATAAATAATGTCAAGATCTTCAACAGCATAAAGATATAAGCAGTTTAACTCTCCATACATAATTTCACTGGCTTCAGTGAGATGCATAAAGCCAAACACAAGCAAAATACAGGACCAAATTATCAAAATACTTTTTTCAAAACAAGACTGTCAAACTCTACTTGTAGGAAAGACTTTTAAAATTCTTTAACTGCTGTACTATATCAAACTGCTTTGATCTCTCTAAAGAAATGCAAGTTCAAATGTCTAAAATAAGCTATTGCTCAATTCTGTTAGTGCTGTGATAGAAGCAGGAATCATGCTGACACCTAGCATTTCTTTTTCTCCAGAAATATATTTCTGAGCATAGCTGCTTGTAATACAAACTATAATCACCTGTTCAGATAGTTTAAGAAGGTTCGTATCTGCAAAGGCAACCACATTTGTTCTAAGCAAGTTTTTTGGTCTAGCTAACAAGAGTGAATAAAATTATCTACTCTGAGCTACTCCAAATTTCTTACTAACTCATATTTCATTATGAGCTTATATTAATTCTAAATTTGCTATGAGTTGCTATATGCCTGATCTGAAAGGAAATCAGAGACAGTTTCATTTAGGTTCTTTGTTTTCCATTTTTAGCTTCACCCAATATAGTGGAAAAACAATAAAACAATATTTTTTTCTGATGTTAGTTCTGTTTTGTTAATGTCATCCCTTTTATACTTTCCTGCACTACCTCTGTAACCTCTACATAAATAGATGCTAATTTCTTTTGATCATTTGCAAGTCTGGGAGTAAGGGATCACAAAGATTAACACCAAAAACCTCTATTAAATGTGATGAACATCCAAGTACAGAACATAGGAAATTGACACATGGATTGAGTCCACAAGAAATGTAGCCATACTATTATTAAAGTGTTTACATGATTCTCCCTATGAAGAGATTCTCTTATCATTTAGATGTTTTCACTAATATTTTACAGTTACATATACAAATATCTTGTCAGTCTATGGTGTCCATCACCACATCCCACACACAGAATGCACTTTCAAAATATTCAAAGATTTATGAGGGGAAAAAAAAGCTATCAACTTTTACTAACCAATTCATTGAGTGGCTGAGTCCTACCTCTCAGTAGGTATTTAAGTATTTTACTCCTCTTCAAATTAATTGGAGTTTGAAATTTAAGTGATTTACTCGCATTTCAAAGAGTTTCTGTGTTAGGAAAGAGAACCAAGTTCAGCTCTCTAGAGTATGAAACTCATCACACCATTATTCCTTTCCAGTGAAATATTTCACTTAAAAGCTCCCTTTTCCCTTTCATTTCTGACACAGAAAAAACATTTCTAAGTGATATTGATTAAATTAAGCCTTACCTTGACATTCTGTGTGAGCACAGCAGGAATCATTCCACAAGGAAGAAGTAAGGAAAAATGACTTACTTTGGCACATTACAACTTACTGTTTAAATAAAAACTAATAAAATGACTTTGCTGATTTGTGCACCTATGTATTCCTTTAGATCATTTAATTCATTCATCCCCAGTAACTCCACATGTAGAAGACTGAAGAAACAAACAGAACACATCTCTGCACTGTTGAAGATGAGGCCCATTATCAGAGGTGATCTGCTAGTGACTTCTGCAGGAATATCACATGGTTTCAGGTCGGATTTTACAGGCCAAGAGCAGCAACATGAATTTAGCCTGCAAATTAATTGGAAGCTTTGGTACCTGTAGAACCCGACACACTATGTTTGTGAGGGACTATTTAGCAGGCAGGCATATGTTGTATTAATTTCAATAGTCGTATTTTCCACTCAAAAGACAAATACTAAGGAAAAGTGTCATCACATACTTTTGCTGAAATTGTCAAAGAAAGCCCAATCTTTAGATTATGAAAGATTGTGATTTCAGTATAATTCCAACAATTGTATGCCTATAAATTAGGTATGTTTCTAGATTTAAAAAAAAAAAATCAATTATTACAAAACGCCCATATAGTTCTCACTTAAGAATAAAAAGGTATTTAGTTTAAAAAAGGAAAATTTTATTCTCCTATCAAAAAAGGCAACAAAGGGAAAGGGAAGTTTCGCTGGATGTGTTTTAGAAAAGCGACAATATATGTAGTAAAAGGATAACTCAAACTGAAAAAAAAACAAGAACAAAACAAAACCAAAAAAAAAAACCCAAAAACAAAAAACCAACACAAGAACAGGAAGCTCCTGTACAGGTTTAAAAGAAAAAGAAAGAAAAAAGAAAAAAATTGGTATCGGGAATTCTTCCAAAGGGAATTGCTTGTTTCCTACATAAGGCAAGAGAGAATGTGTACATTATGTAAACACAACAACATTAAAGATATACAACCCCTTGAGAAATGCGTACATTTAATTGGGATGTCCTTCAAGATCTAAATGTTTATGGCTAGCTGTTTGTGTTTTAGGATTTCTCAATCTTACGATACAACACAGGGCAGCAATTTGCCAGCAAGCAACAATCTGAGTTGGCATATTTATATAATGCACGGCCATGTGGAACTACTAACTTAGTCCCAATAGTCATATTGCCCATTCTCTTGAACTGACACTCTTTGTCCTCAGCAGGTCCTCCACTTAGCTTGAGCATTACACCACAGTAGCACAGCTGTTTGCTTCTGGTTCTGGAAACAGGGCAACCATGTTCTGTTCCAAGAGATGCTGCATGAGGTCAACATGCCTTTAAGCATTTAAATTTGAAAACGTGCACCAATATATATAAGAAATTATAGTGTTAATACATCATACATGAAACACTGTCCTTGACATCTGTCCTTAGAATATTTTTTCCCTATTAATATGATGAAAAATGTAGAAGAATAAAGACAAAAGGGGAGAAATCCTAAAAAAAGAAAAAAAAAACCCTTTTTCACTCATCTCAAACTGCAGCGTCATAAAAATAGGTTCACTTTTCTTTTTTAAATCCTGCAAGGCAAAGAAAATACAGTAGTTACCAGTGCCAACCTGGCACCCACTGGGTCTTCTGCCTTGCCAAAATCTTTCATTGAGCTGCTAGTTGAAAGTGTGAGGAGCATGCTGATGCTGCAGCTGCTGCTGTGTTTATATCCTGTACTGGTGGAGCTTCTCCAAGGATTTCCTTTACAACAGCTCATCTTCAGTTCAAATACAATAAAGCTCCACACCAAATAAATTCTTTAAAAAATAATAATTAAAAAAATCCCTCTCGGTAAGAGACATTCTGACAGCACTAAGATGCAAATCTAAGATCTAAGCAGAGCATTAAACTACCTAAACTCCATGCACATTTCAAGCAACCTCTCAACACAAGCATTAACAGCTAGGCCATTGCTGAAAGCAAGCTAAAACACATTTATTTTTCAATATTTGCCAGCTGCAGGTTCTCTCTCATTAGCTAACATACGCTGAGTGCACGGATGTTTCATAATTTTATACATCTGCACTGCGTCAACATAGGAGTACAGAACAGTTTAGATTAACAGAAAAATTCCAAGGCCGCTGTTTACATTATGACTAAAACAAATACTGCAACGTTACCAAACCTGAACATAGGACTAACAGAATAAATAATTTTGTCTGCAGGGATTACTACAGAAATTCTACTATGATGGATTACAAAGGAAGGAGCCTTATGCCTCAAGTGTGTGGTGAGCAGTGCAGGAAAAAGCACTGCCAGGTACTGGCTGTGGCGTTGGTAGAAACATCCAGTAAAGAGCAGCATCAATTTACCACCTCTAAAGTAAACTGGGAGCCAAGATGCAACTCTCCAGGTCAGCAGCTCCATAGCCACTGCAGATTATTTCCCCTAGCATGACAACGTATATCCCCTTCAGTAAAATTGTTCCGAGAGAGATGGACTGACAAAAAAATGGCTGTTTGAAACAGAACATACAGTTGTATAATCATGTCTGAGAATGCTTTGATAGTTGTTTTTAATTTTGATTAACAAAGGAGAGGGATCTCATGTAACTATTCCACAGTTCAGAGTACGATTTCCACTGAAGCTTTTACATGACATGAAAGATGATAATGATGATGTGTAAACTAAATGGAAAGTCCAATAAATATCATGTCCACACAGATACATATGCTTTCTTTGCTACCTAAGCTGCAAGCCCAGTCTGTTTTATCTGCTGACACAATTTTGGTCTCAGGACATATCCAGGGCTACAAAGCCACGATTGCAAGTGACTCCAAGCTTGGTGGTTGTAAGGCTGAGCTACAAGTGCACACCAGATCATGATGCACGCTCCATATTTGTCATTGATCCGAAAGCAACCAAGATCAGGGAGAACCTGGGAGCAAGGAGAGCATGTGCCTAAGTACAGCCTAATAATGTGAGTCAGAATGAGAGCTTCAACTTTTAAAGGAAGCACAAATGCCTACTAAAAAAAAGAGAGGAACAATAGGAAAAGCCCTGATTCTTATAAAGACTGCTCTGAAAGTACCACCTTTCATACTATACCTCAGACTACAGTGTGTGATCATTCTCCAGAGATACATATTTTAAAGTTGATGTCAGAGAACTCTTTATGTACATGTAACATTTCAACTACTATGATAGATTTATTTTAATGTAATACATGCTACTCACAGAGAAGTTGAGAAACTTTACTTCCTGCTGTCTTCCCTTGGAGTTATAAATGCTCAGCAGTCATGATGAATAGGCCCGATATCTTTTGCTACAACAGGGCATGCTGAAGATTTGCACTGTTTAAATTATAGCAATTTACCTAATGGTTTGTATTCGCTCTGTGTAGGATTCCCACAAAATTTTAACATCACTGAATAAAAACAAAGTTTAAAAATTGAATATTGGTCAAATTCCAAAAAAAATGCATCGACATCTTTTTTCACAATAGAATCATTTTTAAATTACAAGGAAAAAAGAGCTTGTACGAAACTAACAACAATGGAAAATTGGTACAATTCTCCTGTCCAGTGACATCTATGGGAAATCCTAAGAACTAGAGGCATTCTGTATCTCCACAAGTAGATCAAAATTAATGGATTCTTAAATGGTGTAGGGAATTCATATGGTATGTAAAAATATTATCATTTTGAATAACAAAAGTCCTTTTTTTCTAAAAGAAGCTCACCAAAAGAAGGTAGTACACTATTGTCTGATAGTACAATAACGCAGGTAAAAAACAAATAATCTAAATTTTAGAGTAGTTCCATGATTGGACAGTCATTTTTCTTAAGCACAGATAGCTGGCTGGAGGATATTTCTCTGGCTTCAGGCTATTTTAAGCATATTATATATGTATTCATTATTCACTGTAAATGAGGCACACCTATTTTACCATATGAAACTCCTAGCTATGCTCCAGATCAGAGATCAGCAGCACAAATGAATTCAGACAGAGATGCCCATTTGGCTGGTTTGAATTCAAAAGAAAACACTTTTTGATCTGGGTTTAGTGTAGTGAGAAAACTGCTGCTTCCATAAAATTTAAAGCAAGTAAATGCAGATAGGAATCTTTGTTTATAAAGAATAATTAAATATGTATATACGTATTTCATTTTGGGCCACAGTGTAATCAGCACTTTCAGATAGCACTACTTACATTTTAGAGCAGATACTGTTCGAATAATACTCTCCCTATTTTTCTACAAACATGAAAATAGGCTTCAGCTCCTGAGCTACCAGAATATCCTGAACAGTAAGATTCACGTTGTTTCTACTGTTTGGCGAACAAGACAGGAAGGAAAGAAAGACTCCTCCTTCGTACTAGTATGAATCCCTGATGACCATCAATATATTGTCCCACTAGCTAGGGCTCATCTATTAAAGATGCTCGGGCTAAATTTGCAGTGGTGAGCACAGCGAAGAGAGAAGCGTCTGCTCCAGCCTTTCATGTGTTGGAGCTGTTGGTGCAAAGTATCCTACTGTGCAGCCCTTCAGGAGATACTGGAATTGTTTCATCTGTGCCCTTAACTTAGAGCGGACACGGGCATAGACAGCAGACAGCTTGCTCCCACTTTGTACCTACTTTAACAGTAACTCTTCTGCTTGCTCAAGGTGGCAGAAGTGAAGACTGCAATAATTGTACATCCGTGTGATGTTGCACTCCCGCAAGTAAGATTCCTCTGTTAAAGACTGCATCAGATTTTTAAATTATAAGACAGAGGCTGAACAATCTAGCCATAAATTCTATACAAGAACAGAGGAGATGAGAGTAACAGCAGCATGTTGAGGCAGCGAGGTTAAAGACCATGTCAAGAACCTGAAAAATCATAGAAAGACTAAAAAGGCTGTCAGACATATCTTCCAGCAGCAATAAAAACACAGAGACCATATAAGCAGAGAATGGCTTGAAGATCCTCACATTTGAAGGAATGTGAGGGTTAGCAAGCAAAGTGACTTAGCATTAAAGGCCAAGTCTCTGTGGTAGGCTGCATGGTATAGAAATGGCTACAGAAATAGCACTACTGATTCTCTATGGGAAAAGCTCAGATGTCCAAGGATGGGACACTCACTTTCCCTCTCTTTCCTTCCCTTTCTCTCGCTTTCCTGCTCTACTTCACAGATAAAATCAATTTCTGCTACATCTTTTTACAGATGCTCAAACAACGTATTTCTTAGATACCAGCTCTGAGAAGGACTGTGCAAATTCTTCAGTACTTGTCAGCAATAGCATCAAAACCTTTGCTTTTCCTTAGGCAACTGCTGCTTTAAATTCTGTTTTCATCTTATACAATGGGCACTGAAGGGTTGGGGACACTCTTCCTGACACACTTCATGAAGTATATTAATAATTAGTACCCTACACAGTAGAAGCAGCCTGCAGCATATCTAGAAGACAGACAGACAAACTGTTAATACACTGTTGTAATCTTGTCTCAGCAATCAAAGCTCTCGACCGTTTCTTTCAGCAGAGAATGAGAAGATGTATCAATGACACTGCAGATAAAAATAAAAATCTAATCAGTCTAAAGCAAAGATAGACAAGATGAAAAGTCAGTGGAAAAAAACTTCACAGTCCAACATCCGAAAGAGTGAATAGCATCAACCCTACTGAAGTGGGAAAATCAGAATCAAAAAAGTTAATTCCTCTTTGTGACAAATGGTCTTCCACCAATTATTAATTTAGTTTTCGTAACAAAACATCTCAATTCTCACTAAATGTATTTTTTTTTTTTTCAAACAACCTTCTTGTCTAAAATCTGTGGGTTTCCTAATTCTTCATCCATCAATAATTTCTGAAGTTATGAAGGAGCTTTCCTCCACTGTAGATCATAGATCCCTTACCTGTCTACAAAATGCATGATTTGGGTACATGCAGCCTATGTGAGAAACCTTGGCTCCAGGAGAAGTCTCAAAGCATATAGTAGGATAGGTATATTTATAGAAGCGTTGTTCTTTTCTTTTTGTTTTTAATCATTTTAGAATTTGGGGAGGGGAAAGCCTCTCATCTTATAATTATAAATTTCCGTAAATACTTCTAAACAGAAACAAGATACACCATATAGAGATATGGAAAGTATTAGAACAATGTTATGTATCTTGAACTCCTGCTCTCTTCTAATCAGAATGCTTCTTCTAATCCTACTTCCTTCCAAACGAAGAGTGTAGTCTAAAAGATGCCAGTACAAACTTTTTAATTGCTTTGTATACATTCAGAATTAAAAGTTCATAGGAGATATCTCAAGCTCATTTGTACCTTGACCATGTTGCTTTTTTCATTATTGTGCAGCTAGCAACCCTGGAAAGACTAAAACCATTAATAATCATTTGATCCTGTGCATGCACAGCATATTAAGCCCAATAATATTAAACCAACTCAGAAAAGAACTTTTATTTACAATGTAGTCCTCTAATGGACCAATGTGTTAAATTATTATCAATTAATAAGAGTCGCAAACAAGAACTGTTGGAATACAGGTACAAATACGCTTTAACAGTCATACGCTGTGTTAAAATTATTCTCCATCTAGATATTGTAGCCAATCAAATCTTCAGTCACCACTTTCCCACTTCCCTATCACCCAGCCATTATGCTATGCATCACTTTCTAAGGCTTTCAGAGTCCTGAAGTTATACAGTACTGATTGTACACAAACTATATTCCATTTTAATGAACTCATAGGTTACAGAAACTTCACATTCAAAGTAATAGATCAAGAGCTCAAAGTGATGATGCTGATAGCCTTACTATCTTTTTATGCATTACTATGTAAACATCATAAAACTCAATTAAGGATGTATTTTCTATTTTTCAGAGACTTAGGTGTAAGATAGTCTGAATATGCTGTAAATTTGTACTTTTTAAAAATATTCAAGCAATTATTCCCAGACAACAGTGAGGAACATCGTTGTTTGTGCTTTGTACTTGTGCATACTAGGCCAAGCTGTGGATTATCATTAGACTGCCCATGAAAATACATAACAAGCGGAGTAGCTAGCTGTACTATACAAAAACCTGGTATAATGGTACAATATGTTTTTTGTGAAAGGTTGCTTCAGGAATTGGTTACCCTACACAATAGTAAATACATTTTTAGTTACCCTTTCCCCTTTTGTCTCTTACACATTACATACCATAAATCAAATTATTTCACAAGACACGAGATCAAGTAATAATGGATCGTTATGCAAATAATGGGATCTTTTTCAAAGCTACTGAAGAATGACACTGCATTTTTTTTTTTAAATAGTTGCTATTTCATTTTTTTGTTTATTTTTAGTGTCACACACAGAAACTAGAAATTGAATCCGGTTGCATTACAACTAGTAGAGAAAACTCAGTGATTTACTAGGCATAAAACTGTTCTAAAGCTCATAGGATGTAAAAATGAATCAGCTGAGGGCAATCTAGGGGAATTCAGATGCACCAGAAACCTAACCTAAGAGGTTAGTGATATGGAGTTCCTTTCTGCCGTCCTAAGAACTTTACAAACTGTATGCCTTTGCATGGAGAAAAACATCTTAGAAGCATGATTTACTACACTTTGTGCAATGCAAATTGTTTCATCAGCAAGTAACATGAATTACCTTGTAGTAATGAACAATTAAAACATCTAGAAAATCTAATCTTGTGCTTTTCCTTACCAAACATCGCACATCTCACAAAAATGTAACATCTTGTATTTAAGGAAAATACTGTATTTATGTTGGAAATTCAGTATATTGAGATAAAAGCAGTGAATAATCAGAAAATGAACTGCAATCCTGAGGTAAAACTGTCTACCAGAATGATATTCTCTATGCTGTTTACGGTTTTCTAAAGTTTAAGAATATATTTATATATAAAAAAAGTCTTCTGGATTAGAATCAATGATAATTTGATATACATGACTAATTTTTGCAGAAATAGTGATATATCTGAAAATTAAGTTCAAGAATAAATAAAGTAATGTAATTAAAATACTGCTGTTGTGAAGCTGGAATCTATACAAACTTATTTACTGAAACTTTTAAATCTAATATATTTACTATCACAATAATTCCCCAAGTTGCCATCATTCATTATAAAAGCAAACATAATCAGAGATGTTTGTCATTGAGATGCTTTATTTGCTTGGCCTCATTTCCCTGCATTAAACTTTGAAGGTATAATGGGATATAGAGCATAAGTGAAGTAGAATTTCTCCTTTGGCCAGGACTTCAAAGAGGTGCAAGCACAAACTCATTTGAAACAAAAGATATGAAGTTACAAAGAATAAAAACGCAGGAGGAAGAATAATGAGTCAGGAACAGATATAGACAAAGATGGAAATGGTTAAAGGAGCTTCATTGCTTGTGGGACAGGACTAGCTCTACCAGTGAAGCTATAGAGTTGCTGGATAAGTGCTGCATACTTTCATACTGATAATGCAGCCCTCACTAGCTGTCATTTGGGCATATTCAAGGGACTATGAGGCTCCATTAACGTTCTTCAAGCTATTTATTATCAAAAAATAGAAAGTTTCTTCACCTGATCAGCAGAAAGCAGTACCAATCTATATCATAATAGAAGGCAAAAATTTAAGCTAACTAATGTGATCATTCACTTTCAGCTTTTCTATTGACCATTCACAAAAATAAGATATGACAGTCATCTCCCTGAAGTATGAACAACTAATTACACAAACAGAAGCTCACGTAGAGCAAGACTGGACATAAACAGAAGTAACAGTCAGGTGCTATGACACCCAGTAGATGATCCTTGACATTAACTGAAGAGGCAACATTTCACCTAATTCTGTCCTGAGGCTTCACTCAGTTCACTGAGCAGCTCTCAAAAGCAAATTACAAACTGATTCAGCCATATTTGAGCACAAGCTCTTAGTGCTGCCCAATACACTGCTGGCCTTGTTTCTTACCATATCAGTAGGCCGTGGTTACAATGAAGATTTCTTTACGATGATTAGAATCAGTTGTGTATTGGCAAGTTGAAAATACCTTCAGACATGTAACACATTTTTCAGTAAGCTTAAATTAATCGACAGATACACTGTGCATATGTAAACAAGCCAGTTTAAGTTAAGCAGCGTTGTAACAGTATTATTAGCACTATAATTTCTACAGTATTAACAATAACACAAATATTTCATATTTCAAACCCATAGTGGCCTGCGGCAAAATTATTCTGATTTTTAAACCGAAATCTATTAATATTGATGTACATTTATGGAAACAATTAAGCTCAATCTTCAAAAACATTAAGGCCTACTGTCATTCAGTTTTTTTTCCAAACCAGATTAATCAAGTCTACCAAATGCTCAAAGTCTAAACAACACAGTCATTGCAGGTATGCTGAGAAATTATCATTTGCTTATCCCATTGGTGTGGGGTTTTTTTTGTTTTTTTTTTTGTTTTTTCCACTAATGTAGAAACTAATGAAGATAAAAAAGAAAAAATATACCATAGCAAAAGGGAAAAAGTGCATTTAAATAGCTTTTTTTTTAATTTTATTTTTTAGTATATTCATTAGTGTTAGCATGCATGGCCAGAATAGCAATTCCAGAAAACCTTTTTTAATTGCACATTCTATTTGCCCCTATTGCATGCATTCAACCTGCAGAGAAGAAAGACATTTAAAGATTACCAAGGCAAGTTTGTAATGAAGCGGATACCTCTTTGTCTGTCCTTGCGCCAACAGCAGCAGAAGGGATACTAATTAGAGGGTGAATTATTAGCTTCCCATGGTGCACTGCAGGGGCATTAAAAATGAGTGTAGTTTGTTGCTTTCCTCTTAGATGGTTAGTTCTAGTTTAATATATTCTTGTTTCTAGGTGAGCAGCAGGGGACAGTTTTTATGATTATAATTGTTGCATAATTACTGGCCTAAGGTTGCCTATTGTTAAATAAAAATGCTGAGATACTAATGTTTTATTGAACAGTACAAGTAGATAAAATTGTAATATATTTTCCTGAACAGTATAAGCCTGTTATCTGGCAGCTTGCTGACAACTCTTAAGTTGTCTTGTGGATAAAGACTCTGATTTTTTGCAAAGGCTAAAACTAAAATGCTTTTTTAAAAAAGAAAAACTGAAATACATTCATTTTTTAAAAAAAGAAGTTCTGTTTTAAATTGTTCCAAAGAAAGAACCTAAATCTGCACAGATGCTCAACCTGAACGCTGTCAGGTTTTGCATGTTAACAAATGTTTAATTCTGAAGTCATTTCTCACTTTTCTGCAAACACAAATACATCAATGCTTTCTAAGTTTTCTGCCCATTTTCCCTTGCAACAATTTAAAACAGCTTAACAACGTAATTAACCAAAATAAATCAACTAAAAGAAAAAAAGAAAATTAAGAAATCCCAGAAAATGCTCAACCAGAAAACTACAATATCTTCTTTACATCTTAGGTAGCAGAAGAGTTATCTGAATGTGCAGCAAAAAAGGTCAGTACTGAACAGGCTACTTGGATGCGCTATGCTTTATCCAGGTGGATATCTATCTGCCACACATCAGAACTGCATTTAGAGAAGCATTTTGAGGTTAAGAATCAGCTACTGACACTCACACCTATATCATATTGACACAGACTTCTTTCTGAAATGTGCAAATTCTAAATGTAAGCTGTCAAATAATTACCCTAAGTAAATAAAATATTTAATTTTATCTTGTTCATTTTACAAAGAAGGTGCAAGAAGACAGGGGAAAGGCAATCACCTGTAAAAGTTATTGAAATAGAAGTCATCGTCATTAGATTTTTCCAGTAGGCACTTGGAAGTGTCTCTAATGTTGCGCTACAGATTGTGAATTTCCAGTAAATGTTACTCTTATTAACTGTTCAGTGGCAGAAATTCTTATTTTTTCCTCTTAGTTCAGGATAGAAAAATAATTAAGAAATAGTTACAACTTAAGAATAATTAGAGTGGAGAAACTAAACAATTGTCGTAAAGAACCATAAGAGGTCTTTCAATGTTCTTCTCTTGTTGAGCCCGCTCTTCCTAATTGTTTTGCCTTCAGACAACATAGACCTTATTCTCATATCTCCAAATTGAATAGGTCCAGACTATCAAAGATTTGGAGAAACCACCTTTAGAAGTCATCTTTGCTCTTGCTGCCTTCAGGATCTTAATTAGAATCCCTGAAAACCTCCAGTTTCACCAGCTCATTTGAGATATGCTATGGCTATTAGGACATTTTTTGAATAAAGCAAATACTTTGAGCTTTTACTAAGCCACTGTTATAATTTATCCTAAAACAATGACAGACATTTAATATTCCTTCAAAGTAAGTACTACAAGTGTTTGTACCTAGACTCCTCTTTCCTAACCAAACACACAAAATGTTTCAAGGAAAGAAGAGAAACATTAAACTCTCCAAGTACCACAGTGATTGCAGGCTTTTCTTCAAAATACTTGTTCTAGGAAGGGAAATAAGTCAACTCTGTCCAGATTAATGCCTACTATTTGAGTGCTATAATGCGTAGGAGATAAATAAATGAAGATAAGCATGATATTATTTGTAATTCATTATAACCATAGGTAGCATGTTAGTGCTTGGAACTTTAAATACGTTACACAGTGAAAGAAAAAAAATGAGTATGCTGTGCATTCATAGTCGCTGAAATATCGTGCCCAATAATTATCTTTCCCTACTCAAGACATTAGTATCCCTATTTTCTTAAATTCTTTCACCTTGACCTAGAAAATACTTCAGTTATTTTCTATCTTTGCAATGAAATGCTGACCTATGCAAGCCTGTGCTGCCAGCTTTATACAATACATTCACTGCAGCAGCCTGCTGGTTGCCAGTCTCAGAAAACCCCTTGGTGTTGTTGAACAATAAGAAATCACTGACCTTTCCTTCCTCTCCAATGAATGAACGATTTAAAAGCTAAGGCCACTGTAGAGAGAACACAAACTACGAAATTGATGGCAGGTGTCATCAGTGGAGTGTTATGCTACTGTGATTAGAAGTATACGAGGCTGCTGATTTATCCAGCACAAGTATCACAAAGAAAACACAAGTGGAAAAATAGCTGTATAGGTTTGTAAACTTCATTTAAGTAAAAAACTTGGTATATCTATCTAACTGCATTTCTGCTGTGGAAGCTTCACTATCAGAAAATCTTGCAGTTTGCAACAAAATCCCTGGTGTAACTTATTGTTGCTTTTTTACATAAACAAAAATATCTTTAAGTAAGAAGGAAATCTGCGTGGTGTCCTTAATTTCGGAAAAATTTTGATTATTCAGCATACATATTCATAAATTATTTTTTTTCTTCCTATCTGCAGCAACCTCATTTACCCCTTCTGACTTCATATTTGTTTTTTTGTTTGTGGGGAAAAAAATGCACAGAAAAATGGAAAAAACTTCAGTCATTTTATTTGCCAAGCTCTGTGTAACTTCCCATAAACAAACCCAATAGGAAAATTTATCAAGCACTTTAAAGAACACATTAATTTTAACCACCTTTTTAAACTGCATTCCAATAAACTGATTTAAACTACATGCCTAAATTGAATCAGAAAAAAAACACATTTCTCAATTGCAATTATTTTCATTTCAAGCTCTTGACTTTTCCTATGATCTCCTGCTAAAGAATTTAAGTTGAAGCAGTAAGTTAAATATTTGTTAAATATTAAAAAAAAAGTTAAATTGTTAAATATTTTTTAAATATTTTTATAATAAAGATTTATCAAGGTTCTTTATCAGCATTGCTTTTCCTATGCGTTGAGGGGGGCCTCAAATGTAATAGCCTTATCACATAACCCCTTTTATTTCCCAGAGCTACATTAATAAAACCATCTATAGTTTGTTGATGTCAGTGTAATTACAGCATGAAAAGCAAGCAGATGGCTTTACCTAGGTTTTAAAATTTGAGTACAAATATTATTTCTGTGTGGTTTGTTTTTTTTCTAATTTTTTTTCATTATTTAATAATTGGATGCAGTTACAATTAGAAATGTAAAAAAAAAGATGTTAAAGCACTACAAAAATTTTAAGCTCAGAAATGATTATAAAAAAGCTAAATTATGTCTATGATGTTATAGCACAAAGAGGAAAGGAAACAAGCATCCTCTACCAAACACCTTTGGAAAGGACTTAGCATCTTTGATTTATTGGCACAGAGTGCTGACTCTCAGCTTCTCACTCCCTGCAACTGAGGTATTGATAGCGATGAGTGCCTCTGCTGGCCAGGGAAACACATCACAAAAAAGGAGTCTGATGCAAAGCAATTGAAGATTTTGCAGTCAACCCCCAAAACAAAAGACAATACTAGAAGAAACTGTTGCCCTTTCTTCTAACTTGTGTTAAAGATCAGGATTGCTGTTCATCTGCTTGAACTATTTATGAAGACACCCAGCAAAACATGAAAACAATCCACAATTAGTAACATAGTTTAAGAGTTATTAATGTTTTATGGCCTCAGAAAGACAATTCCTATCAGCTTTCATTGTGTCAGAACTGTGGGTTATTTTTCCCCTTTGCATCACTACTTATTTATAGCCTGCAGACCCCAGTACAACAAGGTTCATAAATCCACATAGATTCCACGGAGACAGGTATGAACAAATATCCCAAACTAAACATTGAATAACTTGGATTTTCAATTTAAGTAAAAACCCATTAAAAAGTAGTTTTTGTTACTATCATAATTTCTTTGAAAATTAATCAAAAGAATACTGAGAGCCATGTAGAGTTTTGTCCAGAAAGACAACAGTGTTCTTCTCAATTGGAATACTTTTATTCCCTCCCTAGAACTGACAAACATTTGTTACTGGTAAATCAGTATCAGAATGAGACCTCTATTGATACAGTTAATAAGTAGCTGCATGCGTAGGCTCTTTTTCATAAATATAATGACAAGTGCATTTGTGCTCTCAAATTCTCTGAAAAGAAAGACCAATCTTTGTCACAGCAAGACCAAATAGGATTGGGTGGCACCTTAAAGGTCTCATTGCGTAAGCCTCAGTGGATTTGCTTTCATTGTATTATTTAAAAGAGAAGGGATTGCCCAAAGCAAGGGTAATCAAGACCTAAAGAGCGACTGCTTAAACAAAATGACAGACGAATATAGCCACTGTAAAAATGAGAACACAGCACTACTGAAAAGTCAATTTCAAATAAGAAAGCAGAGAAAATAACTTCAAATGTTTTCTTTTATGAGAAACTTCTTGGCTGAAATTTATCATCTGTAGCCCTGAAGCTCGAGACAGTGAGGAAGAAAAATCAAAATTTAGGATTAGGAAAACGCATTTCATTCCCTAAGCTGGATTTATCTTTTTCCCACTCTCTCTATAAAGTAAGGAAAATCAGCTCTATAATTAGATGTACAGCATATTAGATAAATAGCTCGAATCTCTTTCCCAAACATATCTATGACTAATTTTTCCAACAAAAATTAAGAAACATTGAACTCCTTCCACAGAAGCCACTCCTGCAGCCACTTATGCTACTCAGACCTCATGGTCTGCATACAAGTATTCAATGCTGCTTATCTGTAAAAATCTAGAGAAAATTAGTTTTTATTTCTTAGGAAAGAGAGAGGGAACATAGTTTGAAAAAATTAAAAGAGGTATTATAGTTATGAATAATAAATCAAAAATATAAAGATAGAATTAAACTTTTTCTCCAGTTCATGGAATCATAGAATGCCACTAGGACTCATCGAGGCAGTTTGTTTTGAGAACTTGGAATAACATTGTAATGATCACATAAAGGGTTTAAAAGTCGGGAAAGAAAAAAAAAAAAGGAAAAATAGGAAAAAAAATAGTCTTGAGTTTCATTTCTTGAACAAAAAAAAAAGTCTAACAAACATTAAAAAAATTTCTTTTTTCTTTCCTGTTTATGGAAAGAATGTATTTATAATTCCATTTAAGTATCATTTTAAACTATTATGAAGGAAAGAAAAAAAGTCTTGGGAGGGTTCCTTTCACCATCCCTTTAATAAAAATAGATTTAAAAACACTCCAAATGATTTTAAGACTGCTGGCCTTCTTATGTTTCTATGAAACTCATGGATCACTAATGATGGCATTTTCACCAGTGACATGCTAAATTAGCCTATATCCTCTTGGCTAATTAACAATGAGCATAGACTATGAAGCTTTAAGACAACATCATTGATACAAAGCAAGGACTTTTTGAAGGAAGATAATTTCAAGAGGAACAAATGCAGATTTTTTTTTTAAATAAAACAGATGAAAAATTAAACATTTAAACATGACATGAAGAAGCCAAAAAGACACACACTTTAGTAAAGCATAAAACACAAACTGTTCATTCCTATTTATCACTACAACAGGGAAATGTCAGGGAGTTTTAATGCTTAATGAGCCCATCAAGCTTAGAATGCACCAATTGTAACATTTTCGCTAATTGGCTACAATATTTTTGTCTTCAAGGTCCATCCTCCATGCTGCTTTTCTCCTCCTCTAAAACAGCAATGCAAAAAGTCTAAGAATCTTTCCCACACTAAGTTTTTTTGTTGTTGCTACAATGCATCCTGTACTGTGAGGGGCATTTTTGAAGAAAGCGGTTTAGACAAAAATTCAGAAAGGATTTTTCGTTTTTGGTGCAGCTGATGTTTGTTTGGATGGATAACAATATAGCTAATGTGATAGAATAATGTGATAGAATGTGATAGAATAATCAATTCAGCTTCTTAATTATATTGCTTCACCTTTTATTAAAGTTCGCATTAAAAGAGAAAACCTTGCTAAGCCATCCATAGCAGATGTATAGCATTAATATCAGATCTGTAGAAAAAATAAATCATTACAGTGTCATTATAGTGGCCAATATTTTTAGAGATCTTTAAGCTCAATACCATTCTGGGACAATGACGGAAGATGTATTTTTGTATTTTTGACTTATTAAAGCTAGAATTTATTTTAGTAACCTGTATCTGCAGCATTACTACACATACCCAACATGACCTTCTGCTGGAAGTAATATATGGATACAGGACTAACCTTTCATTGCTGTGACTACAGAAGGAGTGTTTGATATGGAATATATACTTCAGAACTGGTGAAGAACATGAATTACCACACAGACTTTCTGCTTAAGTTGTTGCAATCAAAAATGCAGCGTAAATGCACAGTCTTTCCAAGCTCTACCTTGTCCACAGAGACCTACTTTATGTAACACTTTCAAAACACGTCCACAGATGACTGTGATGCTTCCTTGGAGGGATCCAAAAGAAACAAGTCAGTTTCAGAAAATACAGAAGTAGCTCATGTAGAAGAACACCTAGTCTAGACTAAATTTGCCAGGTCGTGGGCAGACACTGTGATACTCAAAAAGTCAAGTAAGTCAGAAATAGGTAGGTTTCAAAACTATACAAAAAAATTTGGAGGATATTTGGTCTATAGGAGACTTGATAGAGAAAAGCAAGTATCTGAGCGCAACTACTAATAAAAGAAAACATTGAAATAACCTTTTACATTGTTAAGGTTTTTATGATGAGGAAATGGGAGAACAGCAATCTGTGTTATTTACCTGCAAGGTTTAGATGAAACCAAATAATCATATGGCTAATTACTGTTTTTCTAGTTTATTGTTTTCTCACTGTTAAGCAACTTAGCAATTCTCTTCAGAAACAAGGCATTTCCAGTGCAAAATAAAGGCAGTCCTCACCTAATGTGTGTCTCATCATTCCATTTGTGGACTGCTACAGGTTTGGCTGCATTCTTTCTATTTAGAAGTGGAAAAACTATCATTAGAAAATAAATTGCTCTCATGGTATAGTCAGTTAAAAAAACAGTTAAGAAGTATACTCAAACATGTACCCAAAACTCATTAAAGTCAATAGAATCATACTATACTAAACAATTCATTTTATGTATATATTTAAACATGCAGGCATATGATTTTCTGAAGTCTGTCTGAATCAAGAAATTTCGACTTCTGAGTTTGTTTAAAACAAAAAAATCACTTAAATACTTACTATTCATAAAGATTTCAGAAAAATCTGATATTCTGATACTTCTGAGAAGTGAAATACACTTTTTAAAAATCAGTTACCTTACCTGAAGTGCTATTGCTTAAAAACAAATAAATGAGAAAGAAAGCAAGAAACTAAAACTAGAAATAAATAAAATCACCTGATACTGCATAGACCATGCATTGGAGTCTACACAGAGAGCGTTCTTCCAGCAAAAAGTAATCTTTTTTTTTCCCCATCAAGTTTCTTTGAATTATCTTTCTGACAGTGGATGTGTCAGCTGGTATTGGTTGTTGGCTGAAGATTATCTATTCAGCACAAGCTTAAATTAGGACAGCAGGGAACATTTCAGCTTCTCCCTTACATATAAAGCTGTCCCTTTAAATCCCAGTAAATAATTTTTATTGGTAAGAGACCTGAAAGATTAAAAAAAAAAATCAACAACAAAAAAAAACCATGCTGAGTGATTGATACACACTGCTATTGTTAAGAGGCAGCTGACACCAGCTGGCCTCATGCTTCATCCAACTTGCCCATTAAACCTGCCTCACTGATCTGAATGTTCCCATATAGTAGGGTCTCACAAAATCTTGGAATCTTGTCAAAGCACACAATCATAACTATTAAATATAGTCCATAGTTGTATTGCACAGGGAAACAAAAAATGATTACTGAAAAACTAAAAGGTACAAAGCTTTGCTGAGTAGCATTAGCACTTGAATGTTATACAGTAAGAGTGTCTTTCAGGAGCAATCCTGGTTGAGAAGTGCTCCTTTCATCCTTTAATCTCCTCAGCAGCTAAGCCTTATCAGATTGCAAAATGACCTATTTAAACAAATAATAAAATAAGTAGAAATTATATAGAAAAAGGGGTGGTCGGAGAACAAAATGAGAAAGTAAACGTAGCTGATAAAGTGGCTGAAGCCACCACTTTTGTGTTATGTATTGATTCTCACACTTAATTTTTTCCATTTGATTGATGACAATGGTGTTTCATGTCAGCTCAAGCAACAATAATATTTTACAAGTATGTTTGTGAGAGCTGAACTAAATGAGAACAATTGGATCAGAAGGCCCACAGTCACATTTCTTTGATTTAGTGAAGCAGGAGCCTATCTTTATTGTGCTGTTGCTAAAACCATCAGTAATTAAAGCTGAGTGCTTAAATCTTTGAAGTTCATCAAAAAACATGTCCAACATGCTTGTTTACTGCTAGAGATTTGCTAAACCTTCAAGTCAACCAACCCAGCAAAAGTGGTCCTAAGAAAATCTATAGAACCTCAGTATTTGTTTAAAATAATTTTAGAGAAAGATCCATTTTCTTTAAGCTAGGATTCAGCAAATAGCTCCTAAATTGTACAAGCAATGCAGAAATATTTATATTAATATAATATTAATATAATAAATAATTATTATGCTTCCCATGTTAATTTTCTGCTGAAATGGATGAGGATTACATTCAAGTAATAACACCAATTAAAATAACAGTGACATCTGATTAGAGAAACAAAATATGAGTATATATGCAGGGCCAACGCCATGCAGAAACACTCCTGAGGAATTTATTTAAGTCTGAAGAGGATTTTAAGCATACTCTTAAAATTAAGTACGTTCTCAAAGGTTTTGTTGAACCTGGGATCAAAATACTGCATTTAAAAAATAATCATGCAATTTTTGGACTTCCTCTTTAATATCTTCATTAACACAGAAGTGATGAGCTCTGGTATTATTATATTGCTACTTCTAGTAATAGTACTTTCCTTTATAAGGTCAAGATTTCTACTTTTTTCCTGTATTAAAAAAAAGTAGTAACTTGTAATCTCTCCCTGAACCAGTCTTCTAGACCTAACCTCTGCTTAACATCATCTTGAATTATAAGAATTTCACCTGTTTTTCAAAGTTACACAACCATTGAGGATCTCTGTAACTCACCAGTACTTGTCACTATGAGGCAAATTAACATTTGTCCGTATGCAGTTTAAGTCATTAATTTAAATAAACTGTGACTGGGAAAAAATATCTTTTGTCAAGCAAGGAAGTTCAAGGAAGGAAAGTTTGAAGGAAAAAATACACAGTAGGAATTCACACTGAAAATGTCCTATTAACAGCTTACTTCTAAGAGGACAGCATCAGGTCTCATTTTTAACCCTGCTCCAATAACAGTTGAGTTTTTCATGTTTACTATGCTACAGTTGTACTACTGCTAGTTCACTGTATTTTGGTCATCATTAATGGCTTTTTAAGAAAATCATAGAAAGTAGTCAGTTCAGCTGTAAGGTTGTAATTTACACCATGTCACAGCTGTACAGGATGTGACCACAGGATTGTCTCTTCCTCTGCTGGTCGTGATCTACATGAGAATGAGGTCTTGAGATCTATTATAAGAATGATTAATATCACCCTAGCAAGGATCTTAGTAGCAATTACCTTCAACTGTTTTATCATATTTTTCCAAAACTATCCTGTATCCTGTTGAATTTCAGAATACCAGTTTTTAATCAAATTTTAACATGACTTATCTGCCAGTTTTGCCTTGCTTCTTGTAGAAGTACATTTTTAGTTTTTTTTTTAAGTCAGTTTCTCCATTTTTTATCATTTAAAAATGTACTTATATTAAATGAAATATGCTTGAATAATTAGTAATGTTTTACAAGTGCTTACAAGTGTTAAAATGATTTTCATTATCTTTAAGCACCTGTTATATTTTTCTCTTATGAAGAAGCAGTAAGGAGTATTTACTACTTAGCTACTATAATTCATATACAAAATTATGACAGTATAAAGCAGAAAAAAAGAAAACAGTAATAGAAAAAATAAATTTCCATGAATAAATGCAGTCTTTTCTGGTATTTTCTTTGTTCTAGAAATTTCCACAAAACCTACATGTCTTCACAAGAACAGCTTGTCTATACAGCTCTTTTCAACAAAAAAATAAAACACTGATAATTTTCCAACTAACTCTATAGCACTGGTTAACTTCTGGATAGGATGTCTCATTTAAATACACAGACAGTAACTCTATGTGGGTGATTATGATGGCAGAGTACCACCAAAATTAATATGATTTTTCTGTAAGGTGACAATTACTGCAGGGAAACAGTTAAAATAAGACCCAAACTCTTCTCTATGAGGTACCTACTGGGTACTACTTTTTGCTTTCCAGTAGCTGTGTTTCAAAGGGACTCTGAGATACCCAGTTCTGAAGCTCTTAGAGCTGATTGAGGTTGTCCAACATAATCTTTTAACTTTTTATTTAAAACTCAACAGTGGTAAGGCATCCTGTTTAGCTAATCATGTTAGCTAATAATTTAAAGCCATACTCGACAGAGCCTTAGAAAATACAACATTGTCACACTGTGTTAGTAAGCCCACTACAATAGTAAGTTGTTTTTTCCCCCTCCGGTCCCCCCACTCCCCTCAGGCTATAAGTGATATTTATTCTTCAAATTTAACGCAATGTAAAATACAGTATAAAAAAAATAAGTAAACACTATAGGTTCCCTTAGAAGCAACATGTACTTCCATCTCTCCTGAGAGAATGGCAAACAAAATAAAAGTCAGAAAGACAGTCTCTATGTGCAACTGCAGCAGTATAGCAGCGCTCCATACAAGGAAAGTAATCAGCATAGCAAAATTATTTTGTCACATTTTGTTATGCTAAGAGGCAGCTGTGCTAAAAGAAAAATATAATCACTGCTTAAAATATTTAATTGGGTTAACATGAAGTCAACTGTCCTAAATAGGTGAGATAATTAACTGGCTCACATCTTCAAACAATAAAAATGACCTTTAATTGACCACATTTGCTAACCACTGTTCTTTCATCTTAACCAAGTTAGTAAAATGGCAGTTTAGTACCATCAGTGTTCGACTTAGAATGAGGTAGTGAGGCAGTAAGAACATTGAGTGGTAGCTAACATTTTGTCATTCACACAGTAACAGAAAAAATAAGAAATAGAAAAAAAAGAAATAAAGGAGTCTTTTCTTTGCCAGGAGTAGATTCTTTGATGAGTAACAGAGTGTGGAATTTTAATTTTCAGGAAACTACAGATGTATCTTTCCATACAAGGACTCTCCAGCAGAGCATCCTGATCTGTTAGAAATGCTTTTTTTTTTCCCCCCATCCTGATGACCAAAAACCTTCTCAGGATAAATGAGCTCCAATATGCTCATTCTGAGATATATCAACTGAGATACAGTTCTCAGTATCGTAAAGCATCTTTCTTAGTAAAATATGAAAACATTCAAGGTTTCTCTAACACTCTCAGGGTAGTTGTAATGCTAATTCCAATCTCATTCTTTTTACATGATAAATTTAAGTCTGTATAACAACAAAAATAGAATTTAACTACTTCTCAGAAACTAAATCTCTAATATTTCCAAATATTTTCTGGGGATGAGCATGGCAGATTGAATGGAAAGCTGATTTTCTCATTTTAAGTGTTCACCTGGTGGATCTGTGAAGCTGAATGTTGGTTACATGCAGTATCTGGACAATATGGTAAATATGCTGTAGACTTTCAGGTATTTCCTAAAGCAAAAGACTGATCCACGCACTGAACTAGATGATACAGATCCAAATTTTGTGCTTTGTGTGTTACAGAGGACTAAGCATCTTATAAGTCAGTATGGACACATCTGTTATAAGATGAAATGGGGGTCCCTGTCCAATTGCTGCCCTGTACTGGCATGTAAATACACAAGAAAACTGAAACAGAGCAGTAACTTTAGAAATGCTCTCTAAAGCTGTAAAACCTGTCTTTTGGCCAGTGTGCTTATACTGACTTGAGTTCTATCACAGGCTCAGCTTATGTAAGTTCAGGACTCTCTGCTCAGTGAGGCACATCCATACAGAGAGATGCCCTCCCTTACTGTGCTTGCATTTCTCCTCTCTATTTGTAAAATCAGCTTTCATTGTGACTCTTCATGTTGTGGAAATGAGTTTTGTCAGCAACAAGAGCAACAGTTTTCCTTTCAGACATAGTCAGTATGCCTCAGCAGCATGGAACCTGCACTTCTGCACGATGCAGACATTTCTCATTTCTATTCTGCTGGGACAGTGCAATTCTTCAGTTAATCTGATTTTAGATAAAGACCCATACACCCTACGATCAGCCTGGTGTACTTTGTTTCTGATTCAAAATTGAATTCAAATCCACACAAGTGTTCCCATTGGCTCTGGCAGACTTAGGCTCAGGCCCTGTCTAAGCATATAGGAACTCTTTCTTACCTCACTTGATCTGCAAAACAAATCAGTTTGTTAATATGCTATATGGTACTGTGCAAAGCACAAATAGTATACAGAGCAAATGCTTCACGTTTTGAGCTAGCCATAGGGATAACAATCCTGTTCATATTCACAGGTATTTTACCAGCTATGATGATATAGCACAATTAAAGTTCAGGATCATAAGAACCCTAATACAATTACTAAAACTTCATCCTGTTTTCATGTTGGATAATAGACTTGAATTACAAAAGTATCTAGTTGAAACCTATTATGGCAAATGGTAACAATACAAACCTGAGGCAAAGACATCATTAACAGAAAAGTCAGCAGCTGGTGAATTAAATACCTTTACCTACTTCCTCTCCATACCAAGCATGTACTTGCCTACCTTTAATTGTGTGTGTTTCTCAAAAAGATGCTTTGTAACAAAAATGAGAGGGCAATGTAGTGGTTTTCTGACATCTATTTACAGTGTGTCACACAATCCAGTAAGCAATTTGCCATAATGCGGGATGGAAAAAACTTCACATACAAAGAAGAAATATTTTGGCAAAGAACTGTTAAGCTCTTACTGTGATTTGAAAGCCAAACTAGTATGTAGGTTGTCTCATATTCATTTCCTGCTGTGGAACTAGAGCAGATACAAAGAGCACAGTAACACCATCCAGTAGAGCAAATTCTCAGCTACAAAAAACTTTTTCAACATAGCATCCTAGCCATGCATTTTCAGGCATTCAGCAAGTGTTGATTGCCTACTGATGCAATTTTTTTCCCCCCCACTTGGAAGAATTCAGTGACACACCTTTGCTTCATTCATACTTCCATGTCAGATGCCACTTGACAGTCTGCCCCTCTGCTGCCATCTGTCGTGCAGTAACAAAATGTAATGGAACTTTGGTAGGAAAGTTCAGTCTGCCTCTGATGTTGTAGGCCAACATAATCAAATACGAGGTATTACTTTCAGAGCAACCCTCAAACATGACTCTATAAGTGAATTATGCCACTTAATTTAGCAGTAGGTGCTGAGAAGAACAATACAAAAGCCAGCAAAGAAGAGCACATGGCAGAATTACTTAAGTTTACATCAGGAATGGAATCCCTGACTACTTCAAATAAGAGAAAGATTTACATAAACTTTTAAACCAACAACGTAAAACGTAATTTAACTAGTATGTCCAGAAAAATCCATACAAGAGATTGATAAGAGAAAATATTTCATGACATGCAATCACAGGCAATTATGCTAGAAGATATTTTTACACTACTTGATTTTAAAAGAATGGAAGCAAAAAAAAAAAATCTACAGGATATTTTGATACAGTATTTTTTATTATAAAGGTGAAGCTTAAAAGTAGAAACAACTTATTCTATAGGGAAGATTAAGTTGCCATTTACTGAATTTAGATACATTCTAAGCTGGTGTCTAGAACAGAAAATCAGAGTAAACTCCTTCAGTTTTTAGTTATAATCCAGAAACTTAAGCTTCTCAAATATTTAAGTTTCTTCAATTATGTTTATCAGTGTCCAAGCTATTAAGAAACTAAATGTGCTTAGAAAAGATTAAAGTACGAGAAATTTATTAAAACCTTCACATCAAAAAATGAAAGACATTTTTAAAGAACTGTAAATTTCTTCCCAGCAAGTTGTTTTCATGAAGTTACAGAAAGTTTAATTTTCAATGCTGTGTATCCCATACTCATCAATTTATTTTGTGATACACAAGAAGACACAAGATATTATCTTACTTAGACTGAACAACACAAAAATCTGTCAGTATGTCACGGGAGTCACTGTTACTTTTTCCAGTTTGCACCCTGTTCATTACTTCAACATGATCGTTCTTACAGCGCCATCCAGCAGAATCCTATAGCACAGAGGATCCATCTCTGTACTTCCTCAAGTATTCATGTGAGGAACTGTGAACTCAAGATGTGGGAGGAAACACGAGCCTCTTGAAGAGAAGTTTATACTACCTAAGCATGTGCTGGAGGAAGTTATCTTCCTTACAAGCAGGGAGATGGATCATACATCCCTCATAACCCTACATCATAAAGTCCCTCAAAAAGATCAGATCTTCTGTTAGTCAATTTTAATTAATTACCCTATACTACCTGTAAGTAAGCATAATTACCTTTAAGGGGAAAAGGACACAGAGCTAAATACCAGCCTGATAATGTACGTAGATGGACTTATTTTATTTTTCCAAATAAAATGAAACACTAAGTAAGAGAAGAATTTCGTACAGCATACAGACTAGACTGGTGGAGCAAGTCAGGAAGTGTTTCTGCTTATCTTACATCATAAAAAATGCAACTGAAGATTGAAACTTTACCTATTGGATCCTGTACATGTAAATTAATTCTTTTACTTGTCAAAATAATATCAAAACTCTGATAGAAAGAACAAAATGTTCTTTTAAAAAAAATCAAACAAGACAGCTAGGATTTGAAAAGGATAGACTTTCATTACGTTGGAGACCTCAGCAATCTTGCAGATATATTCATGAATTTATCACTAAAATTTTTAACAAATCACGCATTTTTCAACGCCACTTTCTCAAAAGAGTACAGCGAATGTTTATTAAAGCATAGATCTTCAAACTGTACATCGGGAATCTCTTTCACACACAGTTAACTGGATGAAATGTGTGACATTAAAGTTTCTGTAATCTGCCAAAACCAAAGACAACTGTGAGTAGATACTAGCAGTATGTCACCACATACTAACAGAACTAAAATCTGTTAATGAAACTACTATACACATCATAAACAGCGGGAGTTTTGGAATGCCAAGCAGCTTTTAAATTATTAGCACTAATTAGCCAAATCAAAAAAAGATCAGGAAACATATTAGAAGGGAAGGCAAGTCTACCTGCATTGCTGTGTCAAAATTACATTTCCAAACAACCAATTAGTGAAGAAGACCTTTCAGCCCAATAAGCCATATGTAAAGTGGGACGGCTTCATTACAGTGGCTTCCTAATTAAAATGTAAAGGCTGCTGATCACTGCATAATTAAACAACGTGTCATGTGTTTTCATCTGGCAATCGCAAGCAGCTAGGCCTAAAATCATTAATGACTAAGACATCATCTAAATGAGTCCAGAGATTGCAGAACTACGTTCTGTCAGAACGGAGAGCATCCTATGGTCATTATGGAGATAATATCCTCCAAAGGGACTTTTATGTACAAAATGGTGAGGTTCTCTCTCTCAAAATGACTGACTTTTTTTTTTATATCCAGCTTTCTTACTAATTAGCCTAAAAGAAAAGGGCTAGCAGGGCTAATTAACTTCCAACTACTATAATCTAAATACGAAGCTACAGAACCAAAGATTTTCCCTGTGGATATTCTTAAAGTATTTCATAAGCAAAAGCTCTGGTATTGAGAAATCATTTGTTAGGTAACCTTATGCCTTGATTGAGTACCCCTTATGCAGCTTCTCAGTTTACAGAAAGCCTGACAAGTAAAACCACTTGCAGCAATAGTTCTCTGTGTCCCTGCACCAAAGACAGGCCATTCACTGCGTCAGCACTCACTGATGATGCAGAGGAACACTAAGAAGCAAACAGTAAATTTGTAGCTCTGTGCAATGTGAAGGGAATTGTTCTGAAAACTAGTAATACCAGTCAAGAAGAACAATATTATTGAGAAGATACATACACAAGGACTACAAGGCTTTGGCATGAGTGGATTACTCAGTGTGGGATGTGTGGAAAAACACAGATTGCTGCCTGAACAGTGACTAGCCAGAGGAAGAGAGTGTGTTAGCTTGGGAATGCAAGTAAACCACCTCTAGCTTCTGCATGTAGCTAGAAGAAACTTGTCTGTGAGAAACTTGCTTGCAAGGAACTGCTCTGTAGCTATAACTAAGTCTCCTTGCTTTCTACAAGTGACCTTGCTTATCCTGATGCATGATGCTTCACTGTCTCCTGCTGATATATATATGGCCACAATACCAAGAGATGGTGCAGACACCTTGCCAGACGCCACCAGAGTCTGCTAAAGGTAATCCCAGGGCAGACCGTATACCGGTTGGCCATTGCTGGAACTTGGCAGAGGTTCTACTGGCCAGCCACCTCTGGTAATGTAGGAACTTCTCTATTAAACTGATTAATCTGAGCTCACTTCTGCATATTTTCTTCAAGATCAGTAAACCTTACACAGAAGCACTGCTCTGTTTGCATTACAAGGGGAAATGACTATCCAGTGGATAAAATATAAAAGGATCGCATATCTTTTTTTTTCCCCCTCTCTATAAGAGAGAGTACTGTTAATGTAAGGATATATTTGTAGTTGATCATTTCTACTCAAAGTCGATGTATTTGTGAGGTTGCCTAATTGATGATATAAGATTACACAAAAAAATTTCAGGTGCTTTCACAGACCACATTACATCTGGACATTCTATATTCATTTTTAAAACATAGCATTAAACAAAAAAACAACAACAAACAAGAAGTCCCTTTCTAAGGAACTTTATTTAATGGCTTTAAGAGTTTATGCTTCAAGCATAAGAGCTAAGAATATTAAAGACCAGTGTTTTATGAAAGAGAGGTCTATTGCTAAATGTTTAACTCCAACATGGTGTTTATGCAATATTCAGAATGCCAGTTACTGTTTCTTCCAGAAAAAAATTGTATCATATCAGGAAATCTTGAAACACACTGTAAATATGAAGTATCAAATGAAATTCTTATTAAACTTCAATAGGTGTATTAAAGGCCTTGCACAAGTAGACAACATCAGTTGCCCTTCCTTTGTCCAGCATCACACAAATTCTTTATATCGTTCACAGAATCAACCAAGATGGAAGGTATTTTTCAACATGGAATTAAGTTCTATACCTATTAATAAGTCTACTTCTAATTTTTAATATTGAAGTGTGAGTAGACATCCTTTTTCTTCTCTATGTTTCCATCTAACTACAATTTACACACAGTTCTTCCTCTGCAAAGAGCAATCTGCTGACATTTCAAAGTCTGCTACACAGCCCTATCCTTTCCATATTCCACATAACTATTTTTTCAGTTTTTAATGCATCAATCATGCCACAGTTAATGTTATCCCGTAGACAGACACATTAACCAGGGCTAAATGTGTCTTTCCTATATAATGTATTATTTGCAGTAAACCACTTGACTTAAGTGCATAAGCATATTAAGTGTACCAGAAACAGTTCCTTCATTCCCCTGCAGCAGCTAGATACATTTACAGTGTTATACATACTTGATTTTGAAAAAGAATGTGTGCTGTATGTGTACATTTCATTATACAAATACATGCCTTTTCTCAATCTCATTAAAACTGCAGCAGCACAATTCCATTTAATGAACTTTTATAAGAAAAAAAGCAGCAGCAGTATTCCCTAACTATGATGAAAGAAGTGAACCATAGCACAAAAGTGGTTGTGAGACTTCACCTGCTACATGACATCACTAAGCTGACTGAGAACAGATAACTTCCAAAGCATTTCACTCAAAGCAGCATTCAACTACTTTCAATCCAAAAAGCATTCAGAATGGCAGACATTTGTATCTTTTTCTTGTCTCTCAAAAGTTTGCTTTCTCAATGCTCATTCTTTTCCCATAGGACACTAGAACACTGGAAGTCTGGTACCCAATGAAGAATACAAATTCTGACAATAAATATGAAGCTTCTAGAGAGCTCAGAAAATTAGTGGTAGAAACAATAGTCTATTAGATACTTTCTTCCCCACTGTCACCCTTCCATAAACCAACTCCACAGACCTACTAACTTACAAGGATGGTAAAGTACCAATTAAGGATCCTAGATCTATACAGATCATAAGAAAAGGAAATGCTATACAATTTCACTTATTTCTCAGGGATGGAGAAAAGGCAAAGATTCTGTACATATACCTCTCATTTGTACCTTTTCAGTCATATTCCTAATAGCGGTTTGCATTTGCTTTCTTTTCAGAAGTATTAGTAAGCAATGTGTAACAACACAACAGCTCCAGGAAGTATGACTTTATGAAACTTCATAGTAGAAGAATAATCAGGAATTGGGAAAAAAAACTCGGGATTATTAAAGTTTGACAAAATCATTATCCCCTGTGCTGAAGGTTGAGACTCATGTTAAAAAAAAAAAACAAAAAAACAAAAAAAAAGAAAAACATGATTCAGAATGTTAGCCTTCCCAAAGGCAGAAAAATCTGAATGCAATCACTTCATTACTGGGAAACTGGTAGCACTGGCAATGGTGCAAAATATAAACAATAAAATACAGCCTATTATTTTTATATAGCTAAATATTCTTGAAGCATATTGAATACAACAACAACAACAAGAAATTTAGCATTGTCAGCTCAGAAAGGTATATGGTATAACAATAAGTGGAAGCAATATATACTAAAGGGCTGATAGTAGTTTTCTTTTGTCTACAGTTATTCTAAAACTGCTCAGTCATTGATCCAAAATCTATTCTCATTTATACCTTGATAGCTTCTCACTGCCATCCAAGTACAGGACATAGTAACCACTGAAGATTCCCTTTATGCTTGGTTTCTAGGCAGTATACTTTGGATAAATACTCCAGGTATTTCTTTGCATCTTTCCTTCACCCTTACCAAAATATTTATCACAGTAAGCTGATCTTATCACATATAATATAAACAACAATACAGGACTGTTAGACAGTTAGGTAAACATGCACTTCACGATACTGAAATATATACTTAAAAGTTATCCTTCTGAACTCAGAATGCATAGTTACCAACTCTTCTGAGATCAAAGTTGATATCACAATGCTGAGTCTGTACAATAACAAAGAAAAAAACGAAGAACCATTCTGGAGCATGCCTAACAGGCAAGCTCATAAAGATAAAAATGTTTAAATAGATAGGAGAAAAAGAAATGTTCTGGCCTAAAAATCTCTGAAAAAAAAGTAATGTGAGTGGAATTACTTCCTTATCCTTACGTGCAATTCTTTGCCACCCCAATTATGTCTTCATTATATCTTGAATATTAGTTGGAAATATAACAGGTATACATCTAACTGTGACCCATTAAAACACAAGATACTGGATTAAAAAGTTCACACAACTTCCAGCATCTCAACACATTAAAATATTGGAATAATTCTAATGTACAAGCAAATTCTATGCCACTCTAATTCCACTGCTTTATGACTTTCTCATATTTTGCCTAGCAATACTTGTTAAGAAAAATAATTCACTGGCAACAGTGGGGAGAAAGAACAGAAAATCCTGAAGTTTCCTAAGTGCAGTGAATACTGTTTGCCCTGAAAAACTTATTCATCGTATTTTCTGACCATCCCTACCAATATAGTCTCCTATTATTTCCTTTTGGTATTCAAATTAGATATTCAAAAGAGTGTTGTATTGACATCGTCAGATGTTTATACAGAATGATTTTAGATCACTTTGGCAACAGTATTTACTAAAAATGAATTGCACCATTTCAGGGAATCAAATAAAACAGAATTTAGTTCTGTATTGTACCTCTTTATGGACAGAATGTCCCAAAGCACTTTATAACACAGCAGCTTACTGACAGCACAGTGAGTACAAGAAAATGCAGTAAACAACATTTTCAGCAAAAGCTCACAAATTCATAAGCAATAGAAATTCTTTCATTGAGAAGACTTGTTGCCCAGGAACACAGGGTTTATTTCTGTTCTTATTCACAAAAATGACCTGAGACAAGTTTTTCTTCAACAAGATAAGGATCCTCTTAGACTCTTCACATCAAATGTGTTAACTGGTTTTACTTAGGTGGTGTGAAAGAATTCATCTTCCAACAGAATATTGCAAATTGAAGCTTGAACAAAATAGTAGTGAAAATATTGCTACAATGCAGGCATCCTAATGTTTTGTGTAACCAATACTGCCAGACTTCCTGGAAAAATATAAATATACATACACATCTCTGCTGATGACAACACAACATAAGATTCCTAGAGCAGAATCAGTTTAATTTATATCAGTCAGTGAAATAAGAAATTTATGCCTACAAATACATATTATATGCGTACACACACATTGCTAACAGATGTTGTATCACAGTTAACATACAGTAAACAATAGAATCTAAGTTGCAGAACTCAATAGAAATGAGACAGTCATTCTGGAATTCTTCATTCAAACTCTCAGTAGTTTGTGAAGAGACAAACAGAGCTACAAATTCTTGGAAAAAGGAATTTTTCAGATACAGTCATGTACTTATCTTCATTATATCATGATTGCAAGTATCAAGATCCCCAAATTTTAGCTTCAGAGGTGGGTACTTAAATATAATTTCCTGTGGAATTACAATCACATAACTGCTCATTTTACCTAGCTCACAGAAACATTAATTTCCAAAGTCAGCTTCGCCTTTCTCTGCTCACATTCCTACTGTCTAACGCTCCACTCCATTAACAGATCACTCCAATTGCTGTTTGTAATTCCATCTAAAGAGACTTTATTGTCTGCTCTTGCAACAAGTTTTGGTTTGTATGCATGGTGGTGGGAGGTGCTATTGGAGAGACTTTGATTGCCAATTCCAATCAGGTTCTTGAGTTGAAAGGCATTACTTTTGTAGCATGGAACGGACATTCTGGAGAATAACCACGGTTTAATATTATTGTTTCTATTTAAAATACCCAACATTAACATTTAATGAAATTAAAAGCACTTGGAGCAGTATATCCACTAAGGGTCAAAAAACAGCATTCTAGAATCTAATGGAAGCCTTCCTTTATGCTAGTGCTATCCAAATCATTATTTGTCTTTGCTTCAGTGCTGCCTCCAAACTTAATTACTTGCCTTCCCTTAGGGCTCAAACTGAGGCAGCTTCAAAATGAGGGTGGCTTATATTAAATATATTTTAATTACTGTCTTCTACAACTGTAACAGTAAAGGTGGTTCTGATAGTCAAAGGGAATGAGTTTTCATTCACTGAGATGAGTAAATAGTCTCTTTTGGACATATAATTTATTTAAAGCATGAGCACCAGGTATTTCTGTATATAACTACTTTAAAAAAAAATAAAACAGGAACATCCATGGAAATTGCTATCCTTACAGACCTAGAATTCTCAAAAAAAAAAAAAAAGCCAGAGTACAACTTCTTTTCTGGCTGGCTGCATTATTATTAAAAAAAAAAAAAAAAAAGGTATTAAACCATTCTGATCTGTAGAAATTCAAGCTGCTGTGTAAAAGACCAAAAGCCAGTGCTGGAAAAGGGTATTGCTTTTCAAAGTAAAATTTGGAAGAACAGGAACATTTTCACATTTAATTTTTTCAACATACTCAAAAACATTTATGACTTATTTGATTTCATCTGAAGAAAAAAAAAAAATCAGAAAAATGTTTCATTCTCTCAATAAGTAAAATAATGCCTAAATACCAACAAGTTTTTGCAGCTATGAAATAAAACAAGTGGACCTTCATACAGTCATGAAGGTGCAGAAGAATATATATATATGAACCTGTCAAATCCACAATCTTTTAAACAACACTATCTACTACAAACCATGGCAATAGCAGAGCTTTGCTTCAAATACATTGGATGAGAGAAAATCTAAGCAGATTTTCCTGTGATGAACATGAAGCAAATTGTAATTTCACTGAACATTCAAGTTTAGTCGGTATGGGGTTTGGATTTTTTGTACTTTTTTTAAGTAATAAAAATAAAATTTGTTTGAAAAAAATAATAGTTCAGTCCATCGGGTTTTATTCCCCCCCATGCAACAGATACCTGCACTCATTGCACCTCTGAATATAGCTATGCAATTTAAAAATAAATGAAAGAAAAAGGAAATAACAATAAAGATTTAAAACATTCACCAGAAGGGAACACAGGTAAAGGAAGAAACAGAAAAGTTAATTATTTAAAAATGAACAGGCGGTTACCATAGGAGATAAGGATAGTGGGAAGAACAGCATCTTTTCACCTTTTCTGTACATTTTAAAATGAAACAACAACAGGCATACTGTAAGAACACTCTTAACATTCTATTGGATACAAACATTACTAGGCAGCTGATGGGAAGCTAAGCAAACTGAAAATGATCATACACAGAGTTGAAGTCACTTGGAAAATATTTTACGTATTTTAGCTAACTCTAAACTTCATTTTCTCCAACCCTGCATTACAACTATCTGGGAGTTTTGAGGCTTGCATATTTACTGTCTGAACTATTTTGCTATTTCTGGATTAACTCACTTATCCATAGTGACAGTTGGCATTTTCCTTTAATAATAATATAAAAAAGATCTTGGCATTAAAACTTACAGTAAAAGCAGCAGTTCTTCTCAACAAAGTTCTTCTCAAACTATTCAGAGCATGGTCCCCTTCTTTATATGGAGTAAGCATTCCATATATTCTGGCATTCTAGAGCTACAAAAGAAAAAAGAATCAGGATCAAAATCTACTACACCTTCTGACAATCATTAATATATCACTAAGAAAATGATTTCAAGACCACTGAATTTAAAGGCAGCCATCTTAAAGACATAAAATGCCTTCATGCTCTTCAGTCAATCATTCAATATATACAAATCAAAGAACAAAAGACAAACTGCAATTTTTATTTTGGCACACACTGCCTCTATATTTGTGAATTCCAAGTCACCTACCACCTATGTTGATCAAATATTTAAATGAAGGACCATATCTACAGTTCAGACAGCAAACTGTCTGTTCCGAAGAGTCTTGTTGAGATGTATGGAAACCAGAAGCTCTTCAGACAGCACTGAGATATGATTAAGCTTTGACATCTGAAATGTCACTGTTAAAAAACATGCACCAAATGTGAACCAAAGCTAGCTGGCTTACAGGTATACAGACTACACTTAAACCACAAACCCAGTCATGCAGTCACTTCAGATATGAGAAGGTAACCTGAAGTAAGTACACAAACACAGCGCTTTTTTCTTGCAATATGGTTAGACATCTCAACACAATACTTCGCAATAAAGAACACAATTTTATTGAAAACAGTGGCCAAATAATGACATCTGATGATACTGCAGCCTGTTATACGTTACTGGAAGCCCCCTGTTCTCTCTCATATTTATATCCTCACAGTAGCCTACAGAATCACTTCAGGGCTTCTGAGAAATTGAAAAAGCTTTGGGTTAATAACTCATTCTGAATAGTCTATTTTCATGCAGTATGCAACCAGGTGATGCTATGCTTAATATAAACTTAAGCTGTCAAATTTGAAGAAAAAAAGGAAGCATTTGTGCTTTTGTTTTAAGTGTGAACCCTGGCATAATTTATTCACAATACAACAATAAGCTGTCAGCTACCTTGACAACTGAAAATGAAGAGTACTGCACTCCTTGAATATTCCCAGAAATTTCTGTATTACAAAAAGAATAGAGAGAAAAGACAACACATTGAAACCCGCAGCCAGACTCCACATGCAAGGAAACTTCATTCAGATGCCACTGCATTAGGATCTGGAGAGCCCTTAAGTCATAACAGCCCATCAGAGAAAAAAAAAACAAAAAAAACACATGAAGCAATCTCAGCATATCTAAAAATGTTCATCTGTCCTTTTGAAGCAGTAATTCAAGTATTTAAGCTCAGAAGAAAAAGAAATTTTGACAGAAAATACAAGGAAAAAGCATGTTAGTGGAAGAGAAACTGCCTTAATTGGGCATTTATGAGTATTTGATAGGATTATAAAAAGGCATAACTGTCAGAATGCAATTCTTCTCCTGGCCATTGGCCAAAGCAGCATAGATTTTCGAGAAGATAAAAAAATTACCATAGTTAGTACAGCCTCTCTTACAGAAGAAAATTTAAAAACAGTTCTTTGCTTTTCGCTTGTATTCGTGTGAGAGGTAATTTTCACTCATCTATAATTTCCCACTTAATTTCTTCAGCTTTCAAGTTTCTGTTTCTAAAATGGAACATGCCCCACTGAAAAGCCACTGATAGCCAGGAGCACCAAAACACAGTTCCAGTGCAGATAAGCAAATACTTTAACTGCACCAGGAGCATTTATCCCTATTTGAAGCATTATTATCCTGCAAAGAATAACTTTACTTATCTGTACCAGAAGCTGCATCAGCTCAGGTGCACCAATAACTTAGCTGCAGTTAGAGCAAGTGTGCACTGCAGAAAAGCTCTAGAATGATTAAAAGTAATGGGTCAGGAGAAGCTCCCTGCTGCAAGACTTTTATTCGTCCTTATCCACGGAAATGCTTCTCTTCTCCACATGAGCCATAACTTTCCTATTCTCCAAATTTTTACTTGCTATTTTTAAAGGCTAACCATCCTGCTGACCTAAAAAAGTCTGCTGTAGCTAAGTAGAAACTCACCAGAAAGGGAAGGTAGAGTGAAGATCCTAATCCATGTTCAGTGCCACTGAGATGTCACTTTCTTACCATCCATACAGTGGAAAGAGGACATTCCCACTTATTTACAAAGATGAGTCATGGAAGACCTTCACATATGCTGCCTCTAACAAGTAAGGAAGCTTTTACTTTTCCCCCATAGCTAACAAATTTACTTATAAGTATTTTCTTATTATGGTTTCTACAACAAAGGGCACAGAGAAATATGTGGAAAAAAATGAAGATGTATATTTACACGTCAGTAATCAGATCCATATTTCACTGGATCTCAGCCTTTAAAAGACTAGTATTTGATGGTCCCCACATATTTAATTATACATAAACACTTTATCCACAGCAGATAGCATGTCATGCAGACAGTTAGAAAAAAGCTGAAAGAACAGTGAGTTATCTCAAAGAAGAAATATTTAAATTAAGAAAGAGGCTTCAGAATAGTATCTTGATAGTCCTGCCATTTGTTACAATCCATGTAACATGAGGAATTAAAGTCCATATAGAGCAACGTACATATAGAACCAACATGTTCACATTAGCACTTCTCATTCCATTCTTTCCATTCCAATCCCTCCTGCTATGAATATAACCTCCCCAAGCAACTTGGGAAAAACACATGACAGCAAAGGAAGCAGCAGTTACTTTAGCAGCATTTATGTGAGCTTCACAGGGTCAGTTCTTTCTAAGTAGAGGAATGACACAGTATTCCTGTATTGCTCTTGGCCCTTGCAGTCATGGCAGCATTTCTTCAGCAGTAGGTTCTATCCAGTACAGACATTCCAGAAGAAATATTATGTCTTGTCCCAGTACTCTGCCATTTTATTTATAGTCATAACTACACATTAAATATCAATAACAACAACAAAAAAAACCTTTTGACTATCCTGAGAATGGTAGGAATCATATAATTTTGCTGTATACACCTCATGAATACCACTGCCCTTATCAGACTAATATACGTACATAATATGTTATCTTTGCATTTTATTTGCTTTTCAATTATCAATACAATTTACTTCAAGTATCAGTTACCAACAGCAGCACACTCAAAAACAGCAACAACTGAGATAATGCTCAAACGCAACAGCCACAGAAACACAGAAACAAAGAAATTGCTTACCTTCAGAAGGTCACAAGAATGCAAAGATCTCCAGCAAAATCTCCTTACCTCCACTGCCAACCCTTAGATGAGATCTGAGAAGGGGCATATCCTGGCTCCACCCCTTCAAGTCACTCAGGTACATTGTATGCACCTGAGCTCCCCTGAGCCTTCCCATCTGGTGCTCAGTCACTGCTTCAGGCCGTGACTTAGCATTTCCACTACACCAATACTCTGGTATTTCCAAACTCAACAGTTCTGCTAACGCCACCAGGTACCCATAATAGTGGAGAAAATAGTTACTGCACAAAAACACATCATCTATTTATTGTATGCTAATGAGTCAAATGCATACATTGGGTATTTAAGTAGACTTCTATCTAGAAATTCTTAGCATACAGGAGAAATTCATTTCCAAATTGCAATTGTTTACAGGTATTCCAACAATCAGTATGCAAAGTTACACTTCATTATCATTAGCTGAAGAATTCTCGTTTTATTCCGGTGTAAGTTAGCATACCCTGGTGCTCCAACAACATGAGAAAGATTGCCTTTCTTGGGATTTGGTATCTATTAAAAACATATTTATTTTCATGTAACATATTACAGTGTGAATAATAGTTTAGCACAATACATTTTCTTGGTTCACCAAGAACCAGCACACCCTTCATTTTTCACACAGCTCTTCTGTGCTCAAATGCAGCAGGTTGGCCTATCAAAAAGCAGTTAATCTTTTTGAACAGGGGGTGTGACATTTCAAAAAAATAAATCCTTTCTTCTTATTTTTCCCTTCAGTATCTCTAGAATAACTTCTTCCTCCTTAATACACACTTAAACACATTCAACTCAGTATAGCTATAGTGTGTGAAACCATAAATTATGGTACCTTTAACTCTTCCTGTTACATCTTCATTATCTAAATTAATTAAAAATTAAGGGAAGCTACAAAGAATATCTATGAAAAACAGGCTTCAGGGAGATTTTCAGTTATCCTTCCATAATTTTGAGGAATCTATTACTCCAACAATTCATCATTTTTTAATGTATGCTATAAGAGTCAACTGGTACTGTTGGATTCTACACGTTCTATATATTCTAGATATTCTACATATCTCTTACATACAACTACACTAATCAACTAATCTTTTTTTCATTGTTGTGAGCAAGTTCAGCCAAAAGATAAATTTTATTAAACGAGCTAGCGAAGATTCAAATGTCAGCAGATAGTATGGATATTGTCAGCCTCTTTAGTTGCTAAACAATTATTCTAAAATAAGACTGAAACTACTATCAAGTAGCTCTTGATGACTAAATGTAATGATCACGGGTTGTATTACCATGCAAATTACATAAGTGCACCTATTTTCTGTATCAGCTTTCAGGTGAATGGGCTAAAAGTGGTTAGAGTTCTTACAGCTCATTTTTTTCCTCCTGGAAGATTAAATGAAGGTTGAAAAAAATATGTTTTAAACGTTTTCAAGCATTAGTACTCTTCCAGAAGAGTACATATAACTTTTATTTTTGTTCAAATTATTTTACCTTTTAACTCGTATTTATATTTTATAAATAATGGCAAGATTTAATAAGATGGTTGCTATGATAAAGACAGGCCTCATTATCAAAATATAACAGGTCTGATATGATGGAAAGAAAGTTTCAAAATTCTGGTCTTACTAAAGAGCACAAGTCTGAATGAGTCTGCCTAAATGATTCTTCCCTGAAACTAAAATGTCTTGCAAGAAATCAGCATATGTTTGACATTTTACACCCTGTCCAAACATCTTTGAGGAATCAGCACTTTCTTACAATATAGAAAGATTATGCCCTCGCAATGCACGCAATTTAAAAGTATACACTTTTTCTTCCTTGAAGAGGATGCTAACTAATGAACCTATTATAAATTTATTCTTCAGTTACAAAACAAAATAACATAAATATATAATGCAAACTAAAAAAACAGTTCTTTAAAGTTAAAAGAAAACCCACTAACATAAAACCAGGGAATTTTTATAACTAACACAGTCACATACCTTATGAGTGAACAATAATGGCCACAAAAAATTGTCTACACACCTGCTGCTAATTCTTAAATCATCTTTGTCTTTAATTTTAAAATGCTTTCCTGATCATAATAGCGCAGCAAATAAAGATATAAATGTGAACATTTTGCTTGCTTGCTTTGTTTCCATATTTCTTACAGTTTGGGTCTATTGAGACATTCTATTTTACTTGTTTGATTTATATGTGAAGACATAACATTTTATAAGTTATAAAAATTGACTAAAACAAATTTAATAGCAAGTAAATTGTTCTGATTAAAAGACTTATTCACAGGATAAGAACTGGGCTCAGACAATAAATAAATTACTGTTTTGCATCTAGAGATCACTGATATTAAGTGAAATCAAGTACTACTTGTCTCTATTTTAAAGAGAACCGAGGGTAATGGCACTTAGAAAAGAGTCTAGAAATGATAAATTACATCTTACTGTATAAAGTCAAAGGTTAAACTTATTATTGCTCACCACAGGCCAACCTTAACCCTAGGATTAATGCCATAAACAAAACAGAAAATTCAGTTTGCACACATTATGCATTGGGATAATGTCTCTGAAGAATTACAAAAGTGAAATGATGCCCCCTACTGCTTCCTGAAAATGTTTCTGTATAAACAGGGATTTTTGGTTCAAAGGGAAATTATCATGTAAAACCAATGAACATGTATTTTCAAACTAACCAGTGCTTATTAGCATGACATATGCCAAGGACAACTTATTTCTTCTCTGGCTTTTAATTAAAATATATGAAGGGCTTTGTCTGGTAGAGGAAACTTGGAAACAAACAAGGTGAAATAAATCCTACGTTTCTCCGAAATTACACATTTGGGTAAAGAAACCATGAAGATTTTCATTATTTGTGCGTGTATTTTTCTTGATATAATTCTGTATACATCAAATTTCAAGAAATAACTTTAAATAGTAATGATGTTTCTAAAATAGTGAGGCTGATAGGATTGATTTTGCTGTCATCTAGCAAATTGACACAATTAATTAACAACTAAAATAGATCACGCAGTGCTTTGAGGTGTGGAAGACCACAGTTCAATTCCCAACTCAGTTGTACAGTTCTGGTATCACAGCAACTATTGTAATGAGTTTCTTGGTGGGCAGGGAAAGCAACAGGGTTACTATTTGACATGCTTTTCAGGGTAGGAGTTTAAATACTAAAGAACTACTAATAGTTCTTTTTTTGCATTCTGCTTGTAAGCCACAATAGACCCAATTATATAAATACAGTTAACTCCCCAATTACACTGCTATAATCCCCACCTTCTCTACTTTGAAATTAGACATATGAACAGACATTAGGTACATTATAGCCTTCAATAATCTGATCTTCAGCATTGTTGAGAATTGAGAATTAAGACAAAATTTAAAATCACTATTACCTATATATGTACAAAGCTTGAAGAGTGAAAAGGCTACAGTTCAAAAGTAGAAAAGTAAACAGCATCTAAATCAGTACGCATTAATCTCTTTCCAATCCTCATCTAATATAAATCACTACAGATTAACCGGGCACAGAAGTAGGCATAGGTTTAAATAAATACAAAGTGTTCTAAGTCATTTAAGGTGGTTTAAAACTAGTTACTAGTAGACATTGTCCAGGCAGGGAATTCTAATAATTACGTTTCATTTCCATGACAAAATTGCATTTGACAGTACTCAAATATAGTCAAAGATAGTCCTGACTTCTTGTGCTCCTAAACTTAGGAAAAAGTGTATTGTTTGAGGATATAATAGAGATGGTAGGGGACTGGCAGGACACCAGTATGAAGAAGTCCGTAACGTGATTGACAAAAGTTCCAAAAATTTCATCTGTCATATAATGCAAACTCCAAGTTCCTCCTCCTAGATTTTGATCCAGAAGTCCTTATCAGAATACAAAACTTAGAGCTGTCTTTTATAACTTCTGGTGGAATAAGCTGAAATGGAATCAAACCTTCATGAAAATGTTTTGTTTTTTTTTTTTTAATTTTCCATCACTGTGAAAGCAAGCACATAGAAGGAAGCATCCTATTGCTCTAAGTATGCTTTCTAAATGTTAGAGAGTTAAATCAATTTCCAGAGGTCTGTGTCTAGAAAAAGCTTTTCACTGATATTTAATTAAACTATCTTTGCTCTGAGACATACAATAAAATACACTGGAAGCAAATGTAAATGTAAATGCATCACTGTTTTTATGTAAGGAACAACAGGTCAGTTTGATAATTATGCCACTATTGTGCAAGCTTAGCATGTCTGATCAGCCAAATTTAACTGAAGTTCGTGACAATTTACAACAGCTCGTGATTAATTCCACTTACATTAATACAATTACATTAGACAGTATTCCCACAGAAAGTCTGCAAACCTGATTCTTGACTGCATTGTTTTTATAAGGATCTTTCAAAAGACAATTGTCACTTACAATGTAAATATACTAGCAAAATCTTATCTGTATCCAAGAAGTCATCATATAGAGAGAAAGTCTGGTCCTACCATCTATCTATACATTAAAGCTTAAAAAGCACAGTAGATTCTATGGGGAAAAATATTCTTCTTTAACTGAAGAAAATAAATCTTGTTCTGTACAAGAAAATTTAAGCCAAATATTGCCATTCTCTACTACAGTCTCTCTACATTCAAATAAAACTAGAAATTAAGATCAGTTTCTGGAAAACATTACTGAAGTAATCAGTGCCCATGCAGATGTCTGACCAGGAGAAATAACTTAATTCACTGGAATGTTATACCATACCATAGCCAGACAAGGACTTATTTTTATGCTGGTGTAAACGTCCCAGAAATCACCGGTAAGGTTCTATCTTAAAAGAGGGTTTACATTTCTGTAGTGACACTAGGAGCAAGATGTTCACTAATGAAAATTCAATTAATTAATTAATTAATTTAGTAAAAACCAAGAAAAAAGTCTCCTGGGCTGCAAAAGCAGTAAAGCCATACTGGTGCTCAAGATCCCAAGTATAGCTTTGGATGAACTAAGAAAATTGCTGTAAAGAGCAAGACTGCTGCTTTCATTTTTGCCACTGCACAAACTTTGCTCATTACCTATTTTTCACCCCAGAGTGGCAATTGAGCAAGGCACACTTGCAGCATATCAGCTGAAGCCGAGCTGTGATTCCTCAGACAGCTGTGTGATGGTGATACTCATTCAAATTCCCCTTGTCCTTTCCACAAGTAATTCAGTAGTGCTCACTCCCTTTCGCAACAAAGATTATACTCTTAGGTTATTACTTGTTTTGTCAGCTGTTCAAGTTAAACTATCGTATTTAAATACACAGCAAACATACAGTGTGGAATGTTTAAATTAAGTCATAATAACACAGCTAAATATTTACATTAAAAACAAAAAACAAACAAAAAAAACCCCTACATTGTTTCCTGGAACATTTCCCAGCTAAAAGATGGTCTTTGCCAATACACCTGCAGCTCTTTGCAACTAATTAAGAAACCCAAGCTAACACACTCAAAAAGCTTCAAAAAGGAAAAGCAAACTCCATTGCACAAGAAGAGAATTATTACCAATGTTCAGCAACCAATGCATGTGGAATTGCAATGCTTTTCTTTTTCTTCCTTTTTGAAAGACTCAAATGTTTATAATTTTAAAAAGAGTTTGGAACAAATAAAGGTACTTAATTTAAAATTAAGGGACAGATACAAAATCAGTAATAGAAACTGACAGCTGCAGAATCTATACCTTGGATTATTCTGTTTTCCTCTGGAAACCAAAGAAATAAAACAAAAGCTTTGATCAATGGGTTCATTAAGAACTCTGCATTGCACTCAGCTCTACAAAAAGGAAGCTTTCTGAATCACAGCTGTCTAGCAATTACACAGGTCTTTCGCTACATAACCAGAGATAGCAATAAGGTCTAGAAATTTAACCTTATAAAGCACAGTTATTTTATGTCAAATGAATTTTGCCTTTTTGTTTTGTACTTCTGTGAAGAAACAAACAACAATACCCATTAATTAAAGCATATAGCAAAATCTCCTGAGACCTTGACTGAGATACATTGAATTGAGGTACTTTTTAAAAAAAAATTGCTACTGCATTATTTACATTATGATAACAATTTTCTGCTATTCAAATTAAAGCAGGATGCCTTCTACATCCCAGTACTTTAGAACTCCAGCCTACAAGTAATTGCACATATATTAAAACTTGGGCATGAGAATAACACCAATGAAGGCCATAATACTAATGGCAAAGATCACAGCAGAATCTGTGAAGTGTACTATCATTGACTGCATAGCTCATGGATCTGAAAGTATTTTAAGATTCAGTTTCTTCTGAACTAGCACAGCCCTATTTCAAGTACAGCACTCACGCCCAAACATTTCCAGAAGGCCCAGTTTCACAAAATCATTTACGCAACCAGTTTTTAATTGCAGAATATTTCCTGAAAAGCAAGATGTTGCTCAAGCAAACTACTTTTAAACATATTTAGAGTATTTCTCTAACGTTAATACAATTAATGAAAAACTTGGCAACAACTTGCTTACTTATAGTCAGGACAACTTATATAATATCCCACTGGTGTTCCAAAGGGAAATACAAGTGCAGGCATTCAGTGAACAATTCCCTCAACTGTTACCAGTTAAGCACTACATTTTCCCTTTCCTAAAGTAAGGTATCAAGATGTGACCAAAGGGTCAGGAAACCCCAGCAACTAAACAGGATCTATCACTCTGGATATTCTACCGTGAACAGCCTGTAGTCTTTCAACCTTGACAAGTTCTCTTTATCAGTCTGTTATAAAAAGTAAGAGAATTTCTGGTGTACTCAGCCTAGCCAAAGTGTGGTTTTAATACAGCTGAATATACACCTGGGACAAGAGGCTTGTTCCAAAGAATGGAGGGCATTACAGTAGGTCTGCAGTTTCAAATTGGAAACAAATTATCTAAATATTTTTCTAGTCCTCATTCACAACAATGCATGGAGACAGTTCCAACTAGTTTTAACAACAGAACCATCTTGTAAACATAAGTAAACCTTTTCTACAGCACTGATCTTTTCCCCTTAAAAAGGATTCTAGTTTATCTTGAATGTTAAAATATCACATTCTGCATAAGCTTAGCACGTTGGAGTGCAGTCTTAAGGAACCTTCCTTACTCACTTGCAACGATCTCTCTGACAGACCTTTCATACCACTGTAATGCTAAAAATCACCTCTGAATACAGATTATAGAGAATTATACAGATTACAATAAATTCTGCAGTAAGAGCAAGTTTTACAACATATATGTAGCAAAATGCCCCATCTATATATAAAGAGCACCAAGCACTTTATCTAGAAACCGGTACATTTTCAGCTATCCTGGGGCATTTCAAAAAGTAGTATTGACATGTTTGAAAAAAACAAAAGCATCTTATTTCAGCTTTTAAATTATACTTTGTATCTTAAAGTTGCTTGTCATTTCATTTTTACTGTAAATTTTCTTGCTTACAATTTCATTTATAACTAACAGAGGCTGCAATGCAGCAATGGCTGCAGTGACCACGTTATAACAGCCGATGGCACCAACCACCTCCAGAAATTGCCCAGCAACCCAGTGTGCCTGTTAGAGCATAATTTAACTGATGGGAAAGCAAATAAGTGTTTAAAGTACAAATAAGGGGATTCTTTTTTGAAAAATAAAGTATATCTTTGGGAAAATCAATCACTTTTCTTAAATATAACTTTGAACATTAGAACCGTATCCTGTTCAGAGCACATGTGTGTGTAAATGCTGTGTGCACAGGTGTAAGTCACCCCATTTAACCACAGCAACAATTACGTTGCACTCAAAGATATAACGTTGTAAACTCAGCAAAAAGTATACAGCTGTGCGTATTTGGTGTGACCTTCAGATGCACACTCATTGCAGCCTGTCATAGAGTTAAGAAGTTTCTAAACAGATAAACAAGTGTCTTTATCAAAATGATACCTTGTTTTTACCCTCTCCCACTGTAACGCTGTGTATTAACGGAACAAAATAGGGACGTTTAGATGCAGAAAATATTCACCCTCCGTCTGGAGGATACATTTAATGAACAGCTTTGAAAAACCAACACCACAGCAATACCAGAGAGATAGATGTAATCCAGGGGGGATCAAATAGTGAGAACTTGGAGGATGTCAGTTGTGTTCAGGTTAGGAAATGAGAAAGACTCAAAATATTTACCCTTTTGTACAGTAGTTGCTCCGTACTGACAACTGCAACTATTCAAGAACCAGGTAGAGCCTCAGAACTACTCTACTGGTGGGACGTTTCTCCCTTTACGACCACAAGGGATAAAACTTACTTTTTTTTTTAATTGTTGGTTTTTTGGTTGTTTTTTTTTTTTTTTTTCCTGAACGAAATCCACCACGATGACACCAGAACACTGCTGAAACCACTAAGGAGGGCTCACACAAAGCTTCCAGGCTGCCCAAGCGCACAGAGGAACGAGGTTCCCTCGCTGCAGGCAGCCCCTCCCACGCCCTCCCTCGGGGCCGTCCCTGTGAGGGCTGCTCGTAGTGAACGCTGCACATGGCGCTGCCAGCTCTGTGGTGGAAGCGCGCGGCACTAAGGCGCTTCCTTGCAGACACGGCAGTCCATAGCGAGAGCTGAACTGTTAAAAAAAAAAAAAAAAAAAAAGGGAGAAACTGCCTCGCTACACTCCGCCTGGGCTCCGAGTTCTGCAACAAACCGCCCATCAGGTGGTAAAGGCGGGGCGACGCCTGATAAAACGAGAGGAGCCGCCGCCACCGCCTTCGGCAAAAATGGCGCCCGAGCGTGCAGGGGGTGCCGCCCATTTCCTGGTGAGGCGGCGCCGCCGCCGTCGTCGCGGCCTGATGACGCACGCAGGGAGCGAAGGGAACCCGGGGATTCCCCGTGTTGTTGTCCTGCGGCCCGGCGGGATGGGAGGCCGGAGCGCGGCCCGGCGCGGCTGGCGCTGATGGCGGCTCGCTGGGCGGCCCGCGGCTCCGGGCCGGGCCTGGATGAATTCACCGTCCCGGCCGAGAAACGGCGCTTCCTGGAGGGCAGCCGGGGCCGCATTCAGGGCCTGTTTGAGGTGCGGCTGGCCGTCCTGGAGTCGCAGGGGGACTGGCGGCCCGCCTTCCCGCCGCCGGGACAGCCGCCACCCGCCGCCAGGATCTGGGTGCAGCTGGCGGGCGGTGGGAAGGCCGTGCGGAGCGCCAAGGTACGGGGCGGGGGGAGGGGAGCGCGACTGAACCCCCTCCGCCGGGCTGCGCCGGGGCCGACTCGGGGAGCAGCGGGTGGGGGGTGAGGACGTGCCGGGACCTGCCGGCATCCGTGTCGGAAGTTACTGAACTGCGAGAGCGAAGGGCAGCGCTGCCGGGGACGCGGCGCAAAGTCCTCGAGTGCGACCTCCGGCACCTGACGGTGCTCAGAGCGAGCAGAACGCGGCTCTCTCTAACTTCTTTTTCTTCTCCGGTTCCAGAAGCCGCAGGGTTCGGTTGGGTGTTGCCAGGTTTTGCGGTTGGTTTACGCACCTCGCTGATTCCGTGGCTTGTTGGCAGGGCTCTGAGTGACGGCTTGGCCGTGCTCTCATTTCCTCCAGGAAGAAAGTTGGCAGCTCCGGGCTTCTTCACCTGTTTGCTGGAGCTTTCTTTTTTCTTTAAGCGAGAAGAAAGCTCTCAGTGCTGCTTGTGCCATTGGTGATGGTGCTGGCTGCTGCGAGGTGCTTGTGTAAAATCAGTTACACCCCTTGTTCAGCTGGCATGTAGGGGTGTCAGCAGGAGCTGTGTTCTGCTGGTGCTCATTTTGTGTGCTGAGTGCAGCAGTTGTGAGGACCGGTAGGCTGCAGGTAGCTCTCAAGCCCGAAGTCCTAGTATCTGGGCTTTTTGTGTCTTTAACACACAGGTACACAGTGGATTTTATGATGTAATTCACTGTCTAAATATTCCGCTTTGAAGAACTTGATTCCTTTCCCTGTGTAATGCAACAGTTCTAGCAAAGACATCATGAAAGTTAAGGTTGCTGAATTAACTCTGGATCTCAACCAGTTTGATTCTACTGTTGGGCTCAGAGACTCTGGAAGCTGTTACAGGTGACATAAAGGATATTTCTCCTCTCTGGGCAGCTGCAGTACAACTTCCTTTTCGTTTTTTTCTTTCAGAAAAAAGGCTGGAAAACAATTTTCAATTTTGTAATTGCTTTTTTCCTGGCAGCTTACAAATTGCTCCTTACTCCACATACTTGAAAGGGTGTAGGAGATTCTTCCCTTACATTTAAAGCCTTCTTTAGACCTTATCTGGATGGCTTGTTGACTAGAAAGTATTATCACACACCTTTCTGTTCTCTTAAAACATTCTATTACAGCAATTTGTGTTTTAATTCATCAATTGTTTGCAATATTCATTCTTCAGTGCTGTTTCATTCTCAGATCTTGACGTAAGTTTTTTAATCCCGTTGTTTTTAGCAACAGCAGTCATGTGATGGCTAAGGCACAAACATTTTTCTGTTGACTTTGCTGCAGAAACAATTTGTACTGGTAATGTCTTGAAGCGCCCTGCCTTGATGCTTACACCAGTATGACTCAGAGATAAAAAGTGTCCTTGCATTCTTCATTGCATTGTAATGGCTTTCAGTTTCATTTAGAAGAGAATTTCAATTTCCAAGACTAAGGGAAGATAGTAAAATTTGATATACTCCAGAATCTGGAAATATCATGACTGCAGCTTAGAAAGTGGTTTCACTACATTGTAGAGTTTGAAGTACAGTAGACTTAAGAAAAATAATGCTGCCTGACCAGAAAAATAGGGTTGTGCTTTGGCAGCTTCTGAACTCTGGCATGTTTAGATCACAGTATTATAGAGAATTTATTTATTTAACTTCTGGGTGGTGAAAATCACAATCCTTTTTTAATCTATAAAAACAACAACAAATCCTGAACTTTTAGCAATTCTGTCCATGTTTAACACAGAACTGGAGATTTGTGTAATTTTCTCAATATTTTGTCAATATTGTCTACTTTTTCAGAATACCCTGTAATGAGCCCTCATCAAAATACCCTGTTGAAATACCCTGCTGTAGTCAAAAGCTGCCTTGCTGTTAAGAATTTGGCTGTGATTTTTCTTTCTGGTAGTAGATGGTTTTTTTCTACTCTTAGCTGAAAAATGTGAATGTTCTTTTTGATTAATGAAATCTGTTGCAGTCCAGGCATTGTTCACCTCTTTTTGTTTTTGTCTTGCTTTTTCTTAATTTTTTCTGTAGGTTAGCTTTTGATGGATGCTACTACTTGTGTTGTGTCATGCCTCAGTAATAAATATAGGACAAAGAACATAAAATAAATAGACAAAAATATAAATACTTCTGCTGTTACTCTTTGGGAGTTCTTCAGAAGTGGTCTTTACAAGTCTTCTGCTATGAGTTTACTCTAGTGCAAGGTGCTTCTGATGAAGTGTGTGTTCTCTGACCAAAGAGTGGGTATAACAAAATAAATCTTTCTGACTTGTCTTGTTAAAAGTGAATGCTAAAACTAAAGACTGTGGGAAAGATCAAGACTTATTTTAGATGATTTAGTCTAGTAAAATAAAGAGATTATTTTACTAAAGTTAGTAAGTAATTGAAAACTGCTTCATTTTAGCTGTGTTTTTAATTGAGTGACATAGATACCGTTCTGAAATCCAAAGGAGTGAGTTACTCTGTAAATACTGTAAGTAAAGGTTGAGTTTGGTCCAAATATCATAATTGTAACTACTCAGCCTTTCTTAAATTTAAGGCAAAAATGGCAATGCCTTTACTTGTTTGAGGCTGAGTGCTTCCAGATACTAAGAGTTCTGAGAATCAAGAACATTAAGATTTTTTTCAGTGATAAAGTAAATATATGGTGTATTTGGAACCACAGCTTAAATACTCAATTACTATCAGTTTCAAGTGAATTTAGTTATAAAAAATGGAATATCATTAAAAGGTTAGCTTTCTATGAAATCTATTTAAAAATCACTTCAGATATGTGTTTTGTATTTGTTATGTAGTTTACTTGGAGTATTTACGTTCTCAAATTTATTGTGCAAACCAGGCTTTATTTTTATTTTGCTTGGACAGGCTGGAGAGTTGGGCAGAGAGGGAACCAGGTGAGGTTTAACAAGAGCAAGAGTAGAGTCTTGCACCTAGGGAAGAATCACCACATGTTAACCACCAGTACAGACTGGGGGATTGACCTCCTGGAGAGGAGCTCTGCAGTGAAGGATGTGGGGGTCCTGATGGGCAACAGGTTGGCCATGAGCCAGCAGTGTGCCCTGGTGGCCAAGAAGGCCAGTGGTGTCCTGGGGTGAGTTAAAAGGGAGATGATCATCCCCCTTTGTTCTGCCTTGCTGAGGCCTCACCTGGAGTACTGTGTCCAGTTCTGGGCTCCGAGGTACAAAAAAGACAGGGATCTCCTGGAAGGAGTCCAGCAGAGGGCCACAGAGATGATAAAGGTCCTGGGCCGCCTCCCATGAGGAAAGGCTGAGCAACTTGAGTCTGTTCAGCCTTGAGAAAAGAAGACTGAGATCAGTGTCTAAATATCTAAGATGTGGGAGGCAAAGGGCTGAGGCCAGACCATTTTAGCAGTGTGTGACAATAAGACAGAGGGAAACGGATACAAACTGGAGCATAGGAAGTTCCACACAAAAGTGCATAAGAACTTCATGGTAAGGGTGACGGAGCACTGGAACGGGCTGCACAGAGAGCTTGTGGAGTCTCCTGAGGAGATCTCCTAGACCCGCCTGGATGCCTACCTGTGCAACCTGCTGTAGAGAGCCTGCTTTGGCAGGGGGTTGGACTAGGTGATCTCTAGAGGTACCTTCTAACCCCTGCAGTTCTGTAACTCTAATGTATTGGTCCATTACTGACTAGTTTTAAATATCAGCTTTTCACAAAATTCACTCCTCTGTCTTTTTCTCCTTCTAGGAGTATATTAAGGGTCTCTGTGAACCTGAACTAGAAGAAAAAGAATACTATCCAAAGGACATGCACTGTATTTTTGTTGGTGCACAGAACATGTTTCTCAACAGTCTTATCCAAGATACCTGTGCTGACATAACCGTACTGGAAATAGGATTGCTTAGTATTAAAGGGGGTGCAGAAGCAGTTGTTATGGCTCAAAGTCAAGTTCAGCAGTTTGTGAAGCTTTTTGAGAATAATGAAAGCTTGTCAAGCGAATATGAATCAGATATTAAAAAGCAATTTAGGCAATTTGTGGAAGCACATGCAGATAAATATACAATGGATTTATTGATTTTGCCTAGCTCGCTAAAAAGAGAACTCCTAACTCTTATGCAAACTGAATGTTGTGAGTCAGGGGGTACTATTATAGATCTTACAGGATCTGGAAGCCCAGCAGAGCTCTTACAGGACAAAACCTCCGAAGTTATTGTTACAAGCAGAGATGGAAAAACAGGGGATGAGGAAGAGAGAAACAATGCTGGGACTCCTGTAACTGAGCTTACAAAGCAAATGGACAACGTGTTTTCTGATGCTCCTGAAAAAAGTTTTGTTCCCATAAATGTTGTGCCTCCATTAGAGGCAATGGCATCTAAAGAAAGACAATCTTGTAAAAGAAGGTTTTCTGATGCTGAGGAAAGTCTCCCTAAAAAGCAGTTCTCTTTGGAAAATGACCAGGAAGTGAATTCTGTCTTGCACAGCGATCCTTCCAAGAGGGATACAGTTATCGATCTGATTTCAGGTAGCTGTGGTGAATTAGATGATCCCAGTTACTGTATAAAAGAAGGTGATGATATCAGTGAGGAAATAGAATATAAGATTCTTGTAAACTTTTTTAGAACAATGGGATATTCACAAAGTATTGTGGAAAAAGTTATTGGTGTTCTAGGACAGTCTGTGGAACCCTTAACATTGCTAGAAGAAATTGAAAAAGAAAACTTAAAGTTTCAAAAAGAAAAAGAATGGTCATCTAAAACGCCTGGAACTACAAATCTTCGTTTAGGAAGTAATGCAAATAGTTCACATAAAGTAGAAGATGAGGATGTTTCTTGCAAGAAAAATCCACTTAAAACCAGTCATACTTCAAATGAGACGAGAACAGAACGTCACAAAATCAGAGAGATCTCAAGTACTCAAGTTGATGCAGAAGGTAAAATGCATGCATCTGTATGCAAACCTGTCTCTCCTGGTAAAAGTTCAGCTATATGCTATAAACAAAGAGATAATTATTGTCCTGGTAAGAATCATAACTCAACATCAAGTGATACAGAAACTGATGGTTTTGTACCTCTCAGTCCTACGCAGGCTGGAGCTCCCAAAGATGTTGATTTTGTAGCCAGAGGGAGCTCAGATGTGCAGTGTACCTCAGCTAAGAGTAAAAATGCAGTTCAGCAAAAATCTGCAGGGTCCTCACCTGTGCAGAATAGTCATTCTGTTGTAGAGGACCAGTTAGGACACTGCAGCTCTTATCAAGTGAGATCTCCCAACCAACACGCTTCTCAAATGTCGAATTTTGAAAATCCTACCCAAGCCCATGTATCGTCTTCAGAGATAAATTCTACAAATCCTGACAGAGAGATGGACAGATCATACAGACGTCATATTGATCCATCAATTACTGGTGTCCAAAGATTTCTGGAATCTCTCAAAAAGCCATACAGACTGGAGTTGAAAAATGAACCTGGGAAACCACATTTAAAACATATCATTATTGATGGAAGCAATGTTGCCATTTCGTAAGTACTGTTCTTGCTATCTCTTTATTAAACGTTCAGTAAACTTTCACATGAAGTTGGGACGATGAGGTTGCTTTAGTATGTATAAAATTTTTGGTAGCTAGCTTTTTGGTGATCAATATGTATTGAGCTGTGCTTTTCAGACAGTAGTAGTGGCTACACTGATAAGTTAGGGTAAGGTTTAATAATGAAAGATTATGTGCAAGTGACAGCCAGTTTAATTTCAAACATAGCAGTTTTGATAGTTTTCATTCTCCATTTAGTAACTGTTCATGTTTATGACAGCCTTAAGTTACTATTCACAAGATTTTAGCTGATTCTGTATATGACTTTTATACCAGTTTACAAATCTAACTAATGTAGTTATGATTTACTATATCATAAAAACAATTAATATAGAATTTACTTTTAAAGAAAAAAAAAGAGTAAATAGTTTAAAGTTGACCATGTGGAAAAAGGAAGGTCTCTGGCTTTGATTTGAATTGGTAGGTGATTATTATTTATTCTTGGAAAGATTTGCTCTAAAGCCCTTTAAGATTAAACTTTCTTGCTTTGGTAGAACTTTCAGTAATTTCTAAAACAGCTCAGATTTATGAAATCCAAATATTAATATCTGAAAAAAAAAAAATTAACAGGATAGTTGATGGAATCTAAAACCAAATGTACTTTAGTTGGTAGATGAGCTCCTTCTTGATAACAAGAGTTTACAAAATGAAAATTGAATTCTACAATATTTCGGCAACTGTCAAGCTTTGATGACATGTGTGCCATTTTAAAGCAACGTACTTGGAATTATCATTGTTCATCTCAGTATTTAAAGCCTCAGTCAGAAGTAATTTCAGTGAGAGCTCTGTTAACAAAAGTTGACTTGCTTTTGCAGGCAACTAAGAGAAAAGTGAAGTTACCTTCAGCTTAAGAGTAAAGTGGGTTTTCTTGTTTGCTTGCAGCCTTGCTGCCACAACAATAAAAAGCTGACTTGAGAGATTGGAAACCCAAAAGAGCCTTTTATCAGTCTTAACTAGTTAAGTCTAGGATAATAATTCTTGAATGGGGTACTGTATATGAGTAGGTGGCAATAGTATCAGTGATTCACAAATTCTATAAGATACACTTTTCTGCTGAGAAATTGTATCTGAATGGTCAAGATAAGTCATCTACTTCCAGGCAGTAGATGCAAGAGACTTCCCTAAAGTTGGAACATACAATCATAACCTGATGATTCCTTTTGTGATATCTTGGTATTTGTTGATAACTTCTGTAGAGTGCCAAATAATAACCCTGAAGTACCTAGTTATATAGTTCATCAACTTCATCAACTTCTGGTGGTCGACTCCAAACTCTGCATCATTCATAGTAGGCAATTGTTGATTTTTAACGAGAGTCACTTAACTGAGTTGTAGAAAACAAGTAACGAGCATCTTAATTTCTAAAGGATTGCCACTACAGTGTTTTGAAGGCATGTTTTTGAAGACATTTTATTATTTTGTTTGAAAATGGTAACTCAGGTTGTTGAAAAGGAAAAGGAGGCCCTAACATCTCATATTATCATTGAATTTATCAGTTAATCTTGGGCAACTAGTTAAACTGTTTTATATTGGGATTGTTTTTGGATACATAGCATGCTGATGGTCTTATGTATAATTTTCTGAAACAATTTTTGTTAGCCTCTTTTTAAAGGTAAATGTACTTCTAATTACCCAGGTATTGTACTAATGAAAGCTAAAGAAGACTGAACTACATTAAATTGCAGGTGATAATACTGTTCTCTTCCTGTGCTGAAGACATTTTTTTCATTATAATATTTTTCATCTGTAATATCTATCTAGCTTTTATTTTGCTGAGGCCGTAGGTATATTTTCCTACTTCTGTTTTGTTGCATTAATAGTAGTAAAACTCTATTGAATTTAATCTTATCTTTTTCTTCCCATTCCTCCTCCTCTCAAGTCATGGTTTAAGGAAGTTCTTCTCCTGTCGAGGAATTGCAATAGCTGTTGACTACTTTTGGAAACGTGGCCACAGAAATATTACTGTGTTTGTTCCACAGTGGAGAACAAGACGTGATCCTTCCATTACAGGTGTGGCAAATAGTTTCCTAATGTTTTCTTAATTTAAATTGTAAATAATTATTTGGGTACTCCTATGAAAATGCAGAACAAATATTTCATAAAACAAAGGAAGGAACACTTGTGCTAAGCACGAATAATTTGTTTTCAACATACATTGTGAGATACTATGATATTCTGTATAGACTTGCTGATAAGCCATAGATGGAGACTTTTTTTTGCAATTTTGTTTCTTTGCTCTTTAATTTCTGGTTTCAGCCTTTTCTCCCTCTGCTTATATGTTAATAACTCTTCAGCTATCAGTATGCTGCTTCTGTAAATTAATAGATACAAAAATAACCTATCTTCTCTGCTATTTATATATATAATATATATATCTTTGTGTGTGTATATATATTTTAATTGTCAAATCCATACATAGCTTGGAGGAAAGCTTTTATTTTTATTGAACAGTTGTTTCATCCTTTAACAGAGCAGGATTTCTTAACACAGCTGGAAGATGTTGGAATATTGTCTTTAACTCCTTCAAGGATGGTGTTGGGAGCAAGGATTGCTTCTCATGATGACAGGTATGGAATCCGCATAGTTGTTAAAAACATTTTACACCTGATTGTGCTTAGTCTTTCACTATCAGTACTATTATCTAGTTGTTCAGCATGTCTTGACAGAGTGCTATGTGTTCAGCTTTAGACTGACTTTCACATATTATATTGTAACAGTAACATGAAATAAATCGTGTTCTTGTACATGCTGCGTTGAATTAATTTTGGATAATTTTCTTGGCAAAATTTTAAGTGAATCTGTTTCAAATGTCATTACTTGCATTGAGGGGGAAAACGAATGTTTTACTAAGGTTTTTTTATGCTTTCCTGATCGTTGATTTATCCCTAAGTGATCTTGTAAGTCTGGGGAGCACTAGCACGAACTAGCTACTTATCTATTTCGTTCTTTTCCTTCTTAATGTCATTGTGGCATATAGACACAGTTATGTACTTGTGCTGGTATATTTGTAACACTGCTTGGGCTGCTAAATTTGTAAGTTAATTTGAGAACCAAAATTATGCTTCCAAATGTGGGGATCGTTTTGCAATGGACAACGCAGTACTAAGTTTTTGGTGGATGGAGTGGAGTGCGCTAGTGCTTTTTTGTTTTACCAAATCCTCCTAGTCAGAAGAACATAGTAGTAAAAAGGTTTCTTCTACATCCAGCTTACCAAATTATGCTTGGATGAGCTATTTCTATCTTTGTCAGACAGCTAGTGCAGTTTAGTTCTAATAATAATTTGTACTTTTCTGACTGTGGAATTGTCAAGTTCTCTGCATCATGGGCATGTCTATTTTGTTGCATCATACAGTCATGTACCTGGCTGCAAATTTGATATGCAAAATATAAATGAAGTGCTCTGTAATTTCATATACTTTTTAAAATGTCAAACTCCAGTTTCTTTAGTAATAATGTAGAAAAAATGTGTAATATTTTATAATTTTGTAGGAGAGATCAAGTTGGAGTAGTTTACATAATAATATTTTACATATAGGCAGCTTGTATATGTAATGTTATATAGGTGCAGTAACTTTAAGATTACTGTGGAAGTGAGTGTTGCATTAACATTTGCACTGTTTGAAATGTCTCATTTTCCATCTTTAAAAAAAAAAAAGTACCAACCATTGTGTCTTTGCTAAAGTCATCTCTGTGCAGTGTTTCAACTAGCAAAAAGCTTATTTTCAAATAGGTAAATACAGTGGAATTTTCTAAATTAGTGTCATAACTTGTTTAACAAAATGGTAGCCACAGTTTTTGTTGACAAAGCAAACTAAGTAATGTGCAAAACACTGTATTGCAGAACATATTAATATTAAGCAGAAAGGTATATCTGAATAAGTTGGGTTTGAATCCATAATAAATACTGTACTTTTTTTTTTAAAAAAAAAAGCCACTTATGTCTACAAATATTTCAGAATCCATTAATTCTGTGTTTGGAAGGTTTTATGCTTTCATGTCGGTATTTTTGTCTTCAGGTGGGGGAAAAAAGCCTCCCATAAAAATTATGTGCAGCAAATAATGAATGCTGCCTAAAACTGTATTTTTTTTAAAGTTAATAATGGGTCAAAAATAATTTTCCTGTGTTTAAATTTCTTCCTGTAAATAAATTACTTTTGGATGTTAAGAATATTTAGTTTTCTAGGTCTTTGAACAATTTTCAGCAAAGAGGACTACTATAACTGTCTTTGAAATGAATGTTACAGATTTTTATTACATCTTGCTGATAAAACTGGAGGTGTTATTGTGACTAACGATAACTTCAGAGAATTTGTGACAGAATCATTTGCCTGGAGAGAAATTATTCAGAAAAGGTAATTACTTAGATTTCTATAAAGCCTTGTAAGATGTTTGTCCTTAAAGTTGCAGGCACTCTAATAAAAAAAAGTTTTAAATAATAATTACATGAAGGTAACCTATGATGCAATTCTTTTAGAGCACAAAAGTTACTATTAGTATCACCCCTTTGATTTGTGACCTTCTAATTGTGTGTTGAGTAGCCTGATATCCCTGTTATTCACAGATCTTCTAATGCGTGTCTGTTAATTGCTCATCTAAGTAGAAGCTCCTCTGTGGCAGCCAAGCTGTGCTTCCGAAGTTTAAGTGTTACATTCTGCTAAGAGTACACACTTAGCAAGCCGTTCTCAGTCTTTTTGTCAGTTCATTTCTTCAAGGAGATACAGTGGCTGATGCAGACACAGTGTCACTGTTAAAGTTTCAGAATTACTCACTCTGCACTGCAGTACAGCAAATAGATGTAGCTAAGCAAAATAATGAATGTTATCCCTGTAGCTGTTTCCATACATCTGTTGAGCATCCTGTAGGGCTAGAAGAGTTCACTTAGCTGTCAAGTATCCCTGTTTCAATTTGTGGATTCTCTATAGGTCATAGTTTCTCTTGTGCAAACCAGTTTCTTTCTTTTTCTGATCTCCATTTTTTTTCTTCCAGTTAAATCAGGTCCTCTTAATAGGACGGTACATTCTTCTGTTCAGTTTTGACCAAGTTGCTTGTTAATCCCTCAGTCTTTGACATCCTCTGAGCAAACACTTGCTGCAGTGATTGGGTTCTGTATACATACATTAAAATAATTGAAAACTGACTTGGGTTCACATGGATATTTTCACTCTTTCTTAAGTGAGTTTTACAGAAGTCAGGTTCTGTTCTCATACAGTACTTCAGTAAGAATAATTAATGTCATTCTTAGTCTGTTTCTGTGTTTTTTTTATTTAAGATCATGTGTTAACATCTGCTGTTAGTCTGCTGTTAGTTTTACTTCTGGGGAAATTCCACTATACCAAATCTCTTCACAGACAAATTTTAGTTGAGTTTCCCTGAAGGCAGATTTTCCACCAGCCCAAAATAATTCCAGAAAAAAAAAGCGTTTGTGTTTCAACCATAAGCATCTAAAAATGTTTGCTAGTTGTGTGGCTTTCTGATAACATAAGCACTAATTGCTTTGTGTTTCAAGATCCTTACAAAGTAGGGGAGTTTGAACAACCAGAAAATCTTCTATAATCATCTGGAAAATTCCACACTGGTCTCTGTTTAAAAAAAAAATGCAGTCACCTGACATATGCTGTTTGTAAAAGGAAAAAAAAACTCAACCACCTCAGTGTTTTGCAGTGCAAATAAGAACAGTGTACATACACACTCCCTTAAAGTTACTTTGACAATGATTGCTGGCTGCAATTAAAATGGGTATTCACTAGATGAGCTCTAGTAACTCCTGATGTTGAATGGAGTGTTTGTTCTAGGCATATACTCTTTTATGGAGATAAACGGTGGGAAGGGGAGAATACATTGTTAGTAAAGAATAATGGAAGAACTCTCTTGCAGGTTGCTCCAGTACACTTTTGCTGGGGACATTTTTATGGTTCCCGATGATCCCTTGGGAAGAAATGGACCTAGATTAGATGACTTTCTTCAAAGTGAAGGCTGTTCTAGGTATAATTTCTGTTTTCACTTCTGTTTGAGATAGTTATGATTTCAGATGGGAAATGAACTGTTTGTGGCTCACTTGAACATTTCTGTAGAGCAATATAGTAAGGGTACAGTAGAATCAGACAAGAATACTAGCAGGTAGTAGCTTAAAAACATGGGTATTTTTTCCTGTTACTGCAGACTGTTCAGAAAGTGCTGGTGACATTTGCATCAACATCTCTCTCACAACTGAAATAAGATAAATGCCTCAAATGACTTCCTCTGGGGTTTCACTGTGGTTGTTTTCATACAAAGGTAGTGCAAACTGTATGTCATTATTGCACAAACCTACTGGTAGTTGAGATATACGGTAGTCTGTCCTTCCAATTACAGTGCTGGTATCCAAAATACACTTGCTCATTAACACTTGAACAATAGTTACCACAAAAGAAACACTAAATTCATATCTTTTGTCATGGGAGAGACATTTCATTTCACAAGTGGTTATGGTACTGTTAATAAAACTGTTTTGGAGGGGTGTTGCTATTTAAATGCATTTGTACTTGATTTATAATGTTTAATATTAATAAGCTTATGTTGTTATGATTGTACTCTTTAAATATGCATGTATTTCAGAAGGATGAATTTGCTGTGCATTATGTGCCAATATTTGAAAATGGATTTGTTCTTTTAAACTAGAATTAGGCTTCCTCTTCCTTTTTTTCACCAGCCCAACAATTATAAATGGATTAATGTATAACTTAAAATAGAGCTTTGTAATTTTATACAGTTTCCCTTGGTAGCAGGAGAACAAACTGTAATGTGAGTTCTAGTTCATATTTCTGTGTTATGTGCTGGCACGTGAAGTGGAATTGGCTCTGAATTGATAGCAGTTTTGAGTAGCATCAACTTCTCAAATAGTCTGAAATGAAATATCAATAATTAAGATAGAATACTCAGATCTTAAAATTGCTGAAAAACTTCATTGTCCCATTAAAAATATAAGGCCATGTTTTTTTAATTCCACAATCTAAAATGTGGACACGAATAGATGAAGAATGATCTCATGGAGCGGCTGAAGTGTCTCCCGTCTGTCCGCATTTTCACATTCTGAATCAGTATATATGTGTTAAACACATCTTTTAATACACTTAAATCAATGACGTTTCTGTGGATATTTCCAGTAAATGAGCTTTGACTGTTGCTATACTCTGCCAGGTAGGTGTCATAGTGCTCACGGTATATTGGAACAGGTCCTAGGTAATGTTGTTTAATACTGTTAGTCATGCCAGATTCAAGCTGAAAAATGTTATACTGACAGTTTTGTTTCACTTTGGAATCAAATGATTCATATTTTTTCAGTCAGTAACTGAGCAATCAGTGAAGTACAGGAGTTGTAGGCTTTCTTCTTCTCTGTGGCTGTACAGAGACAGTGTTCGCTCTATCTCAATTTAATGAATTTTCATTTTATTCCATAGAAATTTTCTGTCAGCACAAAAAACTTTACAGAGCAGAGAGCAATATTCTTCTGAGACACCTTTCTTCATGCACGTTACCAATCCAACCAGCAGCAGTCAACAGCCTAAAAATCGAGCATATGGTGATCGTTCAGCAGCATGGCTTCCATTGGATACAAATATGAAGGCTTGTCTGTCAATTCCACCACAAAGATCTGCCTCAGAAACAGTACGATTAAGAGAAGCCCTGATAAAAATATTTCCTGATTATGAGCAAAGACAGAAGATTGATAAAATATTAGCTGATCATCCATTCATGAGAGATCTTAATGCACTATCTGCCATGGTGCTTGACTGAAGATTATACAGGGTTTTTATATCACAACTGATCAGACTAAATGTCAGTATGAGTAAGAATGTTGCTCTGTCATGTTACTTTGTGAATATTCAGAACCTAATTTTATTTGTATAAACAATGTTTTTATGTATGTCCTGTTGCTAATAGATGCCAGTTTTTGGTAAATTAAAAACTGCTGCTACTACAGATCTGTGTAATATTTTCTATGAAAAATCTTCCACTTCACTTTAATTGCTTATTAAAGCAGTAATGGTTCTAAAGAACTGATGTCATTTTAAATAACATGTTAGTATGTTCTAGAAAACAAAAGCACTTATGTGCTTCTCGTACCTACTTCACTGAAAACCTTCCAAATATTTCTTGGTGAAAATACAAACAGGCATTTTATTATTTTCAGATACAGGGACTGCTGTATAATGTTTATGTGCTTTCCTTAGGTCTTCATCATATATTTTGGAAGTAATGTATACTCCTAAGGGTCTGTGAACAACTGATGACCACTGTGTGGAAGCTGTATTGGAGTCTGGTGTACTGTTGCAATACTATCACAAGATGGCATTATGCACCTGTTGGTTTCTAGTGATCAAGAGCCAAGATTTCTGACCATATTCAGATGTGCTAGTTCTTATATAAAGAGTAAATGCAAAGCAGACAACAGTAAGTGTTGCTATGGATAATACTAAATATTGTATGAATAAATTCTGGATACTAAACAGACTTGCAGGTAATATTACAGGTGACTAGTAAGTTCTGTGTACATGGCCAAGATGGAGGCCAAAGAGTGCACAGACAAAAAAAGCCTTTTGCCTGTTCATCCAGACTGTGGGTTATATTGTAAGAGCAGTTAAAAGTAAGATTCCAGCAAGAATGTGTAAAATCACAACTCTCATCAATAGAAGGTGCTTTTAGTGCTTTAAAATTTCTGTGATGCATGTGTTGCTCTTAAAATACTAATTGATACTAATCAGTATGCCTCTGGAATAATTTAAGTACCTGTGGTGTTTTGTTTATCTTTGCCCTGCCTGTTTTAAACAAGAATCCTGTAATAGGCTATTAACAAAACATGATGCTGTTTATATAGGAATTACATGCTGTGCCTTGTGCAAAGCTAGTACACTGCATTTAAACCTGTTCTGGGATCTGGCCCAAAAGTAAGGTAGCAGGAAAGTTGAATGTAGTTTCCAGAAACTGGCAAGTAGGACCAGGAGCAAAGTGAAGATTACAATGTGTCTGTGTACACACTTAAGTCTTCATGCTTTCCTTTAAATGTATTTTCTTTTGTGCTTTTTTTTCTTTCTTGTGACTGAAAGCATGAGGTATGGAGCGCATGCTAAACTTCTGGCATGCTGAGCCTTATCTTGAAGAGTAGGAATATTGGTTTTCCCTGGACTTTGAAATCACTGCTTTAGAAGCCAGATCTACTGATGAACTAAGGAAATAGGTGTTGGAAGTTTCTCACAGTTGTCTCAGATGACCTCTTCATATGCATTGTGAGCTCAGAAATAGAAGGCTCTCTCAATAGGAGCTGCAGCAAGAGCAAAACTAAAATATATTAGGAGTAGTTATTGACATACTCAAAAAAGGAACAAAGTGAGAAGGAAGAAATTGCTCGAATGTGGTTATGCATCCAAATAGACTGTGCTTTTTTTTTCCTTCATACTTGAGTGGACAATTCATAGGTCTGGCCAAGTGAGCGAAGTTATCTTAACTGCACAACTTTCCAAAAGAAGTAATGCTCAACTAATAAATCCTGTGTGATCAGCAATGTCTGTCTTCACAAAGTCTTAGGTCTTTAAAGCCTGTCATCACTGATGTGAGAGGGTGTTTTAATGAGCTGTAGGGAAGTAAGTTGCAATCAGTCGAGGATTCCCACTTAAGTGGGATGGGATCCTGAGGAGGAAAATGATGCTGAATTTGATAATTCTGCTTAGCATTGCATCAGAGTGAGATGGAGAAACTTTTGATCAGCTTCTAAGAAGCTCTTCTAGAAGTGTTGTGCTTTAACCTGTGTGGTAGCTGAGCACCACACAGTTGTTTGCATGCTCTCCCCCTTCCAAGTGAGATGGGGAGAAAATTATTTTTAAAAAAAAAAGTAGAACTCAAGGGTTGAGATAAAAATTAAAAGGAAGAGGAGAAAATGATATTCGTTAATAATTATGTCTGTAGCAGATGCACAAGCGATTACCACCCACCAACAAATTAGCAGCTGGTGCCTGAGCAGCAGCAGGTCATCCAATCTAACTCCCCCAGTTTTTCAAACTTTTGTTCTGCAAGATATCAGCAGGAGAAGTAGAGAAAACTGAAACATCCTTGACTGTACAGCTCTGCTCAGCAACAATTAGAAACATCAGTGCTATCAACAGTCTTTTTCTCCTAAAACCAAAACAGCATCATACCAGGCACTGTGGAGAAAAGCAACTCTGCCCCAACTGAAGCTAAATAAGGAAAATTAGAAAAATAAGCCAAGACCAGTACAGACTACTCTATATCTTCTTTGCTCAGCAGTATACTCAAAACTGAAATGAATCATGTAGAGCAGAAGTGCAGGTAAAGAAATACAGTTTTATTTTCAACTCTCACAAGGAGTGAAGAAGATAAGAGTATGACCCTGCAGGGGCAGCCAAAGATAGGTACCATGTTGACTACATCCAGTAAGGGAGATAGGGAAGAGTAAACTCCTCACTAGCTAGCGGTGGATTGAAGGGCTACATTAATACCCGTAAATGTTAATGTGCTGCTCTTTTCTGAGCTAAACATCCAATTTGAAAAGAATTAAAGAGGAATGTAGTGTCAAGTGCTCAACAGAGTAGTAGTTGATTACTTTTGCATGATGTAAGAAGCATAGCTGGGAATAGTAGCTCTAAAACCTGTCATCTAACTGCTTTTTCCCAGGAGCACAGACTAGACAAATTAACTGATTTCTGTGGCATTTATGGATATTAAAGCAAGCTGTCTAAACTGTGAAATTGAATTGTTCCTGTGAAATGAGTCCCAGTGAGACTACAGGTTGTTTTCTATTTTATTTTGGTTTGTTAGGTTCTGTTCTGCCTTCAGGTTTGAGTTTTAGGCACTAGCTCCGACCATTGTCACTATGGTCTCAATTTTCCTTGAAGAAAGTGGATAGAGCTTTTGCAGTGCTATGTCTATGGTAGAAGAACACTTGATTGCATTTCCTCTATGTTTTGAACAAAATCATCACTGTGTTTCTGTTTTGTTTTCACTTGTTCCTGATTCCCTACTAGCTTACTTGCTGTATGAACAGCCGTAAAATCCTCTCTCAGTGCACAACAGATCTGGACTGCATGAAGAAGAGCAGCTGAGAAAGCCTTGTTGGAACCACCATCATTAAAAGCTCATCAAAACAATTATTTTTTTTTTTAGGATTTTTTAATGGCAAAAAAAAAAATCTGCTTTTCTATGCATGAAAGTTTGTCTGCAATGCTCCTTTATTTAGTGTATAAAATTCTTAGAATTCATGTGGATGTTCAGTTAAATCATTCTCACTTGTCAAAGAGAGACGCTGTGGCACAAGGAAGACCTGACTTACCTCACACCGAATGCTCCTGAGGGCCTTACCACAGTAACAGCTTGCTCTGTCCATCCTCCTCATCCCACCACGGTATCTGTTTTGGATACCGTGCAGTGCTGACATGAGGGCTCTTCCTCAGTTGGCTCTGGTATCACTGCTGCTGGCTCCAAGGCAGCCCTGTTGCTGTGCAGCCTCAAAGGGTGTCCGTCTTGTTTCACTTCAGGTGAGCTGTTGTGAGGAGGACAGGAAAAAGGAGGTGAGGAAGCAGAAAGGAAGGCTGATATTCTGCTTAGCAGAAGGCTTTGCAAGCTTGTGTATCAATCTGGGCTGCAGAAGGTAAATGTGACACAGATGAGAGATTGGTAGGTAACTGGCAGGGGATGGTGGAGCACAAGGCACCCCCCTCAGCACTGCAATAGGTGTATGTTTTAAATGAGCTTACATCTCACCATTCTGTCTGCACTGATGGCCCCAACAGGGTGTCATCATGTCAGTACTAAGCTGAAGTGGTAAGCTGCAGGTATGCTGCTACGCTGAGCAGCCTACACACAAAGCAAGGGATGTCAGAGGGGTCAGAACGCTTCTGTTTTTACAGAATGCACTTCCTGTTATGTCTATGATTTAATACTGTGTAAACACTGTAGAAATCTGTTGAAGGAGATGGGATTCAGTATTTTTTACATCCCCATGCGGAAAGACCTCTGTTGGTATAAATTACTTTGCCACAACTGAAAGCTGAGATCTGGGGGTTTGTTTTTCTTGTCCTGAGTGATTGAGCTACGCCTGAAAAATGTTAAGTATTATGTTCTTATTCCAAAATAAATATTCATGTTTGGACTTAATCAAGAATAGATGAATCACTTCAAAGTCACAGTTACTTACTCAAGTGTAGACAGAACCCCAATGTGGTCTGGGGACTTTGTTTGTGCTTGGTTTTAAAGGGAAATGGCTTCTCTATTTGTTATGTTTGGACTGGTGTTAACTATAGGCCCCCTAAATCATCTAGAGCTGTGTTCATGTCTGAGCACAGTTCTTTCACTCGTGTATCCTGGCCTCATACATTTTTATTTTTAGGTGCCAATGTGAGAATATGTGTATATTGCAATCTTCATCTCTTTCTCTAAATTCTGTTCTTAAAGCACACATTGTGCTATTCAACCTTTACTGAAGGAAACATAACAACACAGCTGCACTTAATCAAATTACATACAAGTTCTACATTTCAGTGTCACTCTAGCTCTACTGGCTGTTCCTGGTTTACAGTCCATAGAGACACACATGACTTCCCAGCACTCCGCAGGATAGAACCAAAATGGAAATGTTTTGATAATGGTCACATTTTTCTCCCTTTCTGCACTAATTAAAAAAAAAAAAATAATTAGAAACATTGTTTTGAATGGCAAATACCAGGAACTATTTCCTATGAATGAGCGGTGCAAAGTTATCCTCTTCCATCCCTTAATATTTTATAGAATCATCTTCAGGATAAACTCTTCAAACTCTGACTTCTGGTTATGGGTATGAGATTTGTGCTAAATTCAAGAGTTAACTGTCAAAAGAAGTTTGTTCTCTACATTTTAAGATTGACTTTGTGTAATATAGGTGGTCTTATTCACATTGTAAGAAAAGCTACAAATAAGTCCTAGTATTCAGTGCTGGTGGTGCTTTTCCTTTTTCTGTCAGTGCCATATTAGGGCAGTCAGGTTTTTGGAAGAGCATTTCTGAACTGCCCTTTGCAACAGCAGAGAAAGTGCCTGAGAAAGTTCCATGAAAAACAGTGAATCACGCAGTGTCTTTCTAATTCTGACAGTGTTTTCTTCTGTTTCACAAGCTCAAGGACTGTGTTTGCTACGAATGCCTTTCTCACTGGATTATTTCTGTAGCTGCATCCAATGCCATTTTTAGATCTGGATCTGATTTACGTTCTGATTTTTAGGACACTTGTAGCTCTGCTGCAATTCATGCACATATCCTGTTATTCTAATAAATGATATTTAAAATAATAATTACCTTGCAAGTTCAAACACTACCTACTGTGCTGTGTGAAACTGTGGAGACTATGGTAGGGGATTCTGCTATCAGGAGGAGTATGGTTACAAAACCAGATGCATCTCTCAGATGTTCAATTTCTTCCTTTTATCAAAGAACATGAACCCAAGGCCCTGGCAGCAGTGCAACTAGCCACGTCCAAAGTATTTTTACTGTGTACTCAATTCTGTGCATCTATATTGGGAAGTAATTCTATGGACACACTAAAATACTGCGTTGCTCACGCAAAAATAATAATGATGAATTAAAAAAAAAAAAAAAGATGGATTTTAGATATGAGCATTTTTTACCTTTCTGTGTATGAACTTGTTTATGAATGGTGTTCCATTGTACTGTTGAAGTTTCAGAGCTGTGTGCAACAAGCCAAGTTTTGCTGTTTGCATTTATATCTAAATTCTGCAAGCATGCATTATATAATTTTAACGGCAATTCAAAGGTAACATGTTTTGAACAAGAAACTTTTTTGAATATGTTGGTTCCCCTTTTTCAGTCTTCACTTGAATTTTAGTAGTTTAAGGAATGTTTTTTTTCAATGCACTGAAGACTAAAAAAAAAAAAAGTTATGTTTTTAATTAAAAAAAATAGAAACTATTCTCCAGTAATATCAGATTTGTGCTGGAATAGACTAATTAATTTTTTATCTGTACTGTGGTTCAAGCCCAAAGTAAGCTAATTTTGCTGCCTAACTACTGAATGAACATGCATTATTTGAAATAGTTAGTCTTCACTTTATTAATTTTAAGAGGAAAGCTTGTAGGCATAGACCCCTCCCCCCTCTTTAAAAGAAATTTTGAAGATAAATCCAAACTCTGTATGTTTTGATTCTTTAATTTCACTGTTACTCTGAGGGTCATAAAACCATTTAAAAGTTTCTGGAAATATAAGTAGTGATAGCATTCTCATTTCTGTAGAGGGAGCCACTTGTTAATTCTTCAGTTCAAAGGTTGCACTCAGTCTCCAAAGAAAAGATAGAATGTTATAAATTATATACAAACTTAACAAATATTTTCACAGTTACTCACTGTTAGTGCATAAGTTCACTGTCTGTCTTACTGTTTCAATTTACACCTTTACTGGTATCCTCATGTTTTATCTTTCCCTTTTGCTTCCTGGCTCAGGGATGGTACTTTTTTTTAAATTTGCTAACAGTTCAGTTTTGAGATGAGGATGAAATAGGTAGTAACAATTTGCCTTTGTTATGAGGACTCTTAATTCAATTTTGCAATGAGAAATGTTGGGAAAACTCTGCTATCTAAAAATTAAAAAATTAAAAAATCTAAAAATTAAAGCATAAGGAAGAAAAAAAAAATAGCATGAGAGAGATTGTGTTAAAAATCAGATGTGATATCCCAGAGATGCATGTAACAGGAGAGGAGCAGAGCCTGCCTACCTTTACCAGAACTAGGTATGAAGCAAAGCAGAATCCGAAAGCAGAGAGAAAGGGGCTAACCCTTCTGCTGGGACAGTGACACAAGATGAAATGACACTGGAACCATTCTTGAATCTTCACGTGAGGAGCACTACTGCTCCTTGAGTCCAAATGAGCCTCAGTCAGTTGCGTGCCTTGCAAAGGCAGAAGAAAATAATGAATATTTGTAAGACAAGAGCATGAAGGTCTGGCAATATTTTTGTGGAGGAGGAGGAGATACATGGTGGTTTATAAATACTTCTCTGTGGGAGATCTTTGCAGCAGAGGGCCCTGAATTAAAAAGAGCACATCAGAGTCCTCTGCCAGATCTCCTACTGGCAGAACACCAAGAATATGGATAATGACATTCTTGACATTCTGAAATGTAGGGACTTTAAAACAGTAATATTTGCCAATTCTTGGAAAGAAATTAATGTTTTCTGTTTCAGATAAAGCTACTCAAGTATTCTTTACATTAGAGATGTACAATTTTCTGTATTTTAACTTTTTAGCCAACTTTTTAATTCTCTTGGCACAGATGCAGGGAGATCTAGCAGCTGCTAGTACCTAAAAGAAATTTCCAGAGCTTGGTAACTTTGAAACACATAATTCAACATTCAGTTTCAAAATGTTTAAACTTTTTTCCCTTCTAGAGTTGTGCCAGAAACTGACATTTGAGTACACGATTAAGGACATAGCACTGAAAATGAAATGGTTTAAGACAATACTAGTGTAGACATGCAATAAACTTGTAGAGTTTATTACTGATTCAGTGTGCGCACAAATGATTTTGTTTGAAAATTTTCAATACATTAATTTTGACTAAAACATCACTTAGGGCTGTAATTCATAAGTGGTACGTATTGGAGTGGCTTAAAATGCTGCTGGTGTTAATTTGGGGAGATTCACTTTCGCTACCCTTGCTGCTGCAGGAGTGCCATGTGCTGGTGCCTCCATTGTCACAGCTGGCAGATTGCCTTTAACTGCTTAGGTCACGAGTCAGTTCTCTGCTGTCAGTAATGATGTGGAGAAGATACAGAAGTTAGCTGACTATCCTTTGTTTTATAACATCCATCACAGCTAGACTTTACACACGGAAATCAAATCAAGCTTTCTAGTATTGCAGCAACTTTAAGTCTTCAAAATTATGATGGAGTAAAATGTTTCATATGTAAACCCATGTGATGGGATTAGTTTCAGGGCCTTTCATGGACATTATTCTAGTAAGAGGTGAAAGTAGTTGCTGCTTGTGGAGCTATTTTAGAGAGGACGTTAAGATTTATTTTAATATATTATTTAATTATATATAATTAATAAAGCATATTAAATGAGATTGTGATGTTCCTGTAAAAAAATTATAGTCCTTTTGTTCTCTTATCACTAATGAGCCCCTGATTGCCTCTTGTTTGTATCATAGTGCACTAACAGTAATACAAAGTGAGAAGGACGTAATAGGAGTCAGCCTTAAATTGGGTGCATCTGTTCATAAGCTGCTGGCGGGAAGAAGCGGTGACTTGCCAATGGTTATTTGGTGCTGTAGTGGCTGAGACTGAAACAGATGTATTTCCTTCCCTCCTAAAGCATATGTGATATCTTCTCATTATTAGAATTGCTATTTAGTTCTAGTGGTTATGGATTAAATACTAGTGTTGCATGCAGGTTTTCTTTCCCTCCCATAAAATGACAGGTAGACATACATTGCAAGTTTTGTTATGATAGTATCTCCTAATACTGTAAACATACAGAAACATTCCTGTAAATGTAAACGTTTCTTTAAATAATGAATAATGAAAATGAAAATGTCTTTCCACTTTCTTCCTGAGTGAAACAAACACAAAGTCTATTTTCTAGAACTTTGAGGCTATCTTGTGGTTAGAGAATGCAGACATGGGGCAGAAGGTCTGATCAGATATCAGTGTGCAAAGGGTGAGAAATTTGATAAGCAGCACTCAGCAGAAGTCTCTGAAACACTGAGTCCACATACGGAGAGAGTTCTAGACCACAAGTAAAAATCTGGCCACATATTTGAAAAGTCAGTGTTTGTATATCAGAATAAATGGTTTTTGTGAGTTTCAACAACTTAGCAAACTACCATAGACAACACTACAGTCTCACTGTGTCTCTGTACTATGGAAGAGCTAGGCATTAAATCCTCCCTACTGTAAAATACAGGGTTTGCAGGCTTAACATTTTATACTTAGTAACATTTGATCTGGGTTAATATTTCTGCCAACTGTCTGTTCTACTAATTGATTAGATACATTACATATTGTAATAAGTGCATATTCTCTGTTGTGCACATTTCAGAGGAGAAACTGGGATTTATGTAAACCAATACTAAAATGGAGATTATTGTATCCCAGGCCAGAGGTTAAAAAATTTCCCGTGGAGAGACATGAATAGATGTACACTGTATGGGCAGTACATTTTGCTTCTGCTTGGATGATGAGGTTCTGATAGGGCACTCAGAATGCATGGTAGCTGCTTATAACAACTTGGAACTCCATGGTAATTTTATGGAGTTGTATTCCCCCACTTTACCATTATAGGACATGAAATCACGTAGTTGAAGAAGTCATGGTGAAGTACTTTTATACCAAATTATGCAGTTTTGGGACACAATGCAGGTTACTAACAGAAAAGAGCCATGTCATAACATATACCAAATATTAGAGCTAGAATGCATCACAATTTTCAGTATAAAAAAATATTTTTGCCAACATGTGAATGCCAATACCTACCATGTCTCATGGATAATAATAGAAAAAATACGAGGCAAACCAAACCAAAGAAGTTTAAAGCAGAATTTATGTATGTGGATTACATAATAAAATACCCTCTGGTCATGCAGAATAGAAAACCAACACAAGGCAACTTTCAAGAGAAAGTATGCTGACTGAATTTTGTTTTTCACAACATACTGTATTTTTTCTAAATGGCCCACTGAAGCACTGTCACCATTCGGTATGGTTTTTAGTCTATGCAGCTATTGGCTTTAAAGTGTCTGGATGTCAGTATCAGAACTTATCGTCATGCAGCTCATCAGAAGTAATTTGTAGTCCCTCCAGTAGCTAAAAGATAAGGCTGCTATGACAAAAAAAAGAGCAGGGAAGACTTCAGCATCTCTTAACAGAGTCATAAGGAAGAAAATGCTTCGTGTGTTATGTACGACAGGTGGCATTCGTACCTGCATTCATCCTTCAATCGTGTTTTTCTCTGGAGCTTTCTGCCAGCATTATATTAAAAACACCTGTGATAGCCCACCCCCCTGACTCCTAAGGCTATGCACTGACAATGCAGTTTAACTTACAGGTGAACAGAGTATGTATGTGAATGATTAGTAATCATTCAAGTAACAGATCCAACTGTGTTAAGGCTTTTTTGCTATGGTGGGTGGTTTGCAAGTTCAGAGCACAGAGTGATGTCAGGGAAACTTTATTCTGAAACTGAGAACCTAAAGAACTGCGAAGTGTGATGTGCAGGTATGTCAAGAGTGTGATGGCTGTTAATCGTGTACATTTTGGGATGTTTTTTCCCTCTATTTTATTAAGTACATTTCATTGTTTTGCTTTTTCAGTTTCTTGTTGTTTTATCGGTCTATTTATTGTTCTGATATAAGCCTGCAGTGTGATATGTATGTTATGATGTTTTGATGAGTTGGAGAAGGGAGAAAAGAAATGATAAAATCTTGAGATGAAAAAGGACATGAACGGCCCATAATTTATAAGGACAGTTTTTTGATGTGATCTTTTGCTGCATCTACACAGGTTCATTTTCATGTTGGCTTTAATCAGATTGCTGCATCTTGTATAGCAAGACAGATAACAATATACTAGTGGAAAAAAGCTAAAACTATAGATGTTTATGGGTTATTTATATGTAAGCTAGCAGGTAGTTAAAATAAAAAAAAAAACTATGTTTTTTTTTTTAATTGTTTTCTCTCCTGTTATTCAGTAGCTATAATACTCATCCAGCTATCATTTAGTATTTTTACCTCTTTTTTTTTTCTGTCTTCTCAGAATCACTTTTTGGCTGATGTAAAGATGTAAGCAAATATCTTCTTCCTGTCAATTCATCTAGTTGTAATGGATGATACTTCAGGAATTTCAGCTTGTATTTTAAACCAGATTAACTTTTGTTCTAAATGATAGTGAAGGGCTTCATAGGGTAACCAAGGCTCTAGAGGATACAGATAGGAGCTTTGTAGAATTCTCAGGAATTTCTATATACATAAACACCACTCAAAGTCCTCAATGCTTAAGGATCTTTGGCAAATGTGGCTCTAACATCTCAGCACTTATTGAAAAGCATGTATTTTGCATTCATATGTTATCACCAAAATGCTACTATCTCAGGAAAGGAAAGTCAGATGTGGATTTACAGTGGGAGGTAAATGTACTTTAGGTCACTTGCCATTAGCACCATCTGGAGCAGCATGTCATGTGTCACAAGAAGGCATAGCTGCAGCTATTTGGCTGTGCAGCACTTCCAAGCAAACAGCAGCAGTGCCTCCTCGAATGTGGCTACATGCCATTGCAGGATCCACTGTACTCAGAGAGGAGAAAATTAGGACTGATTTCCCAATAACGAAACAGGGACTTATAAAGTTTTCAGGATGTTGTTCTAGTTCTGATTGTTACTAAAATTGCTTTCATGAAGAAGGAAGGGATCTAAGAAGAGAAGCTGTGAGCTGGAGGCATAAACCTGCAGTAAGCTGTGCTGTAGCAAGCTGCACAGGAACAAGCAGACTGGATTTCTAAACATAGTAGGATGCTATGGTGATTTCACTGCAATTGTTTGTGCAGGCCAAGATATTTTTAGAGGGGTCATCGTGTGTTCGGTGCTAAATTCTCTTATGTGCTCATTTCTTTAAGAGTCCTAAGATATTCAACACCAGTTGTCCCTTGCAGGCATTAAAGGCAGTTGGTTCAGGATCTTGTTGTACAGGCTGCCTTAGGTATGTTTTCATAGGTGCTCCAGTATACTTCAAAGTATTTGGTTTTGTCCAAATCTAGCCCAGGATGGTGCTTTTCCAAAGGAAAAGGCATGCTTCCTACTGGAAATATTCTATACAACTGTTCTGGATGCCTCTGGCCTAATAAACTTGTTGATGCTTCGATCTTACGTTAATATGAAATCAGAGCTGTGTTGGTCTGAAAGATCCTCTTAATAAACTCCCAGTCTTCCTCTTGGGCTTTGGTTTTGCTGTGGTGCTCCCCAGGCCCTTAGTTCACCCTCTACCATTGAATTCTCTCGAGTGCAGTTCAATACAGTAGTAAGTATAAATGCTTATTTGAAACTTCTCTATGCTTTTTATTATTACCTTTCTTAGAAAATAAGCTGTGGCAGTTTTAAAATATGTAGCTAGCAAGCAACAGAAGGCTTTCATAAAAGTGAAGTAACAATCATGGTGACTTGGTGCGACTGGCAGTGCCATTAATCTGACTATCCTGGCAGTTGGGAGGTAAGCTTCTTACCACTGTCTGTCTCCTTAGGAATTGCCGTGTGCTTAACCAGCGGTAAAGAGATGATGGTCTGTTTAACCATAAGAGCTTCTCTACCAGCTGCCTGTATATTAGCATAGTTCCTATTGCACGAAAATAGTTAACAGTGTCATGGCATTTTTGATTGCAGAAATGTTCTATGCTATTTTTTATTTCTTGTGAATTGCTTAATGTAAAGCAGCCATGAAGAAAAGCTTGGATGTGTGAAGTCAGCAAACCGGTTAATTACACTGCAAGAGTCAATGCATCTACAAAAGAATTACTGAATGTACCACTGCTTTCATTCATGAAACAAAATTGGTTGCTTATTTAAAAAAGAAAAGACATTTGGCCACATCCTTTTAAATTCTGTAGCTGTTGCAGCTGGAGTACAGTTTGAGTTTCATTTGGAAGTGCCCTCTTTTTTAATTTTTTTTTTTTTTTTAAGAATTAATGTCTGCATTATGAGTTTATCTTCGGGGTTGTCTTTTGCGGTGGGGTTGTTTCACTTGTTTGTTTTTTTGTGTTTTTTTGGGTAGGAGCAGCATTTGGGGGAAGATGGGTATTTTTTTATTTAAAGAGAGTTGCTCAAATGGCCCGCAAAGGTGCCATGTGTGGGTTTTGGGTTCATACAAAACTGGGTTAATCTGGGTCTGTCACAAAGGACATATGGTGTTGGAAGGAGCATATGGTCTGGGAGAGGGTGTACATCTTAGTGCTTGCTGTAGAACCGTTCCAGCTGGTTTATCTACAGGGCAAATTTAGGAGTTTGCTGGGGAAGTATATATGTCCCTGGAAATCAGTATGAAGTTTCATTATTTAGCCAGGATGCTCAGCTCCCATTGTAATCTATTCACTGAAATTGTTGTCTCCCTCTCAACAACTAAATGGGTCTGAAAGCTCAGATGCTAAAAACCTAGGCTGCAAAAATAATCACTGGAAACAATCCATATGACAGCGAAATTGCTGTTTAGGAAGCTTATAGCCTTCTGAGTTTCATTAACAATATCTAATAAATACTTTAAAAATTTATTACAATTTTATGTTCATATAATTTATAATTCACCTTGGAAAACAGTGTAAAGTAGGTTTATTCCTTTTTCTTTTTTTTAAGACACAATATATTCTGGCTTCTTATGTTTTCTTCATTGGTATTAGTGAGATAATGAGAAGGGGAATAACAGGCAGGTCCCACAGGGAGATTCAGAATTGATCAAATCATTTACGTTGGATAAAAGACCACAAAAGAGAGAGAGGAAGGGAAAGAGAAGTAATGGTATTTTTCTTCCAAATATCAGCACTGTACCTTAGCAGAAATTGATCTATTATTTAGTGTTGAACGAAGACATGATATTCCTTTGTCTCTTGACCTGTGAATGCGAGACAGGTCTGTAACTTCCACTTGAGTTACGTGGTGTGATCATAATATGCTGTAGAACTGTAACAGGATTTCTTAAGGTAAGCAACCCAGTGCTTGTAGAGCGAGGCCTAAATGCATGCAGCATAATGAAGCCTTTTTTTGAGATAAGTACTGTATGTTACCAAAGTAATAATACTGGCCATACCCTTAAAGAAAATTATGATAGTTCCCATTTTCTCATAAATATCTTCTATTTGAAAGTTATGTCATAATCAGTAGGTAGTCAGTAGGTTTTAGGATATTATGATATACTGGCTTTTGCTGGCTGTACAGTGCCTAGTCTTCATATAGGTAAGCTCACGCAGAATATTTTTCATACAATCAATGGTAATATTAAGATAATAATAATATTATCTGACATTTATTCTTCAAAATCCTGTGGTTACATCTTAGCTTTCCCAAATATTATAAGTTAGATCTTGATATTTGGTATTTTGTCTGTCTCAGTTTCTTTTCTTCTGAAAATTTTTTTTTCAAGAATTTCCAAAGTAGTTAACACTTTTACTTATATTTTTGCTGTTATGGAGGAGCACTCCCAGGAATTAAGGACTTTAGTGTGGTTAATGGATTGTTGTGTTCTTTTTGTTGTTGTTGTTTTTAAATAAATTACTGCGTTCCACTGTCTCAGAGGAAATTCACTGCATTTTGGCCAAGTCACAAGCCTCTGAAGAGTAGCTGGTTGCACTTGTGGCTTCTAGGCAATGGGATGGAGCCTGGCTCCAAATTCTGTGCGTGTGCAAAAGCAATGCAAACTGTGGACTTATAAGCTCTGCTAAGTTCAAGTAGAGCATCAGGATGTAAAGTTAGCTGGAGAATAACTTGCACTGTATCTTATCACACTTGTTATTTGATCTTGTTAGTATGAAAAAAACACAACAAAACTCCTGCTAAATATTTTATCTTTAGAGACCTTATCAGATACTTTAATATTTCCACATATGCTGTTTCATACTGAACTAAACAGTGCAACAAATTGAAGAATCTCTAACTTATTAGTGCTATTATGCAGATATTTTGCACTTTTTAGAAGACTGTCTCATATTATGTGGTTTTTGTTTCTGTTTAAAAGTGTTATCAAAGTTCCATTTTATCACAGCTTGACTGAACCTGTCATTATTAGAACTGTATGTGGGCTGTTCAAAGCAAAGCATCTAATTCTACATTTCCATAACTCCATTCATTTTCTTTCTGATATTAAAAATCCCTGGCTTTAATGACAGGTTTTCATTCTGTAGTCCTCAGAAAATATTAAAAATAATAAAGGAATGCTGCTTATTTAATATTCAACTATAACATATTTTGCTTATCATTGTATAGTCTTTAGCTCTTTTGATTAAACATTGTTTAAACCCTACTTTGAAGCCAGAACTATTAATTTCTTTCCACAATTTCATATCTTGCTTCTTATTAGAATCCAGTGCTCTACAAACTTAATTTCTCTATGAACCGATGAGATAAGAAATGATTCTTGCCCTTTTGCCGCAATGATGATGCAAATGCAGGGAGATTAAGTATTCCTTTATTTTGGGTATATGGTTTTTCTAGTACTGTAGTAATTCTTTTTCAAGCAGAGCGAGTTGCATTTGTAAATATTTTTGTTCTAGAAATAGATTAGTCTGCCCATTTCCCACAACCTTAATCTTTTGTTCCTCCTCCCCTCTTAACTTTTTCCAATTCTTTCCATCCTGCCTTTGACTCTGTGACTATTTCTTGTGATAATCTGAGTTTGTTAGATTTCAGTCCAAGTCCTCTTGCCTGACTCTTACACAAATTGCTTGTGTAATTTACTTCAAAGATTAAAAAAAAAAAAAAACAACACAGATTATTTAAATTCATTAGGATTGCTCTATTTGTCTACTTGATGGCCAACATAAGGTCTCATATTAAAAAAAAAAAAAAAGCAACAAAAGAATAAAATTTCCTTTATAGACTGAAGGTATCTCTATAAAGATTGATAATTGCTCTCTATTTGGTGAAGATCTAAGCATAAAAAAACCCATATCTTTTCAACCTACAGTAAGTTGCTAATATTTAACTTCAGATACTTTTGTGATGTCCATGAATATTTATGTACCTGAGTAAATAAAACTGTAAGGGATCCCTTCTGTATTGACAGATTTTACAGCTATATGTATGTAAACTAGGATTCAAGATTACCCATAAACTGTATCTGTAAGAACTTAGTATAATTGAAGTTAAAGATAAGAATCCAAGCTTATGCCTCAGGCCTGCAAAGGATGTTGCAATATTTCCATTCGAGATGGATAAGACAGAGAATTGCTCATATATTTATACAATAATTTTGTTATGTAAACTCTTATTTCCACAAATATTGCAGTGTCATCTCTATGCAGTACATCTTCTCAGTGTAGCAAAGCTGGAAGTTAATTACTGCTTTTTTCTATTTTTTTTTCTAAGGAAAGGTTATTCTTTTTTCATTATTTGGGATTTATTGATGCTTATGTTCTTTATGTTATCTGTAGTGAATGCTTCTGTCAGGTTTACACATTTATGGTGAAAGATCATATCCGTATTTTTTTTTTCCTAACTTTAAATTTCGGTAAGAATTGGTGGAAAATAGAGCCTAGTTTTGCCTACCAAGTCAGTATAATCAGATTAGCACAGATTGGAAGGAACCTCAGGAGGTCATCTTGTCCAGCCTCTTTTTGAAAGCAGGATCAGACCAGCTACAAGATCAGACTGCTCAGGGCCTTATCCAGAACCTCCAAGAATAGAGACTAGGCAAACTGTTCTATGCTTAGCTGTCCTCATGCTTGAGAAGTATTTCCTTGTATCTATTGTGACTTCTCTCAATTCAGTTTATTTTCCTTCTCACTCTCCCACCATATATTACTATGCTGAGTCTGTCTCAGTCTCCTTAATAACCTCCTTGCAGGTACTGAGGACTATGGGATGTCCCCAAAGCCACCGTTTCTCTAGGTAGCACTTGCCTGCTTTCATCTGTCTCTCCTCACAAGGTGGATGTTCCAGGCCTTGACAATCTTGGTGGTCCTCTTCTGAGCTCTCTCTTTCCAGCTCATCTATGACTTGTGTTTGGGCACCCAAAGTGAGCTGCAGCTGTAATTTCTGAAGCCAAGTTTTCAACGAAGTTGAAAATGTCAAACAGACTTCTCATTATAATTTTAGTCTGTAGAACTGCCTTCTTGGATGTGATTGAGAATGTAATTGTGGAAATGGCCTCTGAAACTCTAAAAGGAAGTCTCTCGTGAAGAAAAATTTAGAAGTGTGGCAGGTTTCTGCTCAGAAACAAAGCAAAGACGAAGAGAGCTTTATGTGCTGTTTTTATGTACATATGTTAGGAGATCACACGCGCAGAAAACCTGCCTAAGTTTAAACTTTCCAGTTGTTCAGCAACAGAAAACCCTGCCAACATCAACTAGGTTGATAACTAAGAGCAAGTCAATGTATTTATTTATGTTGTAAAAACACATTGACTGTAAATTTCACAGTTCACGTGCTTGTTTAGTCACCAAGGTAAGTCAGTGGAAAATAAGATCTGTTTAATGGTAACACAATTACCAAATTGTATGGTGTTGATCAATATTCCATGTATTACCACTTTGCTTTAAACTTTTTTGAGACAATCTTTGCCTGCTTGGTATGCTACATTTGTTAATTAACTCCATCTGCTGAAAGTCTGGTCTGGCAGTTTAATAATGAGTTGCTTTATTAAAACGTGCGCCTGCAAATGCTACTGTTGGTGGTAACAAAGGTAATTGAAAGAAAATACATCTTAGAAGTATCCGTATTTTCCTGGTGATATCACTAAATCTTAAATTTTGATAGCTGTGGTTCTGTATGTTTGAGTTCTATAGGAAATGGTATGCAGTACCATGAAGTTCACTGTGCAAAATACTATATTAACAGAATAATCCTAATCACGCTAGCCTTGTTCTTTAGATCATGTTACAAAGGATAAAAATGTCCACTGAAAGCATGAAATGCCTGAATTTTGCAGATTTGGAACAGCAAAACTAGTTATTACAGTTTTCTCTTGTAACCTCTTGGTGAATTTGATTTGAACATAACAGAGACTCTGCTGTATTTCTTAGGCCTTGTTAGATATATTTATTCTTTACTACTAAACTAAGAAGATTTGCCTGGTAAGCTACTGGGTGTTCTTAAAGACTAGGGAGAAGATGTAATGGATTCAGTGAACACATGAACATTCCAAGTTGCTTTCAAATATGTTTTGCTATTGAATGTATGCATACATACTACTGAAAAGTATTTGACACTTATCCTGAGGCAAAATGCTACCTTGATATAACTTAATTAGTCTAATTAAAAGCCAAACACTGCGTATTTTTAACTTTCGTTTCTTCATTACGTGCCCTCTGTTGTAATTAAGTAATACTTTTTTAAACTAGTTTGCTATGTAAGAAACAACTGATCTGCTTCTCCGGAAGCTACTGCTGTGCTGCTCTATTTGTACTTAGTCTGTGTGGTTTATAGTTAATAATACTGTACTTTCACAGGGTTTGAAGCCAAATAACTAGATCGTATAGTCTGATATGTAACTGATAATTACATTTCATCTAATAATTCAGATGGTTTGACCTAGGGTCTGGATTTTGGCATTCTGGGAGATTAGATGCTGCAAGCAGAGAATTAGTGAAGAGTGTGCCACTAAAATCCATCTGGTTTTAAGTAAACAGCTAGATGAGAGATTCTCCTGCTACCTACCTATGATAAGTGGTTTTCAAAAAAAAAAAAAAAAAAAAAACAAACATAATGGAACCTCAATAATAGGAAAGGGTGAAATCTACTTTGTTTAACTTCTGTTTTTGTTTCTTTACCAGCAAAGTGAAAAGCTTATTTTAATGTACAAATACCTGTACTTAGTGACTGTCACCTATCAATATCCTCAGCAATTTTCAGTCTGTCAACTATCTAATCTGTGCTACTGTTTGGGCCTCTGTGCTTGAAACTTTCCAAAATATTTTAATTCTTTAAGTATGTTTATCAGAATTGCAGAGTATCTGTCTTTCAAAGATGCGCACAGATAGTTTTCAGGTAGAAATGTAATATTTCATGTTTTAAAATACGGAAACATTTCATTACCAATATTTAAACTTAATAAATATTTTGGTGCTTATTAGATAACTTTAATAAAACAATTAAACCTGATGATACTTTTTTTCATATCCCATATGAGGAAAGACTGTGTAACCTGAGTCTGTTCAGCCTGGGGAAAAGAAGACTGAGCGGAGATCTGATAAATGTTTATAAATATCTAAAGGGAAGTGGGAGGCAAATGGATGAGGCTCTTCTCGGTGGTGTGTAGTGATAGGACAAGGAGTAATTGCCTAAAATGTGTACGTAGAAAGTTCTGTACTAATATGTGGAAGAACTTAAGGCTGACTGAGCACAGATACAGAGAAGTTGTGGAGTCTCCTTCTGTGGAGATATTCAAGACCCAGCAGGTCACCCAGGTGTGTGACCTATTGTAGGGTACCAACCAAACAGTGGATGTGAGCACAGTGAGGTGGTGGATGGTGCATTTCAGCAGTGGTGACAGTTACAGTAGGCCACCTCCACTGGTGCAGACTGTTATGAATGCAGCATGCAGATCTTGCTCATCACTGGCAAAAATGCACAGCTAATGGTGGTGACTGTGCTGAAAGTAGTGTTTCATAGCTGAGAATTTGCTCTCTCAAACAGTGTTACTGTGCTCTTTGTATCTGCTATAGTGGAAAAAAGAAGGATTACTTTCAGAGTGACCTACGTGTTTTCCTTGACTATCTCTTTGTTTTATGAGAATATAACACTTTGTGTCAAAAACATGAGTAATTTATTTGTCATGAGATGATATAATCTCTGACTTGTTTGAAATTACATAATGAAAACACTTGAATATGCTTTACTTCAGACGATGCAACTCTAATATTCAAGTGTAATATTTGGCATTGGCTACCACAGTGAATTGTAAGAAATTTATCTAGGCTACTCTAGTTCACTGAAAATTTTGATTATAATGGTAATTCAGTAGCTGAATATACAGATAATACACTGAAGGGAATTATCAAAACTGCCTTGACTCCATTCCATTGATTTCAAAGCAAAATAAGTAATTTCGGAGTTGTTGCATACCCTTCTGTCAAAAGTTTTCCACTATTGAAAATAGTTCAGATGTATATACAATGAACATATTTTTACTTTGGTTACTTACTGTCTACATGTCATCATGGCAATTTTTATCTGTCTTGACAGAGTTAAAAGGGATTGTGCGACTTAACTAATCTACTGACCAAAATTTTAGTGGGTGCTTAGCTATAATTGTGTGTGTTTTTTGGCATAGATTCAAACACAGTAACTAATTTGAAAACAATGTGAGAACTGTGGTAATCACTGAAGAGGCCTTCGTTAGCTAAGCTGTGTTCAATTGATCATGCTTTATTTAATTGCACCAGTGTTTAAAGTGATTTTCAGGATGCTGCAGAAACGTTCTTCTTGGGGAATGTTGAAACCTAAAAGCAAAGCCACTGGATTTCAGGAATCAGGAAGAAATAGAAATAAAACAATCCTTTTATTAAAGGATCAAAGCAGATGAAATCACTTGTATGCCCCCTGCAACATCGTCAGACTAAAGGAAAATTGATAGTGAAAAGGAAAAAAGTTATGTACTCAGAGAGGGTTTGGATGTAGATGCTTGTTAATGACATTTGATAGCTCTTGTACCTAACTCATGCCTTGTGTATCATGTAGAATAATACTCCTGTCTATGCATCTCTTATTGTAATTTCTGTCTTTGTGTTTGGTTATCTAGCTGTTTGTAATCATGGCTATACTGAGCTAGAGTAATGAAGGCAGCTAAGATGTGTTGCTCAATACCTTGTGTTGTGCAGACTGATACAAGGAAGAGAGAAAGGTTTGTCCTGGCTCTGAATTTGATCAGCTTTAATGTTATGAATCACATCTAAGGAATCTTAATTGAAAACTCAAAAGGTCTTTTGAGAGCTTCCTATTAATGCATAATTCTTTAACTGCTGGGTTCTATAACATGAATAGAAATATTGTTTTGCTTTTTACAGTTGCTTGCATATAGAGTCTTCAGAAATATTAAGCTAGATATTTTTTTGTGCTATTAACGCTGTCTCAGCTGAAACCAAGACAGTGGCATCTTTTTTAGTCAAATGAGACATGCAACAGTGTAAAAATTGAGTATGTCTTCCTTTTGGGTGACTGTGTAGCTGCTTTCATCAGTTGTATTTTTGCTGTATTTCAGTCTTTCTTAATTTCAAGAAAAAAACAATTCCAATTGTTACAGTTCTTTCAGTTCCACTGAATGCTCTGAAGGAAAAGATTGACAAAACCATTGTATGTATTGTATGAATAACATAAATAACATGAAACTTTTCCAGCATATACTGTTTGTAAACTGCTGCTATGGGGAAATCTATGTAAATCTGAATGTTGTTAAAATAAAAAATCTCAAATGTGGAAGTCAGAAAAATGTCATACTAGCCACAAAGAAAAATCTGCCCTTAGATCAAGATTAAAACAATGCTGCGCAAGAAACCTAAGCAACCTTTATAAATCTGTCTCAAAGATCTGCATTCTTAATTTCAGCATGGTGATTGACTGAAATCTCTTAGTCATCCTTTCCAAGCTGAATTTGATCAGAAGGATGAGAGAAGAAATATAGAGGGGGTTGAGGGTGAAGCTAGAGAGTAGAGATGTGCTTATAAATTACAGTACATTTTACCAGTCACACACTGTTGGTTATAGAAAGTGAAGTGTAATGCCTTGACCAAGCTTGCCCAATAGATTCTCAAAGCTCAGATGGGTTTTGTAACTTCCTCTTCTCCTTTTGCTGGAAAAACAACAGTGCAGCATCCTGAGCACTAAATTAGTTCACAGAGAACAGTACAAACAAGAGCAACATGCGTGCAGAAGGTTTTAGTAGTGCAATAGTAACAATGGAAGAAAAAAGAATGGTAATACTGATCAAGATTCAGAGCAGGCATCCATGAAAAATGAGTTACCCTGTTATTTTCAGCTATGTTTCTCTGTAACCTTTCACATGTGCTCGCCTATGCAACAGTTTAGCGTGAGCTCTGGCAAGACTGAGAGCTACAGAAAAAACGTAAAATATATAAAATATATAAAAATATATTATTATATATAAATATATATATAAAAATATAGTATATAAAAATATAGTAAAAGTACAATAACTGGATTGTCAAGATGTCTCTTGATGTCTAGTGAAGCATAATTATTTTTTAATGTTTAAATACATCAGTTCTATGGTTTTTGTATTAGCTTCAGTTGTTCGGATAAGATTAGTAGGTCTTGTCCTGCACTTGATGAATTTAAATACTGGCTTTCTTCCCTGTATTGCATTGCAGAGCATCCTGTTTTGCTTTTGCCTCTCCCACTTCCTTTCAGAACTGTACCAGGAGCCTACAGGCTTTTTCAGCATTTCAAAGGGGCAATATGATTCTCAGATCAGAATGGTGTCAACAGGAGACAGTCTGCCTAGCGTCACTTTTTTTTTTTTTTCCCCAAGTTGTTTCTTTATTTTCACTGTGAAATGAGATGGAGGAAAAAATCAAATAGCACATGATGGGTTCCAGTAAATACTAAGTGACAGTAAATGCCTTGTTTACTGCCTGCGGAAGGCTGGTAGTTTGCTGTATTTCCATTGGGGCTCCTTCATAAAGAAACAGGGCCCAGCTCTCCCTTGGAGCTGGTTATGCAATTGATGGGGCAGGGTTTTGGCTTCTGGAGTAGCAAGCTTGCATAACGTGGCTTGTAATCCAGCACTCCCTTCCCAGCCTGAAAGGACCTTTTTCATAATACATTTTCTGTGACAAAAAAACTGCTTCCAGATTTCTACAGAACTATTTACTGAAGTAATGGTACCCTAACTTTAAAGGAATCTTATTCAAGAGTTAGTCTCTTTTTGCTTGATCTTCCTGCATACGAGGTATTTCTTTCCTCTAAAATTATGAATCATTTATAAGCTGAAATAAGACGTGGAAGTTTTTTTCCGTGCTGTGAAGGCAACTTTGTCTTTCATTAACGAAATTCTCTCGGTGCAATGCTGAAGTAACTGAATTATGCCAGTTAAGTGTTTCTTGGAGGCTTAACATCAATTATCTCATTTTAGCAGGCTTCATTTTTTTTGTGTGTGTGACCTATAGAGGAAAGGGCAGGTAACCAAACCTACAAGTAAGAGGTTTGGTCCAGGTACTTAGGAAAGGAAATACCTGAATAGCAGCATGATATTAATGCCACAAAGATGCTGTCTACAGAGATGGTTGCAGTGGTTACTTGAGGACAATGGGAATTGGGATTTCTTGTTCTTTATTGAAGCCTAGGGGCATGCATTCTTTTTGCTCTAACAAGAAACTTCCATCTATTATTCTTCAGCTCCCTTTATAACACACACTATCCATCTCCAGATGCTCGATTACTCTCTGCTTGTTTGTCTTTCCAGAAATATATGCACCTCTCTGTTGATAGAAAACTACAGAGCAGCAAATGGGTGGTGAATTTTGCTCATTGCAATCCACATCCTGTGTTGACCTGTGACTTCTCTTTGCAAATTTATATTATTTTTATTTTATCTTCCGGTTGATAGAACAAAAGATGGAACTAGAGGAGGGAGAAAAAATGTGTACATGAAGGCTTCTTGGGAATTGGAAACGCAAACAATCCAATACTCCTTCCTCTCCTGTCCCTGAATTGGCCTGCTGGATCCTCATGACCAGCATGAAAAATATTCTCAGCTTGTTACAAACCTGGAGTTCCTCTGAGTGCCTAACTGGGAACAGGTGACTTGAAAAGGGCTGAAGCTGTTCGTGCATCTTCCATTGTTGTCAGCTGGTCCTGCAGGTGGCTGTCCATTCTAAAAAGAATTTTGGTGGTGAGAAGGTGATGTGTGGTTTGCTGCTTTTTTGATGGGTTGTTTTTTTGTTTTTTTGTTTTTTGTTTTTTTTTTTGGAAGGCAGTGATCAGAATGACTTAAGAGACGGCTAGAAATATGTCAGTATGATGTCGGTAGTAGTCATTACTTGCTCTCTTTTCATGAAAGCAGATAAGAAAGATGAAACGACGATGCTATTTACTCAAATATTATTTCCTAAAATCGATGAATAAAATGACAGGAGTCTAAATGTAGTTGCTGAAGTTCTCTTTGCATTTACAAAAGGAGCAGCAATGGAGAGCAGTGCTAAAAAATTCATTCTATTGCAAAAATGAGTTGTTTATATGTTGCTTACACACTGTCTTCAGGAATTTGAATGTGTTCTAGCAACGTTAACGAGGAAATGTTTGTACAGGAAACCATTCGCTATGGAAAAATTCTCTCAATTCTCACTCCTTCCATTGTTTCTCTGCCACTACCAATATCACTATCATTATCTCTGCTGGTTTGTTGTTACACAAGCACTCTTTCTTTACTCCTTTTGACCCAGTGTGTGGATTGTGCCCAAATCCTAACGTGGTTATTGGTGGGACTGATGTTTTTTGTCTACTAGGTTCTCCAACACTTAGGGAGATTAATGTAATCTTAAACAGAGTATCATAATCATGTAATTTGGTATGTTTTTCAAATTACCTGATTTGAGCATAGTTCTTTTGTTGTTGCTTTTTTCCCTCCCCCTCACAAAAACAAAACAAAACAAAAAAAAAAAACAAACAAAAAAAACCCTTTAAGTATTTCATATCTAGTTTGGATTTGAATAGCCAGAAAAATCACTGTCTTTCTGAATCAATTTTCCACCCTAAGGGGTTAACAAAAATAACACTAAATCTCTGTCAAGAATTCTTCAGACTGAAATTTTGAAGAGTCAACATTTTAGAACAAAATCTGAAATAGGAGAGGTAAAAGGAGAGGTAAAAGCTGAAGTATGTGTAAATTCAATTTTTAGATTCAGACTTGTTTGTTGCACTCTTTCACAATTATAATGAAACCAAAACTTAAATGTGAAATGCTTAAATGCCAAATAAGTTTTCATGTACCAACCAGACAAAAGGACTCTTCCATCACTACTTCTCTTTAGAGGCTTCAGCTTTGCTGGCTCTTTAAACAGAAAATGGAAAAAAATTCCCTCTCATCTCTCCTTAAAATTGCTCCACTGAGCTCAGGAGCAGTCTGAGGTAGGACTGTACAGTTTTGGTGTTGTCTTAAAGTTGTGAATTAAACTAGAGACATGTTATTGATATAAGTACACTTGCATGCTGTACTAGCATGCCATTTTTTAACAGACAGTTACATTGGTGACTCCAAAGGTTATCAGTTTTTTTCCTTCTCCTTAAGATATAGAAAAAAGTCCTCATATAGACAAAGTAAATTTATCTATAAAACCAATGCTGATCTAGAACAACTGCATCTGTAGAAGGAACTTGTGTTGTAGCTGTCTATCTATCATAGTGCCATATTTGTGTTACAGATTTGTACTAGAACAGCCCCTGAACACACACACTTCTTTTGATTTATAAGATATATTACTGTCACATAAATCAGTCAAAATGTTAAGGTATATTTATTAAAAAAAGCACTATGTTGTCACTTTGCATCCATCACTGTATGTAGGGGATGCTATGAACCAAGGTTATTAGTTATAAAGAACATTTGTCTTTTCAGATTATCTAGTTATGTAGCAATCTGGGATAATTCATTGCAAGAAAAAAAGCTACATAAGGGTATGTATAATAGGGAAAGTTTTCTGTTTATTGGAAAAAAATCAAATTAGCAGCTTCAGAAATAGCCCTGAGTCAGACAGCTAGCTCTGTTATTATGTTACTCAGAAACTAATGCATTATGAACAAGTGCCAAATATTTCTGTGTAATGCAGAGGAGATTAAATGGAAGCTTCTATTTTTGAGATCTGCTTTGTAGTGTATGTGTACTTGACAGAAAAACCTAGATAACTAGTATACAGATAGCCCTGCTAATTATGAAGGATTATGTAAATTCTATGATTCTATGTGAACGTTCATAATCTGAGCATTGTATTTATCTGAGGGATTAAATGTACAAATCAACAAAATTTTTGGAAGTGGGATCACAAAAAACAATTAGAAATTAATTTTTGAATGATAATGTGGGTGCATGGTTCAGCTATGTGGTTTTATTTAAAGTCACATTCCTAGCATGAGAAAGGGGCAAACTCCATGGCAGGACTCGACTGCATAAGCTTATCAGATTTCAAATCTGGTCAAGTAACTTGCACACTGCTTGCTTGTCAGAGAAGACAAAAACTATGAGTTTGCATGCAGTTCTCAGCTAGTGCAGCACAGTTTTATGCTTTCTGTATCACTTCTTTAAAGGTCAGTGCATAGCCCATAGCAGAGCTGGGCATGGTAACAGCGCTTCCTCCATTTCAGCAGCAGATCCAAAACTATTGTTCATAAAAAATCTCATTTCTAAGATGAAAGCCAAAACTGATTTCAAAGATCTTTGCATTCTAGAAAAGTTCAGATCTAGTTAGAATTACCCATATCATTGTCGGGCTGTCTGTTTAAAGTGGTTCTTGTTCTTTTGAAATAGGATTTCCTGTGCACTTTTTAAATATTTCTGAATATTTAGTACTTGCAGAAGAATCTAGGAGAATTTTCACAGAAATGGACTTCTAAAAAATATCCTCATCCAGTGCAAGTAAAGGGCCTTATCCTGGGGGCTAGAAAGCCGCAGTAAGGGTTGGCTCACCGAAACTGATCTACTGTTTTTAATCCTGTCCTTGGGAAGCTGGGGGGGTACAGAAGACAACATGGGATTTGGTTCTAGTTTGGATTTACAGGTTCTGAATACACCTGTGTTTTGTAGTAGTAGTTAATTTTTTTATTTTCACTATGTGAAAATGTTGCTGAAATTACAGGTGATAGTTTAAGCTCTCTGACATGTTTTGAAGTGCACAATGAATGCTATGAAGAATTCACTTGACTTAGTGTTAGCATTTTCATTTCTTATGGCTCTGTCTGTAGAAGGGGATTTCACTCCACAGCTGCCTCTAATGAAAGTCAGCATGGATTGTTGTGGTCACTGAAGGAAGCAGTAATTAAGGCCCTGGGAAAAGGAAGAGTACACTTCACAGCTGCCTGGCAGAGCAGCAAGTCTGTTAGCACATTGCTGGCTTGAAGAGAATGCTAAAGGCAATTACTGCTGCCTTGCTAACGGGATTAAAATCACCTTCTCTAACACTTAGAACCATTTCTATGTTGGTTCTGCAGACTTTCTGAAAGTACTTGAACTAGAAATCAGGTCTGGGTTTGGTTTTAAGTACAGGGTTTTTGGCTTTGTTTTTTAGTAGTCCTACTTTCATACCAGTAACAAACTGTCTGCTTATTAGGTATTTGTTGCTAACTCTTACAAAATAAAAGTTAGAGACAAGTAAGAAAAGTTGTTATCCATTAGCACAGTTCTTAATGGACTAAATCTTGAAACTTGGGAAAATTCAGTTTTGGTTTTGAAGAAGGCAGCTTCAATTTAGCTTTTTAAATTTTGAAACTCGAAACAAAATGTTAAATGTTGAGATGATAGTAATTACATTATTGTTCTGCCATTTCTAACTATTTTTATATTGAAATGTTCTGAATTTTTTCTCTTATTTCTCATTCAGTGTGCATTTACACTGTCCTGTTAAAGCAGTACTTTGAGTAATCCAAAGTTCCTTTGAATGATACACAAGAATTGCACAGTTTAGGCCCTATGAAATTGTGTACAGGCCAGTATCAAGTTGAACTTGCATCTGAAATTCTTACCAGGTGGGTGGATAAAAGTAATATTTATTACCAGTCTGATATGAATAGGAAATATTCACACAATTGCAATGTGTGAGATTCTGGTGTGTTTCTAGAATAGTTGAGAATTTATCAATGAGAATCCTTCTGGGAGCTAAATAGCGTATGGTATGAACAGAACATGCCTTTGAGGAGCTCATGAACTAACTCCAATGCAATGAGGAATGGTAGCAAACAAAAAAGGAGTATCCAAGGAGATTCTGAAGTAATAGAAATTAAAAATAAGGTTAGAGAACTTTTTTATTCCCATTTCAAGCGTTTCCTTAGGCCAGTGGACAAAGTAGGAGGATTTTTGTTTCCTCTCTGAATGTAGTTGTTACTGAGTTCATTTCTCAAGCACTTCTTATAGTAAATGAGCTTTTGTTTCTGTTATGAGACTTCCTTTTATAAAAGGACATAATAAATGTGGATATTCTGAAATTAAGGTATTTTCTATAATCATCTCTATATTACATGTTTGGGATTCTGGAAGAAATTCTATTTCTTCCATCTTCCAGAAAGCCCCCACACTTGTCTCAGCACATCCGTAAGAGTGTGCTGGTCATCTTTAGACACTGATAATATGTGACGTTTTACTGGCTCATTGGAATTCTCCAGGGAACTTCCAAATGTTTATATATTCCCTTAGCTGCCTAGTTATCTTAACACAATGACTGAGTTTTATTACTCCTGTCACTGAGGCAGCTACTGTGGTGTCTAGCCAAGAAGGACCATCTGGGATAACTTTACAGATAAGTTCCAGTGATTTGCTTAGACGCTTGTATTGACTTTAAAGCAACATTGTTTTAGGCTGTGAAGTGTTTTGTAGAGGTATTTGCTGTTGAATCTGTTGTTTTCTGTTTAACGTGCTTTATTATTTAAATTTCGAACTGCTTATGACATTGATTCTCCCCTTGTGTCAGCTCTGCTATTACAAACAGGAAGTTTGTCTCTTGTGTGGTTCCTATTCACCAGCATCGTTTCTTTCTCAAGAGGACTGTACACGCAAAACATATTTGCTAGATGCTTCTCCTGTCATCAGTCTTGTGCTTGAATTGTTCATTATCATGTCTCTAGCTCTTGTCTTATGTAACTGATGTGGCTGTTCAGATTGTTATTAAACAAAGTTCAGAATATCATACACAGTGGCAGTCACACTCAGTGAAATATGGATTTCTCCAGGGTAATGTTTAGCTACATAATGCCTCTGCTACATGAATTACATTTGCATAACTTTGTCTTCCAAGTTTTTTTTCATTAACTTGGTGACACAGTAGTTAATAGATCAAACCACAGCTATGCTGAAGATGATATTTCAGTCTCTGAAATACTAAGGCAACAGCTGCAATCCCCTGGGATGATGTAGATCAGAAAGCTCTGGATACGTTTTTTTTTTTTTTTTTTTTTTTTTTTTTATGTAAGTGGTTCTAGCTCTAAAGCATACTTCCAGGGCAGATTAATGCCAGGCACTGAATGACTTCAGGAACTTTTGCAAAACCTTAATGGAGAATCTCTTCTTACTATTTGAATTATATCTATAATCTGAATACCAGCTTCAGAGCAAGAAAGCTGAGGCGGCATCAAATAATTTTGATGAAAAGAAATGTTTTATATTAAACTAAACCTCTCAAGAACTTGATTTCTCAAGAAATAGACATGACAGATTTTTTGTGAAAAGCACTCCTAGTTCTACTGCTTTCTAAATAGAAAGTGGTCAGACACTGTAGCGATAGATTAAAAGAGAAGGAAATACACTGATAGGTCTCGGGCAAATCATTATTGATGACTTGTTGCTCCAAGATGTGGCCCAGAAGAGATTGCAAACCACTGTGAAATGAGAACATTGAATTTTATAGCTGAATCAGTCTCATTTTCTCAAACTTTATCTAAGCTGAAGTTTACTTATGAGCGTTAGTACTGGTTGTCTTGTAGTAGTGGTATTTTGTATTTAGTTTAAATGAAAGTATATGTTTATGTATCTCCAAAATTAATTCCTCATTTATTTCCATGGAAACTACAACAGGTATGAAGAACATAATTAACACTATTTTATAGAGCAAATTATCAGGTACAGAACACTGTATTTTTCAACACAGTCACCACAATTAGCTATGCATTTTTGCCAGCAGTGAACAAGAGCCTGCATGCCACACTCATCACAGTCTGTACCAGTGGAGGTGGCCTGCTGTTGCTGTCACCGCTGCTGAAATGCACCATCCACCTCAGTGTGTTTACATCACTGTTTGGTCTCCATAAACATTCAACAAGTGCTGATGAATGTCAGTGAGTTCTATTTTTTCTGTGTGGAGGAATTCAGTGACACCCTTTTGTTTCATGTTCACTTCCACGTCAGACATCAATTTGTCAGACTGCCCCTCTGCTGCCATCTGTCACATAACAATAAAATGTAATGGAATGTTGGCAGGAAGGTTTAACCTCCACTGCCATCCCACCAACGTTCTCCTCTGACTTTATGGGCCAACATAATAAAATAGGAGGCATTACTTTTGGTGTTGCCCTCGTATATGTTCAAGTCTGCTACCTCTTTTCTGATAGATTCTCTCCTTTCCTGGTTTCTGTGTGGTAATGAGAAATGCTAGATGATCTAACCTTCAGATATTTGTCTTCAACAACTGCTGAAAAATACACTCTTCAAAAAACACCAAGCAAAATGATAAAATAAAAAGAGCTCCTGCTAAAAGCAAGCTTTCAGCTGCAAGCATATCTATGATTATAATCTAGTAGGTGGCCACCAATTGTACTTTTTTTAAATGGTGCCATTACATTTCCCAAACATTTCACAGAAGTAAAATTCTGCTGCAGGAAGAGGATGTTGGGTATGACTGCAAATTTTCTAATATATGAAAAGAAAAAGCGAGGCAGTAGGGCAAAAGGAAGTTATCTTTTACTCTTTGCTTGTAAGCTAAGTCAGCTAGGTTGCAGATTCGTGCAGTGGCAGTCATCCATACTGTTTGAGTGAGAGCATGCCTCTGGGGCAGGGCAGGCATGCTCAAACAGCTGCAAAGGTGTACAGGAGAGAAAGCACAGGGCAGGGGTTGGAATAGGAGTACTCCAGGGGAAATACAGGCTGGGCTATGCACTAGTTGTCCTGAGGGTCAGAGACCAGACTCTGGCTAATCTTACTTGTGTAGCTGAAACCACCAAGCCCGAAGGAGTGAGAAAAAATTATGACTAATCTAAAACGAAGAAATAAAAGGAAGTTGGGGAGAGGAAAGATATGAATGCAGAAAATTTTTCAGAATCCTTTTCTTGATTCAGAGCAGTCAAAAAAAACTCTGAACTGTCTAGGAATGGCATCCTCAAATTTTGCTTACTGTCTGTTCCTTGTAGATTAATTTAAAATATCTTGACTTTTTTGTGCTTTTTTTTTTTTTTTTCCATAAGCACTGTAGATTCTTGCTATACTGAAAGACTAAATCAAAAGCTCTCTTTACTTGGCCTCTAAAGACTGTAGGTAGCAAGAATTAATGAGTAGGATAAGATAAATGAGCCTTAAAAGATTAAGCTCTCTTTCCTACCAAAGCACCTGCATAAATATAGACAAATCCAGAATCAACAGAAGATATAAATGCTATACTGTGTGACTCAGAAAAGAGACAGATTATAGATAATCAGTAAATACTTTAGTTACTTTTTGTCTTCCACATTAATATGAGCACAGTTAATATAAAGACAGAAGCTGTACGCTTTACTTCTATTATTTCATATTTTCAGTTCTGAATAGCTACAGAAATTTATCTATGAAATCGCAGGTATTTCTATGCTACAATCCTGTTACAGTTGTTTGTAACTCAATGCTTGTACTCAAACTTTTATTCTGTAGCGCTTACAGGCCATAAATACAGTCAGTATCCTACTTCTTAGATGCAATTCTCAGCCCGTTATCTTGGTTCCAAAGTGGAACATTTCAAAGATCCTAGAAATAATGAGTTTTCTGGAATGAAATATGAAAGAAAAAAAGAAAGAAGAAGAAAGAAAGCACCGAGGCTTGACATGGGCAACTTGTACTCTGTAAGCACCCTTTCAATTGCATTGTGACATGAAACTACCACAAAAATTTAAAGTGATAGGACAGATCCCATGACTTATTTTAAAGGTATGGTGTATGAAGCTAGATTTGGTATTTGGGAAGGGGAGATGGGGGGAAATAGCTGCAGTTGTAAAGGTGTTACTGTTTCTGATGACAACTTTGCCTAAAAGAACAGGCCTAAAAGAACTAGAGGACCCCACAGAAATACACTAATATGCCAGGATTTTCAAAGGGTGAGAAGGACCTGGAAGGAGTGAGCTTTAATCCGGTTGTTATTGATTTGTGTACTACAGCTATCCCTATAGTGTGTGAGTACGTTCCTGACAGCTACTGCTTTCCTGACACCTCATGAGCATCAAGAGTCTGTCACAAAACTATAAAATGTAGGCCTGAGTTTTTTTTTTTTCTCCAAATAATGTAAATCCAAAATATTTTGGTGGCAGCACCCAGTCTATGTGGATGAGGGAAGAATCACAGTATCGTGATCCACTCTGTGACATGTCTTCTGTATGTCAATATAACAGTGGATTTCTTTCCATTAACATACTTGGTGTCTATTTCAGTAACTGATATGAAACTCAAGTAGAAGAGAAGATTCCATACGTATATCTGTGGGCAAGCAGGCTTGGCAGGCTGTTACCCTAGAATGATACTGAAAGAAATTCTTGGGAGTAAACCAGAAAGCAAGACCAGAAAGACTTCTTACACTGTTTTTGATTTTAGTATAAGTAACTGTTGTTGAAAAGCAGATCAAGGAATTTGGATTCCATATCTATTTCAGGTTGTAAAATTAATTTGATACCTTCTCCTGCCTTTGACACCAGATAGATGGTGAAAGACCTATTCAGACTCTGTGTTTATTTTGGCTTGGTCTTTGCATGTCTGGTGTGTAAGTTCCACAACTATTCCTCTCTGAATATAAGAGATGTAGCTGATGCATTTTTGTGTGTTCACTGTCTCTGTGACAAATACACTGAGATCTTTTAATATGTCCCAGATATTTCCACTTCTTGTTTTGTACTTCTCTAAAACAGGATTGTAAGCTCTCCAGTGTATCCGACGTTGATCATTCTTTGAACATAATAGTATTTCCTCACAGCATTTGTGTTTAAAAATGCTCTAGAAATTTCTATACACTCCAGCTTCTGACAATATAGCATTTTTATCAGACATGTAATGTAAACAGTTCTTAAGGTTGCAAAAATACTTTTTTTTTTTTTTTTTTTCCCCCTCTCAGGTTTGAGTAAAAATTTTCCTCATGACACAGCCATGTTTTACTCTGATACGGTGAATATTTTTGCTAAACCAGGAGCTCACAGGTTCCTCGCATGGAAAATGGCTATAACACTTGAGACAGGGAAGGGTGAAAAGATTTGTTAGAGTCACTTTAAAGAAGGAGAGAAAAAACATCACATTCCTGGAGAGTCTTAGGTATGGTGTTTCCTTGACTAACACTGGCATTTCAGGACAAGACTTCTACATGTGAGAAGAATGGGCATCTTTAATCTTCAAGGATGTGAAGATGGCCTGTATTTGGACTAGGGAGGCAGGGCCAGGTGGCTAAATGCATTAAAGAAAGAATATGAAAAATGTTTTTGAAGAATATAAGAAATTCTCAAAATATATTTTAGAAGTAAAATTAATTATAAATTTACTTCCTGCATATTGCAAGTTCTTGGTAAAGCAAATTAGGCCAAACTATTCAAGATGGGAGTTGAAATGTAAAGAATCTCATGCTGCTTTGATGCGTGTGTAAACACACTGAAAGTGTATATTTGTTAGTTGACATGATAGTAAGTCCTCACAGGTCAATTTTGCACTGATTTACATGAAATTTAGAACTTAAATGTGTATGTATACGAGCTGCAGTACTTTCTTTTTAGAGAGAATCGAGTAATCTTCCAATATAAATCTATATATGAAATGTCTTTCCACAAAGTTCCTACTAAGTAACAGACTCTCTATGAATTCAGTCTTCAAGAACTGAGAGATTGCTGAATGGGAATGTATTATTACTAGGACAAAATAGTGGGCTTCTGAAGTCAAGTTTTCTTGATGTAAATACAGCTTTTCTTTCATGTCTACATCTCGTTCTCAAAGATATCTGATTTGTGTTATGAAAATAAGACTACAACAAGTAACTTAAGTTTATAGATGGGGGAAGAAAGAAACAAAATTAGAACCATATGCTCAGAACTAAGATATTATTGCTTTCACAAATGGTTTGTTGTACAGCTTTTTCAGAATTATCTGAGATAAGTGTTCTGTTGATGACAAGCTGGAATTAAATTAGGATAATATACCATGGATTATTAAAAATATAAAGTAAAATAAACAAAAGTATCTTTCTGGCTAAAGGCTAGTTGTCACCTCAAAGAATTTTTGGTTTAGGTTATTAAAGCATTCAATAATGATCAGCTGCCCTTGGGAGACATTTGTTAATATTTTATTCTATGTAAGCATCTGGATTCAATTTAGTTAAAGAACACTAAGAGTGAGAACTGACCTCTCTCCAATGCAGTGCAATAGGTGTCTGGAGGTTTGAATGCTTTGTTTGCATTACTTTTCTGAGATAGAATTTACCATTAATCCAACTAACTGAGATCCAGTAAGTGCCTTTTTAATACTAAGTACCTTAAGAATAAATACAAAACGAAATTCAAGTTAAGTGCAGGATTCTGCTACAGTCTAACAATAGTATTTGTAATAAGGTTTACAAAAACATTTTAGGAATCACTTTGAAAAAACAGAACAGCAAAATAACTTATGATCCTGGCAAGTAGAAGTCTTCACTCTGAATTCATTTTTGTTCTTTGCCATTGATGTCATAGCATAAATATGACAGACTGCTTTGCTAGCCTTTGGCAGATAAATTTATTTCCTTCAAGAGTTAATGGATTCTGGCCTTTATGACCAAATCTGAGAAGTAGTGAGCTGCTCTCTTGACATGTTAAATGCTGCGTGAAAATGCAATGCTGTCATATATTCATGAAGGAAATATCTCCCAGTGTATTTGTTATTGTCCCTAAATGTTAGTAGCGATGACAGACATTGATATCATTGACTAGTTAGAAAGCAAATGTAATTCTTTACTACCATAATGTAGTTACAACCTCAAAGTAATTAGCCTTCTTGATGGAATTTAAGTTGCATGGTCAAGTTGTGTTCATTCTGCAGTTAATAAACATAGTAGGAATCATTCTGGGGAGTAGGGAATAGCAGAGTTTTAGTTGAACATATGTAATAATATGAATAATATGAATAATATTTTCTGCTTTTGAGCATGGATCAATGGTATAGGCATGGGGAAGTATGACTGAAAAACTGCCCAGCAGGGAAAGACCTGGGGGTGGGTGCTGGTTGGTGTTTGACTAAATGTGAGCTGATAGTGTGCTCAGGTGGCCAAGAAGGCCAAAGGCATTCTGACCTGTGTTAGAAATAGTGTGGCCAGCAGGACTAGGGGAGCGGATATCCACTTCTATGTGGCACCAGTGAGAGAGCACCTCGAATGCTATGTTCAGCTTTGAGCTCATCAGTACCAGAAGAATATTGACATTGTGGAGACCTCACTGATCTCTTTAGCTACTTGAAAAGCGTTGGCAACAAGGAGGATGTCACTCTTTTATTAGGTGACAAGTGATAGAATGTGAGGAAACAGTTTCAAGTTGTACCGGGGAGGTTGAGCTTTCTTATTAGGAAGATTTTCTTCATGGAGAGGATGGTCAAGCTTTGGAATGTGCTGCCCATGGAATCCCCATTGCCAGAGGTATGTAAGAGACATGTGGATGTGGCACTGAGAGACATGATTTAGAGATGGGGCTCAGTAGGTCAGGTTGATAGTTGGGCTTGATGATCTTGATGGTCTTTCCCAACCTATACGGCTCTATAATAAATTACTATACTCAATTTTCTGTCCTTATATACTTTTATAGTCCTTTGTGTCAAAGTAATCTAAATTACTGTCTATGTTTTTAAAGTTTTGATATGCTAACGTGTTACAGGTTATAAGGATTAATTTTGTAACACCACCTTATTGTTGAAAATGCTACCCAAGTTTTAATTAAGCACTTAAATATTCATAAGGCATGCAGTTAGTGAGATTCTTTTTAGGATTTGTAATATTTTATTTACAAAAATAATCAGTCCAGATTTTAGTATAAAATTACTTTTACTTTTTGAATGTCCCTCTGAAATTTTTCTTGGCTTGGTAGAAAACATAGCCATCAAAGGCCAGTGGAAAAGTTATTTTTGGCCTCTTTCCCAGATTGTAGTAGGTAGAAGTCAATGTGACATTGGTATCCAAATAGCTGTAGGGGGATGTGGGCGCATACGTGGACTATATAAACCATAATAAATCACTTGTTTCAAACACAGTTGATCCTTTTTCTTGGCATCTAAGTGATTGAGATTGTGCTGTATTTACTTTGTCTCTTCCTAAATGTTATATTGAAAAGGAACAGATTCTTCCCTGCCCATTTCCTCCTATGACTACTTTGAATTCACTTTAGTATTTTTGTTTCTAGGCCTTTTTGAGGTTATTCAGAGGTATAATAGATTAAGTTTCCAAAATGGTGTGGTGAGCTGGGTAAGATCAGAGGTCTACCTTAACTGTGTTGTGTCAAGAAGCTGGATACCTATGTGTGTTTATTATTTAGTTTTAAAAAGAACTAAAAAAAAAAAAAAAAAGACAGTAGTTTGAAACAGCATATCCTTCCTCTATCAGTAGCTCTTAAAGACATACAAATACATAATTTTTATGCTTTCATTTTGTTTGCTTTTACTAGTTTGGTCAATATGGTTTGTCAGGTTTTACACTGATCTTCAATGCAATAAACATAATATTGTCACTCTTGGCAGTATTTGAGAAGAAAAAATGTTTCTTTTGAAACTTCTAGTTTAACTTGTGAAACTAATACTTTGTTTTGAAGTTTTATGCATAATTTTGCTCTTGAATGGTAGATTAGTTTTTTTTTTTTTCTCAAGAGTATCTAAGTGCTTCAGACAAAAACTTTTTCAAATTAATTTCCCTGTCATTCTATTGGATGACCTTCAACAATTATATTGATTATAATCCATCAGGAAAGAGACTGGCCTGCCTAGTAATTTTAAACATCTTAGTTCTGAAAAACTAAGGTTAGAAAATTGACTGGAAACAACAACTACGAACTCCAGCCTGATACCAAGAGTGAAATTCAAATTTCTTGCAGATTGGCAACAAGACAATCCAAAAAAGAAAGAAAGAAAATTAGGATGGCTAATTAACATTCTTGAACCACTACACAGAAGTGGAAGTGACAGTCCTTCTGAATATTTTCTGAAGTATAAAAAGGAGACTAAATAGACATATTCTTTGTGAGTGTGGTAATTTCCAGCTACAGTCTTGTTTCACTGTATTTTGTAAAGGTACTGAAATTCATTTGTTCAGGGATTGCCCTTGTTATGCAAGTATTTGTTATGGAAAGACAACACTTCTGTTTATGCTGATATGACTTTCAACAAAGGTCAGTTGCTTCCATGCAAACTGTACCTTTTTATACAAGAAGTTTGCAGCAGATCTGTCTAATTCCTTTGTCACTATTAACTAGTCGCCTTAGATACTTGTCAGGGGCTGGAAATTTTCACTAATTGGGGTTAAACTGAGGTTTGTATGGAGAACCATACTACATAAATACAAAGGAAGATGTTGCCTACACGCAGACTGAGCTAGCTAGATTAATTCTCACTTCCTTCACACTATACAAGCTGCTGTCATTTTCACTTCTCATGGAACTTCCTGATTCCAGCACTCCTCCTTTGACACTGAAAAAACTGCATTTAGCACATGCTGTCTGAATATCTCAGTTTCTGATTTTTAAGTATATTTTTCGCTACTTTCTTTGTCTGTTTTTGCAGTAATGCAGTAAACGAATGAGGTCAAATATTTTGTGTCTGCAGTGCAGGCTAATGTATCTGAAATTAAATATCTGATTAATCTAGTCATCCATTTTATATGGGAATTAAGGATTTTGAGTCCCTTTTTTGCCTCCAAGTGTCCCTTGGCCTAAAAATAGTGTTTGGAAGGTATGTTATTGACTGAGAATGAATTCAAGCAGGGTCCTGATTTATTTATTGTACATGACCTGATTCTCCTTTGGAGCCATGGAGTTCTCTGAGTGCTTCAGAAGCCATTCGGAGAGAACATGAGGCAATCTGCCACTACTAGACACATACAGGTGCAGTATTGTAGGGTTCTAGGCAGTCTTGTCTTAGAAAAAAGCAGTGTTTGCTCCATCACCATAGCCTATATGAGTTTGTTGCCCTACCTCTGCTGTTTGCACAGTCCTCATTGGAGCTGTGCTTTGTGAAGGATAGTGCGAGCAAGAGAATGTATTTTGTTTAGCTTTTGTCAACACTAATCATGAGTGTTTTTGTTCTGAAGCACAGAAATACTGATTGTTGTTTTATGTGTTTTTGAGATGACATAATCCCTGTACCATTGTTTCTCTGTATATGAATAGAATGTTAAAATATAAACATTAAAATTGAGACAAGGTATTACTTAAAAATCTTTACAAGATGCCTTTATTTACAGACTTAAACTTAGAAACCTGTGATATCATTTAAAAAAAAAAAAGAAGTTGCTTTTCATCTGCTTTCCCTCTGGCTCCCAGGAGTCAGTCTCAATGTAGCAGGCGCTGCATTGCTATTTCCTTTTTTAAATCTAGGACGGCAAAACTTTGACACATTTCAAAGTCCTGATGTCCTCGTTAATATTTCTTTTTATTGTGAGAGATGGTAAGGCTTACGCAGCAAGCGTCCTAGTTTCCAGTTCCTAATTCCAGCAGAAAAATTTCAGAGCAGAAGTTTGACAGCTTCTTGCATGGTTAAATATTAAATAGTGTATATTGTAGTGTATAAAATCTTTGTGCAAAATTGAGGACATAAAATGCAGAAATATGACACTTTATGATACACTTGTAAAAAATAAATAAAATACTGTTACTTGTGGGTGAACTTCAAACCTTTCATAGCCATTTAATTGAGGTATATCTGAGTGGTGCATGAGTGATAGAAACCTTTTAATGACCTCAGTATGAGAGAGGCATTGATGTACTGGATTAACTTCAGCAAAAGGCCAACAAGGTAGCCAGGGATGCTGAAGTACATGGTAAATGAAGAAAGATCAAGAACTGGGTTTGCTGAACCTGAAGAAAATAAGATAAGGGGGAAGCCTTATTGTTCTCCAAACTGTTTAAAAGACAGATTCATACCAGCAGTACAGAGTGACGGGATGAAAAACAATGAATGGAACTCGGGAAACTTTGAGTAGATATGAAGAAAAATGATTTCATTGTGAGATTGATTAGACACTAGAACAGATGCCTAGAGAAGTCATGGTATCTTTGTCCTCAGTGAACTGCCCAGGACAAAAGCCCTGTTCCACTAGATCTACTTGGACCTGCTTTGAGGAGGATGTTGGACCTGAATTGTTCTCTTTTGCTATGTCTGAGCAAAGCTATTGCATTTGGTGCTGCCTTTGCCACGAGAATAAGGCAGTATTTTTAACATTGAAAAGCTGTGTTGTTCTTATAATTGCTCCTAAAGATGAGAGACACCAGATGCACCAACTATGGAACACACTTCCTTGTCTTCTCTTTTCTTCTCTATACTCACGAAGCATTAATAGGAATTGGACAAATATAGGAAAAATCAAATGACTGGCTAATATCATAATGCTTGGGCGAAGGGTCAGACCAGGCCAACACCGCATGTGAAAAGACTTATGGAGAACTGGCAAATCATACAGTAATATTTTTATTGGAAACAAAGTATAAAATGTTTGGACGGTCCTGGATGATCATTTGGGGGGAAAAAAGAAGACACAGCTGTCCTGTGTTTAAAAGTGCTGGAAAAATGAATAGAGATGTTAAGTATCCATGCTACATTCAAGGAGAAGAATTCTCCATTCAAAAATACTTTTGAAAATTAGGTTTGGGTAACACCTTTAGATAGGAACTAAATAGTTGGGAGGCTAAATGTTGCTGTTTTAAAATTTAGTTAGTATGGTGGTGGAAACAGGAAAAATATGTCAGAAAGCAACAAGTATTCAGAAGATCTATTTATAAAGATCATAATAGCATTAAAAATGAGTGCAAGAAACAGCAGAATGACGTTTTCCACAGTCATAGTATCTACATAGTATGCTGCAATTTCTCCATTTCTAAGGCTAATATCTGTCAGAGAAGTAGCAGGGGGGGAAATAGAAACTGATCTACTCAGGTGTTAGGGTTTTTTTTGCTTTTCTGCAGTATGCTTTCAAAATAGAGGTGAAAATGTTACTGAGTTCCACAAACCAAATGCAACCCTATGTAATCCAACTAAATCAGCAGTATTGCATCTTGCTGAATTCATCCCTGCAATTCAGAGTACATAACGTTGGGCTCAAGGTGCTCATATATCATGGCAATAGATATGTCACCCTTGGAAGACACTGGCATGTCAGCTAGCTTGCTTCAGGGTCACAAGTTGACACGGGGAGCTATTTGGAAGGCCTTCCTTTGGGAAACTCCCTTCTGAGTAGGGCAGTTCAAGAGGAAATATTAATAAATGCGTACGCCAGGAAAAGCATGGTATATTCTGCTTTTCTCCAAATGAGAAATACAGGGAAGTCCCTTAAACTAAACAAAACATGTTTGGGGGAACTTCACTTAAGTTTTTATTTCTACGTATTCTGGAATAAAAATATTAATTTTAGATACCTTGTCAAAATTATGAATACATACATTTAAGAAATGCATTCTATTACACAAGCTTATAACAGTATGTTATGTTACTCTATGCAGAGTTAGAAACTATTTATACTAGCATCTTTTAATTTTTCTTCTAAACTTTAATGATATTCCTTGGACTGTATACCAGTGAAAGAGTTTGTAACTCAAAATCATTAAGATGCTAAAGGTAAAAAGTATACATACTGTGGGATCAGACTAGACAGTAAGGGGGTGGAGAGAGCTTTTGGTGAGACATGGGTGAGAATTAAAATTAAAACAGTGCAGCGTGGGCAATGGGCCATGACTCCAAGGCTTATTCTGGTGCTCTGAGTATCACTTTTATTGCATGATGTTGCTCTTGAAAGCAAAGTGGATGACAAAAGTAGATAGGTTCCCTTATTTTTTTAACCAGTTCACTTCTTAGAACCAATCAAGCCAATCACAGCGACTTCTGTTATGTAGCAGAGAGAGGTTACACATAACCTGGAATTGCAACTTCCTGCACAAGCTTCACGCCTGTGCACCTACGTAATGTTGCTATCTGTGTCAATGGGCTTTGACACACCCATGCTCTGCATAGTGACCTTTTTCACAAGCTGACTGTAAAGAAATTAAAATAGACTGTGTGCAGTTCTTCTGGCCTCTTGCATGGGTCAAGAGAAGTTTACAGGCTGCCATCTATCAAGTTCACTTTCTGCAAAGAGGAGCATAGCGCCAGTAGGGAAAGAATGGTGGAAAACATTTAGCAGCAGTTAACTCTAAACATTTAGAGTGCAGTCAATGCATACATTTCAGAACAAATTAAAGGTGTTCTCACAGTATTTGAAGGTCCACTTAAGACTTCCTAGAATCCCTGAAAAATAAACCTAAGTAAATCCAAGGCCACCAGGTGTCTCTGCAATGGGCAGCAGATGTGTAGTGTGTAAAACGTGTCAGGTAGTTTCATAGATTCTATTATATCTGTTCTGTATGTATCACATCATACAGGTGTCTGCAGTTGGTGATATGAACTGAATATATTGTCTTTTCTGAAGAAGCATTTTATGATTTTATGCTAATGCATTCATTTCAGTGCTGGTGTGTTTATGGGGTTTTCTTCTGTGGTGGTGTTTTTTTTCTGATTATACTTTCTGTATTGAAAATATACCATATAAAACCACAAATATACTAAGTGCAGAATGTTAATTACAGAATATGAGCATGATCACTGTGTGACTAGACTGGTGACAGTGAGGAGGCTGAATATTGTAACAGATCAATACAGTGAGCTAAAAATAAGACAGTAACAAATGAGGTAACATTAAAAAAAAAAAAAATCCTCATCTTGATAGATACAGACTCCACATTCCTTTTTGTTTTTTGATGCTTAAACGCTGACTGACGTTTAAGACTTGCATCATGTCCAAGGGAGGAATTTGGTAGTATGACAGACATGTTCTTTGTAACATCACTGAGCTGTTACCCAAGAAGTTACTAATTTGTATTGCGAGCTGTTCTCCTTGTAGGGGCTGTAAGTGCTGTATAGCCAGATATGTTGAACTGGAGAGCACTATTCAATAGAGTGGGAAGTGATTACATTTATCATAACCTCATATTCCTGTGTGAGACAAGTGAAAACATTCCCTCTATCTCTCATGATTAATTTACAGACGTGCAGTATATTTTACCCCTCTAGTAATCAAATTATTTCAGATCTTGCTGTGGGTGAAATTAGATTATGGTCTCTGGAAAGGAGACCACGTTCAGGTTATATGAACTCCAAAATCTTGTTATTTCATCATTTGTGAGTTCTTCAGTTGTGTTTTTAAAAAGAATATTATTTTCCTTTTTTGAATTATGCTTTGAGCAAGAGGTGCAGAGGCTACCACTGTTCTCCATTTCTTAAGTGATGAAACTAATACGTATTTGCAACAATATGAACTGAAGCCTTATCATATAGAGGAGCATATATTGTCCTCCATGCAGAGTCTCAATCAAGCTTAGAAGATTCTTTCTCACTATGTAGACTCTTGTTTACTCTTTTCCAAACAGGAAGTTGCCAGCAAAACCTCTATAAAAGATTAGTAAGGTAAAAATCAGGATGTGAAAACAATTTCAATTTCCTGCTGCATATATCCAGTTATGTGTCAAGTGGTCCTATTTCTTCACAAGTTCTTTGTTTCTCCACTATCTAGTTAGCTTTTTCAGTAGTACAGAAGATAAGAGAAAGAGAATATGATGGATTATGCAGTAACTAGAGAAGTTAATTCATAGCCACTTAAATCTGTGGCTTTAAGAGCTGTTATTCCACTTCTTATCCTTTATTTAGTTCCTACAGAGAATTAAAGGTAGGTGCATAGTTAATAAATTAAATTACAGGTAGCAATCTCTTTCCAGCTGAGAGATTCAATGACTTGAGCAATTAGTCTACTCGTTAGGCTCAAATCATTAAAGCCACAGAGATTCTAACACAGTGCTTGTTAGAAATTCAGAAACTGTGAAAGATTGAGCAATTCTTTTGCCTCTGTTTCAGTAAAGGAATGTAATAAAGTAGAGCTTTTCCTGAGAATTATTAGCAAGTATCTGGGGAGTTTCTTGAAGACCTGCTACTTGACCAATTACATTTGTATCGATGGAGATCAGATGGGATTAATATCTAAAACTACTGATGAAAACAGTTGAGGGGGGGGGGGGGAAGGGGAAAACAAACCAAAAAAACCTTAATGCTTTCAGCTCTTCTGCACCAACTATTGAAGCCTATGGGAAACTGTCTATGAATTGTAGCTAAGAACCTTAGCATACATTTACAGAAGAACTATGATAGCAGTTTCCACTCTCTGCAAAACTGGAGGTAGAATGCAGTTTTTTGTTCACCACTGCACAATCATCAGAGGGACAGGAAGACCTGCAGTTCTTAAAAACAATGTATGAGTTTGTCCAGGAGATCTATTGGCTACAGCTCAGCTATTCATGGCCCTCAAATATTTGTGTGTCTGCTATTGAGATAGCAAAGGGCTGTGTTCCCATAGCACAAATGGGATACAAATATTTTCTGCTACACACAATCCTAATACTGTGGGATTTCCAAGGTCTTTTATAAGCAGGACTCAGTCCTGTGTAAGTTAAATGTAACTGTTCATGCAGATACATAAGCATACAAAAATCTACTTCTTTAGAAGATGAAATTCAGCCTAGTAAGCAGAGAAGACCTAATGCTGAGATGTAACCAAAGAAATAGCCTTGACCTTTTTACAGACCAGAGAGATCTTCTGGATAAAATGGATCTCTCCTAATGAAGGTCTTATACACATCAAGCATGAGAATTACTCCCTCCTTACGGCCAGCAGAGGAATACAGTGAAAGGCAGGAGCTTCTCTGCTGTGCCTTGGGACATGAAATAGCCGAAAGAAAATGGTAGAAGCCTTGTCCTACTAAAAAACAGTGGAGAAAAATCAACAAGGCTTCTCTGAGAAGTAATATTACATGACTGATGTGGGCACCTCATGAAAAATGGAGTGTGTATAAATGAATCTGTGTGTAAGCCAGTGGTGATGCCAGATGATTCTTCTGTTTAAACTAGTAGCTAGTAAATGCAAAATGCTTTCCAAAACCACATTGTGAGGGCTGACTGTCAAAACTATAGCTCGCTTCTTCTTAACAGTTATACTATATCAGCAGGGGGGAAAAAAAAAAAGTATTTTTAACATCCTATGTTCCTCACAGTAAACAAACCTATTCTGGTACTTCTCTCTGCTGTCTATTTTGATTAAAAAGTTGTTTGTTTTTTTTTCCTAGACAGTGTCTTTGGAAATACCATCCATTTCTGAGATGGTACAGTTTTACATATTGCATCAAATAAAGAAGCCATCTTCCTCTGCTTACAGGAAAGGCAGTGAATGGGTTTAATGGTACCTCTTGTACTGAATGATTAAATCCCATTTTTCTACTGTGATTTTTATGCTTCATTATAGGTTTTGCACATCTGTAAAACTGTTTTCCTTCAAATCCCAGTAAACATTTTCCCCCACACCTACAAAGCAGGGCAAATATCAGGATGTCAGTATACTGTAAGTACTTCCTATATTGCTAGCTCTTATTGTCTTGCCAATTTCTTTCGTCTGTTTCCCTTTCTTTCTTTCTCCCATCTTATATAATAAGCTCTATGGGGCAGGAAGTCTCCTTGCAATTGTAGTTCATTCATAAACTAACATACTGAAACCCTGACATACGATTATGAATTACAGACGTGGGTACACTTAATAAAATAATTACCTGTGCAACTTAGCCTGATGTGAAACAGGTCTTGATGCTATGAAGGCTATGTAAAGGGATCTGTGATCAAACAAGATTAGGAAAGTATGAGCAAGATCTCTGAAAATCTAATTGGCGTGTTTTGCTAATATGCTTTAGCGTCTTGTAGTCTGAAGAGGTGCTCTGTTGCCATTTGTAGAAGTCAAAGATTTAAATTTGGTCTTACATCACAGAAATTGAGCCACCTGCATCTGAGCTGTGTATCTGCGCCTTGGTCATGGGATTGCTTATGGGCAACTTTGCTGCTTTTCCCTGTGTTGTCTCAGATGTGACATCAAAGGGGTAAGGAGTAGTCCAGCAGCATTCTAGTGTCATGGCTGTTCAGTTGGGATACTCTTTCAATTTCAGTCATGAAGAGTGGGTTTTTCCAAGTCCTTGTGGGTACTGTAAGGCAGAGGAACAATCCTAGTAGTGGTCTTTTTCATGCACACACAAATTGTACTTGGGAAGTGCAACAGTAATTTCATGCTCCCCCAGGATACATAGAATCTGTCCTTGGGGCAGAGACACAAAACTCTTGTTAACTTTCTGAATTCAGAATATTATAGAATATGGAAGGTAGGTACTGTATGTACAAAGGGGATGTATTAGAAAGGGTACTCCCAGATTAGTTCTGCCTAAGTGAATCTTTGTGGATCACTATAGTATAACGCCTACATTACTCAGAATTTGTTGTAGTTAATATAATCCTTTTCATATAGGAAATAACGTCTGTCCAATCTCCAAAAGAAAGACATTTAACCTGCAACTTGTCTGTCTGGGAAATAGTGCATAGTATAGTTACAGTGCTTGGTCTGCTAATTTCTTTGGGAATGGACACATGAAAAAAGAAAAAGTATATGGCAAGTGATCTGAAAGACAAAGGAATAGGCATTTCAGAGGGTTTCTGACTCAAGTTAGCTGTATAGTGGTCTTTTTGTTCGTTTTTTAACACTTAAGCCACACCACAATGCATTTCGGAGCCATTGCAACTGCAGTTCAAAACTCAAAGAAAGAAAATAAACTGTGAATGGGTTAAAAAAGTTCTTAACTCATGCCAAGAATTTTAGGGGTGAGATTCACTTTTTGCTTGTTTTTTCTTCCTCCATCAGCATGAGAGATTGCATTTTATAACTTCTATGCTTAATTTGTATCGAAGAACTCTGTAGAGACTTACCTCCATTCTAGGTTATGAGAAAGTCATCATCTTCTCTGGGGTAAGGAGGTTTTGGATATAGTATCCAAAAGACTGTTACAGGTTTGACACTTGCAAGCTTAGGCTTTTTAGACAATGCATTTAGCACTACCAACAAAAGCAGGTTTCCACCTCTGCCATGCAGTTTCTCATAGTGCTGGTAGCCAGGTTGTACCGAATGAGCCACGTTGGAAAAAAAAAATTGCATGGTGAAAGGACTGTGTTATGGCTTCACTAAACACCAGGTTGTAAGAAAGATACAAAATCAGAAAGCTACAAATATGAATGAAATTTAAAATAGTTTTGAGGATTTATTATAAACATGTACACGCTTTAGAAGGCCTCTGGCACTAAAAAGCCCCAATGCCTATCCTCTAACTAAATTAAATTCATTTCCATTAGAATTCAGCAGATGCAGCAGCCCTGTTTTCATTCCCGGGGGTACTTTCTCCTTGGTAGCAATGCCAGATACCCTTTTGCTTTTTTAATGTCTGCCTGTTAGGCAGCAATCCAGAAGGCGACAATAATACTGAGAGAAAAGGAAAGGCTCACTGTAAATAGCAGTTAAAAAAGAGGAAAAGGTTCAAGCGATCATTGGTTAAAGCAGTTTCTTAATAGTCTTCCTAGATAAAAAGAAAAAGCAACATCTGCCACTCTGAAAAACAGTGCACAATTATCAAAGTTGAGCCTAATGGAGTAGATATTGCAAAAGGATACAAAATAGTCGAAATTAAATTGGAAATGAGGAGAGGTAGCAGATGTACTAGTTATTTCCTGTATCCATGAGTACAGTAAAATATTTCTTCTCAGTAAACAAAAAATTACTTTGGATGCAGCCCTATAGGAACTCTGCAGTCACTGATGGGAGTTTTGATAAGGTTAATTAGTTGGATTTTCCATATGAATTACAATTCCTTTCTAAAACTCAGTTTTCCTGCTGCTTTGATGTGCAGCTGGAGAAGATGCTGCTTTGGTTAGTTACCAGGACAGGTCACATCCCAGGGCTACCCACTGTAGTTACAGGAGTTGTTTATTAGAAGCTCACAGATGAAACTTATTAGTTGTGGAAATTGTCTGGTTTTAGGTTTAAAGGGACAGACATGTTTGGTGAAACTACTGCAGTCCATTTCTTGAGAACTGGTCCCCAAATAGAGTGATCTGGGGTCACAGAGGGGTTGATTTGTTTTTATTGCTATGGCAGTAGCTTTCCCTAGCACACATCCAAAATTCCTACATATGTAGGATGGCCAACAGCAACAACAGCTCTGCAGCAAGAAATGCCCCCATTGTGGAGTTTATGATCTCCTGAACAAACCAGGGATTTTGTCCATTAGCACCCTCCTCAGACTTCCTTTTTTAAGGGAGAATGGGTTGCAGTAGGGAGAGGCCTGCAACAGTCTTAGCTTGACATGATATACTTTCAATTGCATATTATTTAAGAAACAAGATGGTGATATGGTAGGCTTTCCTAATGCTGTATATAAGGCTGTGCAGGCATACAATATTTCATAATGTCTTGAAGTGCTTCCCTGGGGTGTGCCTCTTGGAATTCAGTCCTAGCGTGCAGGGTACATGTGGCAATGGATGCACTGTGCAATGCTTCTCTTTATCCCCACAGGGCTAGCAGGGTAGGATTCGTTCCAGAATTATTACAAAGGATGTGTATTTCGCTGTGTTCAAATATGGCACTTATTTTCTTTCATTTCAAGAGAAATAAACTTCTAAGCAGTATCACAAGTGAATACAGGCAAAGCTAGCACAAGATTTCTGTTTAACATCTTATTGAAAGTTGTTACCGTGTCACCCAAAAATACTTTTGGAAGATGATATCTTTATGCAGCTGACAAGCTATAAATTCTCTCAGGCAGCTCTGTGAATGTATGATCTTCCCATGAGCTTTTCATTTTAAGCAAATGCATAAAATAATCAAAACAAGTTAGGATGTATTTTTAGCTATCTAAGAGTAGATACATAACTTTGGGCTTACTTTTCTATGTGTGTTTAATCTTCAGTGAATGAAGGCTAATCACTAAGAAAAATTTATTTCACTCTAATCAGGAATGTCCTCTCCACATAACAGGAAAAAAAAAAAAAAAAGGAAAATAGTAACCATAAATTAGTACAGAAAATTACAGTGACAATATTTATGTTCGGTGTCAGCATACCTATTAGGATGGCTAACCTATTTTTGCCACCTTTGAATTATTCTGTTGCAAACCAGACTGGGTTTTTTTATGTTTTTTTTAATTATTATTATTTGCTTGATTTTTTTTTTTTTCTTTTTTTCTTATTCTTCTGAGACCATGGATAACACTACTTTAGTAAGCTCAGTGAGTAAAATGAAGGCTGTGTCTCAAAAGCCTCCCTGTGTGGTACTGGCAGAGGAGAAGAGCTGAAAGCAAGAGGTGCTATGATGGTAAATGATATCACAGTAGCAAGAAAAATCACATTTGCAATATAAAATAGGCACACATATAAAAGTACATTATAATGCCTCAAGCTTTATCTGTACTCAGGTGTGAAAAACAGAATATTGTCTCTTGTAATTTTCCCTCTTCTCTGGTAAATCAGAAGCGTCAGGGATAAAGCCCATAATCAGATTTGGTTGTGGGTGACAGCTTCTTTGGTGAGCCCCGCAGTTTTATAACCCTCATTATGCTCTGTGGTGTTTGCTCAGACCAAATTCCCAGCAAAATGAAAAGGAATGCTGCTGCATGACAAAGGATACCTCATACTCAATATCCTGACTTTGTACTGCTTCCAGAACCTGATGTAAGGTGTTATATTTAGCCAGTGCATGACTTGCTGATGTATTTCTGGTGATGTGACATTCTTGAGAACGATAATGACTCTAAATACATTTTAAACATGAACAGGAATGGGAATAAAGCAGACTGTTACCATAATGTATGTTCTTGCAGCACTTATGCCTTGATGACCATCTTAAGTATGCTGAAGAAATGTTATGGAGGAAAACCAAACCTCCCTAATCTTCCTTCATTTAAAGCTGAATGCAAACCTTGCTTCTTTGTCCAAGCCTGCCCACAGTAGTGCTCTCATTCTGACTGATTCATGCAGAAAATGAAAAACAGGAGACTTTTTGTCCCTATTTGTATGGTTAGAGGAAGATGGGGACGGAGAGGTAGGGGGGAAGGGTGGAAGTATGACCATCGCTTTGTAGGTATTTTCATAATACTCTTATTCTGACAAATGTTTGTGACTGTGCTCAGTCATGGGCCTGAGTACAGTCAATAAGTAAGAGCTGAACAGGAACAATGAAACATTCATACATACTGTGAGAGCTAGAACAGTAGGAGGTGGTAAACGTGGCAGGATCTGAGCAAGGTGTTAATCATGTGCCTTGGGAGATTTGTCCAAGTATAGAAATGGGGATTGTGTTTTCTTATCAGAAAACTTGAAGAGCAGCCATGAGCTTCTGTCAGACTTATTTTACAAAAACAGAAAAAGAATTTGTAAGCAAGGAAAGTGATGCCACTCTCCTTTTTTCCTCCAGTATGTTCAAGGAAACCATTTCTTGAATAAATAGGCTTATGCCAAAGATGCACCTATGTCCTACACGAGTCACCTCCTGATAGAAATATTGCAGGAAGGCTCTAAATGTTGGCTGTTTGCCTGAATGACAAATAACAATGCAACAAAATATATTAAAATTTACACGGTTACTACCTTGGCACAGGATTGAGTACCTCCTGGAAAACTAACTTATGTGTGCTAGCTAAAAATGTTCACATATATTATTTGTTCTGCTGAGTTTGGATCAGAACATTTTATATCACATTTAAGCTCTAGCCAGTGGTTGATTATCTGTGTATGTTGTGTCAAACCGATTCAGATCGAGTAATAGTCCCTGACATATGCAGATTTTTTTTTTAAATCATTTTTTAGTAGATGACTTATTTTGTGTATTGTTTCTAATAGCATACCTACTATTGCCCAGTTAAATTGTTCTTCAGATCATGGTATAAGATGGATTTGTTCCTCCCAGGCATAACCTCCCCAAAACCTTGCCAATGCCTTCATGTCTTGATTAACCTTATTAAGGACATTCATATTCCAAAACGTTACTATGTGTTTTACGTTATTTTAAAATCACTTCATCTTGTAATTTTCTTATTGAATCACTAAACAGATAGGAATTTATTTCTGTGCAGTTTTGTGTGCTACATGCCCACAAAAATTTCATGACGTTAAGCCATTTGCACTGTTAAAAAAATTATACATTTCATTCTTTACTCGGGAGGAGTCAAATGAAGACTGCATATTTAAATATGTAAGAACTGGGTAATTCAGGAGATTTTAATTGGTTTAAAGGCTTTTTAAATTTAGTTAAGCAGTTGTAATGTAAAACAGGACGGTGCTGACTGGAACTATGTTTTGTCTAATGACTACTTATGGACTCTTGGAAAAGAACCTGATGGTCTTAAGTTCCTCTTTGGATTCATACTGGTTCTCAGGCGGACAGTGCTTGTGTTGGCTCAATGTGCTGCTACTTTTGTCTTGAAAATCAGAGCCTGTTGTTCTAAAACAGAATATAGATGAATTACTTCAGCCATGTTGGCAGACAATCACTTGCTTCCCTTCTAAAATAGCAAGGTAATAATTGTCTAGAGATATGATGATCACAAATACTTTTGTGGATCTCTGTGACACATCAGAGTTGCTAGATAGCCTAAAATTAGTTGATAGATTTTAAAAATATTTTCTAAATAAATACTACATATAGAAAAAATATGTGCAAACTAGTTTCACGTTTTCTAAATGCTAGGATATCTACAAATTGTCAAGCTGCTGGCTAATATCAGGATGAAGCTGTGGTAAAAGACAAGTCTTATACCAACTACACTTGCTTCTGAAGAGTGAGTAGATCTGTTGTTCTCTGAATTCTACAGTTCTAAAAATACTTCTGTAGTATACTTCTGTGTGTATATTATCTAAAGAGTAACAAGGCACCGTTTCTCCTCAAGAAAAACTTCTTTAAAAGCACTTAACATTTTTTTCCCATTAAAGGTTTTCATTTTTTTTTTGTCTCCCTAATACTGTCCCTATTGCAAAACCAAAAATTGTTTCCTCTTCCCTCAGTCTTTCTACAGAACCTATCTTCTGTCTCTTCTTTCAATTTCAGCCTCCTATAAATTCTGAAAGTGGTCATAAGTGGTAAATAAACCAAATTAATAAAATCTAAAATAAATAAATAAGTAAATAAATAAAAATGTTTTTCTCTAAAAAAAATAACTGGCATCAGTGAAATCAGTCAATTATTATTAAGGACAGAAAGTCAGTGGTATTTTTTCAGATTGTCTTTTAAATATTTGAACACTTTGTGCATAGCTGCATAGTAATTAATAATAGACTATAACATGCATTTTCTATGAGGATATCCAATGAAGTCAGCTGGTACATCAGGACTGCCAAATCCAACTAGTCTACCATAACATTACTTCTAAAATGAAATATTTATTATATAAAATATTAAGTTTGGGATTTTATTCATTTACCTTCTAAAACTTCAGCTTCTACTTCGGAAGGTTTTGCTTGTTCCCTTTCTCTGGTGAGATCAAACCTGAGGGATTCTGTCAAATGCCACAGACGTTAGAGACAGCCCTGCAGGGAAAAAGAAAAAAAGGGCTTTATGTCATGTTAAGTACTCATCAATGCAGTTACAGGAGTCAGCAATACTGTCTGTGTCTGTACAGATGTGTGTGTATATATATGTATGAAACTTTGCAGGTTAGGAGTAGGATATCATTCATACTTCAGAGAATGTGTGCTTTCTTACAAATCAGATTTTGTTTAATAATACATGTGAAAATCTTAAGCGGATCCTCAAATTGCTTTCTTGTGGATTCCTGTCAGTTCAAAATGGTGCCACTATACAAAATGTGTGATCTAAACATACAAAACAGATATCAGGGTTGAGAAAAACAATCTTACTTTTTTGGGTAATGGAACTGCTCTAAGTAGCTCTGCTATTCTTCTGCCTGGGAATACAGATGTTTTGCAGCCTGTGAAATGAAGATTTAAAAAAGTAGGTAAATTAATACCTAAGTATTTAAGTAACTGATTTTCCATCTTAATCAATAGTATCACCTCTAGGACTCTCCTGAATGTTTGAGATAAAATGTGAAGGTTTGTAATTTTCCCTTCTGTGATACTGGGAAATTATGGACAGTAGAAATCCTTACAGTGCATTCACTGTGCTAATATATATGAGGAATACATTAGTTGGTCAGAAAAAAAGAAGGTAAAAATATTTTTTCTTCTATTTTTGTAAATAGAACATTTTTCAGATGAACAATGCATATTTCTCATGAAATTATACTATATTTATTACTTCTATAAATGGTTATCTTAGATTTCCTTTTATCATTTGCGTAATCACTAACTTGTAATTAGCACACACTGTTACCTTTGGATACTTCTCCAACACAAGTCTCAAAATAGTTGTATTTTGATGGACCTGTGTATTCATTTTCCTTAAAGACTAAATGTTCTCATTTCATACCAAAAGAAGTAGTCAAAATAGGATATTCAGAACTTTGTAAAAGATTATACTTCATTACTTTTAGAGACTCTAAGATGCTGCAAAAAGAAAATTCATTTCAGCATGTATATTTTTGCTGGCTTCAATGATAGTACACATGGACTTAGATAAGGGTTTATTTGTGGATGCTTTGCTTAGGACTTAGGCACTTAGCTGCCATGATCAAATGTTACTATGAATGCTCAGAAGCAGTACTTCTGCCTGAGAAACCAGATCCAGCCACAAAATCTGAGTATCCAGTTCAGCAACCATTGGCAATCATATTTCTCAGTCTCAAGAGAATGCTACAATACATTGCTAGTCCACGGTCATCTGGAGATCTGGCAGTTGTTGGTGGCTGCTTTCATTCTTGAAACAAAGAATGAGGTTTACAGAAATGTAAAATATAACTAATAACCTAAATAGCACTTCACATCTTCAGAAATGAAAGGGGGAAAATTGCTTGTATGTTCACTGAAGCATTTCAAGAATGCGCTAAATTTATAATGGGACACTTAAGTTATATATGTTGAGAAACAGTGGAATGCTAAAGACAGATAAACACTATAATAGGTTTTAGAAGGCAAGTTTTAATATTTCAACTGTAGGAGTTTTTTACGACCTGTTTAGACAAACATTGGCTAGAAATAATGAAGGCACAGATGATTCTACCTTGGAACAGAAAGGTGGCTTATATGACCTTTTGAAATGTTTTTACCCTGATTTCCTACTGTGATGGGGCCTCTGTGGTGTTGCTATGGGGTCTGTTCCAGTAAGCTGGACACATTTCAGAGCTGAGGTTGCCAAGAGCAAAGTTAGAGGATGCTGTGGTAAAGAAAGAGGTAGGGAAAAATCCAGTTTCACTGCTCAAGGAACAAGTTTCTACTCTTTGAAAGGCAAATGCTTATAGCTATGCATTGATTTGATATAGGATTGTGAGACTGTACCGATATTTGTTTTTTTCATATGCAAAAAGTCAGTGCAGATTTGCAGAATCAAAGCCTTAATCATAGATATATTTTGTAGTAAACCACGCAGATTGCTGCAAACGATAAGCACTGTGGTTCTCCTACCTAAAAATACTGGCTGCTACTGCTATAGAGGTTTTCTCCTTGTTATCTAAAGAACACAACTTTCTTTGAAGTTTCCATTACTGAATAGACTTCTCTATGTCTATACTGAAATCAAAGGTTTAAAAAAAAACACCTTTAATACTGATAACACGATGCTTCAGGAACATATCCTTCCACAACAAGAATAATACTCTGCTTAATCAGAATGCATTTCCTTAAGTATTCAGGAAGACAACTACAGGTTGGCAGTCACTGCCACTTGCATAGTGCCTCATGAATACTTAAGGAGAAAGCTCAGTAACCACTGCGAAGTTACAACTGGGCAGAGAAAAAGTGTGCGTAAGGAAGTTTTGCTTCTGTACCAGGTGTTCTTCGGCAATAGATAATTGGTATTATTTACAGTTGGGAAGATTCTTCAATAGCGGGTTTGATGCATACCTTACTGCATCTCTGTGGTGATGCACGTTGAAGGCACCTTCTCCAAAGTAATCCTAACAATCTTTGAACTAAGGGCAGAATTGGCATATTCAACATGGGAATGTGAGACAAAGAAGTGCTTTCTGGTCACCAGCAGGAATGAGTAGGATAGCAAGAACCATCTGGGTAACAAATTAAACTAGCCCAGAATCTGCTTTGGTGGCTAAAAGAAATATTTTCTGTGTCTATATGTATGTATACATATGTATGTATGTTTGCCATCCTAAATATTTTACTGGAAGTAAGATAAACAACGGCTCTCCTCTGGCAAACCGCTGAATACCATCAGCAGACAACCAATCCAGCCCTGCGTATGTAAGCACGCTCACAATTACACGATTCCCTTCAGCTGAAGCGCTGCAGTTACATACGCAGTTGGAGCGGGGCCGGCCCGGGCTGCGTTATGCAAGGGCGGTGAGGGGAGGAGGCGGTGGTGCGGCCGTTACCGGGAGCGGCGGGAGGGACGGGCTCCGGCTGCGGGCGTTCTCCTTTCTCGGCGCATGGAGAGCCGTCCTGCCGGAGCCCGGGTGGAACGCAGGGGCCGTGACGCCGCAGATGCCGTTGCGCCAAAACGATCGCCTCCAGCCCGGCAGCGCTCCCCCTGAGCGGGGCGGGCGGGCCGAGGGCCCGGCCCGGAGCGCCGCGTGCCCGTCCTTCGCGGCGCCGCTCCGCGCTCGCGCTCCCTCAGCGGAGCCGGGTGGCCGCGACGGGGCTCCGGCGGCGGTACAGGTGAGAGGCGGGCCCGGGCCGAGGAAGGGAGCGCGGAGGGGTCGGCCGGCCGGCGGGGGCGAACGGCCCTGGGGCCGAGCCCGGCGCCGCCCCGCGGAGAGGCGCGGCCGGAGGAGCGCGGCCTTTGTTCCCCGCGCCGGCGGCGGGGCGGCCAGGCCCGCGCGCGCTGCTGCCGGGTGCGCGTGCGCGGGGGCGCTGCTGGCCGCGCGCCGCCGCCGCCCGCCCGCTTCGGGAGCGCGCGCGGCAGGCAGGAGAGCTCCGCCGCAGCCGGCGCGCCCCCGCGGCGGCGTCTCCTCGGCCGGCAGGCGGGAGGGAGCGAGGCAGGGAGCGCGCGGGCGGGTCGGGCCGGGCACCCAGCGTCTCGCCGAGCGCCGCGCGGCACGTCGCCCCGCAGCCGCGCGCCATCGGGGAGCCAGGCCGACCGAGCGAGGTCCTCCCGGCCCGGCGCCCGCAGGTGAGCGCCTCGCGGAACGCGGCCCGGCGGTCTCGGCGCCTCGCCCTGAGAGCCCCCGCGTCGGCGCCGAGGGGCCGCGGGCCGCCGCCCGGGGAAGGCCCAGGCGCCGCCTCGGGGACGGCGCGGCGGTCTCCGGGGAGACTCGGGACGAGGCCCCGGCGCGGCCTAAGCGCGGCCGGTTTTCTGCTCGCGGCCGGGCCGAGAGGCGGCCTCGACCTGGGCGCCGAGGCGCGGTGGGGCCTCCGCGGCCGGGTCCGCCGGGTCCCCGAGGGGAAGGGGGGCAGCTGCCGGGCGGTGCCGCCGAGCTATCGTGCGCCGGGCGCGGGCCCTGTCCGGATCCGGCTCGGGGCCTGCCGCGAGGCCTGCGCCGCTCGGCCGTGGGGCCGCCTGCCCCTTTGTGGGCCCGGCCCCGCCGCCGCGCTTTGTGCGAGCCGGGCGACGCGCGCCGAAGGTCAGCTGGGCCGCGGCGGCGGGGGGAGCGCGGGAGCGGTGTGGGGACCGGGAGGCGGCTGTGCGGGAGGCATGGGCGGCTGCGTGCCCCTGCCGTTCAGGTCCTGCGGGAGCAGCGCGTGGGGCACATTCTCGCTTAGCTCTACACGTTTAAAAGGCTGGAAACCTTCAGTTCTTTCCCTTTTCTACTCTTAATTATCGTAGTCTTAAAACACGGGGAACAGCACCACGTATTGTAGGAGATGTTACTTGAGAGGAAGAAGCGAGTGATTATTCCAGTGGTGAACTGGTGGCACCTTTGAGTAATTTGAGTTCACAGTTTGTAACAACTGTAAATGTATTTCTTAATATTCTCTCTTCGGTCTTTATTTCAACTGGTCTTGGTGAGCGCTAGCTCTTTTTCGTAATGAGGGATTTGCTTCAGTGTTAAATAGGTAAAGTGGCTTTAATTTTCTTGAGGTGCACGAGTGGTTTTTAGGAAGGCTCATAGCAAATTGCAGTAGGTCAGGAAGGACGTGGGATGTTCCACGCACAGGACGTAGTTTCAGTTGTCTGTTTATCTCCCTCCTAAACTCAGAGGCCAGCACTGCACATTCCAGAGGGGGAGGAAGACAGAAGGGACTCTTCTCAACCCTGAGTTCCTCTGGCTGATCTTTCAGAACACTTGAGGTGCTGCAGAACAGGTAGACTAATGCTGGGGCTGGTACTTAAAATTCAGATCTCTGGGCTGGCTGGCTGCTGCAGAAAAGTACGCCTGCTTGAAGAATAAATTACATTGTATCTGTTTCTATCACTTGCTCTATGCTGTAATATTGACGTTGAAATTGAGTGCTGGAAATGATAATTGCATGAAGTTCAATGGAAACGGATGTTCTTAATTACCTTCAGCATTTTTACAGTAAGGAAAAGTTATGCAGGAAGGCACAAGGTTAAGAATAATCTCTTGTATGCTTTTTGGAGTCTGTTGTGACCCACAAATTGTAAAAGATGAAATAATGAGCGTTTTCATCCTGAAAGCGCGTCATGACGGAGTATCTCGTTAATTAATCTATATTTACGTTGGTAAGGTTCTAATGCTGTAGTCTTATTAGACTGTACTACGAGTTAGTTAGCTCTGAAATCCAGTGGCTCCAGCTAAGTAGGTGTGAACTAAGGAAAGTAAATATTTTAAATAGCATAAGTATTTTCTGTGCTTAGGTGTGAGTATTGTTGCTGCTGTCTGCTCAGTGCGAACGGAGAAAGGAGTCTACTTGGATGTCAAGGACACAGGCTCCCAGGCAAGGGAGGGGGGAGCATGAGTGAGTGTATGTCAGAAGCAAATCCTGCTGGTCTGAACGCTCGAAGAAATCAGGCAGAATAGTTTTAAGAGCTCTGGTCTTCACACAAAATATACTGGAAAACTGGATATTCGGTTCTTATGAGAAACACGATGTTCTTAAGTTAGAAGAGTTTTGTTTTATTTTTCTGCTTGTAATAGCATTTCTAGTTTTTAACTGCTAGCTTTAAAAGTTGGGCAAAGTTTTGCCAAGTAGAATATCACTGTGTATGTTGCTTTAGCAGTTGTCTCATTTTTGGAAGCAGAGCTGAACCACAGTAATCAAGGTGAATCTATGGAGGCAGAAATTCTGAGCGCACATAAGGAACTAACTCATTTACTGAGCTGTGTTGCACCTTTGCAGTCTGTGGGTGCTCAGGGTGAAGACTGTTTCCCGCAGTTGTCTGTAGAGTTACCCGAATCCCTCACTGTTGCACCTCAGCACAGGTAGTGCTTCATAGAAACGGGAAGCATAGGAGGCCAGTCTCAGTGAAGTGCACTGTGAAGACACTGTCAAGCTCTAGTCCATCTCAGCTATTGCTTAAGGCTCAAAGCTTAGCTTTTCTTCTCTGAGGTGAACATTTAGGAGATGGCTTTTAATTGATTGAATGTTTTTTTTTTTAATTGTTTTTCTGTTGTTTTTGTTTTTTTTTTTTAAAGGAAAATTATCGTTAAGAAAAGTGAAAACTAGCTACGTGGGAAAAAAAAGAACAGTAGGAGATCTCCCTTTTGGGAAGAAATACACTAGAAGTAGAGGCATCTTTTCTTCAGTGAAATGTTTTCCGTTGTTTGTTTTATTAATAAGAATCCTTGGAGGTAGTTTGCACTGTCTCAGAATGTATGTGCCGTTAATATCTTCAGCAGCATCAGCACAGCGTCATGGGAGAAAAGCAGTTATGGTCTGTGCTTTCTGTTACAGTATTGCACTGTGAACTAGCAGTGGAGAGATGCGTATAAATGCTACATGCTCACTGCACATGGCAGGTTTTATGGAGTTTTTCCTGTTAGTTCTCAGTTGTTCTTAACAAATCTTCCCAAGTGCTAACTTGAGGTTGTTGGTTTGGGTTTTTTTTACCACGCTATTGAGTGTTCAGATGCTAGCTATGCTAGGAAAGGAAAACAAAACCTGACAGTAATGCTCCATTAATACTCTTAAGTTTTATGCCATGTTTCATCTAAAAAAGAGAAAAATATAAACACATACACATTCTAGTTCTAATCCACAGTACATGCTATGCTTCTGTAATGTTCTGGACAACTATTTCGAATATATTCCTGCTTGAGTTAATCTATAAAAATGGTGATTTTTTTGTGTTATTACAGGAATAATGAGAGATTTGGTTACTAATACCCCAGTGCTCTAATCAGATAAAGAGCTAGATGATTACAATTAACCGAATGGTGCATTTCTGATTGTGACTTGCTTCTCTTTGTAGAAGCATGGCACTGAGAATTCAGTATGGAAGCTGAGATTGTCTGTTTTCAGTAGGAAATAAAACATTTGAATGGTGACAATTGTCTTTGTCCTTCTGCATCCGGAAATGCGTTTATAAAATTGCTATGAATATTTTCCTGCAGGGAAATGGATTTAGAAAGAACAGGAAATCCATTTGCAGACATTTGTTGACTGTTTCCTTTTTTGTTTGCCTTATCTAGAAGCAGTTGTGTATCTTTTCTTGTAACAGTTTGATGACCTTACTGAGATGCTAAGAAAAGCGGAGCATAATAATGTCTGTTGTTCCAAGTAGCCATCAGCTCCTTTAAAGTGAAGCAGCAATTCTTGAACTTTGGTGTCTATGCTATGAAGCTTTTAAGTTCATGTTTTGATGTTCTTTCCTACGTTTCTCACATGTAGTACGAAGCAGAGCAAAATTTCATTTAGTCTTTGATGAAAGACAGCAGTGGCTTTTCAGTGTTTGTGTTTGTAGTTTGAATGCTGTCAAGGGGGAGAATGTAGAATGCTGCAGTTTTAAGAGTTGTTCTCAAACACATGTTCAGATGAAACGTTGAAGGAAAATTGTATGTTACATTTTACTAATGTACAAATTGTCAAAAGATTGAAAAGGTTTACGTGGAGAAGAAGTATTTCAAAACAGCTTAGTGTTAAATTAGGGAAGAGAAAGCTTGAAAATAAATTCATTTATGTAAAGATTGCTAGAGCTGATGTTTAGCTTAGAAATGCAAGTGTATATAAAGTCATCTCTTGTTTGTTATAGAACTTTCATGGGAAAAAAAAGTTCTATGTTTTCTATACCTGCTAAGGGGTTGATAACTGAAATACTAGGATTATAAATGTTGTAAATCTTAGTCTGTTTCTTTATGCCAAAATGTGATGTGTACACTGGTTTGAAGTGGATTTTAAAAGTGATTTTTCTAATAGAGAGCTTTATTTCCAAATGACGTGATTTGTTGCTGTTAACACCTCAGTTTTAGAAAAGAAGTAACAGAAGATGTAGCCCCAAGCAAGTTGTAGTATGCTGAGAGTAGGTTTCTGGGCTACTGAAGACAACTTCTGCTCAGGCTACCAGTGGTGACACCAATGTTAGCACTTCAGTGAAGCTGGCACCAGCGTGAACGTGCAGTGGGGCTGTTTCAGTTCCAGGTTCAGGAGAAAACTAATCACCTGTGAGGAATGGGCAACTATTATCTGGTTCACTTCCCAGAATAGCCTCCTGCATCGTAACGTAAGAGCAAGAGCTGCTGCAAGAGAGGTCATCCCCTCTTGTAGGAGAGCTTGGGATCAGTGGAAGTGCAGACTTACAGCTCAGAGTCTTGCCCTCCCACTGCCAGCTCATTTTTGATGTCTTCCTTGCACCAGTGTAAGCACTCGTGTAGTTGTGCAAGGCTGATTTTGCTGAATGCATTACCTTAAACAGAGAGAAACTGAATGGGTACAAGGCAGCACAGCTTCCTTTTTGTTTGTTGTAGGAATGGTGGGACTGCACTCTGGCACACCATGTACACGTGCCTGGAGTCCTGCAGCGCAGATCTGACGGATTGTTCTTTGTACTGTAGATAAATCATTTTCTTCAGTTGTTTGTAATGGTATCTGAAGGCTCTTCAGGAACAGTGAGCAGTTCTTAGAAGTGCTATTAAAATATTTAAGAGCCCTTAAAACGTGTAATATTGCTACTTGCTCTTTGAAAAATAGTACCTATAGCTTACTGTATCAGCTCAGCACCAGTACCTTAGTCTCCTCCAGTCTGTGAAAATGGACTCTCCTCTCCTCTCCTCTCCTCTCCTCTCCTCTCCTCTCCTCTCCTCTCCTCTCCTCTCCTCTCCTCTCCTCTCCTCTCCTCTCCTCTCCTCTCCTCTCCTCTCCTCTCCTCTCCTCTCCTCTCCTCTCCTCTCCTCTCCTCTCCTCTCCTCCTGTCTTAGGATCAGATATCTTAATTGTCATGATTTTCTTGATTTAATTAGTGTTGTTCTGGAAATCACATTTGAAACACATATTTCTATATACATTCGTCTATTGATGCATATATAACCCCATTTTTAAGGATAAACTCCTAGTTAAAGCCAGTTTTTAAATCGATGTGAAGTAGTTCAATTTTGCATAGAGATATGCCTAAAGTCTTGGTCTTTGCCCTCTGCTTCTGTGCATGTGCAGTTGTCTTCTGGTAAAAGCAATGAAAATCTTCTCAACCGATCCCTTGATTACTGAATTGTTTATTTTGAAGTATACATAAACCTGTATACATGTGTATAAATCATAAGGGTTATGAGTTCCATGTGCAGAATTTTCTTTCCCCCCTTTTTGGAGCACAGAAGAGTTAACACAGTTGAGACGTTTGCGTATGCCTCGTCCCCACACGGCTGATATCTGTGATTATGCAAGTGTGCCCAGGGTGTAATTGAAGACTGGTTGCACAGGTGTGACGGGGGAAGATTTGGCTGGCAGATGTTGATGGTGTACTGTAAAATTTTAGTTTGGCTTTATGTTAGGTCAAGTACAACCATGTAAAATAGATAGTTTACAAATAAAAGCAGGCACTTCATAACAGAAGTTGAGATGGATGTTTGTTTAAAACGGCACCTGTAAAGCAGTAATTTTAAGAGCATTTCTGTGTGTGTTAAAATATCTGCTGTCCTAAACTGCTTTATTTTAAACCAGCTGATCAGTTTAAAGAATAAGTATTGTTCTTTGTGCAAATAGAATTCTTCCAGGTACATACAGATTCTGCTCTGCTAAAGGATTGAGTGGGAGGACATAAGTATTTCATGAGAGCTGTTCCTTAATATGCATAGGAGGAAATAGAGTTGCGTGTGAAACTTTCGTTGTTTTCTAATTTTGAGTGCTTGATTATCCAACCTAAAGCCTTTCTTTTTTTCTTTGTAACACTCCAATAAAATAAAAAGGTTACAAAATACTGAAGTTTACAGTTAAATTTTAGGTAGTGAGTCATTGTTAGGATTTGATGTTCCAGATTCAGCATTGCAACGTAAAGTTTTGATTTAACCATGTGACAGAAGGGAGGGACAATACTTTGCAGAGAAGGGTGTAGTAATGTTTGGATCTAGAAAGTACTGAGGGAGCACTGAAGTGGCAGAAAGGTATACTTGCACCTGTTGTTTCCCAAGCATTTGTAATGGCTTGTGGTTTATTTTCTGGCACAGTCTCGGCCTGACTTCAGAGAGATTATGGCTGGATTTTAATTTTGTATGCTGTGAAGCATTTCCCAGGCGATACAAATGAGTGAAATTGCATATTTTATTCATATTTTTGATAAACCTGAACAAATTAATAGTGATAAAAGAAAATATAGATCTCTGGTCTGAGAGCTATTGTTCTGCTGAATATGAATTGCTAGCTTCAAAACCTGGGTTATTCACCTTGGATCTTCAGAGAGAACGTTGAGAGAACTTTTTTTGGTAATAGAGGGATTCCTCCAAAGAGAGGTTTCTATTACTGGCTTTCCATAAAATGTCAGTGTGGAGTTGGTGGAAGAAGAGGGTCTTCAGATTAGATAAAGTCAGTGAGAAGGATGTTGCAAATGCCTCATTTCCCTAATTTGTCTCTCTGATGTAGAAAATGCTGGGCTTGAAAGAAGGCAGTTATCCATGTGTGAGCAGGACTTGGATCATCCTTGGAAAGTAATCAGTGATTGCAGTCTGACTATTGCTGGATTAGGATTGAGATATTGAAATAGTTTAACGTAATGTCATTCAGCATGTCATGACATTTAGTTACTGCTGACTGTAAGTAAATTTAAAAAGGGTCTGTGGAGTTAATTTAGTATCCTTCTCATGTTAATTCATTACCTTCTGCATTTTTGTCTGAGACTTGCAGCTACACACAGTGCTTTAAAGGCAGGGAAGTAGATGCCTGCAGTGACTCAGACACTTGTGATGGAGCAGGAACTAACCCCAGGTCTGCCACGAATATCCCACGCCACAGACTGCTCAGTACCACTAATTCTACTTTTCACATCTCAAGGAATGCTGAAACTTCTTGTGGAACGTGGTGGTCTGTAGAGTCAGCAATGCACAGCATTTCTGGTTGCCGTGCCTGAGGTTGATAAGACAGACTGAAAAGTGCTTTTGTTTGTGAGATAAAGCCATGTACTCAAGCTAGTGTTTCCTGGAAAGTGTGTTCTGAAGAAATAAGGAATGTGGAGTTGGTGCTCTGTGCAGAAATAGGACCATGTAAACTTATCAATAACCAAGTTTAAGAATGCAGGTAGCATTGTAATAACAATTAAAAACAAGATTTTAAGTGGTGAAAGTTGAATCCTTATGCTACAGTACAACAGGAGCAGTTGACTCAGAACTAATGAGCAGAGACCAAATAAGTCACTTAAACAGTTTTGGGTTTAGTGGAGACATATGTACTTCAAAGAATGGATGCTAGTAATACAGGGCATGTAGAAAATGGGAATTTAAGGAAATGAAGTACTGAAAAGTTTTAAACAATCATTTATAGTATGAACATTTTGTTTCAAAAATGTAGAAATGCCCATTTTAAGAATATGGACTGGTTTCTTTCTTAAAATTGTATCCCATTTGTGTGTGGTGTGAGAGAGAAAATGAGGACATTGTCTTGCTGTCATTCTTCTAAATGTTCTCATTCCAGCTCACATCAGGAGATTAAATACCTGAACTGGAAAAGGGACAGTTGGATATCTATTTTATAGGAAGGAATCAGATCTGTGAATTGTACTGTTACGCTTTCAGTGCTACAGCTGTGGGGTTGTAATTGAAACCCACACACTGTGGTACATCTGTGTTTGACATACCTTGTGGCAGAAAGGTCTCCGTGCCCTCCCGAACACGGTCACCCAGGCAGGTTACCCATTCTTCACACGTCTCCACTGGGTTCCATTGTTCAGCCCTGTGTACAGGAATACAGAACAGATTAAAGAACACAAGAAGCAATTAATATTCAAGACAAAAGTACGCATGAACCTAAGCAATGCACAAAATGGAGAGGTCTGTATTAAAATAGTCTATATACCTAATCCTTTTCTGACTCTTCCTTCTACAAAGTAGCTCTGTGTGTTATGATTGGTCTCCTGTGAGCCACGTCTTTCTGGAATCAGGTCAGGTTGTTTTGATGGTCTGTTCCCTAGTACTATTTAGTTATGCAGGAAAGTTTCTGAGTATAAAATAGATCTGGAATTGGAATAGCTATTGCAGGAAGATTTTGTATGTGAAAGCACGTCAAAGCATAGATATTTATTTCAGTTTAGCTTTATTGAGTTAAGGTAGGCACTTCTATGCCACACCCTCTTCCCTGTGTCTGCCACAGACACAGCAGTGGTGATGCAATATTGCATGGCAATTACAGTATACAGTGAAGAATATAGTTTTTGCAAAATCACACTGAGGAGAGAAAGGCAGCCCTCAATTTGTCGCACTTGGTAGGATTTGCTGTTAACACTTGGAGAGTTGTTCTGTGCTTGTTTGTTTTTCCTCAACTTGTGTCTAGAGTCCTTCTGTGGATGTGATGTTTCATAGAGCAGGATTCAATGCTTTCTGCATCAGATTCTTCTGATGGTAGTGCGTGTTACAGCATGAAAAATAACTTTTTGTTTTCCCCTGCCACTTACTGATTTACTTGCAACTTGTAGCCTTGCTTAATTTTTATTGCAACCTGCTAAGCCTGGAACTTTTGAAAAGGTATCCATTTACCTATTTTTTATAGACAGAATTACTGTTTCAGGATGATCCTGAGGTAGTGTAGTTTGGTTTGCTCTAGTCATGGTAAAAGGAAATGAGATACTGCTAAAACATAAATAAGTGAATTAAAACTGTTTTCCTGTTGCTAGTTGTTCATGTGGAGTTTTATGTGTTTTCGTATGAACCATGTCTTTATTTTGTTAGATTCTTTGGTTTCTGCCATGATCTTTATTTTGAAATCCATACTTCTGCTTTACCTCAGTTAGCATTGCTGCACTCAAACTGTGGCAGACTGCAGGAAGGTGCACTCAGTTCGGTAGGCAGAGGAGGCTGCGGTACGGGACGGCTGTTGTTCTGAATTCAAACCACTTTGTTGTGCTGTAGGTTCCAGGTGCGGGCATGCTGGAGGTTCTGGCGTCCTCTGTCAAGGAATGCTCTGACCACTGACTGACTGCTGATAGTTACACTGAAGACACAGAGCTGGTGAACAGAGAAAAGAGGAGGGCTTGGTCACAGAGCACCGCTAAAGGTACAGTGCAAGAATGTGCATCTCTGAACAGTGATTCTGTATCACCATCTTGACTCGTCTGTGGTGGGTGGGGACCTGCAGTATCAGCAAGCTGAGTTATTTACTTGGTTTTGAAAAGGAAAAATACACTAAACTTCTGTTTGAAAATGATCCACAACCTTTTAATGCCAGCATTTGGTTTTGATTTGTATTTAAAGAATGGTTCTTTTTCTTCTGTATTTATAACTATATGTAATGGAAAAGATTGTTTCACTAGCCTTTCATCACAAGAGACAACCAAATATCAGTGATTTTTGCTTATACCAGTTTACATAGTGTATCCCTGCATTTTCTTTTTCTAGTGGTGGCGTTGATTTTAGTACAGCTTCAATTTTCAGAAATTTCATTTATATGTTCTCTTTTATTTCTGTTCTGCTTCCTCTCCTTTCAAGCTCAAAAAAAGGGGGAGATAAATGTCATATAGTGCTGTATAACACTTTGATGGCCTAAGTGTACAAATCAATCTGTTTTCTTATTTAATTCTAAGCATAAATATGTGTGAAACACGGAATATTCTCTAATTATATAGAACAGACTGAGTGGGCCAGACACAGGATTTCTGCTTTTGATCTGACATTTCTGGTTTTCATTCTAGAATGAAATCTGGGGTTTTATTGGTTAGAATTTTTTCTCCTATGTACTTTGTTTCAGAGTTCATCTCTCTGCAGGACTAGTTTCCTAGCAGTATAGTCTCTGATACTCAGTGCTAACTTTGATCTTGATTCTCTGGAATTTATACACTGAACTGCAAAGTCCTGGATTGATATAGTATGGATTATTCACTTGAAATTGATGAAGTTCTTTGTTTCTTCTAAAAAAAAAAAAAAAAAAAGCGCTATATTTTATGTGGTTGTTGTATACCTTGTCTAGGTTGCTCTTCCTTCCTAATTTTAGATCATAAAATTATTGGGAAGAAAACCTTTGGTAGCTAGAAACAGGCAGAAAGAGCTAATGACAGTGGTTGAAATGAAATAGCACTAGCCAAGACTCAAGTTTTTGTACTGGATGAGATGCATGTCACTACAGTTAAACGGATGTAATAACATAGTGCTTGTGTTTACACAGTGCTGTTTGCATCTACTACAGATGCTGAGTTTGGAAAAGATCTGGATTGCCCACTGGTAATGACTCAGCTGGTGATAGCATTCTGTGCAAGGGAGCATACGTGGTAGTATCAGACATGTTGAGTGTTAGGGTCTGGTGGTTCACTGCAGATAATCAAAAGGATGAACAGTCCCATGATTATATAATTCATTAAACCTTCCTTCTGCTGCCAATGAAGTACTGGTGATATGAATCCTTCAGTTTATTTTATGTTATAAATGTTATGAATATTGAATTGCATGCATTTCTGATGGCAGTGGCTAACTGTATCTACTGTTAGTTATCATTTAGACCTGCAAAGCAATTGGTATTTTCAACAATTGACTTAGTTTGGGGGTTTGGGCATTCTTTGGCTTCTACAGCATCTTGAAGTAGCCAGCTCTCAGTGTTCTCCACAAGTTTGAGTGCTGTGTAACAAAGGGATTTAATTCTCAGTGCTCCACAACTGGGCTTTTATTTTTATAGGTATCATTCTCAAATATGATTGTGCAGCTGAAAAAATAAAAGATTTTGTGTTACCTTGGTCATAACTGTTAGGTGTTAAAAGTTACTGATTCTTGAATGCAACTCTCTGAATTCACTTAGTTCTAAAATGTGATTGAAATAACTGCATCACATATAGAAGCCTTTGCTAAGCCATTTTTCTGTCCTTGCACCACTCTTAGGCACTACAGAGATTTTTTTTCTTGTTTCAAACACTAAGTTAACTATACAGATATTTTGTGGTAGTTTGTTTTTTTTTTTCTTTTTTTCCCCCAACACTAATACTGTTACCTTCTCAAAAGGTACTTAAAGCATTAGTCCCCAGTGTATTCTATTGAGAGCAAGTGAAGGTGTTGGAAAAGTTGATGGTGTTAGCCTGAGGGTGTCAAAAGTACCCTCTATTTCAGTGGAACGGGTTAAGTTTGTATTCCAGGATGGTGTCTGAAGCTAGTGCCTTGGAGAGGTGAGAAGCTGAGATGACATAAATCTATTCATATGTATTTTGTTACTTCCATGGCACGTGAGGTATGTTATCTTTCTGAACTTTTCTTGAAACTGTTTTCCATGTGTCTGCACATCAGCTGGGCTGTTCAGTCAGTTTGCTGTACCTTCCTGCTCTCACTATGACTTTACCTCAGGGGTTTCACAGCCTGTTCAAGTGTTGCACACTGCAGCATGTCTCTGTACAGGGCTGGCAGCTGCTGGGACAGCCATGCGTGGCAAGAGGCGGAGCCGCGGGCATTCGGCATGCCTTACTGACTGCTGAGCTCTTGGCAGGCATGTGCTCCACAGGTTGCTCCTGCAGGTTTTCTTCGTCTCGGTCCCTGGGTCGGAAACTTCCTTGACTCTCACCTGGTGGGACATACAGTGATGAATTGTAAACATACCATGTGTTTAGCCAATGTCTTCTGTTAAGAGCACCAAATCCTTGGTAGTGGTGTTAACTTGCATGCATTATGGAGTCAGTAAAAGCTTCCACAGTCTGCCTGAATTTCAGAACCTGAATTTCAAGTAGTAGGAAAGCATTTTTAAGACTCAGGTACCGCAGCCTTGCTTTGTCTGTGAGCAGAACAGCTCTTGGAAGTGTGTTCCTGTGCTGCCTCTGCTGAAATGTGCCTCGTGTGATCTGTCGGATCTGTCATCAGTGCAGCCCCATGGCTCGCAGGAGGTGACGTTACCATGTGCTTCCTGCACTGCTGGCCATCAGCGGGCTGGGCTGGTTTCACCCAAAGCTGTCCTCAGGCTGGAGGTAGAGAGTGTTAAAATGCGTCTCCTCTTTCACTCTGCTGGTTAAACGTAGGCAAATTTGTTTGATGTTTCAAATGGCAGGGGTTGTAGGAATTACTTTCTGCAGATGACAACCAGCATCCTGCGGTATTGCTTATGCACTTGCTCCCAGTGTGTGGAACAAAGCTAATGGCAAGCTTTGCACATAGGGTTGCATTGTTTTGGGTTCTTCTGTGGGTTTTTTTGGCCCATAGAAAATGTTTTGTAACTAAAAATAACATTAAACTTTTATTTCCAGTTAGGTATTTGGTTTTGGTTGGTAACTTATTGAGAAAGTTTGACAAAGGAAAATACAGGTTAACTGTACTATGCTATGAACACTTTGATTTGCTGTTACCTTGTAGGTTTTAAGACCTCTATGAAAAATTAACTTTTTATTTTTCCATTGTGAGGCATTATTAATCTTTTATGTTCACAAATGATGGGAACTTATGCTTTGGACAGGTTTGGGCTTGGTAAACTGCAGTTTCTTGCATTATCCAGTTTCTTCTTTCCTTGTTCGTCTCAGTGGCTCAGTTCATAGGTTCCTGTGCATTTTGTCTCCCTGCTTGGCAGGATGGTGCTCAGTTGTGTTTGAGGGCCAGGCACAGGCAGGAGTGGTACCAAACCAGGGCTTTGCAGTATCTTCTTCAGTGCTTCTGAAGCATTGAAAGCTAACGTGGAAGTGCATCTGTGTGCGAGGTCTTGTGCAAAGCTTGGAGGTTGCTTACCTAACTGTGGTACCGGCTCCTGGGGGTGTTATCAGCCAGAGCAAAGCTCACCCGGCCAGTCAGACTGCCTGGGGAACGGTGGTTTTCCCAGTGTTGTCTGTGGGTTTTGGGGATCAGGAGTTATGGATGCAAGTAAGATGAAGCACACAAAAACTTTTCCAAAATGGGTTTACAATTTCTGGAAAGTGATGTTTTCAGAATTTTACATAAGAATATGTATGTGATTTCTATGCTCTTTCCAAGCAGTGCAGTACTGTGCAATTACTCCATGTGTGCAGTTTGTTTTCCTGGACTGCAGTATGACATCAAAGTCTCCCATCTACAGATTTTGGAGAAAACTAGCAGTAGTGCTCAGTCATCACTGGGGCTTACTGTCTGAACTCTCTGCAACAAGCTGGTGGGGTATCACTTCCCCAGAGCATAGATTTGATTTGTCATAGATCACTTAAACTTTCTACCTAGAGGAAATGCTTGAAGTAGGAAAATAAGGCCCAAAAATTACCATTCCTTTTGGATCTGGACCAGTAGGGTCCAGTAGTGAAAACCACTGCGTGGTTTTATTTCCAAAGATAAGATCTGGATATTTTGAGAGCAACACGTTCAAGGTGGAAGAAAAGAACTTGGAGGGATGTGATGATGCTGGTCTGGGGCACATGAGACTGAAGTCTCAGACTGAATGCCAGCTCTCAAACACCTGTGTTTGAGCTCTGGATTGGAGAGAAGGGGCTTTGGCTGAAGAGTGACGTTGACCACTGTGGCTGTTCTGTGAATGTCAAGGGATAAGTTGTTTTGCTTCTTGGAATCTTGTAGTTTGTTCATCGGGTGCCCTGAATAGCGCATGCCTTGCTAAAGCACGCACGGTATGCTGCTTTGAGGTATCTAGTCCAAGTATGAGTAAGCTTGTTTGTGGCTGAAATAATTCTAAATATGGGAAGCTTGCCTATTGCTTAATATTCCCATGTCAAATATAAAGGAGATTAAAGATGAAGTTTATTTTTGGTTTCATACACAGCAGATACAGAGCTGATGTACTTGCACAGAAACACTTAAGGTAGTTAAGAATGTTTCTGTATAATGGATTCCAATTTTGGATAGCGTTTTACTTTAACCTATGGAGGTAAGGCTTGGCTTAAGGTTTTATTTTTCCTGGCAATATTAGTAGTTCTTTTGTGCAAGTAGGAGGGGAGTCAGGAGGACCAGGACAAAGCATGGTACCTGTACGTGTTAAGACATACGGGTCTTTTACCATTGCTCCTTGAATGCTTGAAAGCACTGTGCAGTCAGACAGTCACTTTGATTCAGAGACATTGGAAGGAATAGAACTGAAAACTCTACTGAATGTAAAACTTCATGAGCAGTGCTTAATTCTTAATTCCCAAATTTCATCTTTTGAATTTCTTGTCTTGCTTAGAAAGCTAAGTAAAATAATTTCTGTTTTCTATTTATTTCCTGGTGTCTTCACACATGGTTTAGTTCAGCAAGTGAAAGCAATGGATGTGTTTCAAAAGCTATAGAAGTGAAGAGTCAGTATCCTATCCTGGGAAAGAGCTGTGTAATAATCCTAGATGTGTTTTTCCTTGTAACTGGTGGTTTGTTGTTTATCCTGATACAGTAAATATGAGTATGATATTTAAGCTTTTATTTCTTTTTTCATTTCAAATGGCTGGTTTCTTCTACATAAAGCTTAAAACTCAGCTTTAGATTTATTTTATGTAGTATGCTCAGTTGTTACACCCACCTGACCGGATGGAATGTTTTGTAAGTGCAATATTAAAAGAAACAACAGCGAAAAACAAAGACAAAAACAACAGCATCAACCAGAAAACAACAAAATCTTTGAAGATTTCAGCTACGCTTAATACTTCTGTAACATTTACCCTGCAGCTTCCAATAGGTAAATTCCAGTTCAGAACAGTTAGCAGAACATCTTTTCTTTTTAGATCTGTGTCGTACCAGTGTCTACTCTCTTGGGCATAGCTGGAAATCCACGTGTAAAGTATGCACAGTTGCATTGCATGTTTGGGTTTCACTTCTTTTTGTCTAATCTATTTTGATTTGTTTTTGTAATCAATACAGTATGCAGAATAAAATAAAATGTGTTTAGATATAATCTCTGCAGTATCCTCATTCTTTTTTCTCTTCTCTTGTAGAAATGAGCCGTCAGACTGCTACAGCACTACCTACAGGTACTTCCAAGTGTACGCCATCACAGAGAGTGCCTGCACTGACTGGCACTACAGCTTCCAATAATGACTTGGCTAGTCTCTTTGAGTGTCCTGTCTGTTTTGACTATGTGCTGCCACCAATTCTTCAGTGTCAGAGTGGCCACCTTGTTTGTAGCAACTGTCGCCCCAAACTTACGTGCTGTCCAACTTGCCGAGGCCCGCTGGGCTCCATTCGTAACCTGGCTATGGAGAAAGTTGCCAATTCTGTACTATTCCCGTGTAAATATGCCTCTTCTGGATGTGAGATAACTCTGCCACACACAGAAAAAGCAGACCATGAGGAGCTATGTGAGTTTAGGCCTTATTCCTGTCCATGTCCTGGTGCTTCATGTAAATGGCAAGGTTCTCTGGATGCTGTAATGCCACATCTGATGCATCAACATAAGTCAATTACAACACTTCAGGGAGAAGATATAGTGTTCCTTGCTACAGACATTAATCTTCCTGGTGCTGTTGACTGGGTTATGATGCAGTCTTGTTTTGGCTTTCATTTCATGTTAGTATTGGAAAAACAGGAAAAATATGATGGTCACCAGCAGTTCTTTGCGATTGTACAGCTGATAGGAACACGCAAGCAAGCAGAAAACTTTGCTTATCGACTTGAGTTAAACGGTCATAGGCGGCGACTGACTTGGGAAGCAACTCCTCGATCTATCCATGAGGGAATTGCAACAGCCATTATGAATAGTGACTGTCTAGTCTTTGACACCAGCATTGCACAGCTCTTTGCAGAAAATGGCAATTTAGGCATCAACGTAACTATATCAATGTGTTGAAATGGCAATCAAACCTCTTCAGGCCAGTGTTTAAAACCATTGCATTTAATTTAGCAGAAACTAGGGTAACCATCGTTGACTGTCAGACAAATTATTTGGTAGATGGAGGATAGACATATATGAAGGTAAATAAAAGGAAAGGCTGTTAAATTACAGGAAGCAGTTGCATGTAGTAACACTAATATATTTAAAATAAGTCAACAGTAAACCACTGAAAATATATATACACCCAAAATGGGCATCTTTTGTATTAGGAATTGATTCTACAGGAAATGTTGTAAAATAATTCTAAAAACTTGTTTGTAGATTGATTGTACTGTTGAAAAGGATACTGTTTCGTGTTTTGTTTGTGTTCTTTTCCTCCCCCTTTGACTGACAAGCCATGTTGAGCGGTTTGGGCTTTGGCCGCTGCTTCCCGCACCCCTCCTCCCCCCCTCCTTTGTAAGTCACTACATAGTATTGCTGCTGTTTGTGTATATTTTTTGTGTATTTGCTAATTTTTATTAACTTCTAGTTTTTCATTAAATAAATATGACTTTCTTTTCTGTAATTCAGGTTTTTCTCTTTTTTTTTTTTTGTATCTTTAAAAAATTAAATACAAGTGTCATCTTTTGATATGCATAATTGCTATGGTAAAATTAATATTTCTGTATGTTTGGTAAATTTTGTCTCTTTCCAGTAGTCAATTAATTGGTGATACTGTTCTTAATTGAGCTATTTTGTGAACGTACTGAACTTGAAAGGAGTAATTATGTTCAAAGATGCATCAGGAAAGAAAGCTCCTTTAAAAACAGCTCTAGATGTTGTTGTACTTTGAGTTATGATCTAACAAAAATGAATTACAAAGATTTTTCCGCATTTAAAAAAAATCATGTTTCAAATTTAGAGATGCTTAGAAACTCTTGCATCCTTCTGTTTGTTGGTACAAAGAAGGTATTGTCTTTCACAGTGTTTGTAACTATACAACAGGCCATTTGTTTAACAACAAAAAAAAACACCAAAAAAACAAAGGGCACAGAATGAGATGTTTTCAGTCTTTTTACATTTCTCATTAAGAGAATACCTGGCAAATTTAAAAATGATTTTTTTGCTTTGTGCTTTAGCTCAAAGTTTGACACACTACTACTCTTGCTCACTTTCTTGTCCTCCTGTCTCTCGGTTGTTACTGAAGTAATTTTCTTGAACTGATTTTTGTATATTATTTTGGTGTTATGATACACAGTCAAATGCAAGTAATCTCTTACAGATATGATTCACCAGCCGTAACAGCTTTTGTAAGATATGGGCTTTGTGCAGACTGCCTCTATGTGAAAAAAATTAACCATGAATGTAAATGGTATTTGTGTTACAAAACAGATGCAAAGAAAGAAAAAAGGATAACGTGAAAAGCTGTTTCATCTCAAGCTATTTAAAGGAGGTCTTTGTCAAACCTAGTAGTATTGGACATCTGTTTGGAGAGGTAGCCTGACTATTAATTCCTTTTGTAACACATTAAAATACGGTTTATTTACTGTGCACTGTCTTTAACTTTCTTATCAGAAATAGATCTATTAAGACAACTCTTGTTCATATTATTTTGATGCATGATGAGGTAAGTAATTCTGCAGGTAAGGAACATAAAGCCTACCAAGTTGGAAGTTGGATTCATAAAATAATACAGAAGCAGTTGGTGTCATATAATGAAGGAAAGTTTTACTTATTAGGTTAGTTTAGGCTGTTGGAATTGTGCACAGATTTAATGTACAAGATGTATGGGTATCCTGTGGCAATACATAAATGTTTCAGAAGAAGGTAATCCTTCAGTCTAACATTTCCTTACAAGTACACAACAAATTGTGTGCAGTCTTCAGAATTCAGTACTCACCTGATTAGGTGTGCCTACATGTATCTGAGTTTTGTCTTTTGGTCTACTGACAGAAACTTGGTTAAATATGCAAATTATTTTTATAGGCATGGACCCATTTCCCCCCATTGGCTGGCTTGGATGAAGGTCATGTGCTCATTATCTGCTTTTGAGCTCAGGTTTTGAAAGGAAATCTAGCTAAGAGCCTGCTAGGGTCACCCTGAGCAGTCTGGTACTTGCAACTTGAGCATCACAGGGCTGTGTAAGTGCATGAGTTAGCGAGATTGCTGCTGCTTGTACTCGTGTTGTGTTGCCCAAAAGAACTTCGAGCCTTCTTGCACTGTTCTACGGTGATTTTTATTAGGCTGGAAATCAAGTATATACTTCTGAAGGGGAGTAAAAATTGTGTTTGTAACGGTCAGACTTCTTCAGTCATGCTTTACAGATGACAAATGCTATAGCATAAATAATGTGTACTGACTTCCTGTAAACTAGTGTTCCATTTGGTTTAAAACACAAAAAGCAACCTGTATAAAAAATTGATGTCCATTATCAGATGGAATGATTAAACAAATTACACTTAGGCCTAGATCCTCAGAAGTAGTGGAAGCATAAGTCAGTGGATCTTTCCTCTTAGTAGTTTGAGGATCTGGTAAATAAAACCATGCTCTGTTATATATGAAAAATGAAAACATCGTAAAAATCTGTACAGTTTACTACCTTACCTAAAATAAATGGTGTATTAAAGCCTGGCAGTGTTTTAGCATTAGCTACTTTAGAAAGTACTTTGCTGTATGGAGAAATAGTACTCACATTTGTCTTGATTAAATGAAATGCAGTAGATCTTGCATTTGTCCCCTAGTACTACCTCTGTTGTTTTTCATTGCCTTCAGAGAAAAAAAAAGAAAGCCTTAAAAGGAAAATGTTTGATAAATATGGATGTTAATATTTGGTATTTCTCATTAGTTCACGTTTGCAGTATTGCTTTAAAACTGAAATAGATTAAGCAGATTAACTGTTTTGTATTGCTACCTATGCCATTGTATTAAGCAGTCTGTTTTCAAAGCTACTGTGATTAAAAGCATGAATTGCATTAGCGAGACAGTTTTATCTGTAGCAATTTACAGTGTGGACTGTGGACAGAGGAAAGGAGATACCAGTGCTGCTTCTTAGCTTTGGATAAAGTTAGTTATTTTACAATATAGCCTCAAGACACACTCATCTTTATCACCACGTCTATTTAACTGTCAGTTGCAACGCAGGATAGCCTCTAGTGTATTGAAATTACTTTACTTTAAAAGATCTTTATTATTTTGGCTTGCTGCTGCACAGATGGCTATACTCAAGAGTACTCAGCAAAAGCCAAAAACATTTAACTACAGTATCTGTTATAATAGATAATACGTCTATTTGAATTTAAAAAAAAATCATCAAAGTAACACAATTAAGTCAGCTCTGAAGTGGGAAACTGAAAAGCTGTAAGTAGCTCTCACCTTTTAGCTAAAGTCCATGTGGACAAGACATGAGTTGGAGCAGTGTGGCAGAAACTCATTGCTTATCTTTTCCTCAGAGCAATTCCTTGTTCTTCTGAAGTTGCTGTAGAAGCTTATTATTAAAAAAAAAAAAAAAAAAAAGTATTTGCTATCTTTCAAAAAAAAAAATGCAGTTCTTCTACCTGTATAAACAGACTGCACGTCTGTTCTCTTACTAGTGCTAAGTAGTGCAGGACTCGTTTGATCTGTATTGAGTAAAGAATATATTTTCCCCTTACTAGTCCTGATTAGAGGCAAAGCAGCATACTAGTTACCATTCCTTTCTGCTGTTTTATTGATTGTCAAGTTATTTCACACTTGTTGCGTTCAAGTAATTTTTAAGGCAGAAAAATAGAGACTGTTGTCTCTGTGGAACTTAGGTAATATATAACTGAATAACTGAAGTGTGTAATTCTTAAAATAGTAACGCAAAAAGTGTTTGTTTTTTTTTTAATCATTTTATTAGATTAAGTCTTCTGTGAAAGTTTTTATAACCTAGTGAAAAAATACCCACTAAATTTATTAATATAATTACCGTTATATTCCAGGTAAATCAGCTTTCTTTTTATCAATCGAAATTAAAGCCAAACAAAGGATTCTTCTGTCACTGATACAACTTGCATTTTCATAAGGATATTTCAGTTGTTTCAGAATTAACGAGCAAGAACAGAATACTAGAGACTAGGTTTTCTCTTGTGGCTTACCCTCATACAAAACAATGAAAAACTCAAGAATTGTAGATTCCATAAAGTTAAATTCCTGTGTTGAAACATTGAAGAGACAAAGCTACTGACTCAGAGGGGATATTAACACTTTCTCAAATCTTACATTATTAGTGTGCACTACCTAATAAAATATAATTATCCAGTAGTTTTATTGGTATTGTTTAAATGGATGTAGTATTTAGAGTCTGAACTTTAAGTATCCTAGAATCAGCAGTGTTCCTAGTTTTGTATCACATAAGAATTAAGGAGGAGTACTTTGCCCCTCCCAAATGTTACCAGGCTCAGTCTTTTCTATAAGTCTTCTGAGTACGTGCCACCTACTTCCAGGGCTGTAAGTACAACCTTGCACACGTGAACTTAATGCATTATTACCCTTCCTAGGCAAAAATGAGTGCATTCCTGTAATTACATTTGAAAAAATGATGCCTACGTTAACATTGCTACAAACTAGAACTATTGCTTCTGTTATCCTTAAATCTTCTATGCATTTCCTAACAAATTCCAAAATCTTGATTTTTCTGATGCCAGCCTTCCTTAACAGACTGCCTCAATGTTACTTCCTAAAAAGAAAACACCTGTGCACCAAATCACTTTGCTTTTGGTTAACATCCCCATTATTACCCCTCTTGCTGTTCTGTGCTGTGTTTGCTGCAATTTGTGTTCTCTGACTACACAAATTGCGTACTATTCCCTGGCTGTGGGCCTGAACTCTTTGCAGATGTCATTAGCTGTTGACACTGATATAACTACACACCAGATAAGGTAAGGAATTGTTTCTCAATAGCATTAGGTTACTCATGCTTGAATCTCACTATCAGGAAAAAAATATTTTTTCAAGATTCTTTGCTGGTAATAGTAAAAGGCAGCATACCCAGCAAATATGGGTTTGGGTTGTTAACTGCTAAAGCAGTATTTTTATTTTGATTGCATTTACACTGAATTTTAAACTATAAGCTCATATTTATACTTACATTAGATATATATTTCTAGTTGATAGTTACTATTCTCTATTAAAATTTGATATAGAAGTAATCTCAGCCTGTCTACTTAAAGTTTACTATTCAAACGCTCAACTCTGGGCTTAACTGAAAATCCTCCGTCAAAAGCTGCATTAAGAACTTCATCCAGACAGCTTGCCATAACAAAAGTCAAATCTTGCCGTACATTCAATGCAATTTCTTCAAGATCTTTTTCATTTCTTTGAGGAATGATAATTCTCTTCAGTCCAGCTCGGTGCGCTGCCAGCACTTTGTCTTTAATTCCTCCAACCTAATAAGGAAAAGAAATATATTTGTAAGAAAAAACTATGACTCTAATCTCATAAAGTAATAATTGTACCAAATCTGGAAATCACACCAGGAGTTAAATTTTAATGAGCATCTCCCTCCCCCAATAATTTAGTAAAGTAATTAAGAATGCAACAGTATTGTTAGCTTGCTATATGCTTACCAAGGGATGGTTTGGGTTGGAAGGGACCTACTTCCAAATATAATATGCTACAGCATGCTTCGTTACAGATAATAACAGAAGAAAAAGACCCCTAGATTAAAAAATCCAGGAATGCATGTACTTTTTCTAAAGAAAGTTGCCCGTAACAATTTTCTTTCAATTTCAAACCATTAGGTTTAGGGAGGAAAGTCTTCCAATCCTATATAAAATTCACTTGAACAAAAGAAAATGCCCCAAAATTACAAGGATGTTTTTGTTCTAGAAAAGTAGGCATCACTTCAGCAAGCTACCTGTATCTATGTTTGTGATGACACACAAAGACAGTTTTAAAATTAGCTTCTCTTTTAGTCACAGCTGTAGCTTCTTCCTCTTGCACTTTTTTCAAATCCTATTTTAAGACCATCTTACAGAAGAAACTCATAGCTCTGTGTTGCTTTAGAGGAAAGGAACGCCTTGTACTGTAACACAGCAACAGGCTTCTATAAAAGAAGGTAATCGAGAACCAGAAATACTCATGGCAATCAGTTTAGGCAGGGCAATGCTACTTATTTCTTACCACATTGCTTTCTTTCAGGCAGTAGATGTAGCAGGTGAAGTAATATGAAAATTACTAATGATTTTAAACAACCTTTATACAGTAAGGATTTATTAAAAAAAAAAGTACAGATATTTCCTCACTTCAAACAACAGGCAAATACAGTCATTGGTGTGATAAAAACAATTTATTTGAAATGCTAAGCAAACGAGCACTGTAGCAGAGTTAATGCAGTTGCTTAATTATCACCAGAGCCCTGAACAGCAGCAATCTTGTCAGTCTAACTGCTGCCAGAATGCTATGTCAGTGATCCTCTTTTAAGAACTCTGAAACATATTTTAATGATGTTATCTATGCTTTGCTCTTTACTGCATGAAACAAAATACTGTTTCCAACCTCATCCTTCCTTTGTCCTGCATATGGTATGGGATGAGAACTCTTACCTGCTTTAATTAATTATACCGGTCTCCACGTGATATGTAAAACTAAAATTGTGTGTCCTTGAAAACTGCCCTTCTGCCTTTGAAGAAGGTTTATAGGAATATCATTCAGCTGAATTCTATATAAGGAGCAACATTTAAGAAGAGTCCAAATATCTACATGTATAGAGAAAATTTCAAGAATAATTAATACGAAAATACTGTGAGAACTCCAAGAAACAGCTTTTCAGTTCAACTGAAGATAATCTTGTAATAATAGTACTGAGGAAGCATATTTAGAAACAGCAATATATGCATCTTGGAACTATTACTATCTTGAATTTTGGGATTTCTAGGGTTCTTTTCTAACTAGACATATCAATAACATGTGCTTCCTGAAAACTGCATCAAGGCCATTTGTAACATTGAATGCAAAACAGGCACACAAGCATTTAGTACTAACCTAGGCTGTCTTCTACCAGCCTCTTACAGCTGCACCAGAAGGGATTAGACTGCTGCTAAGGGATGATCCAGTAAGACTATGCTTTTGAAAATGGCTAAAAACAGAGTTTATACCTAGAATATGGAGAATTAATGCAACGTAGCTCTTTTCCAAACAATACTTACTGGAAGAACAAGGCCTCTTAGTGTAATTTCTCCTGTCATGGCTACATCTGAGCACACCAGCCGCCCACTGAAGAGGGAAGCAAGGCAGGTTACTATGGTAACACCAGCAGATGGTCCGTCTTTTGTGACAGCTCCAGCTGGGAAGTGCAGATGGATGTCAGTGTTGTCAAGGAGATCAAAACTTCCAGAAGCTTAAAGAAAAAAAAGAATGGTTTGAATGTGAAAAATCTAAACCCATTTTGTTCCCAGTCTTTTTTTTAAAAGGCCACTGGAGAACTACAAGTCTTAGCATTATTTTTTTTATTTCTTTTTTCCAAGTGTGTTGTAAAACCACTGTATTGCTTAGCTTTGGTGCAGGGGGGAGAGAATCCCACAAGCTTTCGTACATCAGAATACAAATCATAACAAGGTAACTCATCAGCTCAGCATTTGCATGTGTTTTGAAATTCAGAGTAGAGATTACTGTAAAGACCAAGGAATTCCTACATACAATTTTTAGTTTTAGGTCCTAAACTATAAATGTCAGATTTCAGTGAAAATACCACAGAAGTATCACTCTTAAAAAAAAGCAGTATTAATCAATATAATAATGTAGATTTCTCATTTACATCTTTTCACCTTACTTCACCTTCAAGACCTAACTGTATGTTATGTTTACCTCTCAAGTTTACACCAGCAGCATTTTACACACCTATTTATTTAGTTTTTTTTAAAGCTATTTAAGCTTCTGTAAATAGGGACAGATGGCTGACAGATGCCAGAAAATTATTTAGCTATTATTTGGCTAATCAGCTGATGATCAAACTACACAGTACTCTTTGGAGGTTGAAACAAGTTATTTGGATCCTATTTCACTTCAGTTCAATATTCTCGAAATATAAAAGCAGACATATAAAACTACTTTTGGCAGAAACCTTAGCCTAGATTTAGAGGAAAACTACAGCCCTGAATACCTGTATCCACATTACGAAACTACTGCTGGAAAGGCTGCATGTAAAAATGAGTAAAAGGCAGTGCTTGTCACAACCCATAGAAGGATACTGGCACGGAGTCCACAGCCATCCATGTTGGTGCAGGAAGGGATTGACCTGGCTGAAAGAATCTGCAATGACAACTCACTCTCTGCCTAGGCTGCACCTGTTCACAGGGCCATTAAAACCGCAACTGAGCAGAAATCAGAAAAAGAGTCATCAGAGACCTCTAGGGCTGATTTCAACTTCTGTATGGCACTGATTGCTGGAAAACCCTTTCTCTGTTAAGGCAGTACAAAGTACTTCTGTAACAAGTATGGTAACTTCCGCTGTTATTTAGCAATGCTTCCTTCTATTTAATTACTGGAACATACCAAGCGATAGGACATTTAATTTCTATGCAATATCAATGCTTCCTGAATGTGCATCCATGCAGTGAGAGGTCAATATCTGTGATGCAATACATTCATGCGGTCTTTGTCATTTTCCCCAACCTACCATTAGTGAGCTGGTATCTCTTTGCATTGCTGCGCAACCAGCTGATTGCAAGATGCGCTGATTCCTTCATGACATCTCCCAGCTGACCAGTCAAAGTGAGCTGGCCTTCCCCATCCATTCGGCTGGCTTCCACAAACATGATCTCGCCTCCCAGCGGAGTCCAAGCCAGGCCTATGGCTACTCCTGGCTGACTTAAGCGTTCTGATACCTGAAAGAATCACAGGAAACAACGTAAGAAACAGCTGCAACAAAACTATAGTAAAAACAGTTTGATAGTTGCCTTCAAAATGACTGTACTGAGTACAATAGAAAGGTTTAGGGCTGATCTCTCTTCTTTTCTTAATACAGCAGTAATACTGCCTACATGTAAACGCAAATTACAGCAATCGTACCCATGTGTGGCTCCTTACCTTCCGGCAATGGCAAACTGCTCTCCAAACCTTCCCCACTGCCAATGGTTCAATGAGAATCTTTCTTTTCACTTCACGGGACTCTTAAGTATTTAGTCAATACTGACCGACTGCTAAACACCTCCAGCAGATGGATTAAATTGTATTTATCCAGACTCTTGTTACTTACATGAAAAAGCCAGTTTTTAGCCCAAACACTACCTATCATTTGGGCCATTTCAAAGGTGACATTATTGCCTGAAATACTGTCAGACAGCACAGTGATTCATGCAATCTGAAATAACTGAGTGTTCAGGTTAGATGTAGGATGGGAAACCTGACTGCCTCCATTAGTTATTACTAGTAGTCAGCAAACTCTCTGCTCCATGCAGGGCTTTGATCTACTTATCTAAAACTCTGCCCAGATACTGATGAGAGCAATGGGAGGGTCTGAATCCCAGTCTCTCGTGTTGAGTAGAAGGAAAGAGAGGCAAGATGTTTTCCGTGAGTGTTCTAGTTTTGTGGGGGTTTTTTTTTTTTTTTCCATTCCGTGAAAGACTTTTAGAATATATAGAAAGTTCTTATCCTGTGCTACAGTAAGTTGAAGAAGCTCCTATGAAAGACCATACAGCTCTTTTGCATGTTCTGAGCTACTTCACAAGCCAGAAAAGAAACCAGATAAAGTTCTAATGTCAGGCTGTGAGCATAGCAAAAGACAAGTATGCCTTTGTAAAGTAAAGCAATAGGCCCATTTTAAAATATTTTAGTCTGTGACTGAAATGCAGAATTGAAAGTTAATTTGATTCACTTCTGAAATGGATGAATTCTTCATTAAACTGTTGAGAAAATTTCAAGAATTGTTTCATTTATTGGATAAAGAACAAGTGAATGGAGCATCACAGCAGAACCATAATAAAAGTATGACAACTCTGAAGTCCACATTAAAACTTCTCAAACTACCTTTGTTCCTTCTAAGAACATTCAACATTCCATTTTATAACACTCCAGAGCAACAGAATGTTTTTTTCCCCTCTAGCACCAATTCATTCTGCACTGTACAACTTCCCATAATTTAAATACTTTCATTGTTTGTCTCCTTCCAAGAGTCAGCAGAGGGTAAACCAATCAGACATTGTACAGACACCAAAAATGCAAAACTTGTTATGCACAGTGCTGACTTCTCTTAACCATTAGCTCCACTGCAAGATCACAGAAATCTGTATAGAAGCCTCTTTAGGACGATGATGGCTGTGGGAAGGCTGCCTAGCTATGGGAGTTCTCTCAGTGAAAGGCACCTGTACTGAAATGCACCTTAACTAGCTGGAGGCAGAAAGCCATATGGCTCTGCTCTGAAATGCCTGTATTAGAAATACTTGGATTTGTGAGCTTCTAAGACAGTATTAACCACTGTAGTCTCCTACTAAAATATCTCCCTCCAGGCCCAGGAGAAACAAAGTCAGAAAGTAGTACCCAGGCCTGAAGTTGTTGTGCATTTTGTTCTGTTTCAAGACCAACAACAGCACTAGCTTACCTAAACAAACAATATAGCTTTCCATGTGATTATCAAAATGAGAACATTCCTTCTAACAGAAGCCAGACATTAACATTTCAGTATTAGTCTGAAACATGTCCCATCGCAAAATTACAATCATAAAATATAATCACAATAGCTACAATATTCTTAATGATCAGTTTCTTTTTTCATAATTAGAAAGTGGCTACTTTTGCACAGCAAGAGTGAACAACTTCACCCTATAGCTGCTACCTCTGGTTATCAGCCAAAAAAAGACAAATATTAAAAAATGGCTGACTTACAAACACACAGTTGTGCTCAGAAGATGATAGAACAACAAAAAAACCTAAATTCCAAGGCAAAAGAGAGCACTATAAAAATGCTGGATATATCACAAGCCTCTTCCTCCAGATGCACACTGTGCTGAGATGTTTCATTAAGTCTCTTACACTTTCATTTGTTGTCAAAATTATTTTTCCAAAGCCTTAGTGATTTATTTCAACATTTTTTCTGTAGGGTGACACATACAATTATTTATTTGTGATAAATGAATTAATTCTACAAGTACGAGCTGAGTAATCTGTCATGCCTTTCTGCTGGGAGACCTCTGCAGAAAATACACCAAATTCTGAACAGGTAAAAGACGAGTCATTCATTTAAAGGTATCCCCTGAAGGACCACAGATCAATTAAGTCATATCGTATTTTCTGTTCTGTTTGCTCAGTCTCATCAAAGTACTGACAGGAGGACTGCCTCCACTGTATTTTTATTTCAGCTAATCACAAATGACAAAACAGGGTCAAACGTGAAGCTTTAAAAGCTCTGTGAAGAAAGAAAGGCATGCTGCAGACAGTGCACCTGAAAAAACAGCAGCAGTTGATCTAAGATGCACCACCAACACGGGAGCTACACTGATCTGAAAGGATCTTAAGACCACGTGAAATTCAAAGGAATTATGGATTAGTTGGGAAAATTCATTAACACTGGAATTATGTGGCTATCCAAACAATTTACACTGAGCAAAAGCATGTGTATGGAAGAAGATATCCTCTTTACTGCATGCAGTAAATAGTACATGAAAATTAATCCCAAACTGCTCAGGGAATTGATGCTGTGTGGATTCGCCCAGTTCTACTTAAGCACTACTTAATTTGCCTACTAAATATGGAATCATTTAAAAAACTTCTGATATCAAAGTCAAAACCTTCAGTCAGGTCTTTCTTCAGCTTAAACAGGCTGACATGCTTATAAGCACGTTCATGGCAACCGTGCATGCAAAAAGAAACTCCAGCACTCACACATTTGCATATTCAGAGGTAAGAAGCACACCTTAGAAATGCTACTTGAACAACTTATTCCTGCAGAAAGAGAACAAAAGAGCAGAAAATTGCCAACTCAGCTGCACTATCACATAGAAACAAATAATTGGCTCCAGGGCAAGTTCAGAACTAGTCAGCACATCGAAAGAAAGTCACGCGTACTTCTGGGCCTACCAACTCATTTTTTAAAATGTGTGTTAAGTTCATATTTATTTGAATTAATTCTACTTTTGACTGGGAATAGAATTGTGAGTGACCAAAACTTTTGCACAGATGAGCAACATTTAATTTTTAGGCACCTTTACAAAAATAATAAGCACTGTGGAATCAGTGGAATTCATAATATAGACTTGAATATTAAGAGCAACTTTTTCTAGCAGCTTTATGTGCATCTATATTTTGAGCATTAAAAAACCAAATAATCCTGCAGTATTTTAGCTCTAAAGACCAGGTGTCCAAAGTATGTAACATCCATCGTAAGTGAAAATTCAGACAGAAAGTTACTTTTCTGTACAACAAACAAAAAAACCAAAACAAAATAAAACCTGTGCTTTTTTCAGTAAGTTTCTAGAAGACAAGTAGTAATGCAGAGTATTAAAAATGTCCATAGGAGTCTTACAAACAGTTTGATGGCTACAGCCATTCCAAATGAAGCTGAGGTATATCCACACTACCATCTCAGCTAAAATCACACTGCCCTATGTGATTTTGTTGGGCACAGCAGCTTCTGAGAGTTGAAAAGAATTAACAAAAGTTGCTTATGAGGTCATCTGCCTAAAAAGCAATCTCTTCAAAAAAATAAGATCAGAACACAAATGGCCAACATGAAAAAACTCAGACAAGGGAGTCATAAAGTAATGGTCTCTTGAGGACCTGATCTTCCTAGCTCCCAATTCCCCCTAACTTCCACTTCTACCATCATCATCATCTAAAACTCTCAGTAGCAACTTTCTAACTTGTTTCCTCAATTCTGCCTCTTCATTAAGAATTTCTTCAACAAGAACAAAAAATCTTTATGTCTGAAAACTTCAGAACTAAAAAACTGGCGCACTCCTCAGCAATCAGTCATCTTCTGCTACTACTGCTACCACCTTGTCCCCTCTTTGTCCTCCACATCCCATTGGTGTCTGGTTCTCTCATTTAGGAGAGAGGGATGAATCACCACAGTAAGTCGTCAGAAGTTGGACATTTGTTAAAAGTTTTTCTTTCACTGCTATTTTCTCCATAATTTACTGGTTTACCAATCTTTTCTCCAGGAGAACAAAAGAAAAAAAAATGGTGTTCCATCAGCAACAGCCTGCTGTCAGTATTATATATACTACTTACACTTGTAAGTTCATGAGCCTAAAGTAAAGCAGAGAATAATTGAAATGTAAATAGTGAAAGGAGAATGCTTAAGTAACTAATTTCATGAATGGCCTTTTCCATAAAATATAGCTGGGGAAGAATTCTGTAATAGGCCAGCTAGGAACAATGCAGGCACTAGGAAGCTGGAGGTGACTGACTGATCCTAAAATTATTTGTAATAGATAAGAGTTTCATTAACAAGAATGTTTGAAAACATCCAGCCTAAAATGAAGTGGTTTTAATACCCAAGAACACTGATAGGCATTAAGGAGGTATGTTGGACAGTCCTTAACACAGCTGTTACAGAGACAAGAATCCTGAGTTACATTTTGGCTTATTTCCCAAGACCACAAAACATCCCTCAAACAAAAGCAAAGTTGTTATGAACTGAAAAAATGCCACCACATTCTTAAGCAGTGCTGCAGGGAGGCATCTTTGTTAACAGGAAGTCCTGACATTATGTTATTTATGTACTCAGAATTAAATATATACATATTCTTGAGGTGAAAAAATATTCGGTGGTACACAAAGAAACACAGTCCTATTTCTAATGCACATATTAGTAAGTTAATAATGTATAAATTCAGCCAACAGCAATAAAATAGACAACTACTGAAAACAGACACAACAATAGTCAAACAGAAACGAATGAAGTTGTTACCTCCATTTCATACATGGGTGGCCCCAGGATGTCTTTTAAAGCATGGAAATCAATTAAAATTGGCATTTCAGGTGGCAGAGCCAGGTCAGCTGTGTCACTGATGGATTCTGATTTTGCATCTTCTGTGACATGTTCTTTGCAGTCTAAGAGAAGGAAATCTCATTTAGGATTTGTAACAGTCTTTGACAGAGGAATTAAAGAAATTATGACAGGAAAACACTCAAGAGGAATTACCTGAAAAGCTCATGAAAATAAGCTTAAAGTTATCTTTCACAAAATTCTTGACAAGTTAAAGGTAATACAGTATCAAATTTTAATTACTTATGCTAAACTTGTCCTAACAGTTCTATGAGGATAATATTTAATCTAGACCACTGACAGATGTACAATTCACCTGCTCAAGTACATTTTTAAGTAGGTCAAATAGCAGCAATAGGTAGCAATGCTCTCACATTATGCTTTCCACTTCGATTTTTGTCTCTTTGACTACTATGGCTTCATTATGTAAAATCTTAATTCACAAAACCAGTTTTTAACACCTACTTGACCACGCAGCGTGTACTGCCTCTGTTCAGTGAAAAATCTCCAAACAATTTCACTATAACTACCTTCATCAGTGGCTTCTATCTATCTTGAAATACTATCCTTTAATATGGCTCTGCTATTTTGTTGAAGGAGGTATTTCTGATATGTCTTGAACAAAAGACACTAGCAGCAAAACAAACTCCAAATATCAGAATAGTCATTGTTTTCAGATATATCTATAGGTGTGATGCATGCCCCTGGAAGGGCTATAAAACCCAGTTGGCCTGACCCTTTTGAATACAGCATACTCAAGGGTCAACACGAATGGACCAGACAATTGCAGCAATAGTTACAGATTCAAAAGCATATTTTTTTCTGCCTCCATTTTAAGTATGATTGTGTTGTTGATTATACAATTGTTTCCTTAGTGGTAAAATTTTGGCTTTCGATAGAATTTGTTTTCTGCACAAAAATGAACTGTAATGAAGAACACATAAGCATGAAAGTATCAAAATTGTTTTAAACATCATTTGTATTAGGCCTACACTGACATATACTTAAATTACTGCATACACAAGGAGAATGCAAGCAGGGAGTGACTTCCCATCGAATGTGAGCCAGATGCAAAGGACTCACTGCTATTTTCTTGAGAGCCCCAAGCAATATTTTAGTGAAACATTTATCAGAGAAATGAAAAATAGTTCAACAGTCCAGATGTTTCTAAGGTTTTGTAGCAGAGTTCTACAGCAATGCCTCCCTTCCCTGAAGCTGTCATTTAAGCATTGTAAAATACATGTACTGAGGATGCTTCATCCCATCCCAAACATACAAAATCAAGACACATTTTAAGCAACAGCCTTCATAACCAGGCACTGAGCTCCAAAGCCTTCTGCAGCACATTTTGGAAAATTGGCTACAGTTGCTTCCTTTCTAGAATTTTTTTCCCTTTCAGTGAAAAATTGTCTTCCTTCACATATTAATGCATGTACAATAACTGAAGTTACAGCACTTCAAACAGTTGTGGAAAAACACCAACCGGTGATCTGATCTATTTAACATAACATTAAGAGGTGCACTGTGTCACATTCAGTATAAGAGAAAATGTCTCACTTCATGAGATACAAACCACACTTTTATTAATCCTGATGTATGAGAAAAGTTTTCTTACTGCTAATTTTGTTACAGTGCAATTCTCACTAATGCATCCATACAGGACCAAGGAAAACATTCTACATCAGTATCACTATTAAAATATTAACTCAGCTTTCATGCAGCGTTAAAATCTAATAGTTATCATACAACAGCCACTAATCATTCCACTGTACAATTCACTGCTCAATGCATAAATCCTATTCCTTTACTGTAAACTCTGCCTTAGTCAGAAGGCCCTCCTGTTGTTCCAGCTTGTCTCTGTACTTTTGTTGAACAACTATTTCTGTATACATAAATACTAGCAAGTCTAGGAAACATAACCCTGCATGCTATTCCTGCAACTCAGATTTCAACTGTACTACTCCAAAACCCAAGCCATTTGATACAGCAGTTCACGTTATAAAACAAAAGTGAACTTAAAAGGTTTTACTATCTAACCAACACTATTTCCTATTTCTGCTAGTTCTTTTTCCACTTTGTTCTATGTATGCATCTGTAAATATGATTTCATCGTCTTTACTGAAGTGATGACTGTGAAGAATCTATAAAGACTCAATTAAGATTTTCATTAATGATGACATATACGTGCTCCCATTGATCACAGAGGAACAACCATGTATCACAGTAGAAGTTAAAAGACATATTTTCATTCTGGATTTCAACCACTCTATCACAATAAGACACCTTAGGACTCAGCTGCTGCACTGTACTTTCGAGGCAGCTGCTCTAAAACAGGAAAGTCTCACATGTTTTTGTCACTTAGAATTTCTTCTAGCATCAAAGTCTAATGGAGCATCTCATAAACCTGAGATAGAGTTTCAGTAAAATAGCAGATAGTGTGTGTCACTGTATACAAGGATGATGTTACTGCACACAAGACCTCTCTGGAGAGGTCAGAAAGATGACTCCATTTGCTTTTGCTGAAGCTTACCACACAAATCCAATGACTGACGCAAACTGAAGCCTTCCACTTGCCAACTTCGTCATAAAGCCCAGGAGTCAAAGGAGTGAGAAAGGCAAGACAAAGCTGCCAGTGTATTTCAGACACACTGTTTGGGAAAGTGACAGTGTACCTCCTTGCATTAACTCTGCCACAGCAGGCACCCTGCACTCCTAGAGCTTACTACTAAACAGTGTCAAAAGCCGCGTGTCTACAAAGACTTGGAAACACTTGCTCCACTTAAGTTAATGATCTGATTTAATCAACATAATGATGGAAATTTTGTGATTCTAGCATCTCGTTACTTTCACCTTTTATTATAAAGCCACAAGCCAGAAGGCTTTCAACTGAATAAACTTCATATGCACATCACTGCTCTGATAGCCTACAAATCACACACAAAATACGCTTTAGCAAAGGTGAGCTTGTAGTGTACTCGTATTCAAACCCATGACATACAAATGCATAAACTGCAGTCCCAATCCCACATCAGCCACTAACAAATGTTTAAAGCAAAAATGAATTATGATGTTTTATACAGACAAATAAAAATAAATGAACGAGGAAATAGTTTAAAATTAAACTATTAATTTTCACAATGATGTTTACATAGCAACTTGACCAATGGTTCTTCCAGTCTTTAACTACATGAAATCAAAATTCACTGTCTCTGTGCACAACAGCAAAAATGTCCACTCTAGAACAAGAAAGAAAAAAAAAGATCCAATACAATCAAAGAAAGAAATTAAGAAATTTAAGTTATAAATCCCATTGTTTGCATCAACTTGCAAGTATTGAGAGTTTGGGGATTATTCTCAAATTTTGTTTTAAATACTTGGCTGTTTCCAGACTGAATGGAAGTCAAACAAGAGTTTTGTTGTTGCTCTTGTTTTGTTTTTAAATGAGTGTCCCATTCTCAGACACTCTCAGCAGGTGACATATTTTGCTAAATTACAATTGGGCATGAGCACATCATTAGCAGAAAATAAGCATTTTGTTGACCACACCATTCTCTTATGTGTTTTTGTAATACTCCAGTTTAACTATAGGTCCACTTCTCCTTTGGACTTTGGTTTTATTGACACAGCTTTTTCTTATGGATAATTTCAATTCCAGAAACACAAAGACAACTACAGATCATTTCTTTTGAAATTGTTCCAAATCATGTGTCAACCAAAAGCATTCGCGTTTTGCCCTCTGTTGGAGCACTGAGATTGCTGTTTTTGCTGAACTTCGATAAGTCCCATACTAAATTTAACAGTGTAAATACCTCTCCTAAGTTGCAAGCACAGTGCTAATTTTAACATTGCAAATGTTTCTCTTACTGGATCAAAATATCTACTGCAGCTCTTTTTCATTCTGTGCTTTAATAGCAAAATGTTTCATCTTACAGTATCAGCTGTGCTCCGAAGCTACTTTTCCTCTATTTTATTGAAAGACTTGAAGAGCAGGATGATAATAGGTCTTCTATTCAGCAATTATATTAGATCTTTTAAACATATTTTGCTATCTTTCAGTGCAAATAAATACTTCAAAAATGTAACTCGGGTCAAAATCACAGCAGTGGCAGTAGTTGAGATAACTGATTTTGCCTGCTGCCAGTGAGCATTGCTACCACAGCCTAAAGGCACAGCAGCCTGGTTCAGGAGCCACTACAAGCATCATGGAAGTGTCAACAAACTCAGAATCTGACTTCAGAAATATTCAGCAAAAAGAAGAGCATACAGGTAGAAACAGAAAGCATTAATAAATAAGCATGTAGATGGGACAATTTAAACTGCACAGTCATTCACTCATGCATAGCCACTGTTAATGTGAAAGATTATCTTCCTTAAGCCTTCAGAGAAAACTGAGCTGTATCTACTTAAGCAACCATTGATTTGTGGACCAAATACAAACTTCTGTTATTACAGGTAGTTTCCACAGACATTCTGATCATCTTAGAAAACTCAACAACATAAAAGAAGACTTAATTTTCAGAAACGAAATAACAAGTTAGGAGAAAAAGGCAAGAAAAAGCTGAAAGACTAAATAAACAGACATCTAGGGTAAGACTCTTCTTCAAATGCTCTTGTAATTAACAATACTGTTGTACAGTTCTATTTCCTGCCCTTGATTTTACTCTGAAGTGTAAGGGGTAACCATTCAGACTTCTTATCTTTTCCAATAAAATAAGGCAGCTTACAAGTCCCCTTAATTGTCCTCCTGTAAACGAGCAGAGAACTATTCTTGCTGCAGGAAAAACCATAAGCTTTTTGACATTGGCATACTTGTAGAATCTTTTGCAACATCAAGCCAGTAGGTCTTGTTAGTATTTCATGTCTCAAGCAAAAGTAAGCAGCCATTCAGCAGTTTTTGCTTTCTGATATCTTCCGGCACAAAGACTTGCAGTTACTTCTAGTCCAAAAGCGTCAACCAGATTCACAGCAATATTTAGAAAATGAACAAATCACCCAATACCCTGCTTGCTAGATTTTACTGTGACTAATATGGCACTAAGGGAGATGGCTTACCAGTGGCACTCAGCATGTCAAGTTAATGGTTGGCCTTGATGATCCTCAAGGTCTTCCCTATCCCAGACTATTCTGACTCTTAAAAATAGCCACATTTTTATAAGGTCAGCTACAGATTTAGTCCTTTCACACTCCTCATCTACCTTGAACTGCTGCAATTGCTAACAAAGCTTACAAAATTTTGGATCACTGGGAATAATGCATCACTGTCTTCTGTATATTTGGAGAACAGACTTAATGAAGATGACAAAATCCAGGAGACTAAGAATTACTACACACTTGGATCAAATACAAATTCTACTACTTTTAAAGTGCAAAATTATCAATTCCACTGTTCAGAGCTAAGTGAAACGTCAAAGCTTCCTATTCTTCAAGACAGCAAATGAATAAATAAACAGAAAGTGCTAAAACTCTAATCACTGAAGATCCCTAAGCATCATTTCTTAGGATTCTGTTCTAACTATTAAGTTAAATGAATGGTCCTCAAGTGATGGATATGCTGCAGTCAAAGACACATTAAAAAAGCCTCCAAACCTTTCTAATTTCAAAGATCTCCAAGCAGTCACTTACTTTAGAGTACAATAAAACAAGCAGACTGAGTTTTGAGTTGATAGACCACACAGAGGAACACATTAACTAAAGCCACTGCTAAGCCTTTTATTAAAGGAAAAATTAAAGTAAAAGATTTGCATAAAAAAGCATAACGAAATACACAAATCAGAACTGCCTACCTAAGATAACAAACAGATTCACTATCCTTCTCAGTTACCACTCTGGCAGGCTGAAATTATTCCATTTTTGTCCCAAGCCATAATTCAGTACTACTTGAATGTGCACACTAAGAATCTTAGTCTATTTGCAAAGCTTTTGAAAATAAAGCCTTTAAAGAAGCATAAAAAAGGAGAAAACGTTGATAAATCAGCAAACTAGAGCCTGCAATGTTAGAAGAGTCCTCTTTAGTAAAACACAAAAAAGATACACACCTTCTCCTTCACCCAGTTCAGAACGATCAGGCTTTGTTTCTTTATGCTGCCCTTCTGCCACTTTCACTGCCACTGCCCTGCAAATAGCCCCCAGCTTTCGATCCAGAGAGCGGACTCCTGCCTCTCTAGTGTACCTAGTGTAGATACAGTTGTAAGTGACATTTTGTTTGTATTTAAACACATTTTCTTTTTAAAAACACATCCAAATGAAATGTAGAAGGCAGTAAGATCTTGGGCTATCATATGCAAATATCAAAATAATTGTTGTTTGCTGATAAAATTAAGAAAGATAAACTACTGAGTTGGAAGGAAACATAAGCAACACTTGGAGTCAAACCTTAATGAAATGCTACACAATGCTTCGAAAACAATGAGCTCTTCTCAAATCATAAAATACTGCAACGGGATATTACGATTGCTGCTCCAAAAATAATGCCTTCTATTTTATTATGTTGGCCCATGATGTCAGAGGTGGATGGCGGTGGTACAGCAGCGGAGGTTGAACCTTCCCACCAATTCCATTACATTTGGTTGCTGTGCAACAAATGGCAGCAGAGGGGCAGTTTGACAAAACTGCATCTGACGTAGAGGTGTGGATGAAACAAAGGTGTGTCATTGAATTCCTCCATGCAGAAGAAATAGCAGCCAGTGTCATTCACAGATACTTGCTGAATGTTTATAGAGACCAAACAGTGGATGTGAGCACAGCACGGTGGTCAATGCTACGTTTCAACAGTGGCGACAGCATGTCATGTCCACTGATACAGATTGTTATGAGCATAGCATGCAGGCCCTTGTTCAAATGCTGTCAAAAAAGTACAGTGTGATTATGTTGAAAAATAGTGCTCTGTAGATGAGAATTCGCTCTATCAAACAATGTTATTGTGCTCTTTGTATCAGTTGTAGTTTCCATGGAAATAAATAGGAGGCATTACTTTCAGAGAAACCTACCCATTTTTAAATTCAAAACACTGATCATTGACATTACATGAACTGATCGAAAAAGAATGTTTTCTTTTAACCTATGAATTAAAAAGATGTGCCAGGCAGAAGCACTTACTAAATGCCAGAATTCTGTTCTTGGTCATAAAATACTTCATTCATTACCAATACACTTATTCCATTGTAACCAAGTCACTTCCAAGTACAAAAAAATGTTCTGATTAACGTGTTCAACGAACACAGCAGTTCTAATTAATACAAGCTATTTCAAAAATGCATTTTTAATTTTAACTAATTCCAATTTTAGACAAATGTGGTCCATCATTCACAAGAAACAAAATGATAATTCTTTTTTTTTTTGTATGAAGATGACAGAAATAAAACTCCATTCTTTAAGAAAAAAGAGTTGTCCGTTGCCAAAAGCACGGATGCACATACTGAACACTGAAGCAATATTAGCATCAAGTGTTTCTATTTATTTATACTGCCTTATCAATGGTGCCAACACAGCTGATTGGGAGCCACTGATTGAGAACCAAAAACAAGAGAAGGGGGAGGAAGAAAGATTCAGTTTAGAAAGCAGAACCCAAACGAGCACAGAAAAAGCAATTCTAAAAATTAATATTTTTTGGAATTCCAAGCCTGTTAAGGAGAACAGATCTTACAAAATGCTTTGTATTATCACTTCAAAATTTACTAGTTACCAGAAAAATAAGTTACTGAAAACTTCAAGTGATGAGTAACGGGTTTACCTCGTAATTATGTCTAAAGTGGTTACTTGTGGAATCTGTATCTGCTGTGGAGTAAGACCATGTTGTTCAAGCTGTTTAGGAATCAAGTGTCTGTGAGCAATTTCAATTTTTTCTTCTTGTGTATATCCTAGAAAAAAAAGAATATTTGTACTAATCTGTTTGCTTATACACTATAATGTCAAACTTCTTACAACTTCATACCTGACTGAATTTAAAAGGTTACCTTAAAATTACCTCAAAAACAAAAATGACATGGAGCCCTAAAGTAAGACTTCAGAAGAATCAGAAAAACATTCTCATTTACATTCACAGTAGTTCTAGCTTACTAAGCTGCTGGGCACACATATCAAGAAATAACTCCTCCTGTTAAAGAAATTCTCAATTCAGGTACATGGCATCAGGATGCACAAGTTCTTTACATCTCTAAACAGAGCTAATCTGATAGGGTAATCATTAAACATATATTGTATATGTCTACAAAACTAGGCATCATATGTATGCATGCATACAAAAAAAAAAAAGACAGCATTCATCACTATTTCAGTGATCCTAAAAGTTGTTTTGATGCCTGGTGTGGTGGTAGTCACCCTGGATAGTTATATCTTAGTCACTAGGCAGTCTAAAAGAAAAGGGAAGGGATAGGTGCAGAATATTATCAAATCATTATTTAATCTAACAGGACAAATAGTCTTCAGCACAAAAAGTGGAACACAGTTTTCCCATGGCTTGGTGAGTGCTATAGAAACAAAACTAGCTACTGTATATAGAAGGCAGGCTCCCAGTTCAGGTTGTAAAGGTAAGGCCACAAACTCGTACCTCCTGCATTTCTCTAAAGATGCAGTCCTCAGTTTACTACATTACTTCACACCAATTAGAAATCTTAATTCCAGAAAACAGTTTAGTTCAGTAAGTTGTCTTCTCATACTGCTACTTCATAAGTGACAGAGACTGTAAAGGAAGCATTGCAAATACTCTCTTTTGATGATTTTAGCTATCAGTCTAGTTTCCTAGGAAGCTTAAGGAAATGCTTTTTATTCCAGGTAAAACATTGTTTAAGGACTTGCAATAGCCACTTTAATGACAACACTTCAGCATTACCTGGAACTTGAATGACTTCCATCCTGTCGAGCAGAGCAGGTGGGATAGTTGCTGTAGTATTGGCTGTAGCTATAAAAAGGACTTGAGACAGATCAAAGGCTACATTTAAGTAGTGATCAGTGAAACTGTGGTTTTGCTCCGGATCCAGGACCTTAACAGGAGTTAACAAAATTAATGCAGTTGTTCACTTCGAAGTAAATGAAGTATAAGCATTTTGTTAATACTCTACTTGGATCTGTCAACCTCACTTTACACTTACAAAATACACAATGAATATTACTGAAGCTTCGTTATACTCTGCCAAATTCAGATTACCTTAAACTAGATTTCACATCACATACCAAACAGCTTTTTTCATTATTATTTTTATCTTATTTTTTTTTTAATTTCCTAACAACTTTCCAATTTTTCTAATACACAATGCCAGCAATATCTCTAGCCACTGCAGACAGCCTAACTTTAGATAGGCAGCTAATGCCAAAGGCTGAAGAGGTCCCGTGCAGGACCCCCCCTCTTTATGAGATTGAAGTCACTGTGAGCAACTTAACTGTACATCCAAGATTCAACCTATCTTCACTCTTTATACTTTTGGAATGTAACATTTCCTTTCATTATCAGTGTACTTGCATGAATAGCACAATTATTTAAAAAAAAAAAAAAAGTGTTTGCATTTCTTCACCAAATGGACAAAATAAAATTCTCTCTGCTGTTTTCCTCCATACATGAAATTATCAGTTTCTATTTTGGCTAGGTCACAAAACAGAAACCTTAATATGCACCATGTTTAGTTCATATTGTCAGAGACAAACATTTCTGGCCAATTTATACAGAGGTAAAGAGAAATTTGACTGCAAATAGACCTGAGAAAGTATTCTCAATGCAAAGTGTTTTCTTCCTATTTCTTTTTCAAAGGATCATCTTATACTAATATTGTTCACAACTGATATAATTTAATGTATTAACAACAGGCTTCCAAATTAATCTTAGACATATTCTCTTGATATCTTGTTTGCTTTGAGAAACTCAAAGTGTGTCTCACTATTCTAGATGCAGCCTAACGACTGCCAAGTAAAGAGGATAATCCCATCCCTTGATTTATGGGCTATGCTCCTGTTAACACAACTCCTGATACTGTTTGCCATCTTAACTGCTGGAGTACACTGTTGGCTCACGTTCACTGTGGTGTTAACAAGGACTCCAGCTTTACAACAGAGCTACCCAGAGCCAGCCAGTCCTCAGCTTGCATCCTTGCATAAAGTTGCTCCTCTCCAAGCTCAGGGCTTTGCACTTGTCCTTGCTGAATTTTTCAGGTTCCTGCTGGCCCCCACTTCATGCCTGTCTAGGTCCCTCTGGATGGCAGCCCTACCCTCAAGCCTATTGACCGGCCCTCCTTAATTTGGCAACATCTGCTAATGTGATGCAAGTGCATGCCCTCATCTCCTTGAGGTTACTGTTAATAGCAACAACAGGACTGCTTCCTGTACAGCCTGTGGTACTCTGGCACTCAATATATTACAGGCATGCTGACAGAATAGGACCCATTAACCACTGCAGTCTGAGCCCAATTATGCATGTCATCAGTTGTCACCCAAACACACTGTAACACTACAATTTACATAGAAGGATGTTGGGGGCAAAACTGCTAGAAGTACTGCTAATGTCAAGGTAAGTTACATTCACTGTTTTTCCTCTGTCCACAAATTCAGTAATCTCTCCATTGTAAACAGCAATCTGGTCAGTCAGGAATCAGTTGCCCTGGTATAAATCCACACTGACTGTTCCCAATCACTGCGCACCCACCCATGCAACCAGAAATTGTTCTTTACTTCCATTTATGTACCAGCCTCTTTCCATCCCCTGTTAAAGCATTACCATGCTTTTTCTTCCCACATATTCAATTATCAATGTTACACTGACATGAATAATTCTCACGTTACAAATAATAGGACCTTAGCATCTCCTCAGAATTAGCACACTGCTGTCAAAATAATGTATCTGCCCGTACCAAAATGAATGCACGTCTTAGTAATTTGAATCATAGCCAAGAACAGTGTTGTTAATTTTAAAAAATCAAATTTGAACATTTCTTAGCTAGGTTGGATAAAAGTAATTCTGAATATTTTTTTTTTTTCTAGCATACTGAAAACAAAGCAGAACTTCTTTTAAGTAGAACAATTTCTGCTTTCATTTTGAAACACTACAAAGATTTTAGATGAATATATGGAAATGTACTGTGGCTACAGTAAATACAAATCATACTTCCTCTTTAATATTGAAATATTTAAACATACTGAAGCATATACCTAAACTCTAACTCACTGAGGCTGTAACTCTATGAGGATTATTGTTCACTGGCTACAAGCCACTGAAAAACTTCTTTTCTTACCCTCTCCAGCAGACAGCTGCTATCCTTTTTTCCCTTCTTTACTGACAAAAGCATAGGCCATGAAGTTTCCTGACTAGTCAAGTGCACAGATGAATGATTCCATCAGTAGTGTTAATAGAGCTTAGGAAGTTGCCTCTTACCTCCACTGGTCCTAAGATCTAGTCCTAAAATGCAGGGGGACACAATCACATATAATGCATCCAAGCAGAATATCTACAACTTTCTTTAAAGACAGCTGATCTATATCAAACATTAGTCTTCCATTCAAAGTGTACTCTTAAAAAATTTTCAAAACTGATCCGAACAGCAAATCCTAATCTAGCTTGCACTGGCAACACAGTGTTTCCACAAAATTCTAGTCTATTAACTCAAGCATTTTAGTGTTTTTTTTTGTTTTGTTTTGTTTTTATTATTAATAAAAAATTATATTTTTTTATTAATGGTTATAAATACATTTATCTCTTTCTCCTGGTAGTCTGTAACTAGAAATTCGTACAACTTCTACTAAGCGCTAGACTGCTCGTTAGAACATTATACTACATATAAAATAGTGATGCTATTCTATTCATGCACAAACAATGCTAGCTGATAAAGGTAAAGCAAGCTGAATGTATGTGAATTATCTGATATTTCATGCACGGGCTTTAGTTTCTACAGACTAATAATTCATTCCTATAGTAATCATTTCTTAGAGTAAGACATAAAACAGGACCCACACATTTAGCACAGATTTTCCAAACCAAACAGAACTGTTCTTTAGCTAGGTATCTATGCCAAAGTTCAAGTTCAAAAGTTTTCAGATACTCAACTAACTGAAAAACATTACGTACAAAAAGAGCATTCAGTGAACAAAACATCTTGATTAATTTATGGTTGACAGCTCACATATGTACAAAGACTTCTCTATATCAGCATTTTATTACCCCAAAATCCAGAAGTTCCATGAACATTTAATTGCCTGGCTATGTTCCTGGTCTAATTTCCTGCATACAAATACTCACTATGAAGTACTTGAATCCATTTCTATTTTCTCCTATTTTAAACTGAGGTCACCTAAATTTAGACCAAAGCATTCCCTTGTTGATGAACAGTAACCAGGGATAAGACGACATTTTGCTTTGCTCAAGCAACAACTCTGCAGCAGCACCTTAACACATATTCAGCAATTTTGGAACACTGAGCTTTGCTTCCAAGCTCACAGAGTATGACAGTCTCCCTCCACACTACACTGTGCTGTAGACAGTGCCAAACACACCTGCACAATACAGAAGAAAGGACATACCACTTACACATAATGACAGCACTTATCAAACAAGAAACAGAAATCTGAAAAACAAGAGTGTCATCCAGGTGATCCCTTACTATTGTTAGTTTTCCTACATAACAGTTATCTTTGTGCATTCCAGACACACTTTCCAACAGCGTAAAAGACCAGAAGCAGATAAAAATTAAGCTGTTATGTTCAAGCGTGAGTTCTCCATTCTTAGAGGTAAGCACCTGTCTCAGGATGTTCAGACAACAGTAGAGGGATATACAGAACTCACATGAGAGCAGCCTGGACATGGTTAATACAGCAATTACTTCTCCACATGCAACCTTTGGTCCATTAGCAATAACCTACATAAAGACTGCAGCCCAAGCAGATGGTGAAAGCGAACCCGATGAGCCTCAGCTCGAATAATTCACAGCAAAAGATGAGTTGTGTACCTGCACTAAGATTAAGGCTTTAAAATGTTGAAAACATTGTACTCCCACAGCAGTTGGGGAAAAAAATAAAAGATTCAAATACAAATAATTCAAAAACAGATTCATTTAATTTGCTTTCACTTGTTTGAAAGGACAAGAAAAGGACAGAAATGATCATTTACCTGCTGCTGGACAAAGAAGGAAATATAAATTTAAAAAGCAACACAGAGTTTGAATAGAAATAACAATGTTAACAGATTAATGTTAATGTTCAGGATTTGTAACCAGAACACTTTCAAAAAAAAAAATTATTCTCTTTTCCAGGAAACACAAATCATTGCTTTATTAGTGACTGACTGCCTTGCAAACCACATTCAGCAAGCTAAAAGAATTTGACTTTCAGGAATAATTTTATCTGCGTGTCGACCAGAGTAAGGTCAGTTTAGTTTAATGATTATAGGAGAAATGACCAAAAAAAACAAAAAACAAAAACAACAACAAAAAAAACCCACGAGCAAATACAGATTTCATTATCATTAACAGCAAAGATTAAGATTAAATAAAATCTCATAAGAGAAAAATACAAAGAAAATTTAAATATTTGTTAGACTCCCTTGCTTATTTTCTTTGCATTCTAGGAATGTATACCACACACCTGAGAAATAGACAGGTAAAAAACCATAACTCTCATTTTTAAAAGCTGAAAAAGCTAAGCCACATTATTTTCTAGCTCTGCTTGATCACATTAACATCCCAAGATAAAAGCAGAGCTCTCAAACCTAACCCGTTCAGACACTGAATTTAAAAGAACTACCTGGCTTTGCCAAAATAGCAACTTTGTACTATCTAGCAGGAAGTAAACAATGACATCCATAGAATGTCAAATGATGTTTTATTTGTAGAAAGCCATATAGCACACAGATGAGCATGACACTTAAATGTAACTGCAAGTAGTACTCTTCATCCTCAAAGCACTATATTAAGCACTATCAGTAAAAAAGTCATTAAAATGCCACTGTGCACAAATATCACTAGAACTACTTACTTTCATCCCCTCCCATAACCTCCCAGCTACTGAAAACTGAGATCCTTCCAGGACTACTCCCAGTATCATTTAGCTAAAATGAGCCCTAAAAATTTAGATACGTATTTTCCTAATCCAACTGATTTTGACCAAAACCGGTAAAGAACCACAGAAGCAGCTCAAGTTTTTCAGTGGTAGGATGGTAGCCACTACAGTTAGACAGAATACACAAAAGTTTTAGACAATAAATCAGTACAATGAAATTCTAAATGTACACAATACCAAAATCATTAAGTGCACTAGGGCTATGTCTACTCTGGAAAGTCTTAAGTGTTTCAGTTTAGCTGACTCTTGCTACACTATTACCTCTCACATGCCTTCCTTTCCTCTTCAGCAGTGCTAGGACAGTAAGATGTGAACAATCTTCAGTATATAATATACAGTATATTAATTCTTTTTAGTTACAAATAAAAAAATGTTAGTAATTTGATAGCTCTTACCTCTAGTAAGGCTGCTGCAGGATCTCCCTGCAAGCTCTTCCCCAGTTTATCAACCTCATCTAAAAGGAACACTGGATTATTAACCCCAACAGTCTTCAGTCCATTGATTATTCTGCCAGGCATGCTGCCAACGTAGGTGCGCCTGTGAGCAATAAATATATGATGGGAAAAATATGGGTCAGATGCATGAAAAAAAAAGTAGAAGCATTCAAAAGACAACCTTTCAAGGGAAAATACAAGAATAGGAAGTCTTCTAACAATTCTTCCACTTTCAAACAACTTTCTAGATCTAGCAGATAAAAAATATGGAATATGCATCTAACTAAGACAAGCAATCATATCAGCGGGTGTAAACTCAAGTTCCATGGTGCACTAGTTGGTCTGGGAAGACAAACTACATATGCATCTAAATAAATGGAAATTTAATGGCTTACAGGCATTTCACACCAACCAGTACAAGTATCTTTGTATTGTATGAACAAGCAGAAGCAGATTTGGGAATTTTATTGATACTAACAGTTTAATAATAAATAACAATAATGGGTTTTTGTCACCACAACAGAGCTCACACAAGCATGTTACGAGTTAGGTAATATGTCCAAATATGTTGAAACATTATGAAATGTGAACTGGATGAGTACAAAAAGGCATCTGATTTTATTCAGCAATGCTGGTAAAACTTCTGCATTTATCACAGTTTCTTCTGCCTGAGCCCAACTAAACAAAATACAGTAATTAATAGTATAAAATGCTAGTCACTCAGAAGAAAGAGATGCATTAAGTGCTGAATTACACAAAGTGCTGAACTACAAGCACCTATCTCACGATCCTCCCAAAGCACATACACAGAACAGGCTTTATCATAGGTTCTGCTTTCGTACAGTGCAAAACAAACAGGATGAAATTTAAAATGATGAAAAAAAATACCATGGGAGTAATTTCAAAACAACAACAAAAAACTCTTAAACATATTTTTTAAAAATTAAGAGGAAAAACAATACAAAAAAAAAAAAAACCAAAAACAACTCAGCCTCCAAACACAGAGTAAACAGAGGAAAAAATGTCAGATCCAGGTAATATTTATCAAGTGACTGAAAAAAAAAATGAAGTTACAGTATTTAATTGTGGATCTGAGCAAAGGTAAAGGTTAGTGACATCTTTTAAACAGCCAGAAATGCAACAGAAATTCAACTTGCCTATTACCACCTTCACGAGACAGCTGCTAGAGACTGGAGCAGCCAGCATGCACAAGTTTGTCACCTCACTGCTTTTGTGCAGAGCCTCATTCTGCAGTGAGTGAGTACACTCCCATCCACTGAGAAGTATACTACATTACATTTATTACCAACCCAGAACCTGCATGGGGGAGCTATTATATTAGCATGTCACTTCATTCTCCATCTGCATACAGTCAACACTGCCAAAAGCATGAAAAGATCCTACAAAATGCTATCAAAAAATTATGAGACCAAAGCAGAATTGAAGTTCACAGAAGTGAATCTTTTAGCAGTTCAATCAAACTAATCATTGCAACAATTTTCTATTTTTACAAAAGGTGCTTACTACACTAGTAAATAATTTTATATGCTACACAATGTGTATTGTATTGGGCTATGAATTTTAGGATTAAAAATGCCTAAATATCAATTTATTCTTCCCATATCTAAGCCCTCACTACATTTGCATTTATTAAAGATGGACCAGTATCTATTATATGCTACTAATCAGACTCAAGATCTCCAAGCTGAATAAAGAATGCAAATGTCACACATAGAGTGACAACAGACAATAACCTAGTACTTTACATTAAAAACACAAACCTAGATATACCTATTTTTATTCCTATCTGGTTATTAGGGAACACAACTCAAGAGTTCTCTGTAAGATAGACTTTGCAGAAATTTATGTAAAAAACCACTATGACATATTAAAATTACGAGCAGATATGGCTATTTATCTGTCTGGACATTAACCTTTGCCTTGTAACTTGTGAAACTAAATACTGCTGTTTGTGAACAGCAGCCTCTGTCTGTAAGGATGTTTAGTCATTATTTCCATTCTTGTAGCTACAGCTAAAAGGAAGAAAAACAGCATTCTAATCATAGCATTTTGATACAAATGTGGCTTTGCTCATTATTTTGACACACAGTTTCTCTCCATGCATTCAGCCTACGAAGAGAAATCAGCTGCTTTCCATTTGAAACAGGAAGCTGAGAACAATCTTGCTGGCACTCTCCTACGTAGCAACAAAAAACACCTTAACAGATCATGCCACATAAGGTCTGTACTTCAGTAAACTTTCTACTTATTCTTAGATCAGTGAAAAATCACCCTTTAAAGACACTAAAGCTGCCATTGGGAGGTACGTATCACAGAAAAGGCAGCTGGAAAACTTAACAGCTCTCCCAGTGTAAACTGGGAATGTTTATGTATCAGAACCCCTAAAGCAGTACTAGTATTACTGGTAAAAACACGACCTAATTTCTTCATATTTTTCTAAAGACAGAAGGTTTCAAGTTGTTTTAAACTACAGTGGTTTTCAAATCACAAAATTAGAAAAAGAAAAAAGTTCATACTACCAAAGAAACCATTTATGAACTTACTTGCATTAGGTCAGAGGTTTTTTTTTGTCTTGGTTTGTTTTTTTCAAGGACAGAGGTTGCAGTTACTTTACATGTGTATCCATATTCTGCAGTTGTGTAACAAAGTTACTTTGCCCAGGTGAAAACCCCGTTTGCTTTTTTCCAGTGCAAGGAGTCCTGTGCAACCTCACCTTTTCATGCACAGATGCACCTGAGCAAATATTCAGTACAGGACTAAACCAGAAGTAAACTACCCAAACTTGCAGAAAATGAAAAGTGCTGATATAAAAAAAAGAAAGCCTCACACAGAGGTGAGAGAAGGAAAAAAAATATCTCACTAGCACTATTATAAATAGTGCAACAACATCTTTCCTTTTTGAAAATAGAAACCTGCTCACACGCAGTAGAGAAGATCATACAGTTCTTGAATTAAACAAAGTATCAGTACTGAGGAGATCTTAAGCTCAGGGAAATTTTCAGATAAAAACAACTATTTCAGACCGTCTTCTTTCGCTTTTATAAATACAAGTTACCAGTAAATGCAACAGCAAGCATTTACATATGGTACAGATGAGTGGTAAATGCTAACAGCTGGGGCATGTCTGATAAAGCAGTTCTGTATTTGTACCGAGATGATGACTTCATTTTGAGAACGCAGCCCTGTAATATCTTCACCCAGTCAAAAAAGAACCCACAGAATCCCCCGCTGCAGCCACACGATGCACACGTAAATGGTGCATAAAAAGTGCCTGCAGACTGCCCAAGCTACACCTCTTCCCGAGCAGCATCTAAACTAAAACATCACCGCCCTCCACACTGCAATGCAAGATATTTTGTTTTGCTTGCTAGATCTATCAGTTTGCTCCTTCCACCTGTAACAGTTACCCACTGCCAAAGTGAGTGCTATTCCAGGTCGTATCTGCTTGCAAGTGAAAATCATCCACCATTTCTTTTTCAATGCTTTAGTGCATTTGGTACATTTTGTAAATGTTTAGTACATTAGTAGGTGCATATACTATCCTTCTTCTGCAGTATTAATAGGAATGCTTAACTTAAGCCTGAAAGCCTAAAAAGGAGGGCTCCTAACATGCAGTATTAGAAAATAGGCCCACTTAAAAGTGAAACTTGGAGAAGAAGAGCTTATGTCTTCTTCACTTTTAGATTGCTTCTGAAATTCTCTTCTGTGATTGCCACTGGAAGCATAATATGGATTCACTTGACCAGGATTAACTTGGAGGACCTATTTATGAAAACAACATTATGGAGGGAAGATTACAGGAAAGCTGAGGAGAAACAGAAAACAATGAAACAGAAACACAGAAAAAAAATCTGCATTCAACTGCTAGATTTTACTTAACATGAAACATGCAAAACAGGTGGTTACAAGGGATCCTCACTAACCACCACTAAGTTTTGGTCTTCAGCTACACGGCTGAAGAGTAACCATCTGTAACTCCTGTTAATTCTAGATGGTATTTTTCTCTTCCTGTCTTGTCAAATACTTTCTAATTTTAAGTATTTATTTCAGTACTAAAGATTAATTTCTAACATGCAAAAATACCACAAGTACCTGAATTTCTGGTTTTGAAGTCATTATCCCATGACTGCAGCTCTCCATAACAGAAGTAAACACAAGTTACAAAGCCAAAAATAAACAAACAAACAAACAAACAACCTGTAAGGAATTACTGGCAATTGAGTAACAGCTGTTGACAGTTCTACTTTCTTTCCATAACATCTGCTTCATACACATTGGTGTTTTAGAAAGGCTCAAGTTTTACTCAGCCCTGGAAAAAGTTCCCTAGCATCTGCAAATGCTTAATATTCAACAACCCCTAGTGGTTCCAATATCAAACAGCAACTTGTAGTAGCTGCATTATGCTTGTTTTTTAGGATTCATACAATAAATAATTTGAAACATTAGTAAACAGTGTCAGTTTATGAAATACAAGGAATAAAACCCTGTGAAGAACAGTTCTGCTTCTTTTTCCATTAGTGTCTAAGTAAACGGGCAAAAAGGCCAGATATTACAAATGTTTACAAAACAGCCTGTTTACAACCACAAAGAGTGCTGCTATACACAAAAACCTGATTTATTTAATCAAACAAATGTACAACCAAACTCAATATTTAACTCCCCAGCGCTTCTGTGCATGCTGATCAAACCTACCCTAAGAAAACCTCACAAATATCATTCATGCCACAAACTCCATGTGTAGCTAGGTGTGTCAAGTACAACATTGCTGTTCCAATGTTTCTTCTCTCACATTCTGGTCTAAAAAGTGATCAATAGTATACCAACAGTATATTAAACTCTAGATTGTTACAAGTTCGGGTACAAGAATTTCAGTACATTTCCCACTAAGCCTTTTGCTTAAACAAATCATTTAGAGAACTGAGAAGGAGATGTAAAGAGATGCAATTAAAAAAATAAGCCCTAAGGAAAGGGCATCAAACTCTTTCAGCATAAGCGTCTCTGAATAAATACCTTCTTGAAATGGAAAACATACTAACAAGGCTGAAATACTCTCAGTAACTCAGTTGCTGTTCTCCAACTTTTAAGCAACTTTTAAGAATCACTCTCACAGTTTTAATAACAAACATAGTTATAAAGTAATACGTTGTTAGTCATACACTATTTGATTTAACTGAATTTTTGCACTCCTCCTAGAACTCAAAAATTTCAATCATAATGCCAAAAAACAAAAAACCTGAAGATCAGAAATGACTTAGAAATATAAAGGCAGTTTTAATTATCCCAAACACATGAAGTTCACAGGTCATGCATCTTGCCACAGTTCCAGATCCAGGTATGATTATCCCATTCTCCACTTAGAATAAAAAGGCAGTAGCAGAAAAGAATAAAGAACAAATCTCAACAGTGAATGCCCACTCTCATTATTAAAATTCTCTCCTGAATAATACCACTGAATACCAAAGAGAATCAGTGAGTGATAACAGTATTCGAAATAAGTAAAACTTCTCCGCATCAGCTGAACAACAAAAATAATCAGCATGTTCTGTAATAAAATAATAAATTACATGTAATAAAAAAGGAAATACACACCTATGGCCTCGGATATCAGATTGATCACAGACACCTCCCAAAGCAATTCTGTGGAATTCTCGACCCAAAGTCTTAGCAATTGATCTCCCCACACTGGTTTTGCCAACTCCTGGGGGTCCCACAAAACAAAGAATGGGTCCCTTGAGGTTGTTTTTTAGCTGCCTGACAGCTAAGTACTCCAAAACTCTTTTCTTCAACTTCTCCATAGCGTAATGATCATTATCCAGAAGAATTCGAGCTGCACGAATTTCAAGGCGATCTATCAATCGTTAACAACAGAAAGGATATCAGCACATTTACCTTTAGAAATGGAAACAATTCTACTGTATAACAGAAATTAATGCATTTTCACATGTTCATCAACATAAATCACCCAATACTCACATTTATATTCCACCCAACATTTTGCTAAGATAATTATAAGCCTTATTTTTTTAAGAAGAAATGTAAACACAAGCTGGAGAGATCACTCTATAGATAAGAGAATTTACAACAGAAATGGAAACATCCTTTCACTGTGTCATAGATTTAAAATCTGGTTCAAATGAACTTAATATCTGTCCTGGAACAGCAACTGAACAACATGCACATTTTTCAGCATTTGTCATCTCACAGAACTGAATCTGAAGCCATAAGGTCTTATCAAAAGATAAATTCAACCCTATGTCTTCATCTCACCGACTTACGCTATAGTCTGTTATTACCTCACAAGAGTTGAATGGCAGGCTTTGCTAGCTATATACTTTAAGTGACTGTGCTGCGCAAAACACCCATTTGATACTAGGACTGGAAAAATTTGGTTTTTACAATTGCCATAAGTTGAGATAAATTGTCATGCATAATAAAAGGACTTTAACTAGTGCATTAGACAGAGCACGAATTTCTGGCACAAAGCAGCTGTATCTGCTCTATGACATAAAAGAGAAAGCAGAAAACAATAAAGTCGATCAACTCTGCACAAACCTACCCTTCAGCTTCTATGCACTGCAGATACAAACTCTTCATCCCAGTAACTGTTTCATTTATGGACAGCTGTTATGAAATTCCCATCATCAACCATGTCATCCTTTGCAATAAATTACTGAATAAAAAACTAATTAATGATAATAATTTTCCAGGTCTTTTTAATTGTATTTCCCATTTTTCCACTCATGTATATTTTTATTCTCTCTACCCATGAAGTCCAAAGCATCACTCATATGAATACAAATATAATTTTTTCCAACTTTGTTTCCAGGAAAAACCTTCAAACCACATCTGACTTTGCATAGTTCTGCAAGATTGAAGAGCAAATTCCTGTTAGAGGACACGAGAGGCAACCCAGTCTGTGGTTTTTTGAGTAACACTGACACATGTAAGCAGATCTTTTTGCCATTCAGTCATTAAAGAAAATATTTGTAAGTAGATCGGTGAACATGCTAGGCTCTAATTCAAAAAGGTCAACATTTGTCACCATGTGCACTAAGAAGGCAAAAAACAGAAATGTTTCTGCTGGTGTGCACATTCTTTATAAAGTAGATTGTTTTAAATGCCATCCAAAAGCTTCATTCTTCAGAACACTCCTGGGAAGCATTTCTGCCCAATGAATCTATTCATGTTCGTCTACACTTTCCTGATATCCATTTTTGTATCCCATTCCTATATTTATAGCAATTTCTGCTCAAACTTTCTGAAATCAATGGTAAAAATTTGAGATGGTACTTCTTTCTTCCTATTGCATCCAAAGTTGTAACTATGAAAAGTAAATACAACTTTGCTTTTTCATCCTCTTGATCTTTAACAAACTTGATCAGCATCAGATATACCAGAACCTTCTTCAGGAAGATATATGCTGCAGAAATGTTAAAAAGTTTTTTTGTTTGATGTAAGAGATAGCAACAGCTTTCTTTGGTACTTTTAACAGAACAATACCTTTATTTGATGTGGGAAAAAACCTCACCTGAGCAGCTTTCCAGGATAATGACTCTAGATTCAATTTTTCCAAAAGCAGATCACAAACATAACTACTAAATACTGCCATCCAGAAGAGTCTCTGAAGCAGAGACATCTCAGTCACTACTGCTGAATATGCTATGAATGAGTCTGCAGTGAGACATGAAAAACAAAAAAAGTCCCAACAGAAAATAATCACTGATTATAAAATAGTCTGTTTGAGACTAATAAAAAAAATTAAGGGGAAAACAATTCCAGTGTTTCATGACAGTGAGAAAAATCTAAGAAAAGAAACCCACTATTTTGAGAAGCACGGTATGGGTTTGTTTACTAGTGTCTCACTGTATTGCCACAGTAATATGATATGATGCAATTAATCCTACCTGAAATGCAGTTAGCAAAAATAAAAAAGCTGTAAATATGCAGAGCTCTTGACTGCCATAAAGACTAGCTAATATAACATAACCTCTGCACTGTGATGTAACCACATTCCAGTTTTTAGAATAACAAAGTATGCAATAGCACGGGATTGCAAGTAACAACACCGCCATTTTATTGTGTAGATATTGCTTGCTTAACTTGCGTTTCTGGGTGTACAACTGAGCTACATGGGCTATTCAGTACACAGGTCTTCATTTAAACATGGTAAACTGCAAGACTCAAGTCCATTAATAGCATTTTACTACAAGACAATGCAAAAAAAAATTGGGGGGAGAGAACTAAGTATGTTCTTCTGTCTTTACATCATAGCTACTTGTCCGAAAATGTCTGCGCAAGAGACAGTCAACAATAACAGAAGGGTTTACCTTTCGTACTCTTGTTCCATGGCAATTCTACCATAAGTTCCAAATAATTTCTTGTTAAAGCATATTCTGGCATCGACTGAGGCATCTTCTTTAATCTGGAAGTACATGCATAGAACTAATAAGGCTAATGGGGAACTAACAGCAAACTAAGACACTCACTTGCATTAAAAAAAAAAAAATATTTAGCAAACCCTTTTACTTCCCAACACCTGTAATACTAAAAAAGAAAGTCACTATTACATCAATTACAAGATTTGTCTTTGCGTAATGATAGCTTATTTGTATGATATTTGCAGAAAAAAAAACAAACATCATCTTCCTAAGCATACGCTGCATACAAAATGCATGCACCACAGTATAAATATATAAGTAGATATGCATGTACATATGCACAAACACAGTATCACTGACGAGGTTGTTAATGATCATATCATCCCCAATATCAGTTATATGCTCACAAAGGCAGAGAAAGGAAAAAAGAATCAATATGCAGACCACTTTTCTCATTAATTACTAACAACTGTGGTGTTATTTGTCTCCTCTCCTTTTCTTTTGAGGCATTCACTTCATAACATAGAGATCTAGAGCTTGCAGTTTAAAGCTATATTAATTCATAAGCCACATGTAAAAGACTTAATTGTTCTCCTCTCTGATGTTCCAAAACAACAAGTAGAGGAAAGTTGTAAGCAAAATAGCAGCACATAAATAAAATTCTAAAAATTATTTCCAAAACACAACCAACACAAATATATCATTAAGTAAAATGTTAATGCAAGATTTGTTTAAAAAAAAAAAAAAAAAAAAAAAGAAATCACCACTTCCGATTATCCTACCTCTTTATTTCCTTAAGACAAACTTTAAGAGCTTGTTCTGACATACTGGAAGTTCTAATCTTTTTTTCAAGGATGACAACATCATCATGATCTTCCTCCTCTTCCTCATCTTCTGCAGTGCTTGGAATATGATTGATTCTTCTATTTGGACGAATAGCTACAACCTATGAAACGTAACAGTCAGAAAGTAGCACCAGTTTGTGTTTTTTTTTTAAATAAGGTGAGTACTTTATGGATACCATGAGAAAAACATGCAAGGATTGGGGAGAAACTACTTAACAGAATAAGTCTGAAAATTTTAATCCAATAAACAGCTAAACAAAGTGTTATTGGTACTACTTTAAAAAGTTACCATTTTTATTTTACTTTATGTATTTACTAAGTTCATTTGTCATCTACCATAATCTAGTAGGTAACAGAAGACAAAACCAAAATTGAAAAAGCTTTTCCAATATTTTGAAAAGCTGGCACTGCAGCCCATCTTATTAAGCAGGATAAGCAAAATATTTACAGGTGTAATCTCTCTTACTCTTTTTCATTTTTCAGTTATTTCTTGTTTGCTAAATTGTACATGTACAATTAGATGCAGCAAAAGTGCAGCCTGTTGCAGTTAAGCAAACTACATTTCACAACACACATCAATTATCCGCATTTCAAAAGCTGTGATTCACCTTTAATGCTATTAATAAGCACTTATTATTGATATGTGCACTTTTCACTGCAGTGTGCACATATCATGCAAGTTAATTGGCTATCAAATGACTCTTTAATGGAACCTTTGTGAAGTCAGAAAGTGCTCAGATGAAATAAATGATGTCCAGGCAGCTTTAAAAAAATGTTTTCTTTTTCAGATGTCTGAACAGCTGAAGTTGCAAGCTGGGTGTTCTCCACTGATACAGCCTAAGCACTAAATACTATGACCACAGGTTAAAACCTTGAATAGATTACAATTACACACCTTCACTAGTCTGTTTAAAAGAGCATTGTTATATTTATGTATGATGCTTAAGAATCCCAGATTTAAAGGTCCATACCCTTTTGTCATCATCCTGTTTGTGCTTTCTTGTTTTCTGAAGAAGCTTCAGTCCTTCAATTTGTCTAACAAGCAACGGTATAGTCATCTTGAACCTTTCCTCCAGCCTAACAGCATCTAGGATCTAAGAGCAAGGAGTTATGAGAAGCCAACAAATTCACATTAATGGGTCATCGCTGAGGAGAAGGGGAACACACAGGATGTCATCGCAATCTTTTGATCAGAGTTATAAATTAAATGGTTTGGGAAAAAAAGAGGTAGCAAGAAAATAAAAGAATACAGCACACAAAACCTATCTTCAAGGTCTGGACAGCAAAACTACAAAGTAATTCAAAAGTACCAAAAAATATGTAATTTTTTATTCTGTTTTAAACTGTCTTATTATTTTGGTTACATTTTATGTAGAAAACATCTACCAGCGGTTTACTTCTCAATTACTGAATCTCAGAAAAGAGCTCCCCCCCCAAAAAAATCACCTTATGCCATAAGGCATGTTTTCCTTGTTGCTTTTTAAAATAAAACATGTATTTTATACATTATTTCACTTTCACGTTTGTTCAAGTTGATGTGCAGAAACAAGCAAAATTTATATAATGATCTGTCAGCTTCATTAAATAAGCAAGATTTCAACACAATTTGAAGAAAGGCTTATCATCTTTACCATGGCAATGGGAAATGCCCTCCACTCTGTTCTCATGAGACTCAATCTGGAGCACTATTTCCAGTTCTGGAGCCCCCAGTGCAAGAAGGATATGGAGTGGACCCAGAGGAGGGCCATGAAGATGATCAGAAGGCTGGAGTAGCTTCCCTACAAGGACAGGCTCAGAAAGCTAGGGCTCATCAGCCTGAAGAAGAGAAGGTGCCTGGAGGACTTTCTAATGGCCTTCTAGTACCTGAAGGAGGCCTACAGAAAAGTTGGGGAGGGACTTTTTCTAAGGGCAGGCAGCAACAGGATCATAGAATCATAGAATCACTCCGGTTGGAAATAGACCTTAAAGATCATCGAGTCCAACCACGACCTAACCATACTACCCTAACTCTAACAACCTTCTGCTAAATCATGTCCCTAAGCACCACAGCCATACGGTTTTTAAACACATCCAGGGATGCTGACTGAACCACCTTCCTGGGGAGCCTGTTCCAGTGCTCAACAGCCCTTTCTGTAAAGAAGTTTTTCCTGATATCTAACCCAAACTTATATTTATTGTATATTTTATATACTAAAATTTATATTTTATAAAATTTATATTTTATTTCTTTCAATTTATACCAGACATTATGAAGAAATTCTATACTGTGAGGGTTGTGTGAGACACTGGAACAGGTTGCCCAGAGAAATTGTGCTTGTCCGCACCCTAGACATGTTCAAAGCCAGGCTGGACAGGATTTTGAGCAACATGGTCTGGTGGGAGATATCCCCTCCTGCAAGCAGGGGCACTGGAACTAGATGATCTTAAAAGGTCTCTTCCAACCCAAAACATTCTACAATTCCATGAAATCCAGGCTGTATCTCTTGTCGCTCAATTAAATGAACAGTTCCCCACACTATCTACATTCATTTAGCTTTTAAGTGAATTCTTATGTAAAGGTATATAGAAAGATATATGAAACAAAAGCATGAAAACATTTAAGAAATATTTCTGCTTGGTTGTAACAGAAATACCTTCTCGCACAATATTATCACCACCTATCAAAATTACCCTAAAAGCGGTTATAACTATAGAAAAGTAGCAAACACTTCACCTTAGAACAGTTTAAGGACATAATACCTGAAGCTTCTCCTGGTTGGATGTACGGATAATTGAAGTCAGTATATCTGGCAAAGCTTCTCTAGGCAGATTGTCCAGAAGACGTCTCAGCTTTGCAACTGCAGGAACAGACATATCCAGCATCTCAACCAACTGTAAGGAACACACAATGAACAATATTCATAGTTGTTGGATGTTTCTTCTTTAATTTATTTAATCAAGTATCTGACTGTAAGAGCACTGCACCTTGAAATGTGCATAAATGCTTTGCCAAAAATGTTCTGAAAAAAAGTATTTGCACATAGGAGAATAGACAACCAAGACTCTGGACTTTATACTAGTTCAAGAAGATCATAATTATCATCACTGCTCCTAGTGCTTTCTTCAATGCCGACATCTTCTATTACCTTTCAAATACCCCAATAAAAATCACTCCAGTTCCCTTCTCTGTACCTCTTTAAACACTAAATTTATTATACCTGAGGACATGTATTTATAAAAAGATTCTATACAGGTGTGCTTTTTTCCCATTTAATAATACACAGTTTTAAAAATCCATTATATGTACCAGGAATTTTAGAAAAAACACTTTCTCAAAAGCAATACATGTATATACATAAAAATATGCTTTGTTTTGTTTTTTGCTACAATGTACTTACTGTACCAGTACATAAGAACTACTATAAAGTTATTGTAACTTTAACATGTACAGCTAAATTCATCCTGAAATGCACTGCATACAGATTCTCAAACTCAACATGGAAATCTCAAGCCATCCCAAAGACAATACTTTTCTAGCAGAAATCCTACCTTCACTAAAAAAAAAAGTAAGAGGTACAAAGAGAAGAGAGCAAACAAATGAAAAAGAAAAAAAAAAAAAAAGGAAAAAAAGAGCAACAAAGCACATGCATCAATACACTGATTTAAAATGAATAGGATTAAACCAATTTACCTGCACAGCATATTTGTAGAACTGTTCTGACAACTCTCCAAGTTCCTCCTCAGACTTATGCTGATTTGTAAACTGCTCGAGTCGATCCAATTGCTCAACTTCTGCAATAGGGTATGGCTTCTCCTTCAGCAGCTGCAAGATCTGGAACCGGCAAAGGCCCGTAACCAGCAGTGTGTAATGTGGCTTGGGCCAGTTGCTACCAACCACCTGAACTGCCAAAGCAGCAGTGCCAATCCTGAAAACAGATCAAATCTTTGTATTATTTGTCACCTTCCACAGAACATTTCATGTGCCCCTCACATGAAGCAACTGAGCTACAGAGCCTCACAGGCCATCATTGATCCTCATCACCAACATTAAAGGATTTCCTTTGTGATAGAGATCAATGAAACCACACTTTGAATTTTAAAAAAAACAACAAGACAACTAAAAAATGAATGATAGTAATATAACACATACATGTGTCGAGAAAAGTAATTTTTTCATAAATAAATTACTAAGTTTTGGAACAGGAACAGAAAACCTGCGTTTCTGCTCAAAAAACTGCATGCATTACAAAAATGATTCTTCATAATTTACAGTTTTCCAGTTTTCTAGCAAAACTGCCTGTCTTATGCAAAACTAACGCTTTAGATCACGTTTATCCGGTCAAACTGCCTGTTCAAGCAGAATTAAAACAAACTGCAAAACCTTACTAAATCCACTGATGGAAATAAGTTTTGCAAGGAATACAGCACGTTCATTTTACACGCAGTTGATCCCTCAGAAATACAATTAGTTTTCATTTCACATGAACTGGATCTTCCACACTACTCTTATTAACCAAACAAAGTAACTAACTGACTTTCTATCACTAATAAGCGGTACAGCCCTAATGACCCCGAGACGCTTTCTCGGATCGCGCCTCCGTCCCGGCCGGCTCCCATTCCCAGACTCGCCCAGCAGACCCGCACGGCGCCGCCCCCGCCCCACGCACACGAGCTCCCCCGGCCGGGAGCAGAGCTCCGCTCCCCTCAGCGCGACCGCGGACTAGGCGAGGGCAGCGTGGCCAAGGGCCGCGAGGGCAGGGCGCGGCGGCGGCACCTGTGCAGGGAGGGCAGGTCGTCACAGTCGGACGTGGGGTCGCTGGTGTTGGGAATGACGCCGATGATGGTGCTGCGCAGCGAGGTGCCCTTCAGCAGCCGGCTGCGCACCAGCTGCATGTTGCGCGGCGAGTCCACGCTCGTCCGCATGGTCGAGCCGGGCAGCAGGACGCCTTCATGGGTGAGCAGCAGCGGCAAGCGGCTGGGGATCTGGATGGCGCTGCCCGCCGCCATGGCCGCCTCTCCGCTCCGCAGAGCCCCGCCCCGCTACGGGCGCCCGGCAGGTTCAGGCTCGGGCTGGGCTCAGCGCGCCGCTCGCCGCCGAGCACGGCGATCCCCGCCCACAGCGGGACCCTGCCGGGCGCAGCGCCTACAGCCGCCCCTACCGCCGATTTTAAAATCCCGTGGGTGACGGCGCGGGCACAGCTCCGTACCGCGGCTGCTGCTACCAGCAGATGGCAGGCGAGCACTTAGAGTGCCGCGCTGCGCTCCCAGGGGCAGGAGCCCGCCCAGAGTTGGCCCGAGGCGGGGGAGCAGCGTCCCCTGCACCTGCTGCCAGCTCCAGCCTCAGCTTTCCCTTCGTGCCGGGATCCTGTAAATGCTGGGGGAGTTTTATTTCAGTGCGGCTTCCATCAAGATGGAGGCGTTGGCCATGGCTACAGCTCTGCTGTGCCCAACTCGGTTGTGTGACCCGACTGGTCTCTGAGCACTCCGGCCTACAGCAAGCTCAGGTGAACAAGCAGAGCCCAGAAACCACAGAAACTTCCCCCTCCTTTTTTCTTCCTAACCCTCCCCCCCTTTCTCTCTTCCCTACCCTCCCCGGGAGAAAAGAGGTGCAATATCCAAATTGCATAACATAATCAGCTGTGTTAACCAATCCCCTGTTAATCACTGACTTATTAGCTATGCTTTGAACAAAGGTAACCCTGTACAGAGGTGAAATCTCAGTAAGGAATGTGTTTACACCAACTGACCGTGTGAAATGCACAAGCACAGCTGCAGGCAGAAACTCGCTGAGTCATGCAGTCTGGTAACAGCTCAACTCTGTCAACCTACTGTAGAACACTTAGGTAACAAGATATATGGAAATAATTACGATTAAATACAACAAAAGTGCAGCTGAGATAAATATCTTCTCCTTTAGCAGCCACCTTAGGTAACTTAGAAAGAAACCCAGAATTTAATATGCTACGTAACGCTCAATATGTATTTAGAAAGCACTGATGTAAGAGAGCACTTAACACAAATACGGAAAATGTTTTGTGAACTTCCAACTGTTTAAGCTTCTCTAGCTATCTTGGTTTGGAATGCAAACACAAATCTAACCAAAGGGCTAAGCATTTGCTCATCACATTTACTGATGGATTCTCTCAGCCTGAATCTTTTCAATTAAAGAGAATCTACAATCTCATCATGTTTATTCTCCAGGCCAGGTGTTGTTTTTTTCCCCCAGATGAGTCCCTGTGGTCATCAGAAACAGTTCCTTAGTTCATTCTTGAAATGTTTAAAATATATATATGGGTGATTTAAAATCCTGTGTTTTACTACACAAACATAGTATACAGTGTCCATCTGATTAGGATGTCTATGCAGTGTTTTACTGCATTTTTGCTTGAAAAGAATCGGGTCACACTTGAGCAACAACTCTTCTGAAATTTTTTCTCAAGGTGCTGAACTTCTCAACGCCTGGAGAAATGAATCAGAATTAAGATATTTAGAGAATTTTGTGCCTGCACCTCAGAGACCTCAGATCAGAAGGGGCAGCTGCCACGTGATCTGACCTCCTCTGAATCTCACTAGCAACTTCTCCATCAGTCCACAGTATCTGAGATGCACTGTATTTTCTGGAGAGGAATTCAGCCTTGACTTAAAGACTTACTGAAATGGAGAAGTTACCACCTGCACAGCTAAGTGTTTTAATAGTTGATTACATGGCCAAAATCTGCACCTTGCTTGTAATCAGTTTTTTTTAAGACTGGTTTCTGCTGTGTCTTTACCTAACAGATTGAAGAGTTGCCTACTGTGAGAAAAATCCTTCCTTTGTGCACATTACCAACACCTCACAATCAATTAACCACTTAACTTTCTTTGGATCAAGCTTCTTTGTTAAGCATATTTCTGATGTTTTAATGTGATTTAGTCCTACTTAAAATGTATATAGCCCATAACTAGCATTTTAGTAGTAGTCTCACCACCGACGTATAAGGGGGGTAATGCCGATTTCAGTCTGATATTTCTCTTCTCATAAAATCAAGCCTGAAGTTTCTAGGCATCACTTCACACAGCTTATGCACTAATACTGTGGGAAGAATGCAGCACAAATCTAACTGATGGTGATCTGTATCACTGTGATGTGGTACAAGATAGTGCATGTGATACCAGATGGTATGGAGCACCTATGATTCCCACCTTATAAATCTGTGCTGATCATCTGAGCTCTGCAGACTCCTCCTTCCACTTTCTCAAGCTAGACTGACACAACAAGACCTCAGGGAATTTTCATTGACTAAAAAAATCTACACCGCTTTAGATCCCAGCTCTGCAAGGTAAAAAAAACCTCACTCAAATTAAGCACATAAGTAGTCCCATTAATATTCTTTCAAAGTTTGAAAGGATAGCAAAGCTGTCTGAGCTTGTTGACAAGATCATACTAATCATTTTGCAATACCGATCTTCTGCAAGACATGTGTCTTCAAGCAATTCACAAATGTGTTTATTTTACACCTATAAAACTCACCTAAGTTATCCCCCTCTCCCCCAGCTCAGCTTTAATTCTTCCACCTTCATTAACAGGAGAATTCAGTAGCTCCATAAAACATGGCCTGAGATCAGAAGACGCAGCTGAAGCACCATCCCTCAGGCATGCAGCGTATCAGCAGAAAAAGAGTGAAAAGACCTCAGGATCCTTAATCTATAATTCTCCACTTTGCACAGATCTGATTTCCCTTGCATCATATATATTCCAAATTCCTTGTTCCCAACTGAAGGATGTAGGCATTTATTTTAAGATACAATATAAATAAACTTGAGCATCACTTCTCACTATTAATTTTCATAAGCACTACAGCTGACTTTAATATAAATGAAAGCATTTTGTTCAGCTAGGGACTGCATAAAATGACTGTCTAAATTAACCTAACTCAACCAAACCTTTATGCTAATTATAAAAAAAAAAAGAGAATTCAGAAATAGACGAGTGGTATCAACATTTATCTTTTTCTCCAAAATCATCATTCTCTGAGCTTTAATAGGCAGGAAAATACATCTATGCACCCTACCCCAAGTACTGCTGGATTCCTCGCACAGTCCTTATCTGGGTTGCTTTACACCAGACAGCCACGCAATAAACAGCACAAGAGTGAACAGCTCAGCTGGAACAGTAAGCACGCTAATTCACCAGCTGGTCGATGTCAAATGCAAGTGATAATGGCTGAGTTCCCCCTAGTTTTTCCTGGTAGGAGAATAACTAGAATCTCTCTATCTGGACAATGCTTCTGTCTATATTCATATCTGTGTAGTGCTTTTAGATACATCAAGACTTAAATATTTTAGAAGAGCTTTATAATTTGTTAGGACCTGAGATTTGGAAAGGCTTGATAGATATGTAACACATGCTCAGTAGTTTTTCCTTTAAAAATTGATGGCTTCTTTATTCTTATTGTCCTGCTTTATATTTTTGAAAATTTGTATTGTGAACTACTTAAAGCCTTCAACTGGAACATACCATCTAAGTGCTGTACATATACCAATTTGCATTTGAAACACATTTCTATTATTTCGCACCCACTGTTACTGTTTGGAAATAATATTTACTATTAGTTTAAAGTGGGAGTCATTTAACACGAAGAAAGAAAATACAGCTATAACAAATATGACTTTATAGATGCATACAAACGTTAAGCCACTTTGCATTTTGATTGTTTTCACTAAGATTGTGCATCTTTAATATGTTGCATGTTTTAGAGTTGCTAGAACATTAACTAGCTCATCAGTCCTAATACTATTTATTTTTGTATTGACTAGATGGCAGTTATTAACAATAACTTTTCAGTCCTTCTATTCCAAATCAATAGTCTTAAGACCTTGAAGGGCGCCCAATAACAACGCTTTGACACTGGTTACATAAGAAGTGAAAGCTTTATGAAAGCTCTATGAAATTAGCCTTCTCCAGAGGCTCATTATCTGAGGGCAATGATTCTGTCTTTTTAAAAAATCAAGAAAGAGGTACAAGTCATTCTTGCAGCTGCCAACCTGCATATACTGAAGATATTTCTTCCTTGGGGGTTGTGGTAGAAGTTTCATATGTGTGAGAAGTTCTGTAGAAGTTAACCTCATCACACGTTTGAATTTGTTTGCAAAGCTGAATTGTAAAATAATACATCTTTAAATAATAAAAACACTGTTCTAACCAACAACATCCACTATTAAGCTTCCATACAGTATGGACTCCTAGCCTGTTTATGTTTCATTGCCTCTCAAGTAAATTCTCTTCTCCTGCATAAGATGTCCATTTACTTTCTATTCTTCTGCCCCTTCACTGGTAATCCCCACTGTTCACAAGCCCTCACTTGAAGGTCCTGCAGCTATGTTATGACACTCAATCTGTCATCAAACTTTCCCTTTCTCATATTATTTTTAGTTTAAACTTACAGATTGTTTGATGCAGTGGTATTCTAAAGGAATTATTTCTTGCTAGTCTCAACTGCTATGTCTGTGAATGAAAGAGGAAAAAACTGTCAATTTTCTTATCAAATTCTCTCTCCACAAAAATTGAGCTTCTCCTAACAAACATATAATCTGTTTTCCATTGCAAGAAAGTACTTAAGCATACTGCTTTAAGATGTAAATTGTTGCTTTGAATTAGTCCAACCTGTATTTTTATATATCAGTTAATAGAAAGAATAAAAAATATGCAAGACTAGTGCAGATTAAAGGACTTACTGTCAGGATTTCACAATACAGTTGATAAACTATGTAGATTTTGCATTCTTACCAGGTGAGAGATTCTATACAGGCACTGTCCATTCCCTATGCATAAGATGAACCACACAAATCAACTGTTCATTCAATTATTTCTCATTAAATTATTTTTAGTGTATGCTCTTCCAAGTGCTGCATGAACTCTGATGATTCCTAGCTTCCTAGCATCTTTGCCTGCATTGTCAACTCTTCAAAAACTTTTAAAATACTGTACTAGGAAGTAAAATTATGTAAGCTATTCAAAGTTATACCAGAATGTAACTTAACTGTATTTAAAAGTTCATTTGTTTTTGTCTAATTTTTCTACACTAGTTTTACAGAGGAAATTTTAAAATCTGTTGGTTTTTTTTTTAGGCTCTGTATTACATATCCTTAATCATTCTTTCTTCATACAAGAGAATCTGATTTTTCACATGAAGCTTGCTGAAAAAGCTACCAGTTGGTTATGCAGCACATGGAACAGATGCCAGAAATTGCTGGCAGAACATTACTGACTAAGGGAATGTGAGACCTTTTGGAAATTTCTAAAGCTGTGAGTAGGACTTTCATGGTAATTGTAAAATGCATATTACAGTTGGTAACAGACCTCACAAGAACTGAATTTAGACACTTCATCTTCTATTCAGAAGCGATAGGTCCAACGAAAAGAAGAAAAATTAAGAAAATTAAGAAGAAAATTCAAACTGTTCAGATTTGAAACTTGGTCTAGAATAGCATAGCCCTTGCCTGTCTGGCTAGGCAAGACAAGATCTTCACAACAGATAAATTTCACAGAAATAATAAGAATTCAGAAGAATTTCTGCAGGACAGGAAATACCCACCAGAAATTAAAGAAATGGAGTCAGTACAGCTGTGCTGATTAACACTCACATTGTCACACTACCTAGATTTTTTTTCTCTTTAATTTGCATTCTGCCAAATCAACCTTTTTATGGGAACTGTTAATGAGAGATAAAAAAATTTTCCTTTGCACAATTTAACTGAATGAATGAGCTGAGCTGGACAGGTTTGAGGTTCGTGTAACTTTGGTGTATTTTTATAAGCTCTGTCCCCTTTTTTATTTAATTGTTACTCTAAAAGGGAATAAGCCCAGAAAGTAGCCAACAAACATGAGATAAAACATAGAAAATACTGCAGTTATTGCCGTGGCTTATTTGAAGTAAATAACTCTCCTGAGTCAAATGCAACCATATTCATAAGTCCATATTTTAATGAAGTAACAGTTTGAAAGAGCTGTAGAATCACTTCCTTGTATTCCTCTTATCAGATAAAACATTTTCTTTTCCATTGTTCAAAGGAATGTTTGCTGACTGCAATCTAAAATTAGCGTGCTAATATTCTGGAATACTTCTGAGATTTCCCTTTTAAAAAATCCACACTCTGCGGGACAGCAGAGCCCTTAAGCCTGTTTTTCACTTTTATTATCTAAACAAAATTGTAGTATTATGAATGTGAATTTTGCCTACATGTCTTATCAACTACTTAATATTCTGTTATGGAAGAAGACCTGAAAATCTTGCAGGGTCCCAGACCAGCCGATAAAATAAATGCTCTGAGTCTGGGTTTTCTACATTCCTTTATGAAACAAAGAGTCAATCTCATGCTATCAATTTAAGATGCTACTAACAAACTAGTCTTTCTATATCTTTGCATGTGTTGACTCTGTGGGGGGTTTAGCTTAGATTGAGGAACTGTAGTTTCCAAATGATGCTCCCTACCACCTAGATGGTGTTTGGCTGTGTAGTCTAGCTATTTTTCCCTTTCAGCATATAAATCAAGTCTTTGGCTTTTGCTTCTAGCTCTTGTAATAGTGCTGCTTTAACAGGAGAGAATGGAATAGCAGTGCCAAAAAGCTCACAAGATAGATGTGGCAGCAGGCCTGGCTGCTGGGGAAGCAAAGGACAGTATAACCCTTACAACACAAGCAGAAAGAATACAGAGTAGCAGGCAATAAAGGAAATGATCAACAGAAGAAACAGGCAACTGAGATAAGAGACACAGTAAGCACTAAGGATGAAGAGACAATATAAAAGGAGAGAGATAGGAAACAAGAATGCCTTGTGTTGCACCTCTTACAGTCTGTCAAATTCTGCTATTTCTTTCTGAGACCTCTTATTGCCCTGCCTCACATTTGGGTGTATTAAGCAACAGTAAGTATAAAATCTCATACTCTTGTTATTCCTCCTTTAGCATCACTTGCAATGTTTTTGATCAAGTAGTATTTCTTGATTCCATTTACTCCCCTTGTTGTTTTTTTTTTCCCCTAGATCATTTGATTGCAAAAGTACTGCTGAACAGCTTCAACAGCTTCAACTTCTGAGCTGTTTAGCAGTCTTTGCATGCATTAAGGTGCTTTCAGTCCTTCCTGGTATTGTATTTTGCCTTGAACTTCCCTTTTCCTCCCACCTTCATTGTATTTCTGTTCTTCCTTTCTCCTCTTCATCTCGCAATATGATGTGCTTTCTATCATATCCATTCAGAGACGAACTCTGAATAGTCTACCTGCCCTGGATTTAGACACTTTTCTGCGTTCTTACAGTTTGATAACACATCATCTGCACTCTGTATGCCAACCCAAGAATGTTTCACTTCCTGATCCTAAATAGGACTTCCTACACAAAACATGAACCTACCCTACATTCAGTTATTCATCCAACTTTTATCTACATTAAATAATTTTCCAAAGGCAAAGGATTTCAAAAACAAAGTTTCAACTTGGAGAAGCAGTTGTTCTATCTTGAATTAGCCAGGTCATCTTTTTCACACTGGTCAGTTCTTTGCAATTATTTCTTCACACATCCATTTGGCAGAATCAGTGCTACGTAAGCATGCAGTTGTTCATTACTGGTTTTGGTTATCATCATAACTAGAGTCATTAGCCAAAGTGTCATCCATAATTTCATGTTTACGAAAGTATTTTTAAGGTGCCAAGTATCATAAAAATTGTTTCAGCTGCATTGATTTAAAGCCACTAAGTAATCATAACTGCATACTCCCTGAGGATGTTTCAAGAAATAATACACCAGAACCAATTTGCTCTCTAATGCAGTTGTCTAAATTCAGGTCAAGTAGCCACTGACCTCGTTTGCTTCAAATTCTGTAATCTTTCTGATTGAAACATATCACAGGTATGCAGCAACCACCCACTCTTCTACTTCATTCTGATTTCTTTAATGTACATAAGTTAAAAAGAAAAATCTTGTTTTTCATAGAAATGATTGTATTAGCTAAGCTCGGCAGAATCTACATTTTAATCTAGTTGGCTCTCAATAAAATAGTATGATACAGGATACAAAAAACATTGCAGATATACCTCTTTATTTTTACTTATTCCCTTGTTTTTTGTTACATTTGTGCGTAAAAATTCTTCTTTGGCATCTATTACAAAATTTGAAATGTCTATAAATATCAAAAAGGTCCCAGTTGTTACAAAAAACCTGCTGTAAAAAGGGACGTGTAGAAATGAAAGAACTGCCAAGAGATATTATAATGCAGACGTGAGTTATCTCTGCATTTTCTGGCTGCTGGAGAGGCAAAGGACAGTATAACCCCTACAACAAGTATGAGATTAACCATGTCACAGTGATACACGCAGATTTCTTAGGTTGGACAGTTTTCAGAATGAAACATGAAGAGTACAGTACATTCTGCTCTAACAACATCCAAGACTACAAGTCATGCAACTATTAATTACAACTGCCTCTAATTCAATCACTCAAGCTGAGATTCATTCTTCAGAACACCAAGGAAAAAACAGTGCTGGAACAGTACCAGCATGGACAAATAAACAGAAGTAAAAGCAAGCTTATTTCCATACGTAGTTGCATAAATCCTGACGTCATAGTCCACTCCATTCTCCTCACTTTTCTTATGCCCTCACCTGACACAAACAATCTTCTCTATTGATGAATCTAATCACCTCTGGAAAGAACTAATATTGATATGGTACTGACATGTAATGTATGTTCCCTTTGACATAAGCTATTTAACATTATGGAAATGGATAACAAGAGAGGAAAAAAGGTTCTTCTAACATTTATGTGGTTTTTAGGAAGGAAGGACCATACTTTCCTATCAATTGCGTTAGAGAATGCTCATTAGGTTTGATTTTGACATAAAAGTATTAATGATAGGAACATCTTCATCCTTAAATCTAGGAAATATTAAAGTGCTGTGAATTTGCACATTCTGGAGTAACCTGTAGGCACAGCCCAGCGAGAAGCGCTTTGCTTCTGTGGTAGCAATATGTTACTTAATTGGCCCCTGATGGCTGACAACATTGCTAAATTAGATGTATAATCTAATTTATAATTAATTTTAGATACATCAACACTGAAATGTTTTAGAAAAGCTTTAGAATTTATTAGGACCTGAGATTTGGAAAGACTTGATAAATATGTAACATATGCCCAGTAATAGTCTCCCTTTTCCTTCTCTTTTAAGGGAGAAACAAACTGTTTTATGTATATATTTAGGACCTAACTGTAACTTTTTCAAAAAAAAAAATTTTTTTTTTTTAAAATACCAAATTTGAAGTTACAGTTTTTATTCAAAGTCAGGATACCTCACTATTTTACTCCAAATACAGGGAAAGCTATCCTTTAGTGTCATCTGCTTCAACAGCAGTATTTATAAAGCACTTATTTGTGACTTGTCACTATACAGTGAACATTCCAATAAGTCAATACAAAAGAACTCTTTTAGGAACAGCTTAAAAAACCCACAAACCTTAAAAAAAAAGTTTACAAAACCTATGCTTTACAAAACTGATCTTACTACTATTAATACTGCTACAAGAGTTTTAATTCCTATTTAAGGCAAGCACAATGTGGAAGAACCTGTAGTCTGAAGTCTTTTGTTTTTACCCACAATACTTATGGTAGACTAACAAAAGTTGAGCAACGGACTGCAGGTTAACGTAGCATTGATATTAAGATGTCCAACACTAGGTGGCGCAGGTAGTACTTAGAGTGAGTATTTCATGATCTTTCTGATTTAATTCTAATAGCAATTAAAAATCTTTTAAAGTACAATTGTTATTGCAAAGCAAATACCAATGCATTTTAAATGAATAATTATTTTTAATTCTTAGTGGCTACATGAAAAACAAGAAGGGGAAAAAATAGCAAAGAAGTTTTCCAGGAAATGTAGCCTACAGGAAATTAACTGACAAGACAAGAGCTAAATTTAAAAAAAAAAAAAAAAATTCTATGAATACTGATGTAGAAGAAAGTACGCTTTCCCTGTTTCTTTTAAAGCATGCAATTCAGGATAGGATATTCAAGCATTTTTTGAAAGTCTTAGCCCTAGTTCACAGAAGAGTTCACAATTAATATATATTGAATATTCAGCTTGTTTCATAAAGTGTTTTATTTTAATCTGCCTATGATATCTAGTCCTATTCATAAAAAATAAGTTGTTTCAGACATGCTGGATTTCTAGGTTTCAGGTACATTTTATCTTTTTCTTCACAGGTTAAAATGATAACAGCATTTCATATCAGATATTACGCTTCTATTTATTTATAGGAACCATGCCAGCTCCTCACACCTTTCTCATGAATGCTGTTTTAGCGTAAATAATTTAAGACAGATTTCTTGCCTGTTTAAAAGGTGGGCAGGTATTTGGAAATTGTAAAAAGTTCAAACTAAATTAAGCAGTACAAAGAGATGACAATGCAAATACTATAAATATCAATGTGACTTTTTCCATGCTGTCATATACATGCTCTAGTAAATTAGCATCAGTTCTGTTATTAACTCTAGTGAGGTGTTTTATCAGTCAGTTGGAAGAGATGTCTAGAGATGCCTAGTGTATAAACCCAGCTCAAAACAGGATCGACCAAAGTATGCTGCATGATCAATTTGGATTTTGAGCATCTCAAGCATTGTTCCACTTGCTCACTAGCCAATCTACTCCAGCTTTTGGTCACCCTCATAGTTTTTTTTTTCCTGCTTAAATAGAAACTGTTATCCCAGTTTTGCCCACTGACTCTTCTACCTTTGTTGGATATCACAACCTTGAGTCTGGATTCATTTTTTCATCCTCCATCAAGTATTTACCTACTTTGGTAACATCTCTCCAAGCCTTCTCTTTTCCCATACTGAAAAGCATCAGACATTAGGTGTTCCAAATACTCAACCTTCACATCCATTTGCTAGACTCAAACCAGCGTGTCGACATCTGTCTTGCACTGGGGAGCCCAGAAATGGTCACAGCACTCCAGACCTACTGGTACTGAGTAAAGGAGAAGCACCACCTCCCTCCACCTGCTAGCAGCACACCTCCCACCATATAGTCTAGTCTTCATAATGTAGCCTTGCTATAGTATGAAGTCAAGATGAGAAACATGAAAATCTCTGGAGTACTGAATGCTCTCCTTTTTTCCCCAATTGGCAGCTATTTCTCTTTACTGAAATGATGAACAAGAGATCCCCACAAGAGAGAAAAAAAGAAAAACAGCACCACATTGAGAATTGCAACAGATTAGGATTCTGAAAACAGCCCCTAAGAAGTCTGTTCTTCTATCCCTAAACGGTTTACAGCTCAAATTCTCACAGAAAATAATATTTCATGGAAAAGATACAAAAAATATTGTAAGAGAAAACATGTGACAAAAGCAAGCAAAATAGTTTTCACATTTTCACCTTGCAGAATCACACTTGAAATTTATGTTAAGACATGCTCCAAATTTAGTTTTGAAGATGACTTGGTAAGACATAAAGCTGTCAAGAAGCTTGCACTTTAGCTGAACATACAAGGCCACATGATACACAATCAGGAATATTTCAGCACAAAACAGAGAAAGACCAAGTAGCTCCTTTTTCCAACACTTCTTACAACACTAGCATCCTTCAGTCAGTAAAATTCTCCGTTCTTCTACTAAAATCATTTTCCCTAAAATCAAAATCTTTGCTATATTTTTATCAGTTGCTGTGGTACAGCCCAAAAAATCTATTTTAAGAAAAATGAATGATGTGATTTCAACATGAATACGTGTCTAAATCAAGTAATTGGCTGCTCGTTCATTAGCATAACAATTATAAATGGTACACCGTTAACTAGGAGAGAATTTCTGGTATCTAGTCTCACAGTCTTCAACAATAGATCTCTAAATATTTAATCATTTAATTTTAATTATGATTTATATTCATTTAATTAACATAATTAATATTTATGGAGATTGGAAAGAGCCGTGCCTTGATCAAATATGCAGATGATAAAAACTCCAAGGAGGGAGAAGATATAGAACTTGATACAAGGGAATTATAATGACAGAGAAACACTAGAAAACAAGTAGGAAACTACAGAATTTCTGGAGTATTTGTAAATACATGTCTGTGTACCTAGGTATGCATTTTAAAATATTAATTTTTCACGTGCATGCATACATACATACGCACACACACCCACTTCAGCTGTTACAGAGATGAAAATGGAGAAACTTCTGTAGCCTAGGCAGAAGCCTGATGCATTACTCAAATAATATTTTTGTATTTTAAACTTAGACATAAGGGCACTATACAACAGCCAGATCAGTGACAATGTAGAAAGCATTTAGGAGCATCAAAACATCTTTTAAAATCCCAAAAAACACCAAAACATAACAAAAGCACTTTGTAACACAGCTAAGCATATTCTCTTATATACATATCAGAAGTCAAACAGATTTGTAATACAGTTGCACAAACAGAGCAGAGAAAAATATCTTCAAGCAGCAAGATCTACATGAAGGACAAAGAAAATAAATGGGCAGAAAAGATGGCCTGTGAAATCAGAATTATCCTGCAGAAAACGCAGTGTCTGACAAGACCAGAATACTAAGAGAATAATAAGCTAGAAAGACGCCTGACCAAAAGACTGTAAGTCCTCCTCCTCCCCTCCATCCTCTCATCCCAAAAAAAGAAACAAAACAATGACGTGACAGAAGCATCCAGAATCACCCAGAATCTTTAGACTGGGGTGAGAAGCATGAAATACTAAGATCAGAGGAGGGGTGGGGAAAGTAACATCCCCTTCACTTCCAGCTCTCCTTGTTGAAGAGTTTATAATTCTGATTATTGTGAACTCTGCAATCAGTGCTAACCACAAACAGTCAGGTCCATGGTTGGTTGGTTTTTGTTATTGTCGTTCATTTCTTTTACATTCAGCTAGTTTACAAGATTGTTAAGGAGTAACAGAAGTAATATTCTGAATGTCCGTTGCCTGTGATTAAGGACTAACCACTGGCAATGTGTACTGACAAATATCAATGGAGAAAAATACTGACTGGAAGATTTAAACTAGTCTGATTTATTAGTCCTGTACATGCTCACATCAGTGGGATTTGTAAGTCTCCACTAGTTAAGATACACACATATAAATATATGCACATTAACATACACGGTTGGAACACTTCTCACTAAATCCCTGTTAATAACATTTCTTCACAACTGGAAAATTCTCAGGAAGTTTGCCACCAGGCTTAGATAGCTCCTTTAAAATTGTTAAAATTAATTTTGCACATTCTTAATTTTTTGTTCCAGGGAAATTCTGATAAGAAACTCTGGAAATGAAATGCCAGCATACTAATTAATCCAGTAGAAAATAGGCAGATGGACAATTAAATAAAACCTTCACAACTAGGAACAGAATTTAAAAACTGATTTCCATCCAAAAAAAAAAGTCAAATCTGTTTGTATTTGAAAAATAAAAAGCATACAGAACAACTGAAATTTCTTTACCTGGATCATCATAAAATACTGTGTCTTGCTTACTTTTCTTTCTTTTAACAGGGTCAAAGCATTGTCAACATAATCTTTAACCACAACCTGAGCTGAGTTAAACTCTTAGGATACGACATCTCAGCAATGTTGAAAGGTAACATGAACATACACACTGATGCTCTCTGCATGCCCTCTGGCAGTATGAGGAGGGTGCTGGTTATTTCTAGCAAATGCCAGTTGACTTCAAGAAGCAGAAGCTTCTTCAGATCACAGAAGCAGAGCAAACAGCATGCAATGATGGAAAGAAGTTCTTAGCCCATGAACGTGGCCTTACCATTAATTACTAAGTGGTGTATTCAGGTTGTCTATCACACTCCTAAGAAATGCATGATGGTCTTTAAGCATCAAAAGATCTTTATACGCTTCAGAACACAATTCTCCTGTACTTAAAATTTATAAGATCAACCTGACAACTATAAAACAAACATGGCAAATATGTTTGTTCTCATCCGTTATGTATCTTTGGCTTTTACCCTTAATGAAGGATATATATGCAACATTACTGGATAGCCTACCACCATTACGATATTATAACAGTGTAGACAAAATGGCACTACTACTTCAGTTCTAGCCAATTATTACTGCAAGATTCCTATTTCTGTGACCTTCTGGAGTTACTCATGATTGGAGATACATGCAAGCTTGAAGAATTTGTATAGATTAGCAGCAAAGAAGTTTGTACTGTTAATATAATCTTATTCAGCACAGGATTGACAGAATAATAAAATAAAAATGGTAGGAGGAAAAGAACATAAAAAGACAAGTAGGAATTCTGCATAAACAGAAAAACAGCAAAATAAATATAAAAGCAAAAATAAAAAAAGGTTTGCCTCATCTCTTTTTGCAGTGTTGTGGAACAATCTCTAGTCTCTACCCATAAAATGAAAAAGGGTGTGAAGAATTATTCTCAAAATTCAGCAATTTGCATGTGCCTTCAGCCAAACTAGCATGTGGCCCTAATCAAAAACTAACAGAAGCCTTAAATTGCTTTTGTATAAGTTGAATCCAATCCAGATGTCCTTTTCCCGATTGGCATAAACATTGAAGATGACAATAAAACATATTTATAGCCCAAAATTCATGTTTATGGAGTAGGGTTGGATGCAGAGAATATTATAGCATCAAGTCCAAAGTATTGCAAAGCTTTGTGAAAGGAAATGAGTTTTACATTTAATATTAACCTGAAGAAAGTTTGGTTTCTAGTGCTGGAAACTGACATTCATTTCAACTTAATATTATCACTCCATGACTTCACTCCAGAGATTGAAGAAAAAAACTACCATGTTTTCATCCTATTCCACTGTGGTCTACATTTAGCTCGAAAATTAAGACTGTCTGTCTTTGTGAAACAAATTCTCAATTAATGATTCATTTTTAATAATTTCCTAGAGGAATCATTTTGCATAAAGAATTCTTTCCATGAGCTGTTGCTCTATGAAAATGTGCCCAGTGTATTGCTCCTGAAGATGCCTTCACATGAACTGACAGAGTAAGGCAATAAATTTTATTACTCAAGCATTTCCTACATAAGCATCTCACATATTAACGGGACTTTTTTTTTTTTTTTAACCCCCACAGGTAATGTGAACATTCTAATTTTCATCTCTGCACTGCCTGAGCACAACACCCCAGACAGGGGTCTTCATAGCAATGCAAGGGTAAGCATTGCTCATATAATAAGCCATTATTTTATGTGGATCCATGGACTGTCACCAAGGGTCTTCAAAGCAATTCATCTTGAAATCACCTTTAAATATTGAACCTAAGATATCAGTTAAGTTTTGTTCTCAGGGAAGGCATAGTAGTTCCATTATTGCTGAAATTTCTGAAAGTAGAATATGTTACCTATCATTCATGGGATGAAGATTTCCAATTCCATTGTAATAAAATCTTACACTATAAAACCCTGAAGAAATAAAGACTTTCACATGGAAAGAACTGCTTCATATTTTCAGGAGCTCTAATTTTTCTATATTTGAATGTAAACCTGCTTCATATCTAATCAAGCCGTTAACACGGAGGATCATTTGGTTTTGATTTTTTTCCATATGCACTTGTTACAAGACAATGACAGATACAGAAAGGCAGCCTCAACTAACATTCTTAATGAATGAATACAGATGTGCATATGCTTGAAAATATGAACATCAGAAGATAAATATCGCTTAAAGCATCACTAAAGCACTGCACAGTTTATATCATTTCTATGTTACAACAAAATTATTTCCACTGTTGTTCATTCTTGGTCAGATATTTTAGTATTGTGGAAATAATTTTAAATCATTTTAACAAATTTATTGCTGACTAAGATGGCTAAACTCTGCTATTTTTTACTAGCAGCAATTTCAGCAAGTTAAATGGGTGCAAATGCTAAGATTTTAACACACATTAAATGGATGATAAAACACTCTCAGGAAATATCTTCAGCAACAGTAATCAAAAAACTATAATTTTGAAGAAGCATACTTTAAAACTGTGGTTGTCCAACACGAGGAGGCTCTCAAAGAGTATACATTGTAGTTTTTTGAAACAATGGAGTTGTTTGTTTGTTTTAAAAAAAGTTTCATTTCCCTATTCTAGTCAGATGATCAGCAGTCCTTGAACAATCCCACTTACCTTCTCCTTGCTGCTTTTATCTGTTAAATATCTGCCAATCTTCTTGAACCACACAGGTGTTCTTTAACTAAACCATGCATAATTAACTCACTTAATCTCATAAATTATTTCCTTATTCTCCAAATAGCTTTTGATGCTATTTCTCTCAAATCACCCATCCCTAGAAGTTGGTAGCTGAGGAACAACTCAATCTTTTTGGAGCTTACTTTCTGTAAATTGTAGGAAGACAGCAAGTCTTGAATGTATTGATCTTAAGGAGTAAATATGATGCCTTAAAAAAATGTGGTCACAAGATCAGACTGTATTAAGGTATATTTCTGTGTGAATACTAATACTTACCTTCAAATGGGATGGAAAACAAATACAGAATGGTAGGATAAGTACAGAGATGTAACATCTTGGGTAATATGCAGTATAGTTCTCAGTTTTGGCCTAATTGGTAAAGAGGAATCGGTATGTACACAGAGAGCAGAATAGTCATATAGTCATATATGTGTGCTTTGTTAAAAATGACAAAAATAGAGACATTCAGAATTGAATAAAGATAAAAGGGTACCGAACACAACAAAAAAAAGGGAAATTAGTAGATTGAGCAAGCAAACACTCATCTCAGACTAAGATCACTTGCAAAAGAAAATGATGAAACAAGCAAAATTATTCATCTGGTAAATTTGTATCCTGATCATTACGGCAACTAATGTTTGATAGGAGGAAAACCTGTGCACTGTAATTCTGATAATTTTGAGATAGAAATTATATAGAATTTCACATATAATGCAGTTCTAACACTGTAAAATAATGTCAAGCATCATGAAAAGATTAAAAATAAGTTTTCAGAAAGTTTGTCTTGCAGTGTATGCATTTGCTTAAAATATTTTATTAGTGTCTTCTTCCATTTAAAATACAATACGCAAATTGATTACTTATTTTCTGTTGTTTGTTACACAAAATATGCAGTTAACAGTACAGAAAATAGGAGTTCAATTCACGCATGCAAAACATGCTAATAATCACAACTTCATGAAGGAAAATCAGTAAAGGACATTTTGCCAGATAGAATGATCAGCACTTAACTATTTATTTTGTAATGCTTTTAAAAAAATTTTCTAAGATCTTTAACTCTTTGTATTTTGCAAGTACACAAAACGTAGAGAAGAACCTTTTGGAAATCACAGAATATTTACAGAGTGTAAATCTTGCTCTGACAATTATTGTGTGTAGTACTGGCTACTGTCCTGAAACTAATTGCATCAGTTGTATGGGGACTGTTAGTTTTTAGCTTTTATTTTCCACCTCCAAAGAGACACTTGTTGGTTTTCTTCCTAGTCCCTCAGGGAGGCTTTGGTTTTAATAAATCCCTTTAAATTTAGGTGGTTTTTGTTTGTTGTTTTTTTTTTTTTTTCCCCTCTTTTTCCACTATTTGTATTAAATGATTGTTCCCAAAAAGCCACAGTTTAACTACTCCCCTGAGCAGCTTGCATGGTACCCCGAAGCAAGAATGATTACTATTAAATACTTCAAGATAAATATGAAGCTGATAAACAAAGGTGATTACTAATTACAACAGTTTCTAAATGAAGATAAACTTTTTTTTTCTTAATAATTTTTAATAACATCTAAGTGGATGTTTGCAATCATTCATCTTGTAATACTAATTTACAAGGTTCAGTTCTGACCAGAGAAAAATTGCAGCTATCAATTATGAACCACTAAATCTCATTCCTGCCCTAGAAAACCACCTAATTCATTTTTAAGAGGTATTAAGCACAGTCTCACTTTGAAGCTGAAAAGAGTTAGAGGCTCGCTGATACTTGCTCACTAGCAAGAAACCTGACAAGTTTATTTAAAGGAATGGCAGTGAATACTGAGCAAAACAGGGAATTGCATGTGATTTTCTTGTATTTTTGCTGGACTTCTTATAAAGCATTAAACAGGTAGCAAGTGAGATTAAAAAACAAAAAAAGGTAGCTTAAGTAGTAATATAATAAAATGGTAGAAAATTGGCTGGCAAGAAGACTTACGGTTAAAAGAACAAGTGCTTTCTTCATCTAATTTCACCCACATTACTTGCAGAAAGAGTTTGCCTCAGGGAATCCTAATGATCACAAAGTAATGTACCAGAAGTCTCAGCGAAGAAACTGCTGCTATTCAGATATTCATTAGGGCCTTGAAAAATTAAATGGTTGCATTAGATTTAACCACAGAGGTCGCATTTCTTTAAAAAGACACACATTAATTGTATGCACTTGTGCTCTATTATATTTTAAAACAAATACTACTTTTTTTTTAATCCACTGAATTCTTTTCTCCTTTTATTCTCTTAGGGTATTTATTAAGCACAATTTCCATGCTTAACCTACTGCTAATTTTCAATTGCTATCCTACTTTCCTCAGTGAAAAGAACAACAAAGGTTAGGTAAGTGTGTTTTCTCTGTTTCTGTTTTGTAATGATCTCCATACTAAGAGCTAGCTCTTAAAAAGCTAGAGAACTTCCTTTCAAATAATAAATTAAAAAAATACATTTAGAAGTGTTTATCAAAGAAGTCCACACAGTTAAACGGACTTCAAAATGATTGATACAGTTGTAGTATTTGAACTTCAAAGTTTCAATGAACTACTTTTAAAATTTAAACTTTGTGCGTGCACACGTGAATTCTAAGTGCAGTCAATTTGGTGACACTTTTTTTTTTTTTTAAACACTGGTGAGTTTGCCTCTAAGAATCTCAAATAAGCCATGAAATATCTGTCTTTTCAAGGTAATGCTACATATGAAGAGATGCAACTTCTACTATCTTAATATTTTTCTTATACTCTTGTGAGTAAAGTTACATCACATACTCTCATACATTAGCTAAGATGGTAAAATTAAATCATGAAATATGCAGAGGTTCACTCAGATTTTACAGCAAGCAGTGCTCTACAGCAGACCCAGGAGACAGATGGTATTCTCTTCTACTATTTGAGCATCCATGGGTTTGTGCGGTCCCTGTCAGCCATTTAGAGTCCAACAACAAGGGCCAGTGTCTCAGCTGTAGTAAACTGAAGTGAACGTATAGCTACACTATTTTATGCTAAGCATCTCTCAATGCTTAAGTCAGCTATTTCCAAAAGATAAATTAACTGTAAAACTGTCTTTTTCTCTCCTGATCCTGTAAGATTCTGACTATGTGTAAGGGCAAACATTTTCAAATATGTTAAAGGCAATCATATACTTCCTTTAAGTGACTAATCCTGGATCTGCATTTAGGGATTCTAAATGCAGATGAAAAATTTTACAGTATAAAATTATACTACAGCTGATTAAGTTAATTCAACTACTAGAAAGGTATGCATTTCAAATTATATAGCAGTTCTAATTATCAGAGTAAATGCTAATGTGATCAGTCATAAAGCTGATGCAATCATGTATCAAGATAGCACCTTGTTATACAGGCTTTTTTTCCCCCTCAGGATTTCATCTTTCTCTTTCAGAAATGTAGCGGAATGAAAATGACCCCACTTTCAAACATCAGATGTAAGACCACCTCTAGGTCAGCTTATAATAGATAAGTTATCCACACACCTACCTTACTTTGTCTAAGGTCTTCCTCTCTTAGCTAGAGAGATAGGTGTCAGTAGGGCACAACTACACAAATTTTATGATTTTTCACCTCTAGACTTCCCTTTAAAGCTTAGGTACTAATTTCTTAATGGATACATGGTTGTTAAACAGCTGATACCTACAACTTAATTTCAGATTTGGCAAAGACTGATTTAAGCTCTTCACGGGCTTAAACTCATCCTCACTGACAGCTAATTTAATTTGTCTCATACACAATCCCAGACTTCTGAATTTCTACAGCCCCAATGGACCAGCAGAACTAGGTTTATGCTCAAGTAAACATCTCCATAACAATAAGCTATTTATCGTGCTTTAAGCACCTCCAACCCACTAAATCACCACCTTTTTTTGCTCAAGTGCACAGTTGAAGCATAGATGTTTTGGTTCAGAATTATGGATGGAATTTCTCATGCTTACCTTCTTACAACCCTGGAAGAGAAATATTCTCTTTCTGCTCCCTCATTACTCTTCTCCTTCCATATTTACATGGCAAAAAAACATTTACATCGCAAAAAAACGTTCTGTTCTATTTTTCCAAGATTTTTCTTTATAGCTTTATAAAAGCAAACTGCCAGCATGTGGTACACAAATCAACATATGCTGACTAGAAAGATAAGCTAGAAAAGACTGTTCTATACTAATCAAAAAGTCCTAGCTAATCAAAAACAGGAACATATCCTAGAGTAAATGCTAATGCATCAAAGGCTCAGCTAATGTGATCGTAAGATTAGAGAGATAAAAAAAGGCAGCATACACAACACAGGAGGATCCTAAAAGAATAATCTGCCAGCTACTCTACTGATCTTGCATGATTTAGTAGTTAGAAACAAGCACAACATAGAACAATAAAAAGAATACTACATGCATAACTTGGTGGATTTAACACTGATGGAGGATTTACCTTAACTAATTCTTTCCTTTGTATTTCAGCTGACCACCTTATCATTTCTGGTTGCACTTAAACAGCAGTGTTTACTTTCACAGTACAGGGTTGCAGATAAACAACTGTATACACAGTCTTTTAAGGTTAAACACTTTCTCCTAAGAATGCACCTGTGTTCATCTACTGCATATGTTACCCTTCAGTAGCAAAAAACCTACAAGCCTATCTGCATGAAGTCACAAAAGCACCAAATATGTATTTTGGGGATGACTGTAAGAGATCTGCCACAGAGCAGAATATTAACATAAACAATTATTCAAACAATACTACTCAGTCTCCTCAGTTAATTCTTTCGCAAGATTTTCATTAAGGAATCAGTGGAAATAATTGTAGATTAAGGGCACTGCAAATATAGTAGGCCTATAGGTACTAGTGGGAATGGCCTCAAGTTGCACCAAGGAAGATTCAGGTTGGCTATTAGGAAAAATTTATTTTCTGAAAGAGTGACCAGGTGCTGGAACAGGTTGCCCAGGGAGTTGGTGAAGTCACAATCCCTGAAGATGTTCATGAAATGATTAGAAGTTGTACTAAGGGACGTGGTTTAGTGGGGAAATATTGATGGTAGGTGGATTAAATGATCTTGGAGATCTTTTCCAACCCTGCTGATTCTATAGAACTATTCAAGTGAGACAGCTTTTAATTCCACTATAAAAGCAGAATCAATTATGCTTTGAAAAATTCTACCCTCTAGTTCAATTCAGAAACACAAAGGGAAAAATTGAGTTTAACTACTTGAACAAAGAACAAAACTTGGGCTGTGCATTTCTTTGTATTGACTTTGTTTTGTCAAGGATGAGGAAGGAAAAAAAATCAAATAGTCTGTATGCAGACTTAAATGTATCCATCATTCTTAATAAGTGCATATGATTTAAACACAGTTTTTTAGTCATTCATTAGCTATTATAAAGCTGGAAGGAGTATTTGCTAAGAGCTGTCTTATGGCAAGGGTTTTACAAATTAGTAAATACGTTTGACAAATGTTCCTATAAAATAACACAAGTTCTTTTCTCTGGTTTTTGTGCTAAAATACGCTTAGTCTTATCAAGTGAAAGTGAAGTATTGAAAGAAGACAAAAGTAAAATGTAGGTCAAAATGTGTTTTTTAGATGGTGAAATTAAGCATGGAAAACCTTTATATAAACACTTACCCCAAATCAACAAAAATACAAAAAAGCTGTAGTTCAATACAGAAAATGTAGCACCTATACAAATAAAGATCTTCATATAAATGCTACAGCCTTAAAGGCTTTTTTCAAAATGAAGTGGAATAAAGATATATTATGCATGAGACTTCCTAAAGCTGCTTTAAACAAACCATTTTTCTTCAGACTCTAAATTCATGTTATTTATTTTAAAAGAAAGCATTATAATATTATTCCATTTCAGGGGTCATGTCATCTTCCTTTCCTACTTACCATATAAGTGAAGATAACAGATTCAGGTCATGCATTTAAAAACAATCTTAAAAAAAAAAAAAAAGAAGGAAAAACAGCATTTGAGTCATAAAATGTGTGGTAAAGTACTCGAGTAACCCTACAACATACTTATATTGATCAGTCCATAGAATCAGCATGGTGACCATGAGCACATTAAGCATCATTAAAGGCTTAATTTTTATGTTGACAACATTACGGGATGTTTCTATATTACACAACAATTTGTTTTATAAATTAAAGCAACTAGTTTTAAGATTTATGTTTAGTAGAGAATATTTATTTAATACTAGTTTAGCAAGACTTCCTTAACCCTTTCTCAAGAAAAACAAACCGCATAAGTGAGATTCATCCCATCTTGAGATAAAATACCTGAAGTATGTTAATTACAAGAACAGTTTTCTAGAAGTGTATACTTGACTGCTTGTAAGGAGCAAAAAAGATCAGATAGGAAGTACTATCTCTAAAAAGATTTCAATCAGTTAATCTTCATAAAGAATCTCAAATTTCTGAAGCAAAAAGGTAACTATCACTCTGTGAACCTACATTTGTAATAGCAGCTTTAATCTGCTGTAACTTCAGTTGCTATTATTTGTGTACAAGTCCCAGTTGAGTAGAGGTAGTACAATTTTCCTATGAAGTCATCAAATTCTTGATATTCTTGCCTTCGTGCATTTATTTTGTTTTACTTAAGGAAAACAACAAAGACTTAAAAACATTTATTTTACTTTCAAGATCGTTACTTAACTTTCAAAACCTGCTTTACTACTGATGATGTTGTAAAAGCTATAATAAAATTGTTTGCTGTTCCTGTAATTTTAATCTTGGCCAAGATTAAAGCTATTGTCTGCACTACTACATAAATTCTAGCTACAATAAAAGGCAAAGACTTGTGATTCTGCTCTTTCCTTTGTCCACAGATACAGAGTCCAACAGGTTTCTCAGATGCAACTCCCACTGGCAGGCTAATGAACCATTTTCCTAATAATATAGATGAATTGGTCATGAGCGTCCCACTTCATGCTGAGTACTTTTTGCAGGAGTTTAAAGCATTCTTTATTCCAGTCATAACTCATGGTTTTTTTTTTTTCCCTGCAAATCAAAGTTGCTATCAGCTATTATTTTTGTTTTGTTTTAAAGCAATCTGATGTACATTTCTTTCAAGATATTGAATGATCCTTTGTTTGAACAATAAAAGCTTACAGAGTACACTGCCTTATTTTATTCAAAAACTTCAGACCTGCAGATTCATTTGTAAAGGCAGAGTTAGAAGCTGAAAATTGAGGAACCAAGACCCTTAAATAGCAAGCACATCCAACACAGCAAGCCCTCGATTGTTGTTTTATATAAAGGGCTACATTTAGTCTTTGGTTAAACCTTTTTTTTCCTTAATGTAGCTAAGTCTCTTAACCTGTGTAGAATGAGATGACAGTTACATGTCAGATGCTATTGCCTGTTCACCCAGAGTCCCACAGCTAGCAACAAAGACCCAGAAATATGCCATATTAGCAGGAGCAGCAAGTGAGAGAGCAATCCACAACGCAAAAATACAGCAAATTCAAAGATACCACCTTACATTCAGCCACAACTTCAAAGAGTTTAGAAAGAATTCAGGTGTTCTGTTTTTTTTTTGTTTGTTTGTTTTTTGTTTTGTTTTGTTTTGTTTTTTGAAAGGCAGATGCTTGATTAGGTTTGATTCCTCAGCCTACTCTCCCTTTCTGACAATAACTACAGAATTATAATTATTTTTCTGGTATGTATTGCCATACTTCAATGTTCATATTCCATCACTAAGAGAAGAACACAGTAATATAAGAGATTTTAATGTAAGAGATTTCACAGGGTGAGAATCTTGCATAATCTCATTAGTAAAGCATTATGCATATTGAAACACAACAGGAGATTCTGAGTACTTTATTAGTATTTTTCTATGTTAAAACCTTCAGGGAGGAGTTGAAAAAGTAGGTGTAGAAGTGACAGGTTATAAAATTAGGTACACAAATTGCCACAGTAAAACTGCCAAGTGACCTGAGAAACTGAAGGGAACTTGAAAATGGTAGCTACTACTCTAAAGAAGAGATGGCATTTTAAGATAGACTGCTAAAAATTAGTATTTCTGGAAACTGCATGCAAGAACACTGTTCTAAATTTCTACTGCTCTACCAAATCCAGATAAAATTGCTGTCACTGTGCCCAGGAAACACAGGGACTACCTTCATGTAGACTTCTCTGGAGGTGCATGATATTTAATGTAAAAAAATGAAGAAAAAGCCACAGTCTCAATTTTCTCTAAATTGAAAGCAGAACTCAGCTGATATGAAAATAAAAGCAGATACTGAAAGAATATACAGAGTTCTACATTCATGGACATTCAAGCCAAATTATACTGCATAAACAATGCTTTTAGTTCACATATTGAAAAGTTTCAGATCAAATTGCTTGACATGAGTTAATATTGATACAAAATTGGCTGTGATTTTCACCCACTGTTTTTACTGACACCTAAGATTGGTGTATTTTATTTCCTTTGTGTTGCAGAGTTTTTCTGAGAGCTAATCAAGAACTGAAAATAATGGAAAACAGCAGATCACCGCTTAGTCTCATATATTCTTCTGTGCAAAGTCTCAAAGTAATCTGTGTTTATTACAGAAAAGATGACTGTATCAAACAATCACAAATTCTTTGTTTCATTTTTTCTGATTTAAATAGGTAACACTGCCTTCAGATGGAGCTGATTTTAGATACTATAGGCTGGTAACCCAAGTGACTTAGATGGAACCTCGACAGGATGATAAAAGAATGTCTTCAAAGTTATCATGCTATACAAGCAGAAACAATCCTGTAGCTTTTCATATTTAGAAAATGAGCAGCCCACAAGAAAGCTGTTGGTTTCTACTACAGATCTTCAGAAAAGTTTCTCAAATACAATTCCCTCTCACTGTGCCAAATTTTAAACACAGCGCATGCTTTTACCTTTGAGTTTTAAGCAATTTCTAGAACTGTTTAAAAGAAAAAGAGTTCAGTGACTCATCAGCAGGTTCTTAACAGAACCAGTACTACTGTATGTATCACTGAGGAAGCTATCCAACCCAAAGAGTATGCAAAGAGTATGAAGGTACAAGTACATAAAGGAACAGAGAATGCATTAGATGGGATTTGTTTAAGCTAGTAATCTAATGATTCATTAACTGATACCATTCTAATCTAAAAGGACCACACAATCAAGGTGGATTATGAAGTCCAGAGGCAATCACACTGTGCAATCTTCAGTATCCATACTCTCACAGAACTTACCTTTCAGTGTGTGCGCTGAAAGTCTATCCACCAGTCTGTCAGAGCTGGTAAACAAGACATTTTATTACTATACCAAATACTAGTCCTTTTATACACACTTTTATATTTAGTAAAGAGAAAATATTAAATATGCTCAAGAAAATTGCTTCTCAAACTAATAGCTGAAAATATAGAGAATCTCTTAGGAAACACATTCACCAAGAGGCAAGCAGAGGTCCAGGTTCCCTGATCACATGAGAACACAGTAATAAGAACACCTGACCTACCAGATTTGCTTTGGAACTTAGTATTTCACTTCAGAAATGTAGTACTCTGAACTGGTTCTTTATGATTTGCATCCAGATGTGGAATTTTCAGTACAGAAGACAGCTGCTGGAGTGTGTCCAGAGAAGGGCCACAAAAATGATCCATAGAATGGAATGAGGACAGGCTGAGAGAACTGTGGCTGTTCAGCCTGGAAAAGAGAAGGCTGTGAGGTGACCTGATAGTAGTCTTTCAGTATCTAAAGGGGAGCTGTAGGAAAGAAGGGCACAGGCTCTTCAGCAGCGTTTCTGGTGATAGAACAAGGGGAAATAGCTTCGAGCACAAAGAGGGTAGATTTAGGTTAGATATAAGGAAAAAATCCTTTACAGTGAGGGTGGTGAAGCACTGGAACAGGTTGCCTACTGTTGTGCTTGATGCCCTGTCTGTGGAGACTTTTAAGGTGAGGCTCGATAAGGCCCTGGGCAACCTGATCTGCCTGTGGCGTCCCTGTTCATTGCAGGGGAGTTGGACTAGATGTCCCTTCCAACTCTAAGGACTCCATGATTCTATGAACATACTTGCTTCAGTCAATTTGTATAGTATTTTGAATAAAAACATATATGAAGCTTATGTTAAAACCAGCACTTCAACTGATGTGAAATTTCAATTTATATAGAACCTGCTTTAGAGAAAACTGCTTTCATTTCAGGTACAAAAAGTTTAAGTAAATGCCAAACATGTTTCTGTTACTCAGCTGTGTATCACATTGGTTTGCATTTTGAATTGATATTCTCATTAGTTTTGTGACCTCGACTGGCATTATTAGTTGTTTAGAGCCTATACCTATAAGCACTACACAGAAAGGCTTAATGTTATCCTACCAGGTAAAATATTCACAGGTTGATATCACCAAATGATACTGTTAAATGTAGTTCTCTCATTTTAGCCACTGTTTATACTGCACAGTTCAAGAGAAAATAATTTGGGCCACCTTCTGCTGTGCTTATAATCGAACAGCATTCTGCCACCATAGCAATGGAGGAATGAGGTAAAAGGCCAAACTTTGGAAAGAGCTCTTGTACAACAAAATGCTGTATGAACTCACTTGTAATATCTTATTAAAATTAGATTAAAAGTCTTTCATTTATTAAATGGCAAAATTAAAATTTTATTTCATTTTGTAAGGGCATCATATTTTGTACAATGCACTCCAATTTTCATTACCATCTTTATGTACTATTAAATTTTTGAAAAACCAATTATTCTAAACTTAGAATTTACATATCCTAAATAACACTTAGTTTTGTTAAGAAAAGGGTTTTTTTTGTTTTTTAAGAAAAAATTGGTTTACTTCACAGCATAAAAGAAAACAGAACTGCTTACTTCATAATAAATGGAAGCGTTATTTCTAAAATAAACATCACCATTTTACAGTCTCAGGGTATCGCATCAGTTATCTTTTCATTTTTTTATATTTGCAAGTATTTCTAATCATAATAAAATGCTGATATGCAATAAAGGCTTTTCTCAGACTAGTTTCTTCACCTCAGTCTATCACTTCTTAAAATTCAAGCATATCAAAAACTAGCACAAAGGAATCAACACAACGTAGTAACATTATCACAGGATTGTCAGAATATATATATTTAAAATTTCACAGTAACTATACTACTTACTGCACTTCATTAGCTATGCAACATCTCCTTTTAGTAAGAAGAGATGCCAGAAAAACAAAGGACTTCACATCAAACTGTGAAAGTTATTTTTCTAGCTATTGCAGCTTGGCAGTCACCACAGGCAGTTATAATAGCTTAGAAATTGCCTTGGGGTCTATCACTGAATTCTGTTGTTGATGAGCTTTATATTGCTTCATTCTTAAGCAGCCTTTTAGTTTGATTAGTCACTTTCCTTACCCCAACAGAGTTATAGATAAAGATGAACAAAAGTGATATTCCAATAATTACACCTGATATTTTTCTGGCTGAGCAGACCTCATCAGGTGTGTGTAAGAATAGGAACTGAATCATGCAAGATTTTACTTCAATTGAATAATGGAATATGCCCTGGTAAGAGATACCTGTGGATGTGACAGCCAGCTTATACAAATACATTAAATTCTGTTAAAATATAAGAGAAAACAGACAGTGCATGCATTCAATAATACACTTTTCCCCACTTCTGAGAAATATTCCTGATGTTCCAAAATATTCAGAGAAATTATATTTAAAGGTTGTCAAAACAAAGAAAACCAGCCCATGGGTTCTCAGAAGCTTAAATATCAAACATGGTGCTCAAGAAACCATCAGCTTCAGAAAGGCAAGTTCTGATAAGATCCAACAAACAAGGAAGTCCACATTTGTTTTCTTGTTCCATATAATACAAAATTTCTTACTGACCTACAGTTCTAGATACAGTTATCTAGAAACTATGATTTTATTCTGTCAAGAACCACAGTACATAATGCAGGACAGTAAAGTGGCATACAACAATTGTAAAAACATTACCTTAAGGAAAAAACAGCACTACATCTAGTGCAGTCCATATATGTTAATGAATAATACTGGGAAACAGAGATTACTAATGTATGTTAAGCAGTATGTAAATATGGCAGCATAAGTATAGGATGTCAGAGCACATAATCAGATTTGGTATTACAATGCAACATATCATTATGCCATGTAAACAATCTATAGGACAGGAGATTTAGAAGTTCCTTCTTGAATTTTCCACAAACTGAAAATAATGTTGCCTACTCAGCAAATAATGAAAATGTTACCCTAGCACATGGATATCTGTTTGTCCATTTACAGTTGAATAAACATCGCAGATTAAATCAGATTTTATCATCTTCAATTGATTAAAAAACATTTAAGAATTGTGAGTTGTCATGGACATTTCTAAACTGTTAGTTCTGAAACTGACAAATCTAACAAGCTATTGACAGTTTGCTGTATACTAATTTTATTTTGTACATCCTATACCAGCAGAAATAACTGTCTCAGTTGCACTTTTATATTAAAACTACCTACTTAAAAATCACAAACCTTCCGAGCAGTTTTCAACAGAATTTCGAATACCACCTTTATTATAATACCATTTTAATTTTAAGGAGCAGTTATTAACATCTTCAGTGTACAACCTGAAAGCAGAAAGCTGTATGAGCATATTTCACATACCATAATATGGTACATTCTTCTTGCACTCCAATTGACAGATGTGGCGTAATGACACAATCTTGCACTCAGGCCAGTTACATTTTATCTGTAAGAAAAATAAAAGTATAGATATTCAATCACAGGACTGTCAGCATAAACCCCTGCTCCTATGTGCAGTATCTGCTATGAATAACTATTTAAAACATCATTCCACATTACATTTTCTGCAGACAAGTCTCCATTAGAAATGGAGTTAGCACAGTTTTGACTAGCAGAACCAACTTCTGGTACGATCCTGGTGGGCAGCTCTGAAATCGGTACAGTTCCTTACACTGTTCTTAATGTTCTTGTTCTCTTGTTGCAAACTCTTATTCCTCAAGAATGCAACCAGTCCAATAATGACAGTTGTTTTTATGATCACAAACTCATGTTTTTCCCAAAGGATTAACAAAAACAAGTATTTGTGTACACTTTAATTCGCAGTACTGTTATAGAAGCTCTAATTCCCATGATCTAAGCTCAGTTTTTTCCAATACTACTTCAGATGAGATCCAAACTTCATTATATGGCTTTAAGGTGAAGACTGCAAGCTGTAAACAACTGAAGCAAAAACAAGGCTGGGAAAAAGTACTAGCACTCATAACAGTTGGTCTGTTTCTGTTTTCCAAGTGACTTTGTCAGGAGCATACCTCAAGTTTATACAGTCTGAACAAAGCTGGAAACTAAATACAAACCTCATTCACTGGCCTTGGCATCCACAATGAATAAGATTTTGAAAACTACTACAAAAGCTATTTCAAAATATATGAAATATCACTTTTTTTAATAATAGAAATACTAATATTATTTAACTATAGATGAGTGGAGCAGTCTCAAGAAATCTCCCTCCTTTAAGAATTATGTCACCATGTACCACAACACGCTGGGTTAACAAGCTGTTATTTTAGGCTGAGTTCTAAAGCATTTTCCAGCATGCTTTTTCTCCTCATTGTAACTGATGATCACTCTTCTTCCTCACTAGACTAACTGAAAGGTTAAACTCACACAACCTCTGGCCTTCTATTTCAATGTTTTCAAGGCGTGTACAACTGTTCATGCACCTACATTCAGAACTGAGAGTAATGTCATCTAAACACAGAAGAAATTAATGAATGCCAGGTCTCTTTTTCCTCCCCTCTTTAAAGTCTTACTTAGTAACTGCTAGTACCCACTTCATTTCCACAAGACTATCAGTGTCATCTCTCATACTGTTATGTATGCTTGGAATACCTTGCTCACTTTGTTGTCAAAGTTACAGCTGCCTGTATTATGACCTTTATAAACCTACCTTCATAATATACTATCCTTCTTGCAGAAACATTAATCAGACAGGTAAATGCAGCCACTCTCGGAAGTGAGGCAAGGATTAATTAGCTAAGATTGCTTGCAGGAAGCTAACACTTGAGAAAAACATGCAATTTCTTGAGAATGGTAATGATTCCCTAAGTGTTAATAGCTAGTCATTGGGAAACCAGGTTATTTTTCCTGTTAAAACTCCATAAACATTTGAGCACAGAAAAATTTGAAATAGAATGAAAATACTGTACTAAAATGCATAGCAAAGATTTGATTACTCCAACAAAGAGTTAAAGGTAACTTAGTAATTTGGCCCTATTACCCTGCATTTTCACCTTTTTAAATTCTATTTCTTCATCCTTCAGATACAATTTAGTTCCTTTAGGTAACTGTATACTTGATCAGATCTGGCAAATACTTGAAAGAATGTTTTCTGAATTCTTTTATTTTTGGGTTTTCAAGTCAGCTTATTTTCTGATAAAAAGTAAAAAATTGAATCGAAATGCTCTACTTCATGGCCTCTATTCTTACCCAAATTAGCTTTATAAGGAGATGAATGGAGGAACAGTCATGTTTTTACTTAAACCGTTTTCTTCTAACTTGCTGGTAGCTGAGTTTGGGAAGACATTGCTTCAAATCAAATTCTAGATGAACATTGCTTACAATCCCACACTGTAATCAGACTGAAAGGTGTTACTGTAGTGTTGCAGTACTTGTCATAACTCATGTAACACTGCTCTTAAACTTTCCTGTGATCAAAATCATATTACACAAGCTACCTAAATACAGAAATTGCTTAATCAAACTAGTTGTTCCAAAACTAGTTGCTAGTTGTTCAAAAACCACTTAACACTTTCAAGTGCCAATATCTGTCCTGCTTCTTTTATGCTAGGGATGCATGAAGTGCCAGACAGCCCCAATAGCTGTTCAACATCAGCAACAATCAACCTGAGCAGCTAGCACAAGAGTGCACAACAAGATGATGTTTAGCAAAACCTTCCTGAGGTTTCTGTTCTATTTACAGAATTCGTATCCAACCTAACTGATACAGAGATCAGCAAAGCCTCCAACTATATTACCTTCAAGCAGCTGTGCAGTCTATACATTTCATACAAACAGAACCATTATTACAGTTCTCCTGACTTTTGCTCATCTTTCCTCAGGGCTCTTCAGGCCCTTTTCAAGTTCCAAGGCTCAGCAGATGTAGGTGGAACAGCCTGCTTCAGATCATGGAGACTCCTCTGCTGAAAATTCCAAATCATCTCCTAACATTTAGTACTGCAGAACAAAACAGAGCATGGCTTTTCATCGGGGGAAGAAAAATACAGTATATATCCATCTCCAGAAAACAACTCATATTCATTAAGCTGGCATTGCTTATAGTTTAACATAGATACTATTAAAGTGAATTTCTGTTGCTTGATACCAAACAGGAAATAGTGTGCATGGAACAGCTAGGTTTCATTTTATTTCCTTACTAAAGTTGTATCTTTTTCTAATTTTGTCTCTAGATTATGGTAAGGAAACAGAGGTAATCTTTTTATACAAGTATTTGCTCTATCTCAGAAGCCAGCACTACTGTTTTAATTCACTACAGTTTTAAAGTATAGCTTTATTTCTGGTTTTCTTCTACCAATCATCTGAAAGACATGTTACATACAACTTACACAATAGTTTTCTATCGTATCTACAAATTGAATGATAAAATACAAACTCAAGAAATAGAATATTTCTCCATTACAAATCACTACCTGCTAAAGGTAAACATAAGCACTAGTGATCTGTTGCATCATGTGACCAGAGCACACACACACCACATGAAAATACTGTTGACAGCATTTGCCATTTCTAGATTCAAGTCCCACTTAAATAACAGATGGATTTCTCTACCAGTTTATGTAAAATTGATCAGGCTGATTCTCCACTTTAGTTTCTTTGTCTATCACAGGCTAGATTTACTTAACCCCAATCCCAAAACCCAGCATATAGAGTCTTCAGCTTTCCCATGGATGATCATTCTCCACACTTTCATCTTCCTACTTAGATCCTGCATGTATTGATTCTCAGAAGGTAAATGCGAGACAATTGCTCATGACAATTCACTAACACGGCCACAAAAACTTCCCAGCCTCTTAGAAACAGTTTTGTAATTCTGCTTCCCTCTGCTCACGATCAAATTTGGCAGCTACACCTCCTCCACATGCTTACTTTTCACAGAGCTCACCAGACCTCTCCTCTGCTAGCACCAACAGTAAAACAAAACCACCAACCACTAAAATCACCTGCTCCCATCAATTTACAACACAGACTTGTTATCTTATTTCTGTTTGCCCCAAGATTTCAAACATGTAAATCTTCACACCACCAAGGGGCACCTTCCCAGGTATATGATCAGTATGCTATGTTCAACAATGATGAGAGAGGCTGGAATAAAAAAATATATATATTTAAAACAAATAGTCAATTTCTTCCTGAGTTAAATATACTCTTTCATTAGCTAACCTCACTTGACTGGACTAATTGGCATAAAAATTACATATTTCTGTGCTTAGATCTAGCTGAATGAATGTAACATTGTCAGCATTAATTAAGTGTAGATCAAGAGCCGTAGTTCCACTACTCCAAATGTAAATTTCCTCAAAAGAATTCTAAATAAGAAGTTCCTGCTTTATGCTACACATAACTGTAATTGGGCAAACTTTCAGAATCAAAGAGCTAATTTCACAGAGCCCTTCACAAGTCACAGCTGGACTAAAGAAAAATATACAAGTACATCTGCTTTTTGCTTATTAGTAGTCAGCATGCTACACTATACCTCATTAGCAAACTTATTTTAAAAAGAAAAGTAACACAGCTTCAAAAGTCTTGATTTTATATTTTTTGTGTGTGGCTAGATTTTCAAAATTGCCAAGACCTATATCTGTATATATACAACAGGAATCAATTCAAAGAGGAAAAAAACTCATTTCCAGTTTCAGTACTGAAATGAGGTTAAACTTTCTCAACTCAGCAGTTCCAACCTGACACTGACTATCATGGTGTTTTCAAAAGAACGCAGAAAAGTTATATTAAAAATCTATTCTTAGCCCTTTATTCTGCAAAAATGCTAGAAGGTTCCAAGATAAAAACAGACTGAAATGGTCTTGCAGGCACTTTACTCTTTTGAGTTGTTTCACAAGAATCTACAGGACTGTCTACAACCTCAAGCAGATAAGGCTATGCCATATCAGATAAAAAAAAAACAAACAAGAACAGATAATGACACTCATACCCTAACTCTTTCCCCAGTGTAACTGCCTACATCTTTGTGAGCTGGTGGGAGATGTATGGTGACTGCATACCAGCACAGAACTGAAGCATAAGAACTTGCAAGATGTTCCTCTTTAATGTAAACAAATATGCAGTCTAGATAAACAAGTAAGCAACTGAATTGCAACAGTCTTAACTGAGAAAAGAAGTGTATTCCAGGGACAAAGGAGATAACCATTCTGAATTATAAATACAGCTCTCATATATTCCACCAAGGCCAAAAGCAGCACACAAACATGAAGTAATGCATAAAATTTATGCAAAACTTCAGATGCCGTCCATGAAGCTGGGCATCTCACCAGAGAAGATCAGGTTAGTCGGGCAGGACCCGCCTTTCATATTTCCATGCTGACTGGGTCTGAGCACCCACTTCTCCCATGCATGCCATGTGATGGCTTAAGATGATCTGCTGCTAGACCTTCCCTGGTCCTAAGGCCAGACTGACAGGTCTGTAATTTCAGTGCTCCTCCTTCCCACCCTTCCTGTATGAGCATTACAACATTTGCCAGCCTTCAGTCAAATGGGACCTCCCAGATAGCCAGGACTGCTGACAAATTACTCAGAGCAGCTTGGTAAGCATTTCCATAACTCCTGGATAGATTCCATCTAGCTCAACGGATCTGTGGGTGTCCAGGTGAATAATTGGTAGACAGCTAACCACTTCTCCTGGCCTCATTCTGCTTCCTGCCTCCCTGCTTAGCCACAGGACAGCTTTGTCCTTCTTCAAAAGAGTTCTCCAGAGTTGCAGAAGAAACTCTGTTCAGCCAGGATGGCCTTTTTGCACTGACTCATCTCTCAGCACATAAGGACAGTGTGTTTCTGTGCCTACAACATCTTATTCTATAATAGTGCTCAACCTTTCTGAACCCCTCTGCTCCTTAGAACTGGCTCTCAAGGAACCGTCAATCGTACCTCCATGGGCCAAAATCTGCCCTACAAAAATCCACAGTATCAGATGACCTGCAACTTTATTTCTTGATTTCTAATATTACTCATATCAAGCTGCATATCAGCTGCATTGTGTTTCTTCAGATGCTGAAATATTGAGCTTAAGACTTACTCTGGTGTTCACAATCAAATACATCTAAGACCATTGAGCAAAAAATATTATGTACTGTAGCATTTAAGTGAATTATAGCAATCCTACAGCCATCATTATGGAATTATTCCATGCTTGATCAGAAAGATGATCTCTCTGCCTCCTGCCCTCCAAACACCAGGACTCCGCTCTATTTTCAGAGTTGAGTATTTTCCAGCCACTAGATGTTGCTCTGGTTAGAAGAAACAGAATGCTTAGAACCACAAAAAAGAACTCAGTGACCACTGCAAGGCAAAAATGTGTTGCTGCGGTATTTAATTTTCTACTCTGCTCTTTTCTTTGCAAAACAGCTAGGGTATTTCTTTTTTGTTTGTGTGCAATATTGTTGTTGTTTTATTGTATTATTTCTAGACCAGTTCACCCAGGTCTAGACTAAAAAAAATTAAGAAACTCTTCATATTTTCAAGTCTGAGATGTCAAAGATCTTTCACGAGCTACTAAGAATGACAGCATAAAACTTGATTTTGTTCCTCATTTTTTCCTCATATATATTACAGCAGGTAAAAATATATTGAAGCCCTTCAACTTACATTGAATTCTCAGATTTTAAAGGTCTTCACATTTTAAGCGCTGAGATTATTTTTACAAAATAATTTTCTTGATCAAATTTCTGGGATTATTTAACTACTGAGGTAGTTTAAAATGGAGTTAAAGAGAAAACCTAATTTTTATGTAAATTCAATGAAGTCCTAACAACATGATTCCAGCTTTTTCATTTTCTCATCACAAATTCTTCCCTGATTGACTTCAGTATATAAAAAGAATCATTTCCTGATTTAATCAGAAGATTTGAAAAGCCTACAAAAAAAAAAAAGACATTAAATAATTGGCAAAGAAGAAGTAATGCAACAATTAGTTCTGGGGTAAAAAAAAAAAAAACACACCTAACCTTCAACTCAAAATGACATACAAATCTCTTATCTTCCTGATATGGAAAAAGGAAGAATGAATTCTCTCTTGTGAATCTTGAAAGTGAAATCTTGATAAATGCGTCCTGTTAAGCTCCACAGTCAAAAGTTTAAAAAAAGAGGGTTTGGGGTTTCCCACATGCAGTTATCAGCATTCAAGTCTGAAAAGCAAGCTCTGGATTTGGCACTGGGAGCAATACCACCTGTCTCAATAATCACCTCAGAGGAAGCATTTACCTCTTCATAAATAAAAAGCAAATATACCTTATAGAAAGTAAAATAGGTAAAAAAAATCTGGAACAAACCATTTTACTTATAAATGCTTATATTATCTTATCTCCATGCTTTCCTGGGTTCAGGAGTCTTTTGTTTGCTCGGAGAACAAAGTTCAACCACTGCAGTTTTGAATTACTGCCCATAACCTAAATCTGAAACCCAAATGGAGATGCACTGGTATGAACATACATATGTACACATACATTTGTAATCATAAGTAAAGTCACATATTCACTTACAGTGCTAGATGTATATATCACATATCACTATAGATGTATGATTTATCTGAACCAAGTAGTAGATAAGTATTCTGCATTCAGAGTAAATATTCCTTGGGGCTCAGATTTCATTTTACTATGAATTTACCTTGTAAATTTACATTTACTGTGTGGGAAAAGAAAACAGAATACATCATGTGAAATTTCCTATTAGTATTTGGGTAACAACACTCTGAATTCAGATAGTAACTCAGGCCTACTCACCCAAAATCTACTGTAATTTGTACAAAAATCAAATAACACAGACCTTGTCTGAAGTGATACCTTGGTGGGACTGGGCACTGAAAAAGGTATTATACTTGCGAGAAATCAAGAAATGTTATGACTGAAACCAAATCAAGAGTAAGAGATAAAACAAAGAACACATCAATAAATAATCACCTTACATATTAGTACCCAAATTATTTATATATTATTCCAGTATTTTCTCACTAGCTATAGCCTTTCCTTGCATTTTTCATGGGAATTGAAATGCAAACATTTTATACATTATCTAAATACAACCCTACTTCTAACCATGCCAGGATAACAAAGTTGTAAGTTTAGCAACTTTGTCTGCTGTTACTTTGTCTAAAAGTATATACATTTTTTGGCTCCAAGAGACCTTTGCGTGGCGCTAGTTTATTTAAAGTCTACATTTTGGGAGCAGGAGAAGAAAATGTCAGATTGTAAACAGCCAAAAACCAAGAGCAAGGACAAATAGCAGCAAGAGAAGGAATATTAAATGAGGACACTAAGTCTTTTTGCATGGAAACTGCATACAATACCATTCTTACTACTTCAGACAATTAAGTAGAGCACATAGAAAATAAAAGTTATTCACTTGAAACACAAAATGGAGACTCTTCCTTTTTTATAAAGGTAGACAAAAAAAAAAAAAAAAACAGCAGTGCTATTACTGGGAGCTAAATTCTACCCCAACATTATAGGTATAGTAATTTTATCATCTACTACATAGATGTCAAATATCAACTTTGGGACTAGCTTTGAGGCTAGTATGCATGATACCTGACTAAAGACTAAGCAACAGCAAAAAACAGGCAATCTGGTACCCAAATCTTAGCTAGGCCACCAAAAATTTTTATTTTGCCAGTTTGGAGCCTCCCAGAATGAATGACTGGGGTAGCACAAGCCTCTAATGTTCATAGACTCATGTTTAGGTTGGATATCAAGAAAAACTTCTCCCCAGGGAAGTGGTTGAGTCACCATCCCTGATTGTGTTTACAATCCATTTAGATGTGGTGCTCAGGGACATGATTTAGCAGAGGGTTGTTCAAGTTAGAGCAGCAGTTAGGTTGCAGTTGGATGTAATAATCTACAAGGCCTTTCCTAATCTGAGCGATTCTACGATTCTATGATTAGTACAGGCGACCTTTCACTAAAACATTTCACTCATATCAGTGCTGGTAAACTGAATTCCCGTTAAAAGTTGTATTGAATCTAATACAGCAGTAATCTGGTAGCAGAGACACAGTTTTACATTAGTAAGTCATAGTTAAATACAGGAAAGCCCTATACGTGTTTCCAGATTATGAACTACCTGTTTTTAATCTCATAAAAAAAACAGGCAAGATTAAAGTATTTTAGTATAACGAGGGCAGCTGCATCACACCATCACCTAAATACAGACTGCCATTCTTGAGTAAGGTAGAAGCAGCAGCATATACACCTATACTTCCTCTACACAACCTTCCAAAAGGAAAGGGATTCAGCAGTCAGCTAAATTTCTTCTAAGATAGCTTTGTCCACCAGATATGCATGAGAACATCATACTGATGGTACAAGCTAGAAGACTACGCATCTCTTTCTAGATGATTTGCCTATTGATACTTTTTTATTCAGTCACTACAGAATCAAACCTTTGACTTGTACTGCAAGAGAAGCTGAGACAGATTGTGCTACACAGACTTAATCAAGGACAGCAAATAGTTTCTAGTTATATTGTTACCATGCTTTTGTCTCATTTCAAGCTTCTAAAACCAACTTACACTTGGTAATGCCTGAATGGCTATCTGATATGCAACAGAGGTATAATGCGTCTCTCTAACTCACGTTTGATTGATGTTGCCAAGCCTGTGGGAATAAGAACCATATGGCTGTGGATGCAGACAGCTCTATTACTTCATTTATCCCTATTCATTATGTTCAAGTGGCAGCTCCACCCCATTTGGAGAAGAAACTGGAAAGAGATGCCTGGGACTCCTCCAACTGCTTGCTTTTCCTAGCCTCAGCATTCAGTCTGCAAAGGAGTCTTCAGAGAGATTTGTTAATTTCTTGTATCCATGCAGTTTTAAGTTTATTTAAGAGCAAATGAATAAAAACAAAATGAGCATATCAAAGTCCTGCTAGGAAAAACCCTTTCATGTCCTGGCTCCTTCACCAAAGCACAAAACGTGGACTTCGACATTTAATCTCATAACACCAGAAAGACAACCTCCATATGTATTTTTTGTGTTCCACCTCCAAACCTTCATACTTGCCTTATTTGAAGGACCTCATTCTACTCCGAGTCTCTGACAGAGCCACATAACTGCTTTCAGGATCCTCATACAAAACAAGAACAACAAAATCATGTCCACGAACACGAGCTTTTGTCATGAAAGACAAGAAAAACCTCATCCATTCCCGTGACTTGTTCTGGGCTCAACAATAACTTTGTCTTCCCATTCACCACCCACTGTGATGGGAGGTTTATGAGAGATTTTTATTTATTCTAATAGGTTTTAAGGATTTCCTTTTTATTGTTCTTTTTTACTTTTATGTGAAAGAATTTGATGAAGAAAATGATGTAACAACCAATAGCCAGAATAATTGTAGAAAGTCATCTGCAACTACAGATTATAACTCAGTTCTCACCTTATCTATTCATATTTCCCAATGCTTACAAACAAGCATGAGTACACAAAAGTAAGGAAAAGGCAGAAGTCCTTTTTGTTCTTCTTTTTCCATGTTTTGGTCTTGGGGTTTTGTTTTAAATAGTGACAGCCATAAGAAAAGGCATTCCATCTCATTCTAGGTTGCTCAGACTAGAAGTTACATCCTAAGATAAAGCCTTACTATTTAATAACCTAACAAATGAGGTGTTTCTACACCTATGAATCACAAATACTAGTTGTTATGTTCTATGGAATTGAAAAAGTTATAATAAAAAAAGCTTGCACTTCACTAGCAAAAAATAAAGATCAGACAGAGGCAGAAAGGTTGTTTTTAGACTCTTCCTTGAAAAGCATAGAAGCACACAAATAGAACATGAGCTCATGTTCATCACCCCTAGGTAAAAAAAAATATATATAAAACCCAGATTTTCAGCAGTTTAACTTTAAGGAGCAATACTTACACAAATACTTGGCCCTTATTCAGGAAGTAAGATCAGAGAATCTCTATGCTCTGCACGCTATTACAAGATGAATTCTTATGATCACTTGTCTCACTAAAGCACAATGCATTTCAGATGAATTAATGATGTGATGAGACAACTCAAAATATACTGGCCAACCCTGAAAGGTAGGGTCAATTCTGCACCCAAGAATGTTGCCCTCTGTTCCAATTAAATTGGATATTATGAGCTGGCTCCCTTGTTAAAATTATTTGTTTTTGAAATCTTTTGACCTCTGTAAAGTTGCTACATATCTCAGGAACCTGCCTACCTTCAGGCAGCAGCAGGAGGATGATCAGGAAAAGGTAGAAACCATAAAAAGGCAAACAATTTAGAGGAGCTGATTCCCCAATCTCCCTTTTTCTATTAAAAAGATGCAATAAGGAATAGCCTGAGGATAGTTTCAAACAATACAGACCCACATCACTGTTGCCTATAGAATGGTTTGGTTACTGTTTTCAGTCTCACAAAAATAATTCCAATCCGCCCACACCATCCTCACCAGTCATCCCTACTGGCAGAAAAGTCACCTAATGCACAGCTCCGTATGTTTTTGGATCTAAGCATTCAGCTTTGAAATCCTACAGAAAGTGGAAAACATTAGAAGACTATTAGGGAGCTGTATTTCAAAATTAAGTGTGTCGATATTACAGATAGTCAAGCAAGATCTCTTGATCTTGACAATTTTTTCTTTAATCTCTTTCCCTTAGCCTATATAGCAAGCCATATTAAATTAGGATTCTGTTTACGGGATTATTGGAAGGCAAAGCTCTCCTTACTGCTAAGATATTTGGTAGAATCTAGTTTGAGAAAACAAGCATTCCACTACACAGTGCTTCATTTTCAAAGGAGCCATTGTGAAATAATGAGACATCCCTTTCCATACTCTGTTCTCCAGAGCTAGGTAATCAGTAAATACTCTACAAACAAGTAGAGCAGAGCTTCTCTGTGATATGTCCAAAACATCAGAGAAAGCCAAAATCCAAAATGCATAAATTCAAATTCTAAGGACTTCCCTGCATCAATGTTCCACAGCATACACTTTCAGGCTAGACATTTATAATGGAAAGATACTATGATAGAGAGGTTTATAAAGGCTTATGTCTTCCTTCCCTTTCACAACACAGCTGGGAAATACAGGCACAGACAAAGAAGAAGAATGTGGTGAGAGACTAGCAGAGAAAACTCAGTACAGAAAAAAAGAATAGGAAAGAATGTGTAAAATAGACTGCAAGAGAACCATGCAAGAACTATGATTTTGAGGTGTATCAAATAAAAAGTAATGAAGCAGTAGCAGTGTTGGAGGTGGTACTGCTGTTGAGTTGGACACCTGCACTACAAGTGTCTGGAGCTGTGGAAGTAAAGAAGAGAAAAAACAGTTTCTGAGGATGCATCTTGGTAAGAAACAGCACTGTTTACTTAAATCCCTATGATCTTGATAAAAAAAAGTAGCAATATGAACTAACTGCTACAAGAACTTTCCTTCATAAAGCAGATCACAAGACTCCAGTGGCTGAGATCCTGGGCAACGTTATCTTCAAGGCATTCACCAAATTATTTGTTCAAAGATCCCTCCTTCCTCTTCACTGTTGGATCAACCAAGAACATCTTGCTTAGGCATCTTTCAGAAATATGATCATGGAAGTCCTCCAATTTTATACTTCCAGGATTATGAACTACTGGAAGATAATACTCCATAAGATTATTTTTTTTTAAAGCATAATGAAGCAAAATTAACTTGACTGCACTAAAGTTCATTATCTACATTGCAAAGCACAACAGTTGCTTGTATACTCATTACAGTTCCTATGTTATCTCAGTGTCTGAGATGACAGAATAACAGTAGAACTTCCATTTGCAAATCTGACTGGGAAAATCGTAGGAGAAAATGAATATGCATTTGTAAGTAGTGTTACAAACCAAAATAAATCAGTTAGATCTCAGTGTGTGAAAAGAAAGAACCCACATCCCTCACCATGCTCTCCCTCCCTGCTTCTAAAACAACTGGGTGGCTTTTGAAAATACTGTAAGCTTCAGCTAGAACATAAATAGTCTAATTCATTTTCCTATTCTGTGGAAAATTGTGTCAAATGCATTGAGCTTTGCCTATGCAGTGCATTGTTAAAAACAACTGTATCATCCACACCAATTATTTTTCTTCAAGACATTAACCTCTTCACCACCAAATAAAGATAGATGCTAAAAGACTGCATGAACATCGCTGAATGCTTTTCCTGCTTCTGTTTGAGGCATGATGAATGATCCCATCTCAAGATGGCAGAGAAAGTATTTATATTTTTTTCCCGATGTTACTTTGTAACTTTAAAATACAATAACACTGAAAAATATTTTAAACACTATGTTAAGAAGTAAACTCATTGTACTGTACTGGTTTCATTCTTAATTTATAACCACAACAAAACCATACAATAGAGAAAAACAAAGGCACAGAACAACAAAAAACACCACGTTTTTCTAGGATGTAGTCTACCACAGCACTCCACAAGGAGGTCCACAATTACTGCAGTTGTACAACTAACACTCCTTCTACAATTAGCTTGCAAGTGTAGCTGTACTGACCTGCAGCTATAGAAATTTCTAGTATCTGCAACAGCCACCTGGAATCACTAACCTCCATGGAAAATCTTCATCCTTCAGTAGCTGGACTGGTGTGAAGCTGTTCCAGAATAAGTCAAACAAAGAAGTGGCTTAACTCTCTCCTTAAAACAGGTTCCAGATCAGGCTTAACCAAAAAGCCACAACCTGGAAGAAAAACAATCTCCTAGAATAAGCTGTAAAGACTTGCTGGCTTTAATTTAATATCAATATGCTTTTCATCTACACATATCCACGACTGGCACTTTTACTAAGGACTCCTGAAACCTAAATATCCTAAATGGTTTACTTAGAATATTGCAACTTTTTGCAGAGAAAATGCTTATTTTCACCTTATAAAGTAGAAGATGAAAAACGGCTCTGGAACTTTAGAGTATTACTGGATCACATTCATATTCATTTATTCCTACAACAATAAATCAAATCTCTCTAAAGAATGCACATTATGATATTATTGCCAAATCTCTAGCTAAATTATTTTTTTAACTGATGCAGTAATTCAATAACAAATTTTACTAGAACAGTAGTATTTGATAGCCTTATTTCTCATTCTCAGCTAATATATGGTAGCTGAAACCCAAACTTTTCTTTTCAAGGAAAGCTTGAAATTGTTAACAGCTATTATTCTATTAAATGAAGTCAGATGACCTTAAATTAAGAAAATACAGCCAGAATTGTCACTGATGCAAATACTTGTGGAGAATCTACAAGAAGCATTATTGTTTACCAATAAAAAGTCATTCCCAGCTTCCAATCACTCAAAACTGACACTTCTAAGTTCCTCATAGGAATTCAAGCAGCATGGTCAGAAATGGAGAACTCATATTTCTTAGTGAAATAACAGAACATTATTTAAATAACTAGCAGGATTTAAAATTTACAACTACCATTACCTGCCATGAGCTCTTTTCCCGAAAGCATTCAATATAATAGCAGCAAAAAAAGATTGCACAAGGTTTTTTATCCTTTCACTGAAATGCTTGACATCAAATGTCAATAAATCTCATATAGATTCCAAATAAAAAATTGTTATTACTTGTATTTTTTGTATTATTTTTTCTTACTCAGCTTTATATCTCTGGGAATTTTTTAAGAATTACTCTCCCTCACTATTGTATGCCCTTTCCTCATCTTAGCCTTTCTCACAATATTCAGCTATTAACCCATTGTGCTAGCACTACTAGCACTCACACTACTAAATTCTAGTCCAAATATATTAATTCAAACATGCCTGTAGCAAATAAAATAATGCTATATATGTGCCTTTATGCAGGCAGTCAAAAAAAAAAGTATTCCTTTGCAGTAGAAAGGAGAAAGTTTATGTTCTCAGCAATCTTGTAAATTAAGCATAATTTCATCGCTTTTAGATTTGAACAATTTCTATTTCTAAGTGCAAAAAAGTATTAATTTAACTTTTGAACAGGGGAATTGACTGTAAGACTTGTGGGTCTGACTATTAAATGTGTTTGAAACAAGAATTCTGTGAATTAAGCTTTCATCTTCTAAATAGCTTCTCTACCTCTTGAGATTCCTCCCTTTAAAGTTACGCTGATAGAACTATTTATAAAAGCCATGGAGGATGCATTAAAAAGTTTAAAAAGCTCTTACAATAAACACTGTCATTTAGATGTAAAAATGAAATAAATTTACATCATCTTACAACAGCTTTGAGTGGAATCTTTGGTATTTTTCTTTCCATTATGATGTCACTGAAGGTGATGTAAGGTAAAATAAACAAGACGACTTGATTTATTATGAACTCGCATGGCAGATCATACTCAGTATTCTTCTTCGGGCAACACTAGAGCAATAAAGTAACTAAAGTGAGATGCTACATATGTGAGATATTAAGATATAAAGCAAAATCTTTTTGCACCTTTTGAAGTCATTCAAGCTGGAAAGAACACTGAGTAACTGAAGATAAAATGCTTAAGTCTCAGAAGCTTTGATTTCCCAAACAGGTAGATGAGATCTAATAAAAAGTCTAAAGTGCACATAAATGGTTTTCATTGCAAAAATACCTTAATCAGAGGAAGCCACACTTTCATAAGCCAAAAAAGAAGGTGGAAAACTGGAAAATGCTTTATTAGCTATCTGTAATACTTGTCATGTAGCCTACAATGGCAATGCCAACACCAACTACTTTTGATTTTACTTTCTAGGCTATGCACCGATCTCCCTCAAATTAAAACACAGGCAAATTTGATGACTATGATTTTTTCCACAATAGACTGTGCCATTTGAAGCACGATAAGAAATAGCACCTATCTGAATAAAGCACTGGCTTTGCAGGACTAATCCCTGCCAGTTTTTCAGTGACTGTTATTTCACATGCAGTGAACAAATTGAAACTGAAACAACTGCACAACGCATAGGCTTCTGTTCATGCTCAGAGAACATGAGCTCTATGAAAGTTAATCACAGACGTGAAAGGAAAGTTTTGTGGCATTTAGACACATTTTGACATTTCTTAATAATAGTGAAGAGTTTCAGACAAAATCCAAGTATCTGTCAAGAGATCCAACACTTATTTGCCGAGAACAAAATAGGTAACTGTTTAGGATTCACTCAAGTAGATTTACTTCCAACTGTGGTACCTTCAAATCTTCATATACTCATTAGCCTACTGTCAAACTAATAAAGGCACAGCCAGACACTCCTGTTGCAAAGCTAAGAAACACAAGTTTGGAACTTGTTTTATGGGAAGGTAACATTTCCAGAAGTGTTCTCAAAGTGTGGTTAACAAATTTAACACAGTCAGTACATAATTCCTCAGAATTATCAGTGCCATCCATTCTAACTAAAAATCAGCAACTTGGGATTTGCTCAAGTTAAACAGCAGCTGGTTATGGCAACACTGAGAACACATACTTGTTTTGTTTGTTTGAAAACAAAACTTCCTAACTACTCTTCATGCAAAGCCTGCATTTCCCACAGGCACAGTATGCTTTAGCACTTCATTAGATGGACAACATTGAGCTTATTTAAAAACAGGCAAGCAGTATCACAGCTCATTTGCTCTGATGCAATTGTCAGAAGGTAGTTACAGCCTGCATGCCCAACCACAGGGAACATTTGGCATAAAAAGACACAGCAGGAACAATGTTTTTTAATATAACAAAACAATGGTTTGGCAGAGGGAGGCTTTCATGCTACAGGCAAATGGTAACCTACTCCCCCTGTTGTTTCTAGCGAAGAATTAGCACTGAAATTTAGATGTGGCACTCAAACCGTTCTGGGAGTTTTAATGAAGTTGGAGCCACCCAAGTTGTTTCTTTTGACTAACAGAATCTTCCTGCTTGAAATGATACTAACTTAAATGAACCCCAGCAGTGCTAACAATTATCCTGAGCTATTCCAAGTTTCTCAACAAATCTGCAAGGTAGCAATACTCAGAGACTCACAAAACATTGTCAAGTGACAACGCAAACATTTAAATTTGATATGTCAATATTTTCAATCAGATCTGTAACTACATCTATAGTTTTCCTGTTTCACACCACTCTCCCCTGCTTTCACTACACAACTGACAACATCAAGAAATGGAACCACGTACCTGAGGAGTCCTTACATTCTAGAAGTATTAAATATATAACAGTATGAAATGAATATGAAATATTTGAGCCTTCATAAGAAATTTTGCTTCGCTGAGACGCAGTAGGTTCACTTGAAGCTCAAATTCAATTTGATGGCAAAACTGACAGAATCCTGACAGAGGATTTATCCAGTTTATTCAGGAATTGTAGTACTTGGGAAGATGCATGATTCACCTTCTTCAGGAAGGCATGCACATGTAGTCTGTCTCCAGATACAGGTCTCTGAAATCTGCTGCAATCATCTATCAAGTATGCCCAAAATAATATGCCTATTTGCATGCTATTGACGTTGTCTTAGTGAAAGTAAGATGACACCACATACACCAACCACCTCCTCAGTTACTGAAGCAGTCAATTAAGAAACTAATAGCATTTAATAAGAGTCTCATGAATCTAACAGTAAGCTTTTCGGGTTTTTAGTTCTTTTCTGGACCACAAGCAGAATCATTGCCTCAAACATCACAGGAAATCTCTCCCTAGGAGAGTAAACAGGATTTTCTTGTCAGCTTGTAAGGCTGGTTAAGTGGGGAAAAATGCTTTTATTTAAAATCATATCCAGTTACACATCTGTCTTCTTTGACAAAGTATATTAGTCAGTCACTTCCTGTGTATCACATGATTGAGCATTTCCTCCTCAACTTTTGGTGTTCTCTGAATACCAGCCAACATTACCTAGAGGCACACTGGACAATCTAAGGAAGAAAAGGGTATGCTACTTTTGCTGCATTGCTCATTTATCTCTTTTTTTTATGCTTCACATTCATTAGGATAGTCACATCTCTAAATGGAATTAATACACACCCCCAAACACATTTAACAGACCTTCTCAGAAGCCAATGATACTGACATTTACATTACCATTTCTGCATTTAAGGTCATCTTTATCAATAATATATCAATACAAGTCTCACACACTGATTAAATTCAGAGCTGAATTCAAGCTTTTGAATTCACATCAAGCTTCTTCATGATGTTTGACATTGTCCTTGTATGCAGTATTTGCTTTATCACAGGAAATAATTTCTCAATTTCTGCTTCATTTTACTGATAAGACAGACAATTATTAACATGACTTGAAAGAGCAAATAATATAAAGCAAACTGTGAGATTCTGGTATGAAGACCAACAGCCTGCAATTTGAGCTGATGCCCCCAAGTCCTCCATGTAGGTTTCTCTCATCCTATTAAAATATCTGAATGAACTGCTACACAATTGGAGTGCAAATGTATAGTGAGAATAAGGAAAGTTCTGGCAGCTGCCTTTTTCTTGATTCAGAGTTGTTTCCTATGAGAGTTTTCAGAGATCAAGGAGTTTCTACATCTATACAAAGTTACATAGTTCTGGCTTTCCAAAAAAAAAAAAAAAGAAAAAAAAAAGAAAAAGAAAACTCTGTAGAAAAGGTTAAATTATTTTAGTAACCAGTGTCCAAAACACCAGCTGCTATGATACAGAATTGTTTAAGTTGCTAGAACAGTCATTAACATGTAAGAAGTTTCTTGCTTATGAAATCTATTATAATAAAGGAACTTTAACTCTGTCCATTAGTAACAACAGATGCAAAACTAACTTTATAAAGGGAATTCTCCTAGAATTTGTCTGATATGGCTTCTGTAAACAGAAAAGAGTTCTCGATAACGGGTTCTGATAACTGCTATGTTTCCACGTGCCTAGGTGATTGATTTGACTTAATCAGGAATTAAGCACTTTTATGAAGCATACCTTAAGGAACTGACACACAGCAGGGCTTGATAACTCAAAGGTACTACCCATGGGCCTCCCAAAACTTTTTCCAAAATAAGTCTCCACTTACCATGTGCTGCTGTACTAAACAGAGCTGGGGACTGCATTTGATCACAGCAGATAGCCTTAAAAGAATTAGAAAATTCTTGTGGTTTTTTTTTTTTTTTTTTTTTTTTTTGAGGCAAAGGGAGAAGGGTGAGGGGGATGTAATTCTGTATAAACATACAAACTGGGTTCCTATGTATATGTAACAAAAATTGACTCCTTGCTACTATATTAATATTTACCCATCTACATTACAGCCATCCGGGTACAATTCTTCAGAATGTCTGCAGAAACATCCTTGTTCTCTATATTTTTAGAAGCACTCAATATTCTAGTAGCAAAAAGGTAGAATAATCAAGAGAAGAGGTATTTATGATACAAATCTCCATGTTTCTCTGCTCTTTGAACTACTTTGTCATCTTCACAGATCTGTGAGCAAGTGGTTAAGATGGGGTAACAAGAGAAGAGAAAACAAAAACAACAACAAAACAACCAAGAGTACTGAAACAACAAAATAGTGGGGGAAGCTGTAAGAATTTTGAATACATTTATCAAGACTCCAGGGAGTAAAAAGATACAGATCTAAGGATACACAGTGTATAAATATTCACACCATGCTTGAATTCACTTAAGTGCTCCAATATAGAACAGCAACACTACAATATCTTAAATATTCCCTTTCCTCAGGAGCTTTTCTGACTATTACTTAAAAATCGCCCTTTAAACACAATGAACTTCCTGTAAGTTCATTGGGTTTTCCATTCAGTAGTGCCAGAAAACTACTTTGCATTTATGCAGCTGACAAGGTAAATGTACAAATTGAGCATTTAATTGAAAAACAAAGATGTTTGTCTGCCCTACTGTACATTGACAGATAGGAAAATTTCCTCCATTTCCTAATATTATTTAGAATCTACTACAGATTTACTTTGAAATATCTATTTCACATCCTTAACATATTTTGTACAATGTACAGAAATACTACACAGTAAACTGAAAAATCAAATTCCTTTGCAAAGAGAGAGATAGCTTTCAAACTCATTAAATATATATTTCCTGATATTTTAAATCTATTGCAGATTTAACTTGAAATATTTCTTACGTCCTTCACGTCTTTTGTACAATGCACAGAAATACTACACAGTAAACTAAAACAACAAATTCCTTTGCAAAAACAGCTTTCAACTTCATGGAATATATACTTTTGCACTAACACATTTTTTTCCATATTGTTCAACGTATATGTGAGTTTCTTGGTACTGCAATGAGCATGAAAAGTATGTTCAGAAGAGAGAAATATGAAGAATTACAAGAGCTTAGTGAACAGTATAAAAATATAGCTGCAGGCAAGATTTTGCGTAGAAACAGCAGTGATAATCTCCTAAAAGGAAACAAAAGAAGCTTTAATGATACTGCAAAAACAGTTTTTAGATTAGAGGTAAAAAAAGACTGAAACCTTATGAAATGCAGAAAGGTAACAAATTCCTGAGGTCACATACATTGTAACACAGACATAGAAACTGTCGACATCACAGGATGAAGTAACAGTCATAGAAAGGCTGGGTTGGAAGGGACCTCAAGGATCATCAAGTACCAACCCCCCTGTTGCAGACAGGGTTGCCAGTTGCTGAACCAAGTATTAGAACAGATGGGCCAGGGCTTCATTCAACTTGGCCTTAAACACTTCTAATGATGGGGCCATCCACCACCTCTCTGAGCAATCTGTTCCAGCACCTCACCACTCAGTAAAGAACTTGCCCTGACATCTAATTTCCTTTCCTTTAGTTTAAAACCATACCCCCTCATCCTATCACTATTTACTCATATAAAAAGTTGATTTCCCTTATGTTTGTGAGCTCCTTTTAAATATTGAAAGGCCATAGTAAGTTCCACCAACAACCTTCTCTTCTCCAGGCTGAGTAAGCCCAGTTTCCTCACCCTGTCATCAAAGGAGAGGGGCCCTTGAATCATCTTTCTGGCCCTCCTCTGGACACTATTCAAAAGCTCCACATCCTGCCCTGCTGGGGACCCCAGACTCGGATACAGTACTCCAGCTGGAGTCTCAGAAGGGCAGAATAGAAGGTAACAATCACCATTCTCACCCTGCTGTTCACTCCTCTTGTGATAAAACCTAAGACACCATTGGCCTTCTGGGTTGCAAGCATACACTGCTGACTCACATAAAATTTTTCTTCAACCAGGATCCTTAAATCCTTCTCAGTAGGGCTACTCACAATGAGTTCTCCCAGTTTATATGCATACCTGGGATTACCTTGACCCAAGCGCAAAACCTTGCACTTTGCTAGGTTGAACCTCACTAGGTTCACAAGGGCCGAGCCTTCAAGTTCATCAGTGTCCCCTTGGATGGTATCCCTCCCTTCTGCTTTATCAACCACACCACCCATCCTTGCAAACTTGCTGAGTGTGCACTAATCCCATCATCTATGTCACATTGATAAAGATGTAACATCTATGAATCTGTAATGCAATTAGATGACAGGGTAATTCAGGTATATCAAGTACAGGTACGTTTAATTGATAGTTTCACAGAATCACAGAATCACAGAATTGTAGGGGTTGGAAGGGACCTCTAGAGATCATCGAGACCAACCCCCCTGCCAAAGCAGGTTCCCTACACCAGGTCGCACAGGTAGGCGTCCAGGCGAGACTTGAATATCTCCAGAGAAGGAGACTCCACAACCTCCCTGGGCAGCCTGTTCCAGTGCTCCGTCACCCTCACCGTGAAGAAGTTCTTACGCACATTCGTGCGAAACTTCCTATGCTGCAGCTTATGTCCGTTTCCCCTCGTCCTGTCTCCACGTACCACTGAAAAGAGACTGGCCTCACCACTATGGCCGCCACACCTCAGATATTTATAAACCTGGATCAGGTCCCCTCTCAGTCTTCTTTTCTCAAGGCTAAACAGACCCAGTTTACTTAGCCTTTCTTCATAGGGGAGATGCTCCAGGCCCTTCACCATCTTTGTGGCCCTCCGCTGGACTCTTTCCAAGAGATCCCTGTCTTTTTTGTACTGGGGAGCCCAGAACTGGACACAGTACTCCAGATGAGGCCTTACCAGGGCAGAGTAGAGGGGGAGGATCACCTCCCTCGACCTGCTGGACACGCTCTTTTTAATGCACCCCAGAATGCCATTGGCCTTTTTGGCCACGAGGGCACACTGCTGGCTCATGGCCAATCTGTCGTCCACCAGGACGCCCAGGTCCCTCTCTGCAGAGCTCCTCTCCAGCAGCTCATCCCCCAGCCTGTATTGGTGCATGCAATTCTTCCTCCCTAGGTGTAAGACCCTACACTTGCTTGTGTTGAACCTCATCCGGTTTCTTACTGCCCAGCTCTCCAGCCTGTCCAGGTCTCGCTGAATGGCAGCACAGCCTTCAGGCGTGTCAGCCAATCCTCCCAACTTCGTATCATCAGCAAACTTGCTGAGGGTGGCCACTATCCCCTCATCAAGGTCATTGATGAAGATGTTGAACAAGACCGGACCCAGCACAGACCCCTGGGGGACACCACTGGTTACAGGTCTCCAGCCAGACTCTGCACCACCAACGACGACCCTCTGCGCTCTGCCAGTCAGCCAGTTCTCAACCCACCTCACTGTCCACTCGTCTATCCCACACTTCCTCAGCTTTGTTATAAGGATGTCGTGGGAGACAGTATCAAACGCCTTTCTAAAATCAAGGTAGATTACATCTACCGCTCTTCCCCCATCCACCCAGCATGTGACAGCATCATAGAAGGCCACCAAGTTGGTCGAGCACGACCTCCCCTTGGTGAACCCATGCTGACTACTCCTGATAACCTCCTTTTCTCCCAGTTGTCTGGAGATGGTATCCAGCACAAGCTGTTCCATCACCTTTCCAGGGACGGAGGTGAGGCTGACAGGCCTATAATTACCCGGATCTTCCTTCTTGCCCTTTTTGAAGACCGGAGTGACATTGGCTATCCTCCAGTCTTCAGGGACCTCCCCTGTTGTCCAAGACCTCTCAAAAACGATGGAGAGCGGTTCGGCAATGACCTCCGCCAGCTCCCTCAGCACACGTGGATGCACCCCATCAGGTCCCATGGACTTGTGGACCTTAGTACTGCCTAGGCGCTCACGCACATCCTCTTTCCTGACTAAAGGGAAGTCTCCCATTCCCCAGACCCTCTCCCTAACCTCCAGGGTGTGGGATTCCTGCAGGGGAGCCTTTTCACTGAAGACAGAAGTAAAGAAGGCATTCAGTATCTCTGCCTTCTCAGCATCCCCCGTTACGAGGACCCCCCCCTCACTTAGTAAGGGGCCCACATTCTCCCTGGTTTTCCTTTTGCTATTAACATACTTGAAGAAGCCTTTTTTATTATCCTTTATCACTTTAGCCAGATTCAATTCCAGACGGGCTTTAGCCTTCCTCGTCGCATCCCTGCAGGCCCTGACTACATTCCTATATTCTTCCCAAGTGATCAGACCCTTTTTCCACATTTCATGGACCTTCTTCTTTCCTTTGAGCTTGCGCATGAGCTCCTTGCTCATCCACAAAGGTCTCCTGCCACCTTTTCCCGATTTCTTGTTCACAGGGACGCACCGATCCTGAGCTTGGAAGAAGAGCTGTTTAAATGCTGACCAGCTCTCAGAGGCCCCCTTACCTTCTAACACCCGAGCCCACGGGATAGCTCCAAGTAGGTCCCGGAAGAGATCGAAGTTGGCTCTCCTAAAGTCCAGGGTAGCAATCCTACTTATTGCTTTGCTTCTTCCGCTCAGGATCTTGAACTCCACCATCTCATGATCACTACAACCCAAACTGCCCCCTACCTTTACTTCCTTAACAAGTCCATCCCTGTTGGTGAAAATAAGGTCCAGTAACACCCCTCCCCGCGTCGGTTCCTCCACCACCTGCATCAGAAAGTTGTCTTCAACACACTGCAAGAACCGTCTGGACCGTTTTTTGGAGTTCTGAGAAATAGCCATCTGATCCACAAGGCCAGATAAAAGAAAAAATACCAAGTTTCTCAAAATTAGAAGAAAGCAGATTAATCAAGATCCTGAAGTTTCCATCACAGATTTTCTTCACTGACATCACCATTACCACCCCTGCCTGAAAACCTCCTGACAGTTTACAGATGAAATTCTGAGAGTTCATACGTTACACTGGATAAATTTCTATTGTCAGCAAGAACCGTAGCAAAGTAAATTTATTTTATTTCTAACATGCATACTGTAGGAGCCTGTCACATCCCCAGCTGGCATATGGAAGCCACAACACAAAGTGTCTTTAGACTTTTGTTCTGAATGTCAAAACTTCAGTGGCTGAGTTTTCACAATTGTCTTATCAGAAGACTGCTGATGGATTATGTTTCTGTCTTGTTCCACAAAGAAGAGGGACTGCTTTATCAAATTTGCAGTTACACAGTATTCATTCTCTAGTTATTCCTTCCAGTTTCCTTCCCCACTTCTTTTATCTACTCTACAATTAGCTATCTCTGAAAAACAGAGCTTTTATAAACAGCAGAAATCAGACACAGCACTATGTTTATTTGCCGAAGTGAAATGGTAAGAATAAAAAACAAGTCTCAAACTGACAGACAAATCAAAATTGAGACAAGGTTTTAACAATCCCATGTTTTGCTTGGAATTTTTTCATTATTAGAAAAGTTACAAAAAGAAACATTTACCTACCTTCAGAGTGAGGAAAAACCTAAACTTCATCCACAGATATTTCTAATGTTTAGAAATCCAATCTGTTTGGATCATCCACATTGGAGAACTCTTTGCACACAATCTAAGTCCAAATTCCTGCTCAAAACAGGATAAGCACCAAATTCTGACCAGGTTGCTTAGTTTAACAGGATTTGAAGACTTCCCAAGGCAAAGAATCCCCTATCTCCTCTGGAAAACACGATCCAACTTCCCTCAGTCTCCAATCTCCCCCAAAACACAACTCAGTCATTAGCTTCTCAGTGACATCAGCCAGTTCTCTCAGCCTTCTATGACGCAACCCTATGATGGTGCCTACAGGTCTGTCAAGAATTTAAAATTAAGACTAAAGTTCTAGTAAAGGGCTTTTAAGTTCATATTTCTAATAAAACATTGGCTATAAGATTAAGTTCATTGTTAAAACTTGTATTTAGAGATAGTGCTCAAAGGCTGTAATTGTAAGTGGAACATCTTTTAGAACTGTAACTGAAACAATAGCACAGAATGGAGAGCCCTAAGGATTGTCCCCAGCTCAGTCAAAAATAAAATGGAAAATAATAAAGTATAATAGATACTGAGAAGCATTGGCAATGATCCACACACACGGTGGCAAGAATACTACAACTAATTACAGTCTAATGATGGTCAAGAGGTTTCAGTACAACACTTCAAATGTTACCAGCCTAATAAGGCAGGATGCAGTCTCAGTAGCCTAAAAGTCCTTAAAATAGCCCATATTCTGACATTACTTTCGTGCAGTAGGATCCTGTATTTCATCCATCAAATGGACTAAAAGCAATAACCATATCTGCTTACCTCAATATATTCATTTCAGAGTGAAACTGGCTATGAAAAGTTTAGTTCTTCCACATTTACCAAAGCAAACAAGATTAAACAAAAAACAGTTCTTGTAGTTCTCACTTAAGTACAAATACTCTTATCTATGCAGAATAAGATCTTTGTTCAGATTCTGTAAATGACTCCATTATTCTGCCTTCTTACTGTCAGTTCTCAATATTCTAATTAATAAATAAAGTTAACAGCACCTTGAAAGAAAGGAAATGTTGCAAACTAATGTGAAGAATGAATCTCTAGACACCAGAACTACAGTGAAGTAGTACAGAACATATTAACTTGAACAGATGGCATGAAGACAATTTTGACATATAATCCAACATGCATAAACTAGATGACAATTATGGGACCTAGAAATTACAGTTCCACGTGCTTGTTATACCAAACCAGAGATTATCATCAAGTTTGTCAAATGACTTACTATAAAGAATTTATTACCTAAAAAGTAGGTCATAACAATTCTTCACAAAAGTGGAGAACATACTAAAGAACACCTGTTATGCTGCAAAGAATACATTATCGACATTTTTATAAGTTAATGCTCTTGGAAGATTGTATTAAATGAGATAAAGCATTAACAAAATAGATGTTATGGGTCAGTATTACATGAACTCGGAGCAAACCACTAAAATCAGCACCCTAATACATCCAGGAATCATGGATGGTGACAAACTGTGGTCAGCTGTTCATATATTAAAGCATTTTGTACGTAACTATCAATTACTTCACCACAACAGGGATTCCTATCCAGATCTATTTGGTAACAAGGAGCATTCAACATAAGATTTCCGTATGATTAAGTTAGCCTTAAAGTAGCAATAACAACAAAACTGGAGTTAATTACCCAATTCTTATAAATCCTAGTAGAAGAAATCTAAGCAGATAATCCTAAAACACTGAAAATAGAAAACATTGTAGACATTTTTTCTCTAAAAGATATAAGTAGGTGACAGAATTATGAAGTCTGATCTGAGAACAGCAGATGGGAAACCGGCATTTTTTTAATAAGAACATTTTCAAGCAAGTGCTAAATGGAAGCAGCAGCTCACCAACAGGATGTGCAAACAAAACCCAGTGAAGTGATAGTCTGGCCTGGAAAGTGCAAATCACAGTCAGTTTGTCACATATGAGTGCCACGAGCTGAGTAAGCAACAGGCTTTGATACTTTCTGCTTCTTATCCTTCCCTTTTCCCCCCTCCTAGAACAATGACTGAACTCAGTTCTTAGCTAAAATATCTCAAAAGTTTTAAAATTAAGTTCTTGCTACAAGGGAAGTCCAGATAAAAAAATACAGTGAGTTGTTCATTCAGTTCTCCAGTGAGTGAAGTTGCAAAGAAATAAAAAATTCCATAAGAAAATCCATCTTAGCAAATTTATGTTGTGCCATCTCCTGCATGGAGACATGAATGGTCATAAATTGGGACTACTTACACAACACTAATTAGAATCAAGGTAAAATGCTCTTCTTGATCAATACCTTCATTCAACTCAAATTATCCTAATCAATGAAGAGATGAGCACAAGCATCATAAACATAAAATTCATCTTCAAGTGATTCAAAATCATCTCTAAATAGACCAACTCATAGCATTTGCATTGATCCTAACTGAACGGTTTAATGTAGATAAGATTTGAGATCATGAAATTTTATAGTCTCATTTTGTCTGGACTGGAGATATTCTTTTAGAATTAGTATGCTGACCAAAAAAAGTCATGCCTATGTTTACAGTTGAACTGTCAACAGTTCCTTTGTCCCATCATCTTTCTGTGACTTCTGAAAGTACACAGGTCTCCCTGAAAGTAATATTTCCTATTTACTCCCATGGGAACTAAAAAGAGCACAATAACACTACTTAGAGCAAATTCTCAGCTACAAAACACCATTTTTCAGCACAGTTACCACCATTATCCATATATCTTCACCAGCTATGAACAATAGCCTGCATGTCACACTTGTAAAAATCCGCATGATAATCTGAAATATTGCTGTCACCACTGCTGAAACACACTAATTACCACCTCACTGTTACTATTTGGTATCTCTAAATATGTTCAGCACTAATGAGTGCCAATGGGTGCACTTTTCCCAACAGGAAATTCCACACCTCTGCTTTATATGCACATCCGTGTCAGACATTTTGTCAGACTGCCCCTCTGCTACCATCAGTTGCATGGTGATGGAACACAGGTGGGAAGGTTCAACCACCACTGCCATATCACAAACATCCAACTCTCATATCATGGGTCAACATAATAAAATAGGAGGCTTTACTTTTGGTTCAGCCTTGGTATTCACAATTTATTTCACATTCCAGCTACTCTGACCTAATAGGACACCTAGATTGCCACCAGCAGGTTTAGTCATTTCAATTCATTTATTGGTACTCCGCAATTTCTTAATTATGTTCCTTTTCCTGCTTTTTAAGCTTCCTTGTACTAGATTTGATGCATCTATTTAAAAACAAAACCAAACTCAATACAAAATCTCATCCAAGCACTATAAATAGCAGATACGCAAACTCTATACAGAAGACAGAACTAAACAGCCTTTATGTCAAGAGCTACACAATGAGCTGCATGGCACAACTCATCTATTTCAACAGCTACGTTGTGATTTTGAGTCTTTAATGACAGACTAACATAACAGGAATAGCACTATATGGACTAAAACATATAATAGCCATAAAGATGTTGATGACTCACTACAGCACTCTCAGACATCGTAATTTAGTTGTATTTATACAAAGTAAATACAAAATCTGTCTCCAGCAACACATGAAAGCCTGTGAAAACCACTCAGTTAATAACAGCTAGCTTAAAAGCATGCAGGAGAATTATTTTCCAAAACATGCACCTATGATATTAACACAGGACTACAAAGATAATACACAAAGACACACTCAGATGTATTGCAGGAATACCAAAGAATGGACAGACTTCTGATAAATTTGCTTTAGCATTACAAATCTAGTCATAATCTGAGCACCCAGTATTTGATGCCCTGACAAACCAGGAAGTACACAAACTGAAAAACAAAGCACACAATTAAGGAACTTCTGATAATGTGTAAATTCATTAAATATAATTATAAATTGTAGGTAAAAATCTCTCAAGTATTTATTTCAGCTGTTAATCTCACATGGCATGAACGGATGTCCTAGATCAGTGATTTGTTCATTTACTTCTACTTCAAAATGTTCTTTACATTCAGAAGTCTTCCCACAAGGCAAGGAGTCAGACGTGGAATGACTACTGATTAGCAACGTGACAGAACAGATACATATCAAATCACAAAGACTCTTAGGCACTGGATGCTGATCATAGCCTGCCAAGCCTGAAGTCACCTCTCTGTTGCATTTTGAATACTTCTCTGATCAAGAAGCATTGGCAATTTGTTGAGTTACCTTTTATTGAGGATCTGTCAAGAATGCTATTTAAAACCATAACTTCTGATTTTTGTCATCATGTCCCTTCCCATCTCACCTGCTCTCAAGATGAATGACTAATAGACAAGGGTCATAAAATGCAATAAACAGCTAGATTTAAAAGACAAGATCATGGTTTGGGAAAATGGGTATATGAAAATATTAAGACTAAAACTTCTCTTTTCTCATCAGCAGCCTTTCAGTGCAATACAAAGCACCCTTCCAGAACAGTGCTTAGAACACACTACAAGAAATGGTCTTCACACAGGCTTGAACTTGTGCTTGAAATATCTCTTGCAATCAGACACATGAAAATGTCATCCAGCATTTGTGATGGCAAACCAGTAGTAAAGCAAAACAGGCAAGTATGCAGAAATAGCTAAAAAAATTAAAATAGATTATCAAGAATCACCTAGCGTATATTTAACTAATTTCTTCTGTGGAATCAGATTTCTTCTCGTGACATAATGAAGAACAAGGTGATACAGATCCCTCCAGTAATAAACCAAGTGAGCTCAGATGCTCATTACGGACCAAAAGCATTAAGGATATTATAAAATGCTGTTTGCTTTCCTTCTTTATATGGAACCTGAATTACTATGTACCCATTTCTATTTAAATGAGAGTTCGAGTGTAGTTAAATTCCCCTGATTCACCTTAATTGGGAGTACTCTGACAGCAAGTATCTATTCTAACAAACAAACAAAAAACCACAACACTGCCTTATTGATTCCTCCCATATCAGCTCCTCTCCACCATCACTCAGGCCCCAAGAATCATACAGATAATGGACAGAACACCCAACCATCACATAATGATGATAATAAAAAGAATGAAGTAGTTACTACGTCCAAAAGGAATTTATCAAGTTTGGAGCTCATTCAAATTTGCCATTATGAATTCCTTGCGTACATGTTTCATATTTCATCAAATAAAAGAGCTTAGAAAATGACCTAATGTGAGGAGAACATGTCTCTCCAGTGAGAGAAGTGTGAAATGATAAAATGCCCCAGTGCTGATATGAAATAAACACTCGGCATCCATCAATCCATAAATTTGTCAAGAGCTAAAGTAAGAGCTGTGAATAAGAGCTTTAGAAAGACTAACAAGAACTTCAGAAATAGTCCTTTTTTCTTCAACAGTCAGTATTGCACTACATCACATGAAAAGAAACATGACTGTCTTTGCAGATAAACAAAGCACCACAGGTCATAATTCTACTTCTAAGATATTGAGCAATAAATTTTCATTGAAATGAATAGGAACACCTGCATGAAAGACTCATATGAACATTAGCAAAGGTCATTTATCTATAACTCTGCAACAGAGAGTGTTTGTTGAGGAATAATCAAAGCAGCCAATGCCAACCATATCAAAAGATCTTGGCCTTTTCCTGAGCTACCAAATCTGCTAATTACTTAAAACTAGTAAGAATACTGTGTTATAGAATACTGTCATGAACCTACTGTTCATAGAATTTTTTTGTATCTTGTTCTGAAACCTCTGCACCAATTTCAATCTGCACTGCATTACTAAAACTGTAGCCAGCAGGGCTGGTTAGTTTGTCATCTTGAGAGACAGCAACCAACAGAAACCCAGGTATTGGACATTACCAAGGAATCCCATGTCTGTAACTTCAAGCCAGGGTAATTTGCAAATGAATCCTAGGTCCTATAAAATGGAAAAGAATTTCTAATATTTCTTCTACCACACCTCTCTACAGTCTCCTAAGAGGTTTATTTTTCTTCACCAATTTCAAAGTCTACCAGAATTAATGTGAAATTGTAAAAGTCCAGTAACATTCTCTGTAAGGAAGACACCAAGTCTGCACCTAAATACTGGCCTGATGTGAGTGTGAATATGAAAAACAACGAAGGAATTTTATAGCAACAAAGAGCCTGAATACAGCAGAAAGTAAAGGATTGTTGCCAGAGAAACAGAGATAAGCAAGGACAGTGTTGCTATAGCAACTCTGTGACATCAACAGAGTTTTCCTGTTCAGTGCACTGGGTGATAATGAAGTGGCAAAACAGCAGTTTCTCTATCTGCCTGCTCCCTGGAAGTGGGCAGAACACCAAACTTGATTATTTGACGATTAGGGCACATCTAATTAGGAGGTTTACCGATTTCTTGAGATCACAGTGTTAGATCCTTTAAGCTCTAGTTCCTGCATGGGAGTCCAAAGAGAGGCACATTGACTCCAAAATAAAAGAAGTGTCCTTTCTATCCCTTAGGAACAGAACATTCTGAAAGAATCAGGAAAGTCAAGGAAAATATAGAAATACAGTCAATCACAGAGATGTGTGCCTCTCAGGGATCATTAGGACACAGCTGATCAGCCAGCTGCACAAGTATAATAAAGGATAAAATAAATCAGGTCAGAAGTCCTGCCAAATTCATGCTTATTTCTTAAATTTCTACATTTTCCAAGGATAATGGTATCTTTCCAAACCACTTAATCACATCGAGCAGAATGCTTTAAAGACACTTTTAGCTTCAATTGCTGCTTTTCTGTTGTTTTTCTAAACCTTCTGTGATATTTTGTGCTTGATGAACTCGACATCCTCAATTGTGTGAGGAGGAAATACACGGAACATAAAGGGTAATAAAATAAACAGAAAACCAAACTGACTCAGGCTTGGAGGAACAAGAAAACACTTAGATGACAACACCCATATTAGCACCTCAAGCAATAAACACATCTCCAGCTAGGGGACTTATATTAGTCTTGTCTGTATGACAGGAATGAAGAAACTGTCCTTTCAAAGTTCCCACCTTTACATAGAACAGCCCAATTATTCAAAGACAGACACAGATTTCAGCAGCTAAAAGATGCAGAGCATACACAGTCATTTCCATGGGAAACCATGATAAATATAATTTCCTCTACAATCCCTCATGCACTTCAGGATTTTACTAGCTTGTGAAAAGAAGAGAAGGATACGGAGAAAGCTTTTCCCTGGGACTAAGAGGCACAAGCGAAAGGATACAATTAGAGTAAGATATCATGAACACAACTCATCTACAAATAGCATCTCTCCTCAAGATACTGCTTTCATACTGTTTGAATACGTGGTATTGTACAAGTTGCAAAATAGTTAGCTATCTCAAAAAGCGAAGTAGAATTTATGGTCTCTACTAAATTCCCACAAAATCATGGGGAGCCTCAGTGTTATCAACAGGGTGGGTGAGAGCTGTAGAGATTTTCTTCATTTGTGAAGCAGGTGACATGGAATAATTGAGAAAAGATGAAGCCTGGCATTCCCCACCTGCAAGCCATCTATACCTAATTATTACAACACTAATTAGAATCATTATCAAGAGAAATTGAAGCAACAAAACCCTGACTCCTACAGTACGCTTCGCTGCTTTAAGCAAAGAAAACAAAAAGGCCACTTCCAATGCAGTTCAAATGAATTAGTTTCAGTCACCTCTCAAACACCTGGCATTTGCTGATAAATGTTTGTCTTTGCACCACAGTATCTTGGATTTTTTATGGAAATAAGCTATGCAGGCCATATGGAAACAAAAATTACAATATATGGCATTTTTTATTATTTCTTAAAGCAGTTCAGATATTTATCTTCTGAACAGACTTGCACCTAAAACCTCTGTGATACTCCATCATATGCCCCTCTGCACAGGACTGAGTTCAGTACACCACCAGTTATCTCCCTCAGAATCACAGAATTTAGACTGGAGTCTTCCCTTGAGATAGATCATCAAGTCCAATCATCAACATAACACTTTCAAGTCTACCACTAAGCCATGTCCCTAAGGACCACCACCCACATTTCAAACACCTCCAAATATTACCAGAATATTATGCACCATTTTTCCTGCACTGAACACACGCACACTACAATATATTTCCTTTCTATTCACAAGAAATCTTGCTTTATGATATCATTTCATGTTTATTAGCTTCTAGAGAAACAGTAGGTCAGTTGATCCTTATTCATATTCTCTAATCCAAAAGTGTTCAGCAGTTCTATGACTAAGAGTGTACCCAGCTGGAATGATGCCACACCATTCTAATAACCAGATCCACACTGACATATGCAAAGATCTCACTTGAAAGCAAAATAAAAAATCTGACAAAAACACACCAACATTACTTTGTATTTTCCTAGCATCAGAACTAAATTGCGCTTTCTAAAAAAGTTGAAAGAAAAAGCAAAAGAGAAAATTACTCAATGATTCACTTATTTACTAGTGCCCAACACTCCTATTTCTCAGCTTTCACTTGCATCATGAGGAATCACTCTAGAATTAGTTAAGCCTGCCCAATTCGGGAAAATAATTTGCCAGGAGAATGCAATAGAGACAAACCAGAGAAATGCAGACTTGCAAGAAAAGTCTTAAAATTCAGCTATAAATCAAGTTCTAAGGAGGTTAAAAACAGAATATTCACACTGTGATTTCTGATGGCATCCCTGTTATTCTCAGAAGGCCATCTATCAATGTGATCACTGGTGAACTGCAGGAAAAATAGTGCAGTTTGGTGAAGTGATAAATCACAACTAGATTATATTGTCACACTGCACATATAGTATTAAAAACACTTTAATGAAAGTTAGGCATCGCCAAGCATAAAACTCATTCAGGACAGCTTTCAGACAGCACAGTATAGTTCTTAATACATGTTTCAAATAGGATGTTATTTTGGGTTGCATCATTCTTGTTCACAAAGAAAAGAATAAAAGAAAAACAAAAACCCATTGGTCCTAGATTTATGAACTGCAGCAAGTCCAATGTCTACACAACCTCTACCTGTGAAGAGCAGCAGGTTTTATTGACAGCGAAGCTGTTCATATAGTCATAAAACTTGTCCTTATAGCATCCAATATAGCTTGCTTAGATAACATAAGGCATTTTCAACCTTTCCTTCAGATAAAAGACCTTTTCCAATATCTACAGCCCAACAGAGTAACAAGGACTTGCTTTTTCTTACCATGACTTCAAGGAATACACTGTAATAGGACATACTGTGCCTGTGTGCTTTCCATAATAATGGCATCACAACATCCTTCACCTCTCCTCCTTCAGAGCAATCTATCTCATGCATGAAATCATATGAGAGAAGTGAAGATAACATGATGAATACATGTGCAGTCAAAACGTTCTCACTGAAGAAATCTCATCAGGCATAGCTTTAGTGCAAAGTATTTGGCAGTTCTAGAGATGTCAGCCTATACTGTGTAAACAACGCAAACTTGATCCAAATTCCACCAAAGAACGTTGACATAAGCAACTAAGTTACTTGATGAAAAAGCACTGTTTTTCCATGCTGTTGCTGCCCATCAGGCAAGGCAGCTATGAAAATCTTTCAAAAAAGTTTCCAAAAGGAAAATCAAGGAAAACTAGAAAGAAACTACATACCCCAGCACAGATTCTTGGGATGGCTACATCCTTCAGACACCCTAGAAATTCTCTCTCAAAGGACAGAAAACGATGAGCTTGTTTTAAGGATACTGTGAATCAATTCTGATCACTACCAAGAATCACACAGATTTGTCTTTGCTCATCCCATTTATACGAAGCAAAGAGCTCAGGCAAAGGACAGAGTTCTATGTTGATAAGACACCATACACTACTTCAGAAATATATAGAATGATAACATCCAAGAGTAATAACATTCACCTTGAAATAGTGAGGGTTAAGTATTTAACATAACCTGAACAGTCACTAGCATGTATTCTGGTGTATAATTATTTGAGTCTGACAAGCACCTTTCAACCATGTCCTTTTAAAAACATGATGCCATTAACTTGTTAACCTTCCTCAGAAGACTACTGAAGCTGGAATTTTGAGAAGTTGCAGGTTAAAGATTTATGCAAGAACTATACAAGGAAACAGATGGATATATATCTGACAAAGAAATAGCATCTAGAATAAGAAGTTAAGAAAAGTATGAGCAAACTTGAAAACTCAATCAAACCCCTACAGCATGCACAACCAACTGGATTGACCTGTATTAGTTTTATATTGTAATGAAGATGAAACCAACACACTGCTTAATTTAATGCACTCTGCAAACAAGCTTCATTTAATATTGCTGAGAGAATAATTTGAAAGAGTAAACATGCTTCTGCCCCCTGAAAAAGCCCTCAGCTGTACAGTGTAGCTCTACACAATGTCAGGAGAACATGTAGATAGAAAGAAAGGTCCTTAAAGAAAAAATAACTACGCTGCACATTGCATTTTTAGACACTTATCTTTTATAAAAAAGAATAGATTTTTTCTGCATATCAACTGCACAACACGTTGAGTTTTAAATGGTCATTTATCACTGGAATCAATAGTGCTCTTAAATATCATCACCACATTAAGAATTTTCCTGGAGTCATACTTGGAAGAACATTTCTCCCAGACTTTAGGTTTACGTACCATTTGTTAATAATTATACACATTAGAAGAAAATTTTATAAAAACATCTTAAAAGACTGTGTATGTTTTGACATTTTTAATTGAGCATGCATTATGAGTAGGGCTTACTTTTTTCTATACCCTGTTTTGTATGCAGTCTGTGTCTGAAAATACTAATTCTAACTTCCAGGCTCCAATTCAGGAGCTTTTTTTTTTTTTACTGCATTTCTAGACACGAGTGTACGTAATGGAATAGGAAAAAAAAAAAAAACAGGCCTAAAAGTTGGAGTTTTTTTTTTTGTTTAAGTTTGCTTTGTTTTGGTGCTGTTTTTCTTTTTAAGGAAACAACATTCTTCTCTAAGATAACATTATATCTTTTTTTTATTAATTTTAACTTCACTGATGTATAACTCAATATGCCAAGCCATTTTATTGCTATAGCTCATGTTATTTACTAAGGATTTATCCACTCTAAGATAGTTAAAAAGAGCCTAGCCTCATCATCTAAAAAGCTAGTACCAAGAGATTTACAACTTTTGCTAAGATGCCCTCTCAGATCTCCTTATTAAACATGTTATTCCTTTAGCTGCCTCTTCAAATCCTCCAGCAATAAGGGCTGCAAATTAAAAAGCAGTTGCAACAAATTGATTAGGAGGTCTACTTCCACACACACAAAAAAAGAAACAAAGATGCAAACATTAAAAGTATTACATTTGAAGCACTTTACCATGAAAGGATAAAAAAACAACCAATAAGAACACCAGTTTTCATACATCAAATAAACAGCTCAATAGAATTGCAGTCTACTATTACTGATAAAATATGATTTACATTAAATTATCCATTAAATATACACTAGCCATGAACTTTTTAAAATGTCATCAACATGCACACTACAACAGAGCTCAGATGCTTTCTTCGTTCAGCTTTCCAACTTCAACAGAATGCCTTCAAAAAACTTGAATAAGACAGCTGTAAATTATGTTAAGTGTCCTTTTCCACAGTACTTATATCTACCTAATCTATGCAGTTGTTGGTATAGATGTAAGAGTAGCAGTGATCAAGCTTAACTACAAAAGTCGTACTCACAGAAACAAGAAACTTGATAATTAAAGTTGCAGCTTTCTATTTATTCAGTCCTCCTTAGATACCAGTTCTCAGAGCCTGCAAAATTGCCTGAACACTCATATTGCATCACAGGACTCAACAAGAGTCTGAACATTCTCAGTCTGCATTCTTCATTCTCTCATCTGTACTTGAAATTATACCAACAACAGATGCAAACAACATGAAGATTTCTTCTTCCAAAATAGCTCTAACAACTTAAAATTCCCATTCCTAAAATGAGTTTCTAGGTTCCATCTAGCACCTTAATCTCAAAGGCACAATCTCAAACTCAAACATATGCTATTTGTGAGTACAACAGTATTGAATTAACATGCAGTTTAACTACAGTAACATTAGAAATGTTCCAGATGAACAGTAATTTGGTAACTTGGAGATGGGGGGGGGTTGTATACTTTCAGATACACCACAAAATACATGAAATGGGTTTCTGCGGTTTCTCTTTTAGCTGTTTTCTTTTTAGTTACAATGCATTTTTTCCACATATTATTAAAACAGACATAGAATTTCATTTGGACTATTAGGTGAAGGTAACCTTAGCCACCCCAACTGCCATTGAGAAAGACATCAATGCTTACAAGTGAAAGAATCAATTCAAGCACACAAGTAGTTCTAAATGACAGAATAGGTGACATTTCCTTAAAATAACTGTCTTTAAGTTTCACTGAAGGGTTAAGTGTGCCATTCACATGTTCTAGAGAAAATATCAAATTCAAAATATCCAAATAACAAGTAAGAGAATTACTGCACTGAATTCAACAATAAAAATAACCTGAAGAAAGATACTCCATTCCTCTCAAGACTATCTGGTAATAGAAACTATCTTGCTAACATACACAAAAGAGCTGAGATCAATCTGATGAACTGATTTACATCTGCTTAGCAACTGCTAGATAATTCATCCAAAGCAGCAGCCAAAGAAAAGAGATAGTCTTAAATTAAGTTTGGAAAGAGGAGTGGTAGGAAAAAAACAGGAGAAAAAAAAAAAGAGTTGATATCAAAATAAAGAGGGAGGGAAACATAGCATTTCATTTCTTACATTCTATTTGTCCATACTTCTCTTAGTAAAACCTGGCATCTCATGAATAACAAAGAAGCTGTTTTTATTCTCAGAATCGAGAGTAAGAAGAAAAACAGTAGTGCAGAAATGTGAGCAAGAGTTTCTCCATCAAAGCTATTATCCATCCAGGGAAACTGATAGCTAATGGAGGTTTCTGGAAGATTACACGGTTCACATCAGATACTAACAATTTTATCTATCTATCATTAAGCACAGCAGACACATTAGATGTTTTCAGATGTACTCCATCCAACATTTGCTTTTAAAATACTAAATGTTACATTTTTTCACTCTGCTATTCAGAAAAATCAGTCTCAAAAACACAATAAAAGCATATTTCCACCTTTTTTTCCAGAGGTTCAAAAGCAGTTTCATACTTACATCACGTTTTCCTCTAGGTTAAAAATCTCTCTACATGTACATTAGAAAAATAGTTATAGCACTGCTTTTGCAGTTATCAATTACAAGTATTCCAAATTGCATTTGTGCATATGACAGTTCATCATAATGACAAAGAGCTACTGAGGAAAACATACCAAAATATTAATGAATTATTTCATGAATAAAGAACACATTTTCCTCGTCCTTTATTCCCTCAAACACAAACCAGACAAAATCCAGGATCAAGAAATCTGCTAAAAGTAACACTTCAAAGTATTAAGAACCTGACACCCCAACCTAATCTGTGGGTAACCTAACTGAGGCATGCTCGCCAGTGGCATCACAGACGAGAATGTACTGGCTATACAAATGCAACTTACAACTTGTTCTTAAAAAAAAAAAAACACACTGCTAACATTGGTGAAGGAAGCATTCATTAAAATAGGTTAGTTGTTCAAGGATAAACATTCAGAAGCCTGGAAAAGAACAAACATGAAATCTCCTTAGTTTACTTACAATTTTGTGGAAGTATTTTGTATAAATGCATTCCTCAAAAAGTGATTAAATTTGTGCATAAATTAAAATAATTAATTTCAAAATGAATATTACATTGGGGTTCATTTCTTGACGTCAAAATACTTCCCCACACTACATTTCTTTAAAATAATTGCAGGTATCACTAAGCAAACAAATGCATGGCATTCCAAATCAGTGGTTTCTGCAGCAGATGTCTAAGATTCCATCATTCCTTCCCTCCTCCCTCCCCCCCAATAGACCTAACAGCTGCAGTTTCTTTCTTACTTCTTTAAATAATGCAGTCATTACATTTTTAAAAATCAATCAATTACTTGAGATAACAGAGTTGGCTTCTATTATATCTGCCCTAGTGGATTAAAAGCAGTCTTTACCATAAAGTAGGTAACAATTTTATTTTTTGTTTTCAGCAAATAACAATACATCAACATTACAGTTCTTCCCCCTTTTATTTCTACAGGTAACAACTTCCCCTTTGTACTTATATTCCGCAATGTTTTCCTATGAGCCACTTTGTTTTGCTGACAAGAATGTTCCCTCCCCTAATGAAAAGATGTGCAATCTGTTGTTCATCCAATCCATTCTGTTTCTAACAATGACAAAGTACCTACTTTATGTCACATTGCACTGCATGACTAGCAGGAACATAGCATTTGAGCCGTACATTTGTATTCTTAGAAGCCTTAAATTAGCATAGTTTTTAATATAACAATAATCCTATTAACATAATTCCCTTGCTTTGGAATGATAACATGCTCAAGCAAATTTAAATGGTTTAAATTATAGACTGTGCAGACCATTAAAACTATTAAAGACACCATGCTAACCGAGCCTTGATCCAAAATTACAGCACACTAGAGTCACCCTTACTGTGGTTTGAACCCAGACCCAAATAACCTGATACAATTATTTCTAATCTGCTGTCTTCCTCTACTTTAGAACCTTCATATTACTGCAACAATAATTAATTTTACACACATGACAACCGAAATTAGAGAACCACAGAGACACTTTTGATTTAGTAAGATCTGTTCTAGGCACTCATCATCAAGTTTAGCAATTACAGCCTAGTAACAAAATCCTCAGGAACAATAATTGATTCAGAGATAAGTTAAACTAATGAGAACTACTGATACTAGTATTTAACTTAAATGAAATACTCTTCCAGTTGAGCACTTATGCCCTTTAAAGCAAACATTTCAGGTTCTTACCTACAAGCTACTAGTAAGCAAACTCAAGCATCACCTCTTTCTCTGTAAAAACAGATTATGCTCACTAACAGCGTTCCACCATTTCTTTCTTTTAGTTCGCATTTTTATTTACTATAAGACATATGCCAGATACACCTATTTCTACCTTAAACTACAATTTTCATTACAACATGAAGATATAGCACAGGTTCCCCCCACCGAGCTGATAGCCATCTCCTGGGCCCTTATGAGCAGTTCCTGGCCCCCAGCCCCACCTGCCTCCAGCTGTCCCTCTTCACCTGATCAGCACCCACCTGACCTTCCCTGCGCTCTGGGCACCTTCTTAACCGAGCAGTGGGGCACTTTCTTCTCAGGCAATGTGTGGTTGCTCATTCTCTTCTAAGTTGTGAGTTCCTGAAAAAGGAGACTGAAGTAATGCTACTTCAAATTGTTTAGTTGGTTCTACATCCTCACTTGGCAGTTACTGAAATAAAGTGCTTTCTTTTCTAGTATGTTTTCCCCAGGCAATCTGAGAAGGTATTGCTATTCTCAGAAAGAGGCCCCCCCCCCAAAAAAAAAAAGACTGATGTAAAAGGTTTAAAGAAAGGGGTAGCCTTCAATATCTCGGGACAGTCGCAGTGCTCTGAAGGTGGGAGTGGGTGTGAGTGCCGCAGCCTCGGTTCTCATCCTTTGAGGAGCGCCTAGAATGGCGGTGCCTCCTTCTGGCGGGAATGGGCATGAAGGCGGCTTCCCGCTTCAGGTAGGGGTGGTGGCTCCCGCCGTGATCTGTAAAGCCCTTTCCTGACGGGGAAGGCTGTTGGAAACGTCAGCACTCTTCGGCTTAGTTGGAGGACCGTCAGTTTTGTAGGTATTTTCCTCAGGTTTCTCGAAGCCACGGGTTTCGCGGCGCGTGGCAGCTGGCGCGTGCCCTGCTCTTCCTCCGACTTTCCCGCCCATCTCGGGTAGAACCCAGCACCGGTGCTGCAGGGTCTTATCTGCTGGACTTTTTCTATCGTGTTTCTCTTAAAACAAGCACAGCACTCGTTCTAGAGCCGTTTTTTTTCTTGATATCTGTTTTAGCTTCGTGTTGCTCGATGAAGTGAGCAGTAATTACGGTTCGGTTGGAGCTTGGGGTTCTATAGCACTGTGATGGGTGTCTCTGCTCGCCCAGCTAAAGAGCTGGACTTGGGAGGAGCAGCCTGAAAGAAATGTCTCCTTATATACCAGTGCTGTTCTTTCATGTGCCTGATGCTGCTCAGAGTTGGTTTTGTAACTAACCAGTTATGTGCATACGGGGCTCATAATACCATGTGTGGCATTTCACTTTTCCTGATGATATGTTGCTTTTTTGTTGTTGTTTAAGATATGTGAACGTGTAAAAATATCGGTGGGTGATTTACATAAGGTATTATAAAGAAAGTTGTGGAATCTAGTTGTAATACCTTAGCTGCAAGGAAAGTTACTTCTACAAGGGAAAGAGTTGCTTTGCAGTAACTACTGATTCATTTTGGTTGTTAAATGATTCTAATAATGTAATCTCCTGAGTAGTTAAAAATCTTGACTTTTGCCCTTTTTTTGAGTCAAGCAGAAGTTCTGTGCTGATAGTTATAATATTGATAAAATGTAACCAAATGTAAATTTGAGTGTTTTACTATTTGTATGTTGGTTTAAATAAAACCACGTTAGTGTACTTTCCTTCAATCAGAAAAAGATAGTGGATTTGTATATGCTACATGTGTTTATCATTATCAGCATACTGATTCATTTGCAGGATTCAAGTAGCACAGTGTACAGACCTTACCATGGCATCTTACTTTGCAGTTGTGCAAACAGAGCTGTACTGTCTATGTTAGCAGTGCTGGCAAGTCCAGGAGACACCTGTTCAGCTGGATGACTTCTGAAAGACTGCTCCAACGCCCTTGACTTGTCATGTTGTGGATGGCAAATATACTGCTTTCCTTCTGAACTGAATTATGGGTAGATATTGTCTATAATAATTTGAGAAGTTTTATGCTTAATAGCTAGTGATCAGTGCATGCATATGCTGCCTATGATGGTTGTCTTGGGAGAGAATAAGAGAAAGGCTCAGAGTCTGCAAGCCCTTGCTCAGCCTCATTTGTCCAAATCCAACATGGCTAGAATTAAAACTGAAGAATATTGTGACAAGCACTGATGAGGTGGGAAGGAACTACAGTCTTGGAAAGATCAATGGTAGCTGCTTTTAACTGAGTAGGTAACTTAGGTAGCACAGTTTTTATGTCCTTTCAAGTGAGTTTGTGTGGGTGAGACCTTCATTTTAGAAGTTATTGCTTCTTAAAGTAAGTGATTTCTTCTGGAGGTTTTGTTTTCTTTGCTTGTTTCTTTCTCATTACAGGAAGTTAAAGAAGCTTTAGAAAATCCAGCATAGAACAACTGGAAGGAAGATGTGTTCCTCAATTGTATTTTCTATGACTTATTCATACTGTGTTGACAAATGCACAGAATATTCTACCTTTTATTCTTAAATTGTTGTCATAGTAATCTCTGAGGAATTGAATACTAAGAGAGTGAAGTAAACAAGTGAAGACAGAGAATCTAGAACTATGAAACTAACATTCTCAATAAATAGAGGAAAAAGTCTAATTCCCTTACATAAGAATAATACTTTGCTTCAAGTAGTGTCTTCAACTCAGTAGAAATAAATTTGGCCTGTGGCAATGTTTGAAACAAGTATATATCTTGATTAATTGCTGAGAAGATGCAAACCTTGAAGAAGAGCATCCTTCAAAGTAAATAGCTTTTCTTTCTCTAGTATTAGTAATTTATTTCTTTGGGCAGCATAATTTCAAAGAAAAAAAAGTGTGGGTTTTTTTTTTCTCTTTCATTTGCAGGTCCTTAACTTTTACTTGCAATTTGATTTATTCTTACCTAGTTGCTGTTCTGGGCTCCTTATCTTCTGTACTGTCTTTTTTTTTTTTTTTTAAATGTGGAATCTTGTATTTTAAAAACGCATAAAGCTTTTTCTGACAATTTTTAGATGAATGCTTCTGTGCAGAGGGGAATTCAATGAGATTCAAAGAGCAGGTTCTGAATTTGTTTTTTGCTTAGGTGAGCAGTTGTAGTAGTAGAAAGTGCTATTGGCTCTCTAGGCTAGATAATGGGAGAACACTTCTGAATTTGCTAAACTTGAAATATCTGATTCATTTGAGGAGGACCTCATTATGTTTTCCCAGGGTGATTCAAGTCATTTGGATAAAAAGTATGCCTGCTGTGCTTTAGATTATGTTGGAGGAACTCTTCAATTGAGAAAGAGGTTTTAAATTCAAGACCTACCACTCAGAGTCTGTGATGCATGTCTTAACTTAAGATAACAAAACCAAATTTTTCCAGGCAAATTCCATTTAAATAATTAGCAATTCAAAGTTGAGAATTATATTGACTTTCCAGCCTACAATAATATTCTCATGTCAAGTACTTGTGAGTGCTTACAGAAAAATAATTTAGAATTATTTGATGGTGCATGCCAGGTAGCCTAGGAAGTATTAACCTGTATAAAATCCTGTAATGATATTGCAAAGAGACTGATTGAAAGACTTTTTTTCTCGATAGAAGAGATTTTGTTTAGAAGTCAGATGATATATAAATAATGTAGCAATTGTTGATGAAATCTTTAAAGGGAAGCATAAACATTCTCTAGAACATACAGAAGTACATTCTGATGCATTTGCTTACATGTAAACAGTTTATTTTTTCCCCTTAAGCTTAGTAGAGTAATAGCCTTTAGAATTAAGCATAGAAATTCACAATGGCCTGAAAAGAAAGCAGTAAAATTGGGTCTGCAGAATGTGGATTCTGTCTTAAACCAGCATGGGTGATAGAGCATGGTAACATCCTTAAGAAATTGATTTGAAATGGATACTCAATTCCTGTATCCTTGTTTGCCTTCTTGATAGCTAGATTTTTTTGTTTATGTAGATTGCCCTGAAAATAATGCCTCCTGTTTATTTCCATGGAAACTTTGACAAATACAAAAGAGCACAATAACACTGTCTGGTAGAGCAAATTCTAAGCTACAAAACAGTGTTTTTTAACACAGTTATCACCATTAGCTGATTCACACAGAGGAGCTGATTGGGATATCTTTATTTCATGATGTGACAGCTGTGCATGGCCATCCCGAATGTTGTCACCACTGCTGAAATGTGCTCCCACCCCACTGCCTCACTGTGTTTGCACCTCCGTTTGGTCTCCATACAGATTCAGCAAGTGTCAGTGAATGTCTGTGGGTGTAAGCTTTTCATCATGGAGGAATTCAGTGAGATACCTTTGCTTCCAGCACACTTTCATGTCAGATGCCATTTTGTCAGACTGCTGCCATCTGTTGCACAACAACTAAATGCAATGGAATATTGGTGAGAAAGTTCCGCTTTTACTGCCATACCACCACCATCCACTTGTGATACTGTGGGCCAACATAATAAAACAGGAGGCTGCTGCCAATGTAGAATGAATAGCTCAGATAATGAATAACGCATAATAAAAACAAAAAGAAAATAGAATTCTAAAAGGAGCTGTAGTGGCTGTGGAATCACTGTATAGAGCATAGCAAGTTAGTAGCACTTTTTGAAGATTACAGTGGCTGTTTCAAATCTATTCACAGCACTTGTTCCATTTTCTGGGAATACTTTGTTCTTTCTCCAGCTTATTCAATTCCTCTTATTTCTATTGTTCTCATCTGTATTTCTGTGATGAACATTAGTTTTTATAATACCTGCAAGTGTTTGACTTAGGGAATCAAAGAAGAGGTCTAGGTAGAAAATGAGCTTTAGGCACGATGAAAGCACTGAAGTTAAAGAAGAGATCTGATGAAGTTTGATGTGCAGCTCAAAGCTCTGCCTCTATACAAGTCCAGAACTGCTTTTGGCATTATGGGCTTCCTGGTGCATATCTCACTTCTAAGCTTGATAAGTATCATTATAGTAGCCATTTTCCTACCTAAATCTAACATATATGATCAGTAAGTGCTATAGAGCACACTGAAGTCATGCCGGCAGGAGTGAGGTTATGCGCAAAACCCAGAAGTATTCTTAGTACAAGATCCCACTGCTGTCTCTGATTAAGTCCCAGCATTTGTCTAGAGAGCAAAAAATCAGACCTCTTCTGTCAGTTGAGTTTTAAAATCTCATTTTTTGTTAATGTTTCAGATTGCTCTGAACAGGACAGGTTTTTTATTTAAAAGGACCAGGATGTCTCTGCAATATGATAATGATGCGAACTTCATAAAAGTTTTTTTAGAACACAGAAAATGTTAGATGAAATAGGTAAAACTTTTTCACTTTTTCAAAATTGAATTGCTACAGCATATACGTGGAGAGAAAATCCTTTTTTCCAAGGTAATAACAGAACTAGAAAATGCTTCTGCAGGCCAGAGCTGCACGACAGCTCCCAAGAAAGAGTGGAAGCAATCCAAAGCTAATTTTGAATGTGAGATACTCTCTCATTGAGTCCAAAGTTTACTGATAGACTCATAGTATGTGTAAAGTAATTCAGATACCATACTATTGCTAGTAGTACAATAGTTGAAGTGGTATGTCAAGATCTCAGTAAGTAACGCTTCTGTGCACAGTGTAATTTTTAACTGTATAATGCAGTCCAATGTAATTTTAAGTTATCTTGTTTGCCACACAAGCTAAGTGTTTGATTACAAAACAATGCTATTAGGAATAAAAAAGTAAAATTGTGAAGGAAATGTTCCCTTTCTAGGATATTAGCTTATATCATTTAAACGCTTCTGCAATATAATTTGTATTGGTTTTGTGACCTTTAGCTTTTTTGTCATGCATTTAAATTCCATTCATAATAGTGTAATGATGGTGTACTATCCCTGAGCACCTCAATGAGTTGAACATTTTTATGAACAATGACTGCCATAAAGCATGAGATGGCTATGGAGAAAAATAAGTGCAGGAAAAGTTCCAAAAGTTCCTATTGTATCTATTAGAAGGAAGTAAAGCTTGCCTTTGCTGTATAGTCTTGCTGTGCATTTCTATTTTCTATCAGTCGCACTTTTTCAAGGCAAGTAGTGTATATCTGAACCAGTCTTTACTGGTCATTCTGCTACTATGTACTTCTATAGAGTTGTTTGGGATGCTGCCAGAAATGTAGAGAACTCTTTACTGCTTTTATAGATATATAGACTATGGTAATATAAACAATATTCAAAACAACATAGTTTATGAAACTAAATACATGTGGTGATCTGGATAATAGAAGTCTGAATCACTGTTGGAAATGGTAGGTCTAAAATAACTTTTAATGTCTTATTTTTTCCTTCAGTGACGTTTGCTTAATTAACATTAAAAACTTAGCAAATAGTATTGTCATTCCAGCTATTCTCTCCTGGTTTAAACTGGAGGCCAAACTCATCTGGTAGATTAGACTTTGGGGTTTGGAATTTTTCCCCTTTCTATTGTCACTGCCATACAAATAATCCTGTTTGATTTGTTTATTCTATGCTGTTTTCTGATACTCTGTCATGAAAAGAAATATTACTGTGAAGTACAAGTCAAAGATTCGTGCTTTTGTGTCATAAAGAGCAAATGAGTTCTGACAACATCTGAAGTGGTATGCCAAGAATGGCTAAGCTACCAGGCAAAGATGCCAGGTGCAGTTTCTTGTCTCATGTAACCATGGATTTCTTGATGGGTTCCCTGATTGTTGTATCTTATGGGTTGATATCAGAATATCTTTGAGAACTAAGCATTGTAACATCTATGCTCAGCAGATCTGAGTGTTGAACAGTTCACTGTGATCTGCTGATACGTTCTACTAAATGAATCTATTTGTTTTGTGCCTCTTTAGATATGCAAGGGGAGTTTTGGAGAACACTGCCATGCAAAAACTTATCAAGGCTTCCCATAGAAAGAGGAGCCCAAAGGAGTAAGATGAAATATTACTATATGATACATTGAGGCTGACAGGGTTTTATGGTTCATATCAAGAATAAGAAAAATATGACAGCAACTAAACATAAAAAGCTGATCTCAGATGACTGGCTGCAGTTTTAAATGAAACATACTGAGACATATCAGTGCAAAAGAATAGATGGATGGCAAGGCCATTAAACTTGTATCGTGTATATGAAGTTCAATTTGTACTGTTTCTCAGTTTGAGTCCCACAAAATGTTCCACACTGATACATTCAGAATGTCAAACATTTTCAAATATTATTTGGGCAAATGTATCTCAAATTTCCAGAGAAAGAACACTTGCAATTTTTTAATGTAATAGTATGCCTGCAAGTTGCTTCATCTTCAAAATGCTACATTCTCCTTCAGTTTCTACCCACGTTTTTATTTTGTGGTATCTGACTTTCATTACTACTTTTCTTTTGTAACTTGTTTCCTATTAAACAGTGTTTGCTTTTATTTGATGCATTTCTCTTAATTATTCTTCATGAAGATTCTCCTGAGCAATTATGTCATGCTGTAAACTTCCAAGGAAGAGGTTTAGCACATAGCAGCCAAAGGAAGAGAAGAGAAAGGGGAGAACACTGGCTTATGCTGTGTTTATCGGTCTTTCTGGCAGTTTCTCAGATGGACAATCCAAACAAATAGGGTTGGGTCATTGCTACAAGAAGGATGTTTGTGTGCATGCACACATTTGCAGGCTTCACTTCATTGTGACTGTGCACTTGTCTGCTCATACTTGGTTAATTTAGACATGATGAGGAATACTGGACTCTTCCCTGAATCAGTAGTTACAGGTTTGTTTTTTGTTGTTGTTGTTGTTTTTTTGCTGGACCATTGCATTAAATTGATGTTCAGAGAACTGCAAATGCTATGACCTAAAGCATGATAAAAATAGGAAACGGCACAGTATAACAGAGTAGGATAGGGAATAAGCTGTTAAGTTGCTTACTGAATCTTCTGTAACATCATGATTTTGGAGGAGGCGTCAGAAATTATCTAAGCAGCTCTGGCTGTTGGTTATCAGGAAAAGTAGTACAGCCTCCTACTTGGATTAATTCTACCATTCATCATTAGGCTCTAATTCATGTCATGAAATCAGCAGAAATTTGCCTATGAGTATCTTGAAGAAACGAACCTATGAAGAAACTCAGATGAAGCCAATAAAGTATTTTGTTTGATAGTTTTTCTTTGCCTTAAGTATTGAAAAATAGTCTGATGTAAAAAGCATTTTGTATCACTGCAGCATAAGAAAACTACTTTTACAGATTGCATAGATGTCAACTCAGGTTCTGCCAAGTAAGGTTGGATTGTGTCAGTCCCACTCTATTTCATAACAGGACATGAGCAATGCAAGGTGACATTATGTTGCAGATGGGGAATAATATCTAAGGCTTCCTCAAACTTACAGCAGAATAAATGCCATTTTTTCACAAAACAGATGGATTCAGCATAGAAGGCTTTTAAACAGAAACAGCTCTGCTGATGTCCTTAGAGCAGTTTTTCTGCTCTTTACATCAATTGCTTGAGTTGTTTTTTTTTTTGCTATTTATTTGTCTTTAAGGTAATCCTGTCAATATATATAGTACAGATAGGAATAGATTTTTAAACCAAACCAAACTGCTACAGTTACCTGAAATGCTGTAGTAAACAGGTAATTAAACTTTTTCCTTTTGTTACACAATAATGTATCCTCCCAAATGGAACAGGTTTATCAGACGATATACCTGAGGATGATGTGGCTGTAGCATTTTTATCAGCAAGTCACTTCTAAAAATTTGTGCACATACAGGTGTCTACTGAGAAAGGAGCGTCCAGAAGACAGATCTGCCTAAGAACTGATGAGAAAACAAAGAATGACAAGTGAATGTACTGGATGGATCCAGTCAAGTATGATTTGAATGGGACAGGATAGGCTTTTTCTCATTCTGTTTCTTCTTTGAACATCTAATTGATCCCTCTGATTCTCCTTTAAGAGGAATTCTTTCCCAGAGCTGCAAGGCCAGCGTCCTTTCAAGGTTAATTGCAAATGTGGTGAGAGACAGACTAGCTTGGGGCAGCTCCGGTGATACTGTAATTAGTCTCAGAAGGAAGGCAGAAGGGCAACTGCCAGGAAGAGCGTACCCAAATCTATATTGTGCTCAAAGGTCTGCATCATAGGGGAGATTTTGGCCATATTGCAAATGTGGCACCCGTATTAGTTGTCAGAGTGAGCAGGATGTGTGTGCTGCTATGTGGGGTGGCCATGGCAGTTCACTTTTTCCTGTGTTTTCTTTCTCCATGAATGTTTGGGGCTTTGCTGTTCATTGCATCATAGTGTGAAGCATTTTTGAAAATAAATTATGTCAATGTAAGCCTGTTTACAGTGTGTCTCAAATTGACTTGGGAGTAGTGATTGCTTCAGAAAATGTGCTCTTTGTGTTTAAAAAAAAAAAAAAAAAAAGTAATTGGAGTGTTGGGGTTTAATTTGCAGGGCAACAGGTGCTACAGTTCTGGGCCATTTTCAATCTCTGCCATCACTGTTGGGCAAATCGACATGGTTCAGTGCTGCAGCACGTTGTTTTCTCTCTTGCTTTAATCTGTGTTGCTCTTCTTAATCAAGCTGCAGTTTCCAGCTTGTTTTCGGCTATATTTGTAATTTTTGAAATTCAATATTTACTCTATGGGAGGTCAAACAACATGTACACAGATTTGAAATATTACCAGATCTTACTGTGTTTTTGAACCATTGATCCAGGAATTCTTTAGGAATTCTCTCACCTTTCCAAGCTCAAAAATTATCTACTTAAATGACAATAAAAAATGACTATGTAATAAAAATACAGTGTGCTGTCAGCATGCAGTGTATTGTTTATCTTGTGACATTTTTTCCTAAATTATATTGGTCTCCATTTCCCCTCCCCCTTTCCCCCCCCCCCCCCCCCCCCCCCACTTTTGAGCACTAATCTATTCTTCTGGTATTGAGTCTTCATTTGATTTTTATCAACCATATGTAACAAATAGCATGGAGAGAATAGGAGTTTAATAGAAGGAGGTTTTTGCTACAGTTTTTCTTCTGAAAGCCAAAAATAAATTGAGTAAGTGGATGGTAGTCCCTGTTTGTAGGTTTATCTCCATGTTCCTTTTCTGGGTGATAGGTTTTTACCTCACTTATATTTTCTCACAATATGTATATGTTCAACTAACGAATAGTATTACTGTAATTCTGTTTTTTGTGCCAACACCTATTGCTATCTCAATTATTACTTCCTCTATAATGATGTAAAACCTGATGTGTTTCACATAATTTCATTTTTATGAACTCATTTTCCTGCATAGAAGAATGGCTAAGTGGGTAGCCAAGGAGCTTATTCAAGCTAACTAAATATTTCCATGGTTAACTGGTGTTGGTAAGAACAGGTACCACTTCTGCTCAGTATGATGACTGTCAGTGGTGAAAACAAAAATTTGAATTCATTTATACCTTTTTATCTGGTTATCACTATGCATCTCTCATGCATAAAATGCTTTTTTCTGTTTTCCCCAAAATGCTGTTAGTTAAGTATGAAGCATAACAGCTTAAATATTATTTGTAGGTTTTTCTGAAGACTTACATTGGATACCTGATTGCACTTCAGCAGGAAGCAGAAAAAATAACTAATGAGCTTTTCATTGCAAAACTGCACTATTGGTTGTCAGTGGAATTGACTGAGATATACATGAAAATAAATTAGAATTTTTTTGTACATAAAAATTAATGTAGAAATGTCAGAAAGAAATTTGAGGAGGAAAAACAGGAAATGCAAATGAAATCCTGAAAGCAGATTTTATCACTAAACTTGATAGAACAGATGTTTAAGTATATTGAGTAGCTTTTACTCAAATAACTTGTATTAATGTCTTAATGGCCTCAGCATCCCATTCAAGAGAAGATATTGTAAGATAATGAGGAGAAAAAAAAAACTTTCATGGAAGTTAGGCTCAATTGTGTTGGTCTGAAAAATTCATTTCACAGCTTTAATGATTTTCTTTCGTTGTTCCAGGGCATAGTGTGTTTGGGGTTTTGCTCTTATTTTTGAATGCTATAAGGTTATTCAACTTACACAATTTTTCTATCGATGCTGTATTTTCTGCTTTCAAGTCTTGGCGGTTGGCCATCCAGTTTGCGAAGTCTGGGAGCAAATATAAAGCTTTTGGAAGTGGTGTGTCTATAAACATGGTGGTTATAACAGATATTTGAGGATGCCTGGATATGAGTTAGAAAGGGAGGAGCTTACCAAAGGCAGGTGTCAATACTGAATGGACTCCAATTCCTTAAATATCTTGGATGAGGAAAATCTTTTCAGGGTAATTGCACCTTATCTGCTTTATCTAACACATACCGATACTTGACGTGATCTTCACAAAATATTCTTCACTGAAACTTGAAAGAAAATGGAAACCTACAAGTCAAGGACAACTACAGTATTTTTAGATACAGAATGTATCAGATCTGATGGTAAAGATAAATTTGTTCCCATGACAATATTTAACTAGAACAGGGAATGTTCCAATTGCCTCAGTTTAGGAAATACAAGGGTTGAAGCTCCATTCTCGAAAGGGAGTATGGCAATATTTAAGCATCCTAACTTCACACTGTGCTATTTGCCCCAAAATTCTATTTCTGTGTGTCAAAAAGCACTCAGCCTCCAGAAGAGGCTTGTGTAGGTTATAAAGGTACTGCACAAACAAATATATATGGTTATACAATAGTAAGTAGACGTGTATGAACTACCACCGAGTGGTTCACTGAAGCGTGAGGAGAAGGATGTTTGCATGTAGTTTTTACAATTTACATATTAGAATATTAGCCTATTGGGCTGCTGGCATTTTCCTGCTTCTGCAAGTTCTCAGGGGTAGTTCCTAAGAAGTCATGCATCTCTTGTGGTTCAGATGAGAATTGGAATAAGAAAATGTCAAGTTACAAATTGACTTGTTTAATTGGAAAGCCTTTTCTTCTGCTGCATTATAAAAAAAAAAAAAAAAAAAAAAAGAGAGAGAGAGAACGGGGTGCCGTTGTTCAACAATTAATCAGAAATACATTCGTTCTATCTTGGATAATGGTTGTTAAAGTTGTCCTCTTCATACATGGCTTATAACTTTTAGTCTAAAAATGCTGCATTGTGTGGAAACAATAATAAAATGACTAAAATGACTGTTAAAGGCACTTAAATAGTTCTTGCCTGCTTAGGCACTGAAAGAAGAATGCATGCTGTCAAGACAATTTTTGGAAGTAGTGGAAACCCATTTCATTGCTGGGATATGTTGTCCTAAAGAAAAACCATTTGAATCCACATGCAGCATGTTTAGTAAATAAATGCAGTTGCTGGCTAGCTTCACCTTTCCTCCTGTATTATGGAATATGAAAAATTCTCTCTGGAAGTACAAGTAAACAGGCAAATTTTTCATGACTAAAGTTTTAAATTCCCTCCATTTATCTAAGTGATGTTTACTAGTACAGCATGTCATGACAGATAAATTACCTTATATGTTCCTAGGTATCGCCAGCAATCTATAATCATAAACTTTATAGTGACAGCAAGCCAGTAACATAGTGTGTGACAGGATTATACAGGGAAATGTATCTAGGTTACAGAAATAAATTCTGCTTCCCCAAAATAGCCTGATGCTGTTTCAGTCTTCATTTAACTTCAGTAGTTCCTGTCTGGAGTCACTGACACCTTCCACGTTAATATCTTACTTGTATTTTAAACCTTGCTGTGCAGACTTGTAATGAATATGTATGTATGTCCCTTTCCCTCTGGCTATGTAGTACAGACATCAGAAAACTGCAGTAAACTATAAGGAAATACCTGAAAAATTAGTAATTATGTTAGAATAATTTTGGTAGCACATTACATATATTCTTCTTTATGTGGCCTTTAAAAAGGGATAGAAGAGATGTGTATTCCCTGGTTATACTGCATGGAGTGGAAAAGAAAATGCAACTGCTACTGAAGCTGTCACATTCCCTTGGGAAACAGACCTTTCCCAGAGTCCTCTAGGTCTTTTCTCCTCCTGCCAATACTTGCTGACTCTCATTAACCACGAGTGTAGGGAAAGTCATTTGGAGGGGAACCTCAGCAGTCCTTATTCTCTAAAAACAAATCATGTTTGAGCCTTTTTGTCACTACAGAAATAGGATTTCACGCTTCCCTGCTTCCTTCCTAATTATTATATGCAATGAGTCAGCTCTTCTAATTCAGTTTTTGTGGTTTCCTTTTAAAGTATGAGAGGCAGGAGGATTTGTTTCATTTGTCTGATGGAAGTTGTTCTGATTTCAGGTTGCTTGTCATTCCTAGTAGGAAGGTTTAGTACTGTTGGATAGCGCAGCTTCTGCTCAGATTTTGGTCAGAAGCTATTAGAGAACAGACAATTGCCCAGAAGTGTGCCCAAGGACTGGCTTTGCAATAGTAAATACTAAAAGAAACAAACTGCATCTGGAGCTTTGAAAAAGGGGACTAATACATAAAATATAGTCTGGCTCCCATCCTAGTGCTGAGACCCCAGAGGAGTAGTTAACAAGAAACAGGACCTGTTTGTGTGTGTGTTAGCTTCTCCCTCCCTTCTCTTTCCACGTGGATGCATGCTCTGGAGATCTGTTTGTGCAAGGAGGTGGGAAGGAGGTGAACTATCCCAGTCCATTTCATGGCTCAATCTAACAATTTTTTAAAAAAGCTTGTTATGCTTAATATTTAGTTATTTTTCTATGTTACACAAATCTAGCGTAACTTCTAAATCTAATTTGTCTTAATTTAGTATGAGGTGTTCAGTCAATAAATACGCATGTTGTGCTAATCACTTCAAAATCAGTTCTGGCAGTTAGTCTACCACGTGCTCTCTAGGGCTGTTTATGCTGCCTGTTTGCCCACCATATAGCTTTGATTTTTGCTATTTCCCAACTGAAAAAGTACAGAACCCTTTACTGGGATAGTGTTCAATGCCCTAGTTATGGATTATTATGCCACAGAAAACATAAGCATAATTCTTATCCCTAAGAGCTTGAAATTTGAAGTGTAAGACAAGCAAATAAAACGAAAACAGACAGACTAGGGAATTCAAAGAAATGAGATAATATTCATTAACTTGCTGCCAGCCTAATTGTAGTCAGCTTGTGAAAAAGCGATAACGCAATCTAAGGGACAGATTAACAAATTAATCTCTAAAGAAACATTCTGAGTATGCAGCCTTCTATGTGTGACAGTCACAGTAAATGCCTAAGAGCTGGATGAGTGCTTCTGCTAGACTTCTGCATCTCAGCCATGTCTGTATTTTGCCAAGATCTAAGTGAACCCTCTTCAATATGTTGTTCTCAACAAGTCCAAAGCAAAGATGATGCCCACTGTGAGTCTGAATGGTGGGAAAGGGAGGGGGCTTGAAAGTAACAAGTTTACCTAATTTTCAACACAAAAACGGCAGTCAGTCGTATTTGCAGGGGAAATTACCTTTAAATAACAGGCAGGGTTAGGTCAAAGAGTGTGTTTAGTGGAATTCTAACCAAGTGCCTTAGGGTAGAAAATGCAGGAGAGGCAATTACTCCAAGTGTTCTTAACTTTGAGTTAAGTAAAAAAATAAAATAAAATCTGAGGCCATTAGCATGAGCACACAATTTATGTAGTATGGAGTCTGGTGTAAGATTCTAAGACTGATCACTTACTTACAGAGTTTATTAGACCCCTGGGTTTGGCTGGCAACCAGATGTGGGCTTTGAATTTCTGGATTTCAAATTTTAAGTCATGATAGAGTTAGCCACTCTCCAGTCATGAAGCATCTGACGAGCTCATCAGCTCTCTTCAGGGCAGCTAGTAATTGGTACATCTATAAGGTAAAATCCAATGTAGTTTGAAATGAATTTCAGAATAATTTAGCAGAGAAATCTCTCCTGGATAACTCTGTAGCATTTGTTACTCTCTGAGTAAACAGTGTCTGAGTAGAAAAACACAAACTTTCCTTCCTCGCATTAGTCATGTTTTCCCACATCTTTCAGAAGGCTGAATTACATTCTTTTTCTTATCAGAAAAAAGAAGGCATTAGGTCTGCTTAGGCAGTGGTACTGAAAGAATAATGAGGTGTTTTAAATGAAACTTCCTTGTGCACATAAAAACAGATAGTAGCTAACAAAGCTGGTAATGAAGTTTACCTTCATGAATACGCCTCTTCTTTGAGATTTTCATTCTCCTTTGTTTTTAGAAGATAACCGCTAGCAGCCAGTTTTTGCTTACTTAATAGAGTGAAGTAAATAATAGGAGTATTTCCAATGAGTCACGTAGGCATATGAATTAAAAGTTTTCTTCCTTATGTGTTGGCAGCACATCGCCTTACTTTGTGTTTCATTTGACTGGTTTGAATCTTGTTTTTTATTTCCCTATCCAATGTTGTTTAAGAAAATGATCTAGCTTTATTCAGAATTTGTCATGGAGTACTGTATTCTGAGGTCAACAGAAATGGGCCAAGGTGTACCATATATCACTATCCAAAAAGCCAATTTCCTTTCTCTGTTGTGGTTTTGCTTTGTTGATGTGTTTGTGTGTTTGTTTTTCCCAGAAAGAAGGCTGGCTTTATTTCTTTATTTATTTTTGTGGTTACAAGACAATCTATGTAACTTGAAACCATTTTCCTGTATATATTACCATTTTTCTCCTTCTCTTAGTCTTCCTGACCTAAAACAAAACGGGAAATGTTTGCTTTATTTATTGTCTTTCATAATCTTCATTTTAGCAATGTTGGAAATGTAGCTGGGCTTTCAACCCAAGAGTTTCAAGATTTCTAACACATCTTCTGTCACCAGGACTTTTGGGAGAGAGGGTGATTTATTTATTTATTTTTTTAAATAATACTCACTTCAGAATTTCTAATGCTTGTATCCATGGAAACTGGATAACGGGGAATGCCAGACAGCTGCAGTTGCTCAGATTTTTCTCTTCTAAAATTTTATCTAGGTCTGTCAGTACAAAACTTCACAGGCCATTTCCCAGTCTGCAGCACTGCAGATTGGATCAAACTGCATTTGAGCTTTTCTCTAAAAGACACATCGAGTCTTCTAATGTAATACTGTTTTTCTAACTCCTTGTAGAGTGTTATTTAACAAACTACACATTTAAGCTAACAGCCTCAAACAGATAATTGTATGAGATTTTAACAGCTGGACAGCATGAGGTTGAGACTTGCATTGGGTCACAGATGTCAGTTGCAACCCCGAGAAAAGAAAATGAGTAATGCCTAGGGATTACACAGAAGCTGACGGAAACTTGACCATTGGTATTATAGAGAACAGCATCAAGAACTGAACTGAATACATTTGAAAATCCTCTGCGAGTAGTTCTCACTTGCTGGCAGTATCCATTTTTAATAAAATTAGCTTAGGAATGCAGTAATGTTTGTGTCTTGATTGCAACTTCATGTCAGGTTTTTTAATGAAAATTTGTAAAATAATTCAAAGTATTATCATCTCAAATTAGACTTATACATTAAAGGGCTGTTAGTATACTAAAACTTTTATGTAAAAGCCTTAATCCCACTAATAATTTCATACAGACAGATTTTCATTCAAGAGTAGTCTTAATTACATCTGTTAGTAATCTTAAATTTACTGTGCATGCTAAGGACTGCATAAAGGCAGGATCTGAAATGGAAGTCTGTGGTGCAAACCACAACGTGTACAGTCCTTGAGATACGTAGGCTCAAAAGACCAAGCCTTCTAAGGTTTGTATTACTGTTTGTATTTGACTCTTTAGCCAAAGCTGTTGATTTGAAAATTTGGAATATGTTTGCTATGTCTTGAAATGTTGCAGTTGTCAGTGAGGCAGTATGGAGTGGTTTCTTTATCTACAAGGCTGTTTTTCTCAAGTTTAAAATTGATTTTAAATCTTCTTGTAAGGCGCTCCGAATAAAACAGATATATGGCCTTAACAGATCCCTGACTGGGATGCAAATGAAATGCACTGCATCTTGCCAATGAAATAAATGCAAGAATTATCTTTCTAAGATTGTACTGGAATTCAAAGCACTGATTTAAGAGCTGTATAATTCTAGAATATTTAGAGTAATTTCCTATACAGTAAATGCTGTACTTAAGAAAAAACAATGAAAGACTTCTTTCTTTTATATGTACTTTATATGTGAACTTCATGAGTATGATGTCTTTGCAAGATGGGGGTTTGCATTAACTCAGCCTAGAAGTTAATGCTAAAAAGAGCTACACACTGTCATCTTCTGCCTGCTTAAGACTTTCTTTACATGCAGTACATGAGATGAACATGAGATCCCTAGACATGTTAAGAGGATGATACAGTGTTCAGGCTAGCTATGTCTGGCATTCTTCAGCCTATCCTGAAATACTGTACTGCAATGCAAAAATGTGAGAAGAGGCAGCAGTCAGTTAATGTGGAAATGAGATCTTTGAAAACAAATGCTGACTACTGAATAAGATTTTCTATCTGCAATGTCATGTTGCGAAGATTTGGTGGGGAAAAATGCAGTTTAATATAGAGACAACTTTTAGGATAGACGAGGTGAATGCTTTTGCTAGCCCAGGTGAGCAGAGCTTGGGTCATTTAATGGTTGCCACTAATCCGAGGCTCAGGCATTTATCTGTGCCTGTCCCTGTTCTCTCTGTGCCAAATGCTTTGAGATCTGACTTAAGTGTCTGCAAGGAAAAACTATGTATGAAATTTGCAAGCTTTTACTCATGCATGTTTAAAATTGGGATATCTAAAAATTGGTTTAAGAACACATAGCAATGCGGATCAGGTGATTTTCTTTGTCTGTTTTTCAGTTAATTCCATGTTAATTTCAGGCTTCCTTTCAGTCTCTGAACATTGCTATCAAACACTTAGTGATTATGCTGTTGTCAGTGAAGGCGTAGCTAATTTCCTTTCTAAGCAATGAAAACGAGCTGATATGTCCTCCATCTCATCTCTTAGATGAAAAATTAAAATGTAGCATTCTCAAACAAATGGAACTAGAAAATAGTTTTGAATTTTGATTTGTTATTGAAGCTGGGTACAAAACAGGATTCCAGCATAGTAGGCCTTCTAGATACAAACTAAATAATAATGTATAATGACAGGCTAGAAAGGATATCTGGCATATCAGCTATAAATATTTACCTATGCTTTTGCCATTTTTTAGGCAGGTCACATTAATTTTAATAAACTGCTTCTGTCTTTTAAGGCTCCTCTGTTTCTACTTGCAAATTGCACTGCAGGTATGCAGTGATGGTGCACTGTGTATATGAGGGGATGTCAGTTTGCCATATAGCACTTACTTTGTAAATGGCTCTTAATGTCTGTTATTTATATTCAGGGATATGCAAGGTATTTTTTCATGAGTTCTGAAATAAAAGCGTTTAAAGCAAATTAGAAGGTCAACTACAGTAGAAGACTTGAAAACGTAATCAGATAATACTTTAGCCTGCAATGGGATGTGTAACCTAAAGGCTTCAAGATACAAAATGAGTTCTTACAAGTACACTATTAATCTGATCTCCAAGGTAAGGAATTCTCCAGTACTGGGGGCCAGATAATGATAAGAAAAAAAAAAAAAAAGAATTCATGAAAAGTAAATTCATTTTGTCACCTGAGGTTTGACCCAAAGCTCATGTGAAGTTGTGCAATTGATATGGAAGCTGGCAGACAGGATCTGAAAACCTGCATTGTAAAGAAAGCTGAGATTTACAAGAATTAGCAAGGTTTCTCCTTTAGTCTTGACTAATGCCATAAAAAGACAGGAAAGTCAAAATCTTAAGTCTGAGTAAGAAGCAAGTTTCAGAAACCAATTTCAAACAAATACTATGGTATATTTTTACATTCTGATACCTCTTACTATCAATTTTTTTATAAGTATAGTTTTCTGAGAAAAATAACTTCTGAGATTAAGTCTCACGATGATGTATTTGAACGTTTAAAGGAAAATCTGCAACAAGCTTTGTCATTCTATGTTATAATATATAGTTCCAATATTTGTTTACAGAAGCCATGAAAAAATTAAGTACCTTTTGGCCTAAGCTCTGCAGCTGTCAGCTGAGTCTTGTCCATGCTCTGCTCATAACACCTGGAATAGCAAGGCATATAATCTCCTGAGCTGAATGACTGCTAATTTCTGAAGCAGCTTTGCCATAGCTTCAAACTGGAATGGAAAGTGTACTTGATTACTTTAGCAATCTTTAGGATTTTTTAGATCTGCTCCAAATATCTTTTCTATGCTTTTTTTTTTTTTTTTTCCTTCAGGCTTTAGGGCATGCTGGAACAAAATTCATCCTGAAAATAAACACCAAAAGTATAATAGTATCACACTCATTAAAAGAGCTATGAAAGAATGTTTCAACTCTGTGAAGAATATGTGCAGTGGGGGCTGAAGGCTTATGTCACAATGAGTAAAATCACACAAAAGACATTATTCCTGTTATTTGGTCGCTGTTAATGTTTGTCTTGCATTAGTGTTTGGAGCCCAAACAGTGCATCATAAATAGCATTAAAAATGCTTTTGAGGAAATAAATAGGTGAAAAATGACTAATTATCCACACTGTCTCATAATCTCTCAAAGAGAATGCCAGAAATAGAGGACTTGTGTAAAACAGCATGTTTTGAAAAATATTCTAAGATGCATGCTTACTACCTATGTAATCACTGATCTGGGGCCAGCTGTAGCTTTGCACGTAATACTAAAAACCACAAAAAACCAAGCTCAGCAGGTGGAAGACTGTTGTACCCAATTAACTCCTAGAATGGTACTGTTCTGAAATTAAATAAAAATTTGAAGATCTCTTAAATTGCTGTTACACCATATTAGATGTATTAACATAGCACTCTATATCCAGCAATCACTAATGAGTGTTTCTGCTGCCTTCTCCTTGATTTCCCCAACCACTGATAAATGTATTCCAGCAGCACAGCAGAAGGTTGGCACTAAAGTTAATGGGACTGTGTATGTAACTCTAAAGTATTTTTATTTTTATTTTTTACAAGCATTTGATATTTTAACTTTTATCAAAATAAAGCATTTAGCATACAGTATTTCACACACTTTGGAGACGGAAAAATTTATTTTGAAGTCCTTTATGCATTGATAGCTCATTTAGAGTTTTTGTCACTGATGTTCATTTTAAATAGGTTTCCTTGCTTTCTTAAAAAAAAAAAAGGCTACAAAACAATGTTTTCTCATTATCATGTATTTCCCTTTATGCAGATATTAAACAATTAGGAAAGTAGTTGTGTTTATTGCTGGAGAAAAAAAACAGTTATTCAGTTGCAGTGAAACCTATGTATTAAGTTATCAAGTTGAAAATTAAAATCCAAACAAATAAGTGTGAGTTGTGAATGGAAAAGATGATTTTTATCCAAAAATATAAATTATTTGTAATTTATTTACCTCCATTTTGTGTGCAGAATCAGGAAAAAACAGTAAATTATGGTTTTATATTGCTGCAGTTTCCTGTGCCTTCATTAAGTACAGTATTTTGTGAATTTCATTTAGAATTTACAATAAACTTCTTTGCAATTATAAATAGAGGTATAAAAGCAGAATCTTACATTATATTTCTCTAAGATATCAGCTACAGTAAATGCACAATTTAAGATCACAGGTACAATGCCTTTCAACTTAGTCAAATATCATGTGCTTTCAGTATGCTTTCATGCTGCATAGTAGAGAAATGAAAAATAAGGGGCACTTAGTGTCTCTAATGGCACTTCTTTCAGCAAAGGATGGTGCGTGTTTGTGTTACTAACCAGATTACTTTTCAAAACAGTATTTTAATGCATGCCTGAAAATGTTTAACAGTGAATAAAGCAACAATTACTACATCGTGCTTGAAGCTTTAGCTAATAGTACAAGGATCATCATTGCTTGTTTTCACATCTCCTTCTAGCAGTAAACTGATCACAGCCTTACTCAAGTAGCTGCATGTTCCCTTTTTTCCAACTGGATGAGTGTTGTAGAATGCAGTCATGTCATCCTGCAGGACAGAGAAAAGACATTTCTGTGAAATGCTGATTATGAAAAGGAGAAACGGAGAAACACAGGTTAACAGTTAGAATATGAATAACCTAGAAATGCAAATGAGTTATAAACTCTAAAGCTATAGCAGACTTCTAATCAATTTTCAGAAAACAATTTTTACATTTACTTAATCTGAACATGTGGAGAAGGGATTTATAAAACATACTACATATGTTTCTTTACTGAATTTTTCAGTGCTGGACATATAGTGCCTTTTTCATATTTTTCTAAATGTAATAGATGACAACTGATCTCTTAAAGCATGCAGACAGATGATTACTATGTGGCAACTGTGCTACCACAATAGTATTATGATCCAGCTCCTTTGGTGTACACAGAGATGCAGACTTCAGATTTACTGAAAAAAGTAAAATCTAAGAAGCAAATCAGGGTCAGGGGTAGCACATGAACTCAATCAGATAAGATCAGCAAATAGATCTGCTTCACTAAACACCTGTTTGGCTCAGTTAATGATGCTAAAACAGCAGTTTATCCTTAAATTATGTATTGGCTGTTTTAATAAAGGTTCATTTCTAATTCAGGAAATGTGTTACTTTCCAATTACTTTATTAAATAGCTGAGATTGTGTGGTGAAAATATTAGACCTTCCACAGTTTTAGGGTATGTTTGAAATTACTGGAGTAAACACCTGTGACATTTATTACATGTTAAAATGGAAAAATGTTCAAAATGTTTGCAAATCAGTTTAATGGAAGAACATCATTCAGACAAAATCAGAATCTTAAAACTTCAGAGAAAATAAGATATGATCCTCAACTAATTCACCTCTAAAGAGGTTAACTCAGCAACAAGATCTGCATATCTATGTTATAAATCAATAGAGCTTTCCAGTAGATCACACCTTTGAATACATTGTGCATAACAGAGCCAGACTGAGCAAGTACAATCATCCGCAGCACAGGGGTGCTTGTCCCATTACTCTTACTCATTTCATTCTTCAACCAGTCAAATCAACCTGTCTTTATTATAGAATTTCATAGCTTTGAAGCATCAATACTTGCAGTGAGAATATTCAGAGGTCCTTAAAGCTTAAAACCTCTAAGGTTTCTCCTTTAATAGTGTATTTCTTTGGTCACTGTCTTTCCTCATATCTGTGCACATGAGATTCCAGGTTCGTGCTTGCTGAACATTAGGTTTTTATTTTTTACAAGTTTCTTTTATTCTTATCTCTTTTCTGTTCTAGTTTTGTCCTGCAGGTAACTCTTTCCTCTTGTAATGAATATCCTGTTTCAGCTTTACCCACTTCAGAGCTGGTTAACACTGTGATCCCCTTACCACATGGATTTGAATTTGCAACTCAAAGTGCATGTTTTACCTCTGCTTTTGGCAAATTTATGCAGCATTAACAAATACCCAGAATTAACAATTACAGCTAACTGGAGGTAGAACATTAAATTGTGTTTTACTTACTTGGTGTTCAGCTCCCTTTGGCCTGTTGTGATCTTTCTGAAAGTCATGAAATGCTTCTTGTACCACTTTGTCCAAGTCTACTTTGTCCTGGAACTCTAGCTCTGGATTTCTCTCCAAAATAACAGATATAACCATCAGCAACTGTAAGGCAGAAGAAGACTTAAATTTAATTTGTTTAATTTCAGGTTCTATAAGCATTGTAAACAAACACATATATTTGTTTCAAGATGGAAGCAACTCAATAGTGGCACAAGTAATAGCCCACAACTAAGAATTACTGTGGATGAAAGAATCATTGAAAAAGCAGGCTTTCATAAAAGATTTCTATTTCAAGTGGCATCTAGTTAAAGACAAAACATAAATGACTGACATCAACATCTAACTTCAGGAGGCAGGGAAGTTATTTTCCAGATTGTTCATTTCAGGGAGCAACCACAAATAACGGTGACTCAAGCAGCAGAAACAATGAAAAGCAGTACATACTGAACCTTAGCATTTAGTGTATAATCACACATGGTACAATTGCACTACAAGCAAATTAATAAAAAGTAAAGCCAACAGATGTAAAAAGCATTAAATTCAAGAGAATTTACTTTCCCTGTAGCTCAAAGGTTTAAATAGGAAGATAAATGACTTGCCAAGTGGGCAGTAGAATCTAGATTGACCGTCTTTGGTTTGATAACTGTGTTATCTTTTAGCAAAAAGGGGACATATTCCAGCGAGCAGCATGACCAGCAGCTGTTAACCTGAACTGAGATGGATTTAAATTATTTTACTGTGCAAAAAAAGTGCCTGTGAGAGGCACCAGAGATGCAGACTTGGGAACTGACAATGAACACAGCTGACAGCACAGGTGTCAGTTACCAAAGGTACATATGCTCTTGATCTGTCCAAAAAGTATCCATTATTAGCTGCAGTGGTAAGAAAAGGAGTTTAAAGAAGCCTTTTGCTTCACATTGGAGACTTTGGCTGGCACAGAGGGAGACTTAATGGAATTAGATATCTCAATAGCTTTTGCACCCTCTGACCTACATGGATGGGCATTGTCATTAATATTTATCCACCTATGTGCTAAGAAAGAAAAACATCACAGACTTAGTGTATGTTGAACATGCTAGCAGCAACTTGTTTAATCACAAAACAATCCATGGAAAAAGCAATGAAATATAAAAAATTGTGTTTGTATTTAAAATACTATTTCTATAAATATTTGAGCATTTTAAAAATTATTTGTCTTTTTTTTTTTAATTTGTAGCAAAATCATGCACATCACAAAGTTTCCTTCGTTATTAAGCCACAGACCTCTACAATGATTTGCCTGTATTCTGGCTGGTCAATATTTTGCAGCATATCTTCAACTAGGAGGGAAAAATTCATTTCGTACATCGTCATATCCGATAAGGTTGGTTGCTGAAAAATAGCAAATACTTGTATTGAGTGAAGATCATCTGCATTAAATCACTCCTCCACACCCCCCAGTATAGGCTGTTTGCCTGTTGAATAAATAATACACAGCCATCAAAAAGGAAGCATATTTCTGAGTCCATGGCAACACAGCCCTGGAAAGGGCATTTTAGTCTTATGATCCTACAGATGTATTTTGAAGTGACTGAATTCCATTCTATTCTAATTGTATTTTACCTGGTAAAGTGTACTATGTATGGCTACATACAATTAAATATTAGCAATAAAGTAGTTCTCCATTAATAGTAAGGTAGAGCAGAAATAATTGAACACCTCTGCATGCTTTACCTGTGGTAAATATCTCCCTGCTACTATTAAACCATTTGGAGTTCTCTCCAAGATTTGCCACACCCTGTCATAGAATCCAGCAGGAGTTCGATTGAGAGAACCATCGATTTGTCGTCGGTTAAGCCAGCCTCTGTGGACAAAGGAAATTATTAACTGCAGGGAAAAAGAAGTTTTACATTCAGAATGAGGAGGTGTTCTGTGGTAAACCATGAAGTAAGCAGTGATAGCTAATGCCTTCTAATGATGCATATGCAGCACATGTGCTTCATGAGAAGTTATGCTTTGAAGAGGGAATAAAATCCACTCAGTGAAGAACTGCAAAAGTTAACAGTATTATTATGTGCCAAAGTTAAATTAAACTTAACTAGAAATTTAAGTCAATGGGAGGACTTCTGACTTTAGCCTTACTAATACAGCTAAGTGGAAGTATTGTAATTATAGCTTGTTTTCTTGCACGCTAATGCACCTGGATTGGCAACAAGTTACAACTTGGAGAAAAGATCACAAGTTTCAGGAAGCAGAACCTCTCAAGTATTAGAAAAAAAATCATAAAATCATAATTAATACAATAAGCTAGAAGAAAGGACACTGAACAGCATACATGCTGTTCTTACAAGTTACTTAAGTAGATGGTATTGAGTAATTTTGGCTCCTGTCCCTTAATGAGAGCATCAAGGAATATAATGCTTCACTTTACTACCACAGTGTATACATAATTACTATTAGGTAAGGCTTCCAAAAGGATAGAGGTGAAAAAGGAAGCTGTAATGTAAAAGGAGCAATTGTAGAACTTGGTTACAGCTGAAAAAATGAAAAAGTGTATCTTTGCTACCTCTCTAAGTAAATCGCTCACTGATTGCACATATTTCAGTATACCTCTTAAATGGGCAGGTATTTCAGAAACACAAATTACTTGAACACTTTATTATGAATGAGAACAGGTGCCACAGATCCACACATCTCATTACCTCCCCTGCTGTTGTGGCTGAAGAATATCCAACAAAAGCTGCTTCACTTCACTAGGGGACATCTGGTACAAGTCCTTGGCCGGCATATCCCCTGCACGGAATTTCAGTTCATACTTCATGGCATGGATAATCCATCTGAAGTGAAGGGAGGAAAGCATTCCTTAATTAAATGTGAAGTTTCAAAGGAGGAAAATTTAGTCTGGTAGAATACCTCAAAATCCCATGTGATCCTGCTTTATTATTTCACAAGGACATTAAAATAACATCAAACACACACTGCTGTTTGTACTGTTATGTGGAATTTTTCATTTGTTTGCAGTATGATATAAACTGAAAGCAAAAAATGAGTAGATTTTTACAAATGGGTTGTGAAGCACACTTATCAAACGATTTCACCACGTACACTAAGACAAAAATTTACTTAACTTTTGATGTTGAATGCCTACTGAGAAGTGTGCTCTTGACAGTATGTGTTTTGCTGGTGTTTTTAAGAAAAAGCTCAATAATTTTACATTTAAAAAGATTTTGGGGCTTCTTAATAGCTTTAGCCTTTGAAATTCCTTTTTCCTGTCCATCACACTTCATTCTTTTACTATTCCCTTTTAAAAAAAGATTTGATTAAATAAAAACATGGAAATTGTGAAGATTTTTCAGTGCTAGGGACTAGGAAGGCAGAACTTGGCAAATTATTGAAGGGAAAAAGATTATTTTAATTCTACAAATAGAAATAATGCTGCAGATTCTAATACAATATAAAAGACAAAGTAATATCTATGAAGCAGGATAACTGAATGCGGACCTCATTCATTTACCCTCCACACTGTTTCAATTCAAGTAGTTATTACAATCAAAAGAGAAAAGAAACATCACTAGTTTTTCTTCAAGTAGTCCATCATCTAACACCTCATCAAGTCCAGGATATGTCGAAGAGCTGTTTGCTCTCTATCAGAGAAAATGTGAAGTATTCCTAAAAGTTTACCTTCTCACAGTATAGCCACATTTGGCAGGTATTTTATTACTTTGCCTAGAAAGGAAATAATTGTTTCTCTAAGTCAAGTCATGGTCTTTTGGACTGAAGGATTCTTAGTAGTTTAATTGGCTTCTGAGATGTCAGGCCAACTAATTCAACCTTGCTTTACATTTGTAGTTTCTAAGATTATTCACTGAAGGTACAAGATAATATTAGGCTTCATGGGCATGCTACATTATCCAGAACATACATTTTATTTACTTTACTGTGTGAATAAGAATCTTTCTCTTGTTACTAAGCAAAACTAGTTTGAATTGATTCATTTTTTACTGTCAATTCAACTGTATCTTTGTGCAAGTTGTTCACTGCACTTTGTTCACTGCTTGCAGCGACCTATGTGACACAGCAATGTGAAGAGTGGGCCTCGTACTGAACTCTTCACAAATAAGTGTGGGCAGAAGTCACTTGATTGGAAGGTTTTACAGTAATAGGACTGTCAGGAACTTGATATATTTCAACATGAAACACTGAAAACAAATCAATAACAAGACACTAAATCAAATCATTATCAAACTGGAATGCTCCTTCTGTGAGAAGGTTAATTTTGCTCACTGAAGTGGGTGATAACACTGGAATAAAAAAAATTGAATCTCCAGAATTAGCCTTGCAAGAAAAATAAAAAACTGTAAAAAGGATAAGTTGCAGCTCATGAGAAAGGGGAAGAAGATTAATGTGGATTTGTAAAGGCTACAGAAAAGTATTTAAGTGCATATACTTCCAGTTAAATGTAAAAAAAAGTGATGAATTTTTCAGTTTCATAATGACCCAAAAGTAATACTAAATTAGAATCAGGAATCTTATACACTAGAAAATAAGACTGCGAGTATACAACTTCAGTGCTGAAATGCTATGTTTTCCCTATCAAAAATAGGAATAGGTAAATTCTAATCTTAAAACATTTTCAATAATTCTGTAAATCTCAGTCACTAGGACCTGCTGTCTTCAAAGAAATGCTTATTCAAATGCGTGTCTGTTCCTAACTGTGAACAAAACAGTTACTGTAGATAGCAGTGCAAATAGAGATACCACAGAATATGATAACATTCAACCTTAAGCTATTTGTAGGCCACATAATCAAAGAATTAAATAGAACAATCCAGGCTGTAAATGATCTTTCACATTTGAATCAGGTTTGGAGTTCCTAAGCTCTGTATAGCTTAACCGTGGTAAGCAGTCAAGAAGTATTCTGCCTATCCACAGTAAGGATAACATCACATTAGAGGCTCATTCATTGCAGATTAAGTGTTTTGTGTAGATAACTGCTCTTGAACAATGTCTTCTTTCTTCCAGATATCAGATACACTATCTAGGTGCCTCAGAATGTTCTAGGAAATTGTTACTGGTACCTGCATTTGAACAACAGAAAGCTTTTGTTACCTGAAGTTCCTATTACAGTCAGTGCTAGAGAAGAACAAGCTTTCTTTTTAGGTAGGCTGTAGCCCTGCAACTCTGAAAACAAATATTTTAAGTACCTTGAAATATTGCTTCCAAGGGATTTGTTTCTTGTGGTTACTGGACTCTTAAGATTGATTTAGTCAAAACTGTATTACAAGCTCATTATATTACGTGCTCAGCACTTATTGGAAACGTACGTAGGTACCTGCTTGAGTGAGCCAGAAGCTGTGAGAGAAAGGTTCCACTGCCTCCATGGCTGTTAGGTAAGTCAGGAATCATGTTCTGGCTTTTGGATACTAGCAGGACTCGGTGACCCAGAGAGAATACAATTCCTGGAGCCCCTTTGCCAAACAGAAACCCCACTACAATATTTATGGTTTTGAAGCCCTAACCTGATCATTATCAAGCATTAAAAATACCACAGTTTACTGTATTAGCTTATAGGAAACCTTCAAATGAGGTATTACAAAAACTGGCACTCCTCTGCTTTACACTGTTCACTGGCAAATTTGAGAGCAGTTTTTTGTGAATTCAGTTCTGGCACACTAATTCAAAGCAGGGTTCTTAGAAATGTAAAGCTGAAGCATACAAATTTTGCTGCATCATCTCATATAAATCTTTTTTTCAGTGTAGCAACAATCTCTGTTGAAGCGTATATGTATATGTTTGCTTGCCATGTTAGTAGTAAGTGCAACGGATACTGTACTGACCCAATCCGTATCTTCAGCATGCCACTGAAAAGCTCTGGTGAATTTGAGATGATCCAGCCGATATGTATGACAAGTTCCTGCTGAACTACAGCTTCTCTTTCATCTTGTAACTGACATTTTTCATAGATGATGTTCTTAATGACTGCTGGGGATAAGGGATTAGAAATAACTTCTTCCTCATGGCCAAAAGCTCCAAGTGTCACCTGCGGTATATTGAAAACAATTCAGAAGAATTGGAAAGGAATAAAAGCACCAGAGAAGCAATTCAGAAACTAAACTTCATGAATTCTTGAAAATAAACAGCTGTAAATCATGCTCCATGCATATGCAACTTCCTCATAGCTACAGAGCACTAGAAGCACGCAACATGGAATGGCCATCAACATGGAATAAAATAAGGACAGATCTGTTTTCACAGCATTCCATTTAGGTGTATATATATATATATATATATATATATATATAATGATAAAAATAAATAATATTCAACTACTATTATTTGGAGATCGCTCTTCATAAACTTAATTAAAATTCTTGTACTAGCAGATAAAAAGTCTTCCTCAGGAAGGGAAGAAACACTGATAATTAAAATCTATTTGGAGCAGAAACCTGAAATTCTGAAAGACTGTTTCTCAGCTGTCACTCCTTGTGACAAATTAACTGACTTAAGCCCAATGACAAAGAGACCGATTCTGTAGGCCACAACATTCTTTACTTTAAAAAATCATTTTTACTGATTGATTCCATCTCCTTTTGTGAAATAAAAGAGCATATAAAAGCAAACAAAAGAGCTATGCAAATCATGCCTTATCCAGACATTTAACTGCCTTTTCAAGATCATTCTATCATTACATGAAAAGAGATTTATTAGCCCATAGTAGATGCAGGTATTAAATATATTTTCACTCATTTTTTTTTTTTCTACAGAGAGTGTATTTTAAAACTATTGGTTACTTTCAAAATAAGCATTAGCAAACTTCAAAATGAGAACAGCCATTTCTCTATTTTCTGTTATCACCCCTTAATACATTTCTGAAAAGTAAAGACTTACCTGTTTACCCTGAACTAAAACATTAGTAATAGATGGTGCAAGGCTGTCCACTAGTTTACCTAAAAGACTTGCTGCGAAGCGCACAACAGACCTGAGGGCAGAAAACAGAGCAATCCCACTACATATCAAAAGCTAGTTTAATGAATTCATGTATAGTTTTGAAGTCTGGCACAGCACTCAGAGATCTCAAAATCAACTGAATACATACATTATTTACAACGTGGAATTCAGATCAGATTTTTATGTTATCAGGATTTTCGTTTTTTAGTTGAGATATAAGTTAATGGATCAAAAATGAATTAGTTAGAACTCATTAAACTACCTACAAATGCACAGAAAGCTTGTTCTTTTCTCTGCATCATCTTCAGAACAGACAACAGATGCCTACATGTGACATGTTACTCATTTTGCAAGATAACCTCAGTAACTTTTAAGGCCACTTAACAATAATTTTGCAGGAGAAAGAACACATAACATCAATGCTTGGTTTTGTTTTCCACAGTCAGGTAATATCTCACACGGAAAGAAGACTTGCGTAAACTGCTTGGTTGAAAACTGGCTTGTATAGGCATTTCTTTCATATATCCAGTTTAAAAATATTTCTTTTTTTAATAATAATTTCCTGACAAAATACAAATTTAGTAGACACGTATTTAAGGTTCTCTAGTGCAGGCTTTGAGGTTGCTAAGACTCATTCATTCTGCTGATAAATGAGTCATAACACTCCACAGCGTTAGTATTAAATGCAAACAGTTGATGTTGATTCCTGCAAGAACTGCTATGCACTTATCAAGAGATCACGAGCAAGGCATTTCTGAAATGCATTAGCTGACAATATCAAAATGCACATAAGCCAAAAAAATCTGACGGAGTTCTGTTTCAGACCTCTGGGCACTTTACCTGTTTCCCATGTACCAGTAAAGTAGTAATATGTGGGGTTATAGAAGAAGAAAATTTCTGTGCAAATGCAGCACTGTAGCGCAACACCAACCTATAGGTGTGTCAAATGGCAATCGTGGGAGAGAAACAAAAAAGAGTTTACATATTTTGTTCCTAGAAATACTTTTGGTTTTTATTCTTAAAAAAATATGACCGAGGTGTTTTGGTTCTATCTTATTATTGGCGAAGGCCCATTTAACTGCAGGAACAAACTAAAATGAAAAACAGTTTTTAAATTTAAAGACTCATCTGTTAGGAGTAGTCACAGAGAGGGAGAACAGAATTCAGGACAGGCTCAGCTCATATCTTCAATAGTAAGAAATGAAATTTCTGAAGCTTCCAGGCAAAGTAATTAATAAATAACGTGTACCACCAGCCTACTTGCTGAGACCTTCTGAAGTTATCATGACAAAGTCAAGCTCAAAGTAAATCGTTTCAGGAGGACTATGAAAACTGCATGTGTACAAATATAAACTGAGTTATATTTGATCACCAGCCTCGTGACAGAAAGCTATTGGTATTATTTTGCCACACTCTGTAAGAAATAAGAATATTAATATTCTTATTTTTTCCTCATTATTTGAATTTAACTACAACTGTATATCTGCATTGGTTCTCATACAAAAAGCAGCTTAGTATTCCCTACTTTAAAAGATAATGGTAAGAAAGTACTCTTTTTTTTTTTTTTTTTTAAAGCATTATAGACAAGATCTTCAGCCACAGTAAAGCAATACAATTTCGTCAGAAAAGTTGTCCTTTTTTACTCTCCTCTAAGTGCATAAAGAACCACCTTTATATAGGTTCATATAATATAAGCATATTAGGAAAAAAAAAGCGTAAACCAGAAGGAATATGGTATCTGTATACAAACCAGAGCTTCTTGCTGCCAGCTCGTCTATAGATTCTTTCAATATGTTCAGCAACAGTACCTGTGTTATAAACACATTTATTCAAATCAGAAAACAACAAAATAACAGCAAAAACAAAAAGCACATGTAAAAGATGCATTTTTTCATTTAATGTAAGGTAATATTGCTGAGATCCATTAATTCTGAATTAGCTCTAGTAAAGCACTTACCTATTGTGATTAACATTTAAAACTTAGAGTTTAATCCTCTATTACTCAGTTGTTCTACAAGAAGCAAAAGCCAACTTCAGCTTGATTTTCTGCCCCTGCTCTAGAGAAACTTGGTAGCACCTATTGTTCAGGTACCTTAGGAGATCAAGGTATATTTCCATGATAAAGTACCTCCTCATCAAACTGCAGATTTTATTTTGGATATGGGATGGAATAGACACTCTCCATGCTCTCTTGCCTCTCAGTTGAGATAAAAGCAACAGGCAAGTCTTGTGTTTGAAAGTGTGGTTCATTCAAGTGATATCATGTTTGGATACAGGTTGCCGTAGCTGATAAAGACAGGAATTCTTTTCAACTTTGTACATAAACAAGACATCACCTGATTCATTATCTTGGATGTGAGGTTTTCAATTGATATGATGCTGGGAGATTATGAAAGAGATTTTTTTGCACTGTTTTATGGTTCCATCCTGAATAACTACAGAAGGATGATCACAAAAGCGATACCAAAGGTACACTGTGAACTAGCATTGGTTATCTATGTGCATTACAGCGCTCAGCTAGTGAAGCAAACTATCACCTCTGCAAAGTACAGAAGATATTTGACACACAGACACAACATTAAGTTGTTGCATTGCTACTCTCCCTCTCCAAGTTGATTTTCTGTATGCCACAAACAAATCATTTAAATAAGCGCTATGCATTAATGTAGAAACGTGACCTAAAAAATATGAAGTAAGACATAAGAAGAGAACTGTTTTAAAATCAAAGCAGACAGCCTAGATTGTGAAGACATCAAGCATAGGTGGATGTTACATTCATAAGAACAACAGACGTCATTCTTTTGCCAGCCCACAGTTGATCACAGCGCATTGACTTGGTATACTGACATCTCCTCAGCTGTGTAGGAATCAAGTGTTAAAAGTGTTAAACATACCATTATTTATGCCTCATTTAGCTTCTAGATTCTAAGCTTTCAGATGGAATGCCAGCGATTCTCATGCAAGACACTTAGTGGTGAACAGTATGTTTGTCTGTAACAGTACTACTGGAATTTGATTCTCAAAATCATAGCTCACATCTATCAGCAGGAATATCTAACATCCTTCAGCTTTTGTTTTCAGATTTATTCGTTATCAACTGTGAGATTATTTAATGTCAGTTATAGTATTCTCCAGCTGTACAAGGACAGGAACTTTTAGCCAGTGTCTCAGACTGTTTAATGCAAGGTACATATTAAAAAGTTTATCACCATCAACAGCTTCATATTGGGTGGTACAAAATGTCTAACCAAACTGGTCCTAAACAGTCCAAGGCCAGTGGTTAAGTGTGGTTATGCTGATTGCTTACAGAGTGTAGAAAGTCTACCTCAAGTTGTTCTCAGAGCAAGGAAGAAAGGACAGAACCTACTAAGGGCTGAAGAATACGGAGATTCTTCAAGTCCAAAAATACACGCAGTGGTGATGAAAAGCCTTCTTTAGAGCTCCATGTGCTCCAGTTCTGACCATGACTTTAAACTGACACTGTATTTCAATAACGCACTGTGAAGTGTCCGATGAATTTTACTCCATCATACATTGTTTTCCATGATATTCTTAATCAAGTAGTGCTGATATGAATTATGAAGCAGGCATCTACAACATGGAGTGGTAAGTTATAATATTCTTTTGGGTACTCCAGAAGCAGTATTTACTCATAGTGTTCCCTCTTTTTCCAAGAAGCGCTCATAGATACCAAAGTAGCTAATAAACAGTCTGGGGGAAGGGGGGAGTGGGAAAACGAACAAACAAAAACTTTGCAGCTAAAAGCCACAGGTCCAAGTATCTCATTCTGAATTAATTTACACAAATTTAAAGCTTGTGAGCTAATACAAAGCCATAACATAAAATTTAAGTAGAATGAATCTTTCAGATATACTGAATTAGCGCCTTATGACCTAAAACTAAAATGAAAACAAATATGCAAATTTCTTAAGTTTCAGTTTTATATCCAAGCTCAAATCCTCTATTTCTAGAGAGAGAAAGAGAGAGAATATATAGAATACATTTGATATTTGTTCAGAATTAGAAACAGATAGAGCAACTGCAACCTACAAGAGTTCATATATTTAGCAGCTCACTGCTCACCACACTATGAATTTGCATGTCACATTTAATGCTGAAATTGCTTTAGTTGCAAGGAAGATGGCTACACAACTGCATGTATTCATGGCCCTTATTCATGTTCATTACAACTAAACATACAGCTGCTTCCCAAAATATTCAGAATACTCACATGAAAGACGCTCTTACCTTCCTTGGTGATGAAATTCGGTCCTTCTCTTTTAAGCAGTATGCTCAAAAGCAGCGCTTGACTTGCTAGACAATTGCAGTCCTTAAAAAACAGCAACTACATAAGCACAAGTAGCCTTCACATTTTCAGCAAAGCAAAACCAGAACAACAATTAAAAAAAAATTAAGCGAAACCAAAAGGCCTAGTTGTTATTGAAGATGTTATATACATTACTAAAAATTTATTTTTTAGAGAACCTCACCACAAATATTTAATATCCTATATATGCTGCATCCTTTTCACTGCTGCTTGCAGAGACTTCTCTTTGGTTCAAATTTAGATGAAATAAGTTGGCTTCAGAAGTGTTACCCAATTTTCTACTCATGGATCCTGTTATTTACAGCTAAAATACTTTAATGTCATAGGGAATCATGAGCAATATTTTGTGTATTCCTGTTGAACGCTGAATCTAGAAATGATCAACAGCAGTTTCCTTCAAGATATGGCAACAATACTAGATAGGAACTTTCCCTTGATAACGTTAGGAAATGACTAGTTTATCATATTGAGTATCAACTGAAGTCTTTTGAGCATTAGTCTAGAAATAAAATATTTATTCATAAGATGCTTGACTAATTGATCCCATTTTAGGTGGTTGTTTATTACCAGAAGATTTGGATAGCTGGGAAAAATGAAAGCCAATAGTTAGAGCACAACAAGCCAGAAAGTTCTGATGAGTATGAAGAGGCACATCACACATTTTATATTACTAGCCATATTATTAGCACTGAACCATAGCACTAATTGTGTTGATCTATATGGGTCACTTAAAAATAGCAGTAGATAATATCTCATTTCATGACTGTGAAGTTGCACTGTATTTTTATCAAGGTTTCTTACATCAAGTTTCTGCAGAATCTCATATGTTGACTTGTTTTTCCAGTCATTAATATTTATGTCTGGTTGCTGCTCAAGTTCAGAAGCATTTGGAGTACTAGACTGTCTCTTGACTTTTGAATGTTTTGGAAGATCCAGCTCCTCCAAACTCTTAAATACAGGAGCCCTAGAAAACAAGAATTTCATTTCTTTATATTTCAGAAAACATTTTAATTATCAAATACTTCATCATTAGTATTTACAAATAGCCTTACTCTTCTGTTTCAGTGATTCTTAGGAAGTCAAGTTGCTCCACAACTGCTCCAGATACTAATGTCTGAAATCAAAAAATGATAGTTAAAATTTAAAAAAATGAAGAAATGTACATTAATATATAGTGGTTTGCCGCATTCTCAATATGTTGCTGCTGGTTTCCATTCGGAAAATAGTATATCTACAGTTTCAAATATCTTTACACTTTCACAATATTTTTCTTAAAATCGCACAACTGCAGAAGTCTCTTAAGGCTGCTCTCTTTTTTGCTGGGGTTCTTCTGTTCCTTTGCTTGCAATGTAAAACTTAACCAGTGCCCACTCCACCATCCCCAAAAACTACCTGATGAAAATATCTGACATCAAGGTCTCACACTCAAAGTTCAGTATTATAAACCTGAAAAATAGTGTTTAATTTATCTGATATAGCCCTTACAGTTATAATTCACTCCAAATTCATATAAATTTCACGTCTATATACTTCCACAGGAACATTATACTACAGCATCTTTTGTTTTGATTATTCTCCTTAAACAAAATTGAGTGTGCTGTGAACGTTTAAATTCCCTTTTTAATTGTACACAAGTCTGCAGTAAGATATCAATCTGTTAAGCTGCAAGACAATTGAAAATAAAATAAAAACTTGTCTTCCATTGTTAACGTTATCATACTTTCCCTGCTTGAACACATCATGATGATGGAAATAGACAGTAAAGGTGAAAAGTGACAAAAGCCAGAAAACTGATAAGGGTACATATTTTTCACTGAAATCACATTTTGTGTATTTTACAAGAAAAAAGACCATTCATTCAATTTAAGACACATTCTATGTAAATGCATTGAGACATTATCTAAATGAAACAGTAAGTACAATCCACAAAGATTTCTTATCATTTGTTGGAGTAGTTAAAAAAAAAACAAAAAAAACCACTATGAGTTAGACAAGTCCCAACTCCTACTTCATAATGAACAAAGAGTGTTTCCAAAATGTGACAGCTGTACATTCATACTGACAGAGTACTGTAGGACTTTTTATTTTTAAATACATTTCATTCAGAACTCTTATACCAAATATATAACTGTAAGAAAGTTAAATTACAGCACTGTTACATTAATGATTCTCTCAGTAGCAAATCCCTTGGAAGTGATTTCTGCATAATTCTACTCACTGTGTCCATCTACAAATGTTACAAGCCCTTCACTTCTGGAATATTAGCTACCATTAACCAAATCTGGCTTCATTCTGCCCTCAAATGTGATTGTTCTTTAATTTTGGGTTACAGAACAGTTATACACAAATGCATAAGAACTGAAGCAGTGACAATAACAAGTGAAAATCATGAGAGAGTAGAAAATGCCTGTGGTGGGCCTGTTGTCAAAAGAATAATCCAAGTAACTCCAAGACAACAGCTTAAGTTAGGCTAACAGCAATCCTTTCCCCTCTCTCCTGTGCAATTCCTTCTGCTAGCTCTGGCACATGCCTGACCCACAGAGTACATGGCTACCTCTAAGCACCTGCAGCAAGGCATTAGAGCCCTTAACTACACCCTAGTTATTTTTCATGGTAAATCTTTAGATGAAAAATTTAAGGGAAGTCACAGTACGAAGTTACCACATCATATCTTACACAGCCTTTTTTTTTTTTTTTTTCCAGTTACATTAAAGCCAAAAATTTGATCACAGTTTTTCCATTATTATTCTTAATGAAAAAAAAAAAAATAAGCAAAAGACAATGACTGCTATCATCATCTTAAATATTTTAAAACCACTACTTATCTAAATCAATTAACTATGCAAGAGGAAATTCACCTCCAGATGACTGTAACAGTGAAGTGCTTAATATAAGGACACGTTATGTAGGTTGAGAAATTTCTTGTCTGGTAATACATCAGTTTAATCAAAGCAAAGCAGGAAGGTCACTGCAGTTACAGTTAAGAATACAAAAACTAGAAAAGTGCACGTGGGCAGTCATGGCATTTGCTATAGGATAAGTAAATGCTAACAGGAAACTACATGACCTACACGTAACCAGTTAGAAACACATAAATATTTGAAAGATAGCAAAGGTACTTTATGCCACTATAGCTTTGAATATTTAAGTTACAAATGACTCAGCTGTTCCTCAGATTAATGATTTTCCAAGGTACAAGAAATCTTATCTCTGTCTTTGGTCTTGTCATCCCTCTTACAAAAAGAGGTATTATTTACTAGCTACAAGCATATATAAATAGCTAAAATAGAACCTGATTCGGTAATGTTCACATTTTAATGAAGTAATGTTCCTCTTTAAGATTAATGCAAACAGAAAAGATGTTTAAAAAATACGCCTTTATTCTTCTAAAAATTTTAATATATGTGAAACACCTTCTTCCTGTTGAACTATCTAATCAAAAACCTCTATTTTTGACATGATGGTTTTTCCAGGTAATTTCAGAAGATTTCTGAACATAAAAACTTTTCTTCCCTTCTGAGAATATCCTGTGAAGATCATTGCTTTTTGAAGCCTCATCAGAACAAGCTTAAGCAAGCCCATGTTTCTTCTGAAAGAAAAACTGTACCAGATGTCCTCGCTCTTGACTTCTTAATTTTTATCATAGAATCCTTTGAGTTGGAAGGGATCTTTAAAGGTCATCTAGTATGTGATTTTATTACACCAAGTATGTAATTTTATGATACCAAGTAAAATATTTATAAGTCACACGGAAAACAGAAGAAATAATACATGTATCAATACTAGGAGAGAAGAACACAGCATTCAGGAAAAGTAGCATACCTGTACTCGGTCAACATGAACCTTCACTCCTCCAACAATTCCCTTTTTAAAGGCTGCTAGCATATCTAATATTGGATTGAATCTGCTCCCTCTGAAATTTTAAACAGAATATCATTAATCTTGTAGCTAGGAAAGAATTACACTGCAAATGATGCTTTAACTTTCTCTACCTTATATTGTCTTCACGGATAAGTACAACAAACAGTGGACGACCACGCATTTTCCAATACTGCTTGATGAACTGCAGTGCATTCTAGGTAAGGAATACATGTTAGTCACCAAACAGTACAGCGGCACAATGTACAAGAATACACAAAGCTAAATACTAGAAGAGCTATCTTAAAGTAATAGCACTGAAAATCCAAGAGATCGTAAAAACTTTAGCTAATAATGAAACCACTAATAGTTTCAGATTTCTTCAAAGACAATATGTTATTTCAAGTATTCAGATTTTCTGAAAATACTGCTACATATACATTGATCACAGACTGAACTGATGGGCCAACTGGCACGTACTGAATTACTTGTAATGACCTAGGAAGTATGCAGAGGAATCCAACTCTGGAATCACACGCATTATCACCAGCATCACCTTCTATGCACTGGGGACTTAACAGTTAAGTTGCATAATCTGCCATCCTTAACATTATGGAAGCAAGTCAATTTTTAATAGTTGCACAAAGTCTGGTAATATTTCTCCTAGATGAGGCTTTCATATTTCCCTTAAGCAGAACAGTCTCATTCCTTTCTGCAGCCAAGAACAGCTGTTTTCCCAAAGAAACTGAAGGTAACTTGCTTGCTGCACTAAGCCTATCCCAATCACTTCCAGTTTGTTGGGTTTTCTTGTTAGATACAGATAATCACTAGAATTCATATTGGGCTGACGGAATACTCAACTTAATAATCTAAAAAACTGTATTATTTTTACATTAGAAAAATACACATTATACAGTCTTCACCTTTCAGACTTGCATTTTATCAAACTTCACTGTTTATTCTCCTAGACTCTTATTTTTGTCAATTTCTCAAAGGAAGAATTACAGATAGATCTGTCTTACCTTAATGTCATCAATCAACATCATGACATCCTGAGACATGTAGAAATCACTTAGATCAAAAATAATCGAGTAGCAAACTACAGTCTTTCCTAGTATTCGATAAATCTATTGGGAGATAAAGCTTCAATTAATCTTTCGTTTAAAACTGTTCAAACAATTAAAGTAGTTGAAATGAAAAAAACCTATGTTAAAACTATCAAGGAAATCGTTAATATAGAACAGTTGAACTTAAAAAACATTAAAAATAAAACCTATACATCTAATTCCAAGCACATAGATTTTTGTAAGGTTTGCAGATCTACACTCTCATTAAACTGGCTCACGTCAACAGTAGCTCTGTTTTGGCCAACTATTACTGGAAATGCATGTTTAGGAATCCTGACAGTTTAATAGCAAGACAGCATGCACCTTCCTAACAGCAAAATATGTTACAAATATTTTAAAAAGTAAATATGAGCATAAAACAAAATAACACTTAAATTCTATTTATAACATTTTAGAGACTAATGCAATGTTTATCTGAAATACAAATTAATATCAATATTATAAAAATGTACATATTTCTTTCACAACCTTTGACGTTCCAAGGCATCCTATAGGCCTGTCTGGTCTTCCAGATAATCCTAGTTTGTCATTGATTCCCAAATGGAAGTAGGCCTGTGAGAAATAAACATGAAAACTTAAAGAAACTTCATTACAAGACTTACTTATGGTCACAGAGAAAGTTGTGGGCATTCTACTGAGAACAAGATTCATAAAATATGGTCTTTTAAAAAAAAAAAAAAAAAAAAAAAAAACCCTCAAAACACAACTCAAAGGTGGGAGCAACTCCTCTTGAAACCACCATAATCTTGCCTATCTACACTGTTTCAAAATTCAGCAACAATTTAATCATATTGTTTTTCTCATCTATAAAATCTGTAGTACTTTTTTAGTTCTTCTAATTTTTCTGTAATGCTTTTCTTATGTGGATATAAAACAGTGATAAAGGAGCTATACAAAGATTTTAATTCTAATTTTGGTAAAGGCTTGCAAAATTAATGCATCAACAACAAAAACAAGAGCAAGTTAACCCATTATTCATTGATTGATTCTGAGTCTTAATATTAATTCAAATAATGTAATTTTCTAAGACTTACAGATTAAAAGAATAATCTTATTTTTTTTACAATCCAGCAAAATAAACCATAAAAATGCAATTATCTGTAGACAAAGCAATATTAATGTGTCATTTAAACCAAACTGAAAGCTGTATTCTTTTTCTTAAATGCTTTTATGTGTAAAACCCATTATTACCAAAACTTATTTCTCCTTATGATTTCATAAACCAAAATTCCAAACATTTTTCTAAGCTCAATCTTCTTTATAAGAAGGTAATTCAAAAACAAATGTAAGTGAAGATTTGAATCAACATTACACTCAGTAGCTTTTCACTGCTGTCAGCTTGGGGCCTTCCTGACACTGCCTAAGTTAGTGCATAAACGTGAATTAGTATTAAAAAAAACAGTGAACAAAACTTCCTACATTACACATTCATTCAGACTGGGTATGAACACAGTTATTCATGTTATCCCAATTGATTGTTACTACTCAAATGGGAAAGGAATGGAGACATCAAGCATAGAGAGCTTTAAATAACCCATCTATGGATAACAAAATCAAAAGATTAAACCTCTTCTTGTGGTACACAATGGAGACTAGAAGAATGGTAATAGACACAATGCCATAAAGACACAGCCTTTTCTGGAAGCTCACTAGGATAAGGAATTGCATCAGCTGAAAGTAAATTTTGACAAGGCAGATTTACCTTCCCACCATGAGTTAAATAGCAGGTTGACAGAATTCTCATCAGCTTTTGAAAATGAAAACACAGCAGTTGTCGTAAATAGGAATGTAATTGATAGTAAGAAGACTAAAACGTAATTAAAGTCTCATCTTTTTCTAAGGGAGACCAAAGAAATGAAGGATGACACAGAGCTAACATACATACATGTATGTACATATAAATGTATGTGTGTGCGTACTTTTATGTAGTAAATTTATACATACTTGTACGTAGTAAATTTATGGGATATCTGTTAAACAAGAATTTCAGGACAAATACAGTTAGAAAAAATCCATTCTGAAATATACTATCAAGAAAACGAGCAGGCAAAAATAGATTGAGAAATGAACAAGGCTGAATATAAACAAGGATATTTCTTTCTTCTGTGAATACTTTCAGATATTAGTGGCAGTCATTGTTGGGATAATCATTTTTCTGAATAAGCTGGTAAAGTTTTGGCACATCAATCAGCAACATATTTCAGGCTTTGTAAGCCTGGAGAAGTATTTTCTCTATTTTTGGTTTTGTTCTTTGAGTCCTACAAGCTTCCAATACCGATAATGGCATCAGTCACACAATCCTGATTTCAGAGGGAGAAACTTGCGTAGCTACAGTTGTGAAACCAATCACTAACATCTTCAGGATTGGAATACTACACACATGGATTACGCTTTCCCCAAACATTCGGAATTTATCAGGCTTGTTTGAGACTATTTTTGTAATGCAAAGTTCAGCAAGAACTTTGTGTACCTGGTCCACAACCAAACTCCATGTGGTGAAGTGTAAATATATCAAGAGCACATCTGTGATTCTTGATCACCTTATTTGTCTGACAGCTTCCTGCAGCTTGTTAAGGGCTATTTATGTACAGATGGGACTCTTTTCAAGATGTTTTTTTTCTTTTTCTTCCCAAAAGGACCAGTTGTAACAGAGATCAAGTATTAAACATATACCCAGTAATCATATTGATTTCCATAGGGAACTTTTGACGTGCTTATCTACAATTGCTAATCAAAGCACTTATCATTCACAGCAGCATTTTCTTTTTGCTTTGAACACACTTCTAGGACAGATAGCAGTGGATGGCTTGAGGCACTCACTCAGCATAGTCAAAAGTGCTGTATCTAAAATACTACAAACGACTGAACAAAGAGAGGCCACAGTAATTCTAAGAGAAGGCTGAAATAGACCCGTACAGCCTGTAGATGCTACTCATTTTTGACTACTGGCTTCACACGGCAATGACATCTGCTGGAATAAATGCATCTGACCTGGCATCGTCAGCTCAGAATGGATAAGAACTGAACGGTCCAAGCCCCTGGAAGTGAAAAGATATGATACTCAACTATAGGACTACTTGCCTGTATAGAAAAAGCTGAAGCTTTCACAGGCAATCAAAATGATTCTGAACATCTCCTTCACCCCATTAACTTTTGTCCATAGGTCTTTGAATGTACTGAGTCAAATGGGTATATTCAATGGAATGGGCTTGCAGGAGAAACAGTTACAGAAAATTGTATAATGCCATTTTTAGAGGCACTGTCAAATTACATGATGGTTTATGCCTGCTGCCTTAAATCCATTTCTTTCACTATTGCTCATTTGTTTGTGTTTGTCCATCAGGTTTTCTCTTAGTCTTCTGCGCTACTAATATTTCATTTTATTCTTTTTTTTCCTAAGTGGCTCAGTAGAATATCTGGGTTTCCCTGCAAGCTCTAACTGACCAGTGTTGGAATATGTTGCAAATGAACTAGATGAACACAAAAAGGTAGACAACAAGCCTAAGGAAATAAAATTCTAACAGCTTGATATAAATTTGTTCCGTTAAAGAAGTATATATGTAGATTGATAATTTTCAATACAGACTCCTTACCTTCACAAGTTCCTTCTGAGCCCAGATCTGAATTGGTTCCACCTGCTGGGGGGTCTGAGTTTGGATTCCGTATGTGTTCAGAAAAACTTGTAGGCTACAAACAAAACAACAAATTTAACCAAGAATTAGTCTTTGCTTTAGCAGTTATCTTGGCAGTGGAGACATGAGTAGCAGTATGAAGTTCAACATACTTCCTTAAATGCCTTTAGCAAATTTAGCATGTATATCATTCTGAACTTCTTTACTATACACATTCTTAATACAAGTACCTACCGTTGACTTTCTGCTATCAGGGCCACATGAACTACCAAATCATTTTCCAGAGGTCCCTAGGATATAATGAAACACTGCTTATTAGCATTATTGTTAACAAGAAAATTACCTATTTAAACAGTTCATGCACATGGCAGACATTCATTGTCTGGATTGTTTTTCCCTATTGTGTAAATTAAATTAAAGAAAAAAATCTTATAAATCTCAACATGTATTTTGAAGAATTCATTATAAACAAGCTTCAGGTATCCATTTCTGTTGTTTAATTAAAAAAATAAAATAAAAAACTGAGGTAGGAAAAATATTTTGCTTTACACAAAAAATGTACATATACAATCAATATATTTTCAAGTGATAATGATATGATATTTTGATAGACAGTTGTGTTGAGTGAAGTTTGGGTTTGGGTAACTGATAATATCCAATTCAGAGTAACGATTTGACTTCAACACTTTACTCTGAAATAGTTTGATAACAAAGCTACTAAGTTATATTCATCTAATAATATATTTTTATGTATACAATATAACATAAAAGATATATTTAACATGAGATAATAGTATTTCCTTACACTGTTAATAACAAAGATACTTCATTTTTGAAAAAAGTAGTTGTTTTACATCAGTAAGTCATGCAAACCATCAACTCAATGTTCTGGGATCTTGAAACGGCAGCTGACTTTTCTTTTCAATGACAACACACTTAACTAGCTAAAAAGTTGACATATCTGAGATATTCCCTTTCATGTCTTCTGTGGAGTTGGATGACTGCAAAAATCTAAAAGAGCACACACTTTGATACCTTAGGTGTTTGGGTTTTTCTGCCTGCTTTTGTCTAGAAACTAGCATGAAATAAATATTTCCTCCATTAATTGATTATATAAAAATACAGCATTTTCTGGTCATGTTGATGGATAGACTGCTAAAAACACTGGTGTTTCTGCCACAGTGTGATCGAAGATGTTCACAAAGAGACCAGATTCAGAAATCAGTAGTTCAAGTTACTTGTTCCTCCTCAAAATCATGCTATCCATCATTTAGACACATAGCAAGTAAACACAAACCAGTTCTCCACCATAATCAATGTCATACCTTTTTTCAAACAAACAACTCAGTGACAAAAATGAGACATCTCCCTCCAAGACAGCCTGAGATCTAACTTGGGAGCTGTCTTCATGTTAAGGTTCAGCTTAGTTATTACTGCATCTCAAAGACAAACTCAGTCACACTATGTAATCAGCCAAACACAAATCTATATATTCCAAATCTCTTTTGAAGCACGCCCTCCTTTGGTACTGGTGCTAATGCCTCTCGTACACAGATGTATTCCATGACACGGCTCATTTATAGCAGCCAGTAAGTGGTGGTTTGCCATGGGCCATAACTTAGTAAATGCATCTGCTGCACAACTGGCACATCACCAAATCTGGTTATAAGCTGCTATTCCTAAATAAAAGCAAACATTTTTTACTGACTAAGCAAAGGTAAACACTCAGACAGCAATGAATTTCATCTCAGAATTAGACTTACACACATGCTTTTATTGTTTCCTCCTTGTTCTAATTCCATCATGCCAAAACCTGAGATTTATAGAAACGTACCTCGAAGTAAAAGCCTAGATAGAAAGCCCCAGAGCTATGTTCAGATTTATGATGCCCGATTCTTTAAATCTCATTCAAATCTATTTAATCGTGTGTTGGGTTTCATGGACTGATGAACTCAAAAATCATTTATCAGCATCTATTGGAGTTGTTTTCTAAAAGACCCACAGCTCCCATCATCTTTATTTGGGAAGACATGGCTGTGTGGAATTGGTAGACTTCGAAAAATCTAACTGAAATTACTGTAAAACTACAAAAGGGTTGTAATGTTAAATGAAAAGTTACTTTCATTGTCATTTAACATGTACAGGCCTGAAGGATCACAGTAGTTTGTGGTCTGGAAAAGCACAGAAAAATTAACAGTCAAACTACTCATGAAAGCATCACCCTTTTCATTAACAATAACTATACATAGCATTCACTAAATATTAAAAAAAAAAGTGGAAAAGCAGACTCCTAAGTAGTCCATTAGATAAATCTTATTGCTGTTGAAAGTTCCATTTTCTGTTCTGTGTTCTGTTTCATGTTTGTCTACTAACCCCAGGTAAGCCGCAGTTCACACAACATCAATCACTCTCTCCCCAAGACACTGACACAGACCCCCTCCACCCTGGGTTCACCCTTCTGCCTAGCATTTCCTTGTTGGGTAGTGCAGAGCAGGATCTGTTTCAGCTGCGTTCTGCACACTGTGCAAATGATAAATAGACCTGGTGTTTTCAGAAGACAAAAAAAATATGACAGATTAGTTTTCCTCCTCTCCAAAAAAGTCATAGTTTGTAACAAGGTTAAAAACAAAGCAGGTTGAAGTACTGTTCCTGGCACTAGAAGAGAAAGCAGCTCAGTATTGGTCTTCTGCTGCACTCTCACTGGACAGATGCTATCACTATATGCCTTTTGCATGTATTCCCAGGAAATCTCACAAGTATGAAAAAAATCAATCAGTTTTGAACATGTGTGAAAGTGGCATAGTATTCAAATTCAAGAACACTTGTTGAAATGGTACGTATTAGGCTTTCTAAGCATATGGAGCAAGAAGAGGAATCTGGGAATAGAATATAACAAATTTGTAAATAAGCCAAATAATCCACCTTGCTGCTAATAAACTACAACTGAAACAAAACACATCTGCTTCAGAAAGCCTCTAAATGCTGCCTAACAGTTTACAGTCAATGCTACTAACACACCAGACCTTTTTTAATGAAATACAATATGGACATGTGTGTGTCTTAAATTCCAAAACAACATTTAACCATTTTAGAACTGTGTTAACTATGGCAGGCAACTGTGTCAATACAAATGAAAGGTGAGAATGTGCTCATAAATAACATTACCAAATGGATCATCCAACATGATACACCTCTTTAAGCCATCAAAAGTAGGCATGCTGCAATCCTAAACATAATTTACATAGCTGGAAAATCCTAAGATGCCCCAGTCTACACCTACACAGTCATCTTTTCATTTTCTTTTTACATGTTATCTCGTTCTCTGAAAACAGAAGAAATAAGCAGTCTATCATTTCCAGTAGCATAAGTGAAGCCTTCACAAATCATTAAGACTACCATGCAAAACATTATAAGATTATAGTCACTGCACAGAGGACAATAATTTCATTAATTAATTGCAAATCTACACACGTATTTCAAGTTAACCTAGAAGATAAATCAGTTTTACTTGGACAACTTAGTAGCATTATAACCTTTCACTGAATACAAAAAAGACAGCAATAAATCAGCTTTCATATGCTCCAGTAAAACATAACAAAATCAGAAAGTCCTTATCCCCACCTCATAACATTTCTCGTATGTTACTGTAAATCCCTAGTAAAAGAGAGTACCCTTCATTATCTTCTTTCAAGAAAGTAAACGAAGCATGGATGATTCCACCTTTTTTTTTTTTTTTTTAAACTGGGAGAGATATTTAACATGAAATTAAGCATTACAAAGCAAATTACATGTGCAATGAAAACCTGATTGCCATCACATTTAGAGTGTTTTGAAACAAAATCTAGAAGTAGCAAAAAGAATCTTCTTGCTGCACCTCACTGTTATTTCCCTAAGATGGAACGTACCAAGACCTCTCATTAAAATCAGATAACTAATTCTTGGGGGGGTAATTACAGTAGGAGATAAAACATTTCCTTCTAACTGCAGACTAGGTATTTCAGTGATAACATATGAGACTCTCCTCTTTTTACCAGAAACTGAAAGCAGAGCATTGTGTTCACAGCTGTAATTATACTGATGGTTGAGGTATTAATTCTCCTTTCCAAACCACCTCTGTGGTCCTTCCAACAAACCCCATTTCTGTATGCCTGTTTTTCTATACAAAGAGTGTTCAGAGCTAAAAGGCAAATCTTCCAGTATTGCCTCTTCAGCACAGTAAAACCCTTGTTGACACAAGGATTTAACAGAATTTTGCTTACAGATCCCCATATCGGTAGTCTGTGTTTATTGTGCTTCACAGATAGGTTGTGCTATCTGATCAGCATTCAGAATTCCTCACTGTGTATTATTGATTCCATAAAGATAGCAATAGCCTATTAAACACAGCATTGCTAGCTTAGTGTCTTCTGAAGCAAGTTCAGAAAAGCAAATGAAGAAGCAGCTTGTGTCTGGCCCAACTTACTACCCAGCTGAAATGGGCAGATGCATTTCTTTAGCTCGCTGCTGATGAACTTTTCTGTTATGCATTCAGTAAAGTTAAGTATGATTGAAGTATACAAAGTTATACACTAAGCATAAAAGTTCCAAAAAATGAAAGGATAAAATGTTTAAGGATAAAATGTTTAAGGATAAAATGTTTAAGGATAAAATGTTTAAGGATAAAATGTTTAAGGATAAAATGTTTAAGGATAAAATGTTTCCAACATATTAACAGCTGGTCAAAAAAAACTGGTTTCATTTGTTGAATTTTTTATTGCATATCTGTACTAAACAAATAGAAATAAAATACATTTCAGAATAAATTTGAAGTGAATTTCAATTTCAGAATAATCATTGCATACCCTCAGTATTATTACTTAGTTTCTTTCATTTTCATGTTTAGAGCTAATAGCTACAGCACCGTCACATTAATGACCACACACTCCTGTATAATACGCCTGAGCAGTGACTGTAAAAATTGCAAAATCTTAGCAGTGATTAAAATGCTGCCAGCGTATCAGTGCTGCCAGTATTCAAAAGGCCACACGGAAACACAGGATACCAGGATGTGGCACCTAACATTTCTTTTCTGACTGGAATTAAGATGGATGGTGAACAGAGAAATTTGAAGGGCTAACACTGAGAAATCCAAATTAATTGGAATGAATAGAAAAAGTAGGTTCCATCTCACCTTCTTCCCGGCACATCTTAAAATTCAAAGAAAACATACCTAGTAGTAGTTACTTAAACACATATTTAACTCACCATTTCAGTTGTATCACTTAATGATGATTATTTTTTAGAAAAATACTGTAATGCTAAGCTTATGCTTACCTGATTGGAAAATCTCATACTAACATTCCGCTGCTCTTGTGGAGGGACATAGCGTCCAATAGGGTCAATATCCTTAGGACTCACTAATTTGTCAGCTGAAAGTTAATGATAATAAGGAGGCACATAATCAAGGAGGCACACAAACATTTTATGTAGTCATTTCTGCTGCTATAACCTTTGTTTTAGATCAGTGATATAAACATCAAAAGGACAATTTGCAAAATTATATCAATTTTAAAACTAATGACTCAAGAACCATTCTTGCTACAGCTAATTATGATATTGTAGTATTTAAAAACAACACTTTTCCACAAAAATGATTAAGAAGATTATACAGACATCAGACTCCACAACAGGCAAAAGTCACCAAAAAGCTCTCAAGCCACAGCTATGGAATTATTCTAGAACTTCAAGTTCTAAAGTTAGCTACAAAAAATGTGTTTAGTTTTGTTAGTAAAACAGACAATCGACCTATCTAAAGGTAATCAGAAGACTTGAGTCCTGAAACGGACACTAGTATCCAATATCTCTCAGTATAATATCCCAAGTAGAAAAACAAACAAAAAAATAGACAACACCAATCCTAAACTTCCATTATTTTAAGCTTTCTGTAGAAAAGGAGATTAAGCACTCCTATGAAAGTAAGCATATTTTTTTCTGAATGCTACACTACATAAATTAAGACAGCAATTTATAATCTGAAAACATGCCCTGGCTCAGGCCTATGAGCTGATGAGACACTGCAGTGCAAAGAAGACGCAGGGCAGGCACTCCAGCAGGGCAGCTCTGTGAACACACCAGGAAGGACCTGGCACTGCTGGGAGCTGTGCCAGCAGCAACTCTCAGCCGTGAGCTGGACGAGCTAGATGCTGTGAGCCTCAGCCTTCTGCTGGGAGAGTGCAGCTTGGCTCTTGCCAGGAACGGACCTGGCTTCTCTGCTCTGTACTGCTCCTGCAGAGTCACAGTCTGCGCCCAGGTGGTTGCATTTTAAAAAAGCAAAAACTGGATTACAGAAAAAATTATGAAAAAAACACGTAGAGTTTATTAGCATGCTAACACATGAGTTACCAAAGCACACTTGAGAGGAAACAATCATCCAAAACTACGCATGCAATCAGACTTCTTGTGCCGGTTAAAGGTATGAAGGTTACTTAAATTATTTGCAGTACTGGTGATCCAATAAAATTGATTAACCAAATGATGGCGAAGTGACAGCCTCTGCCTCACAGTCCTGAAAAAGCCCAGGGCTGTTCCTAGAATTTTTGTTCCATCTCTACTGTTTTTTACTTCGATTTACACTGCTCAGAAATTTAAATATATGGTCAAAATCATTTCTTATTGAAGACCAGGATAACAATAGAATATTATGAAATTTAACCTAATTTTCAGTATTGATGCTGTTATTTTAAAGAGGATACTAAGTGTATATTCATCATTGTCAGAAATACAAGTTTACAGGAATGCAATTTGGTTTGTACTCTAAAAAAAAATGTCCCTAAAAACACATGACTTATGTATAGGAAGCACTGAATCCATAAAAAGAAAGTAAAAAGTGTAATAAAAAGCGAAGGAAAGATAATACATAGCCACTCAACTGCATGCATTTTCAATTGCTTAAAACAGCTGAACACCTCACGTCCAGGTATTACTTTCCCTTACTCTAAAATGAAAGTCCTATTTGAAAGCTACACAGCATGCTCACCTACAGAAAAGAAGCAAGCAGGCTGAGCAAATACAAATTAATTGCAGCCCTGAGGCAACATGATTTCTGAAATGGATAGTGAAACAGGGAACAAGTAAAACTGAAGTGTTTGGAGTCAGGTTTCCAATTAATAAGTATCAACTAACAAGCAAAGTAACACACACAAAGACTTTCATCAAGGACAAAGTTTCCACATAGAAAAGGGTGCACCAATTGTAAATTGTGTAAATGGAGTTACTGATATCTGATAGCAATCACAGGTGAACACATCTAGCTTTGTGGAAAAAAAAAAAATCCAATATATATTTACAATGAATTTGAGGAAAAGAAAGAAAATAATATTTGGAGAGAAGGGAGAGGAAGAACAAAAAGTATTGAATATGGTGGAGATAAAATTCAAAAAACAACAAAGGAAACAGTTGTTAGGACAACTACAAAAAAAGCAATACAAGAAAGCTCAGCAGAGGAAAAAATTGATACGAAGCAAATGAAGGTTACAACAGTCAACAGCACAGTCAAAGAGCATTTTGCAAACAGTAAACACAAGGTATTTCACCAGCATCTTTAGGTTTATACTAATACAAATATTAGTATAAGATTAATATTAGCAGAATTACTACAGACATTTAAGAGTTATTTGGCTAAGATAGAGAAGTAAGAGGAAAACATATTTTGTTAAAGAAGAAGTTGCTTGCATTTTGTTTATAGCGCTGGCTGCAATTCATCAATTAATCTAGATGTTCTAAGGATTCAACCAGTGTTCTGTCCCCAATCTTGATTTTTTCAACTCCCCTTCGATCTCCTTCTACGCACTTCACAGAAAAAAAAGTTTAGAGAACTCAGTCTACTGACTGTCAGCAAAATGCTAGGCATGTTCAGCTGAAGTAATGTATCTTTCTCCAAAAAGACATATTAAAATTGCGTTCTGGATTAAGAACTGTTTTTGCATAAGTCCTTTAGCCCTCTCAAGTGAGACCAAGAGTTCATCTGTACAAAAATTCACCACAATGACCTTCAGTGGTTTTCAAAATGCAGTGTCAAGTGATCTTCTAGTCTACTTTAAGAGAAGGATAAAAATAATACACAGTGAAGGAAACTCGTACTTTTATCTGAGACTGTAACCATACAAAATTTAAACATGTTTTGTTTAAAGCAGTAAATAATTTGAACTAAATGCTTCAGCTCACATATAAACATCATTATTTGGTACAACCTGTATAGAAACAGTTAAGCCATGATAAGATACATAAGTTAATGTATTTCTAGGACCCAAGGGAAATGCATGGAGCTGAGCCAGGGGAGGTTCAGGATGGCTGCTAGTAAAAGGTTCTTCATCAGGGGGTGGTCAGACACCAGAACAGGCTGCTCAGGGCAGTGAACACAGCCGAAAGCTGCCAGAGCTCAGAGAAAGTTTGGATAACGCTCTCAGATATAGGGTTTGAGTTTTGGGTGGTCCTGTGTGAAGCCAGGAGCTGAACCTGGGTCCCTTCCAACTTGGAATATTTTATAATTCTATAGTTGTGTATGTTCATGCAGAAGCAAGGAAATAAGAGAAAATGTAAGAAAAAGAAATAGAGAAACCTATCTTGTTAAAAAGATTTTTTATATCCTATAATATAATCCATGAACTTCACAGCATGCTACATGCAGCATAAAAATTCAACATGAAGAATAAAAAGCAGTTTTTGCCTACCAAATACATGCCAAAGCAGATGACACACATGCTATCCATGCTGCCCAGAATCTATTCAAAACTCAAGCCAGCATGTTCAATCAGATTGAAAAAAAACATTAACAAATAAATATCCTTCACTTATAACAAATCAAAACCTAATAGAATTTCTTCAGCCTCTCACCTAGGAGTTTTGCAATGATATAAACTGCTTGTCCCCACAAGAAAAACCTTCCATCGCGTCCATTGTTACTAGGAAATCGTTTCTGACTGCCAGGGTTCTTCTTTTCCAGTTCAACAAAATCAGCTGGCACATAGTAATATTTGGGTACAACAGGACATCCTATGGAGTTATAAAATAAATACATTTAGTAAATAAATTCCATTTTCATTGTTATTTGATTGTATTTCCCTAGTACAGCTCAAGTGTTAACCTGATAGCTATCTGATTGAGCAGAAAGATTGTTGTCACTCATCATTTTCTCTCAAACCTCAGAGATAGAGTAAATTAATTTATTTTTCACCAAACACAACTACTTCCCAGAATACACATTCCATCTCTATTGCATAAAATTTTTTCACAGAAACCAAAATGCAGTATGGATAAGAATCCAGAATCAAAAGAAATGAAAGCCATATTAGAGTGAAACGCTTGAGATTTTCTCCTTGCATTTAACAGCCATCTTGGTACAAGACAACTATTTGAAATTAAAACCTTGACTAGGAGTAGTCAAATATTAAATAAAAACCATAATTTTCTGCAAGTGCACAATACAAAGTTTAAAACAGCAGTTTGATTTTGAAATGAAATAAAAGGAAGTAACTTCTTCATTTGAAACTAGCGTATCTTGTAACTATAATTACGTCACAAGTATTATGATCTACTTGTATGATGATCTACTTTTATTTCAAATTCTTTAGGTGGACAGAATAAGGAGTTTAGAAACAATTACAAATGACTAAGTAATATAAAGCAATCACAGTAATGGGATTACTGCAAAAATAAGTTTCAACTTAATATTGCTTTAATTTGGAATGTATTTAGATAAAGAACAGGTGATAAAATTAAGACGCAGTTTCTGACTATCTGCTTACATTAAAACCACTAATTGCTTGCAAGAAGCCATGAAAAACTGAGAAGTGAGAGCAATTTATTAGAAGTAGAATATTCAAATAAGTGAAGCATCAAAGTACACATCGAAATTTTAAGACAAGGCATTAATGACGAAATTCTACAAGAACAACTACTAAACTAATTTTGAATCCATCAAACTTCATACACTAATTAATCAGAAAAAAAGCAAATATCAGTAAAATCAAAAAGTTTTCTATGTATGGAATATAGAATCACAGAATTGCTAAGGTTGGAGAAGACCTGTAAGATCAAAATACTGTGCTTGTGTAACAGTACAACAGATGTCAAGAACAGGTGAGTAAAGACACTGAGTTTTAAAACTGGACTGCCAGAATATTGAAGCTTATTTTGCTTTCCGACTATTTTTGCCCCCAGTCAAACTTGTGGTCTTTTTCATTTTTGAAAATGAATTTTGGACAGATTTCCCTGTAGGCTGTCAAAAAACTTGTTGCCACCTCCATCAAAATTCTGAAGCATACAATTTAAGAGAATTTTTATTAATTTTAAAATGTCACCAGTTTCACTGCTCTAAGCTAGGAAGTATTTCCTGTGCATACACTTAATTATTTGTTACGTTTTGGAAAGTTGTGTCAACAAATTATTCAAATAATTCCCATCTGTACCCAGATGGAACACTGAAAATATGTGACTGTGAGTAGTTACAATTTTCATGCAGCCTTAAGATAAACTTTATAAAAAAAAAATCAAACACAAGGAAATGACGAATGAATGACTTTGTACAGTGTAAATCTTGTCCCTATTTCTGTATCATTTTGACAGCATCGAGTTATTCTTATTTTCACGCTTTTATGATGCAATATGTCTACATGGAATAGATTATTTTAATACTAGTATTTTACAAGAAACATAATGTTATTATTTCCCTTTCATTCTGACTGCAATACTCAGTAACGTCAGTAATTTTACGATAAAATGAAAAATAAAACAAAACAGTGATTCGAAAGAACAATTGTCAAATAATACCTTCAGATGTATGCTGAAGCACAGGATCCAGAAGATCCTGATATTCTTTGACTTGTGCAAGATTTCCTCTAAACACTCCTATAAAACAAACACAAATTAAAAAAAGCAAAACTGTAATTCATTTAATGGAAGAAATAACTTCTGTGAACTTAACGTTTGCAGAAGAAAAATACAGTGTTTATTTTTCAGCAGCACAGTGCCAACACACTAAATAGTTCATGAAAAAGTAGAAGAATAAACTCTAACTGCATATTTACTGTTCCAGCTAATTACTGCAGAGATCATGAATCAGCCATTGTTTTATTAACTTAAACTGAAATCAATGTCAAGTTGCAGCACATAGCAGAGCTCTGAACTTACAGAGGACATAAAACAGACTAGAACACAGACACCCTGCACACCTAGCTCTAAGTAACTTCCTTAATTACTGCAGAAAGATGAAGCAGAGCTTGAGTGCCAGGCTGGTTTAAATAATAAGAACAGGGTTTCAAGCTTATCTAAAAATGAGTTGCCTAAAACTCTCAAGAAATAAGTAAAAAATAAATTTGAAGAAGTAAATGGAAAAACTCCCCTCAGAAGATTATTAGATGGAATCTTCACATTGAAAGTTACATAGATATCATATCTTAATATGACAGAGGTTCAGAACAGCTGACATGCCTTGAGATGTTGAATAGAATGGTCAACTCTTTATGATGATGCCTCTGGGGAGGAAATGATAACTTTGGGAATACTAGCATCCTAAATATTTTTCTAGTTGAACTTAATTATCTCAAAATTAGTCTGATGAATATTGTTACAACAAGTGTTCAGTTCATCCCCAGTCCTTACATGAAAAGTTGTATCAAAAATAGCATACGCGTTTCTGTTCAAAGATAAAGTTTCATCCTAGAAAGTACCATAATCCTCCAGATTCAAATAGACGTGTAAAAAAGCTTTCAGAACTGCTATTCAAATATGTATTAGCCAAAAAAACAATCATACTGGTTTATTTAGTTCCATCTTTCCCCACAGCTGTGAATGCATATCTGCTATCTACAGAATCCTAAACAATCTCCTTTTAAGAAAAATACCAAAGGGAAATTAGTACTACAGCAGTCTTTTTGTATTCATAGGTGTGAACTCGGAAAGGCAAAGATAAGATAAAAGAAAACCACCAACAACTAACTCAGTCACTGAAAACAAACATGCCAGAACACCTTATTATAAAGAGTTCCATTATTTCAGCAATTTAAGTCCCTCTGTATGCACTTCAAATTTTACATGAACGAAGCTTCTGGGTTTGGATGTACATGCACAAACTCCACTAACATTTGTTGTATTTGATGAAATTGTGATACAGGGATAAAAACTAAATAAAAAGAATTAAAAGAACAGTATTTGCAAGATATGCACTTAGTAATTTTTCCTTATGAAACAAAATAAAACCCCTTTGCTACCTTTAGGTACAGATAATTATATTTTTTGTTCTTCTTAAAAATGCAAAAGAGCAGCATGAAGTGTCAACGCCTTTCTCCTGGGTTTTGAGCTTCACTACTTTTGAAAAATGTGACACATTCCTTCAGAAAAAAATCAGTTGTGGAACTTACTACGTGTTCAAATAAAACATCTGAAGCTGTGGGTGAGCACACATACACTCAGCAGGTAGCCTCTCACCATCTTCATGTGAAAACTATTTCACACACCAAAGGGAATACAGAAGCTAGAAAACCCAGCCAGATTCTCATCCATTCATAAAGCTGAAAACAAATGATGGCTTTATGATGGCTGAAATCCGTACTCAGTTGTTTAGTCGGACATTCCTTCCACGTCAGCTCTAGCTTCCATCCTGAAATCATCCTGTGGATGTTTCTGCTATATCTCCTAACAACAAGACAAGGTCTCTTGGCAGTTGTATTTTTTTCCTTTTTTTTTTTTTTTTTTTTTTTTTTTTTTTTTTTTTCAGTCTAACTGTCTATATGTAAAATGGCCAGGAAGAACAGGCATTAAAAATAAATAAATAAATAAATAAATAAATAAATTATATCAAGTTGTATTCTGAAACCAGAGTTCACATTACAAATAACGAAATATGGGTGGTTTGGTTTTTAGATTTCTTATGCTTTGGTTTGAAAGCTATTTTTTTTTTTAGAGTATTCTTTTTGTTGTCTTTTGTTTTTTAATCCATAAGGGTTAAAAATCTCAGTGAGATATTTAGTGTCACTTGTTACAATTTACTCGTGCAGGGCAAAATATGATTTTACATCTTCTGTCCAAGGGCTTATCTCTGTAATGCCTCTATAGAATAGGAAAATAAAGCCATACTTACCATCAATTATCATGAAAATAAAAAACAGAGGGAATTCACATTCAATGCCATCAAAAAGCTAAAAAGAAGAAAAAAAAATCAATCAGATATTTCAGCAATTTGGTTTAACAAAATGTACTTCCATATTTCATACAACCATTTCAAAGCAACAAAAGACAAAAGTGAACATCAAAACATTTTAGGACAACCGCTCTCCATTTAGCTTATAGACTCTAAATTATACAGGCACTTTAAGTGTACTTCTATATATGCTGTGGCCAATTCTCAAGCAGAATATTTATATCATTTATGTTTCATTTTCCACTATGAAACTATTGGTGAGTAAAATATTAAATTTTAATTTAGATACCTTTTACTGATAAACACTGTGGTCAAAAACAAAATTGTTTTCTATACACTCAGACTGTAGTCAGCTGTGAAATTAAATGAAATGATAAATAACTTTCTTGTTTGTTATGTGAAATCATCTGCATGCTAAATGTAAATGGAAGTACATTCATTACAAAACAAATCAACAACTAACTTGCTGACTTGGCAGTCTCTTAAAACCACACATGCCAAATTACAAAATGCATCTCTTTCATTTGAAGCAATTTGGAATCTCAGATTGCAAATACTAAAAGGGACGTCTGTTTGGCTTTATTTTTTTAAGCATGGCCTAAACATTTTAGAAAACCTAGGTTTGTTGCCAGTTACTTCTTTACCTTAATTTCTGCTGGTTTATAATAGCGGCGTGTTTTGTCCTCTAGTGCAGTTCTGTAACCATCTCTCAGAAATCTTTTAAATCCATATTTTCCTTTTAATTTTCTAATAATTTTATCTAGTGTTTGACTGAACAAAACCTCATCATCCAAAGCAAATGCAGGATAACTGATACAAGGCAGAAGAGCTGCATCGGTATTCTGCAGGAGAGGAGAAAAAGACATAAATTCAATTAAATCTCCAACATTTATTGGATGCACAAAGTCTGTTTAAATTACTCAGTAAAGCATACATTTGAAACACAATCTTTACCAAAATCATAATACCAATATATTGGAATAACGTGCAAAATAAGACCTCTAAAAATGTTTAAGAATGAACTAGAAACCCAGTATTCACATATATGATTTAAAAGACAACTCATTTGACTCAAAATGTGACCTACTTTACCAGTTGATAATCTGCAGGTGTAAGTGAATATATTGTAAAACTCCAAGTTTCTAGAAACAAAAACACCTCCAAGTTATTCTTGGAGGAAACAACAACACCGGTGCATACTATGCTCAAAGAGAATCACAAGAAGTTATCTGTGATTATTTAATCATTGCTGAAAAAGTTTTTCATAAATTTCCTCCAAGTGCTGTAACAGGCTTGTCTGATTTCATTTCACGAAAAAAATTTAAGTAACAGTGCTCAAGGAACACGTGCAACTACTGTGAATTAAAAACACCAAAATTACTACCTAGGATATCACCACTACAAGTAAGCTTACAGAAGTACAAAAAGTTAGTTTTAAGTTCTAATTCTTACAGAATCATAGGATGGTGTGGGTTGGAAAGGACCTTAAAGATCATCTAGCTCCTCCCTAACACCATGGGCAAGGACCTCTTTCACTAGATCAGGTTACCCAAACTGAGATTTTCTTGTTCCTTCTTGATGATACATCTAAGACCATTTAAGATACTCTATTTTCAACAGTATCACTGACATGAAGCCATAATGGGGTAGTGGTGAGGAGGATATGAAGATTATAGAGTACAAATAACTGATGAAATTGGTTCTGTTGGCATATATCAAGTCTCTAACAAACAGCAAAGGAGATCTAGAAGAGCATAAAAAATTAGCTGACTGTGCCTTTTGATTATACAGTATTGTAACTCTGCTATAATGCTTCTACATAATGAGTAAACCATTAATGTTGAAGATTAATAGTCTGTTTCATGAACAAAATTGCTATCAAATTGCAGAATGAGAAAGTAGAACTCCACTGCTCTTCATTTTTAGTTTTTTTAATTAATCTGTATTTATGTTACTTAGACTTACTCACTGATGAAATATTTACTTGTAACAGTAGTTTATAATAACAAAAAATCCTCCACATTCTGCAATTTATGAGAACCAAATCTTAAAGGCCTTTTTTCTCAACAAAGAACAAATCAAAGCTGAAATTTTCATTCAGCTGCTTCGAAAATGCAGGCAGTAAATTTATAATGGAAACTCAGATACCAAGATAAAAACAAGACAATAATCAAGACTACAACACTAATTAATATGCTGCAGACCATCACTCTTTCATTTTGAAATTATTTAAGAAGCTACCAACTGGCTAACATTCTAACCTCAACATGCTTAAAATAAAGAGTGCCATCACAATTCCACTTCAGCAAGGTATTGCATCACAGTCATGTTTAACAAGAGTATATTTAACAACTTAACAACAAATTCCCATCTTTATTAAGCAGAAGAAAATGGTCACTGTAAAATGAAGAGTTACATTCATATCCTTTTATTTTCTCTCCATACTGTTGAGATTTTATTGTTCATTTTCTCTATTTACTTACATGAGACCTTGACTCTCGGGGTAGCAATGAACACAGAGTCTGTCTGTTACGGTTATGGGCATCGAAATCCACAAATATAACAGACCAGGAACAGCCCTATAAATGCAAATTTATTTAAAGAGAAGTGAAGAAAGATGGCATATCCTGGTGAAACTAACTAGCTCTTTGTTCTACCAACGGTAATACTCTGATAGCTGGCAATTTTAATCAGGAAATGAACAACATATATCCAAAATATTTTGAGAAAAGAACTTGAAATTCTAAACAAAATTAGCTGTCTTTGTCCACTACTGATTATGAATTGTATCATACACTCAAATCATAATGTCTTCCATTACAGCAATGGCTGTACTGAGATAAAACAAAAAAGTAGTTTTCCCTCCCTGTGATTGTGGAAATGTTCCAAGTAGAGATGTTGAATATTTCATTGAAATATACCAGAATACAAATAATTGGATATTCACCTGAGGTACCACTTTGGAAAAGGACTTCAGTAGCAAATAAAAATGATTTGCTTTTTGGTTGTTGTGTTGCGCTTCATTACTGTTAAGCACAAGCTCACTTAACAGAAAAATAAAAAATGTGGCAAAAAAAAAAAAAAAAAAAGTATGTGAAGAACAAAAGTGTTCATCTTTATATTGGATGGCACAACCTAAATAAAACATGCATTTAAAGACTATTTTCTAGGTTTTCTTATTGGGATTTTAAAAGAAGCAATCTCTCTCCAAGTCTTAGTTTCTAATCAAATTTCAATAAGAAAATTACCTCAGATTTTAATCATGCATTTAAGAAGTCCATTTCAGCCACCTTACTACACAACTATGTGTAACTAAGCTAACACACTATCATTTGATGCATAAGCCTATTTTACACAAAAGAAGATTTGTGTAAGAGGATTAGTTCTTTACATATTCTTTTTAATTGCAGATAGAGTGAAAGCATGCATGCACTGTCTCTAAGACATTCTCATTCCTCTAAGCAGTGCCCACTTTTGTCAGTGCTGCCAGAAGGAGAGGGAGGGAGGAAGTAAGAGTATTTTTGCCATAACAGTGACCAAAGTCTGGACTTGTAACTCTCAGACTTTTTTGTGGAAGTTCATGGATTTCTATCAAAAAATAATTAACTTAAGTGAAGAAGCAAGTCAGAACCTTAATTTTCTGAAGTTATGTAAGCTGAAAAACAATCAGTTCACACTGCCTCCTAAGTATAAAGAATCATGCCCACTTTAACAGCTTTTCCATACCAACCAGTTATGACAATACAATGATTTTGGCATCTGGCTACAGTCATTGCACAACTAACAGTAATTAAAGAATTCCTACGCTAGAATAATACATAGAAACTACTTCATCTAGATTTATAAGTATTGTTTCAGATATGCACAATAGATTGGGAATAAATTTAAGAAGCTTAGCATAGGATATTAAAGTGAAATAATGAGAAACTAAACTGAGAGACAATTTATCTGTTACGATAAAAATTAACGTGTAAAACATCTTTTGCTGATGAAGCAGTTAAGCTTATACCTTGACTGTATTCTTAAAATTCTAGTATAATGAAGACAAAAATGAATAGCGTTATAAAAACATGAGTTCCTCTTTACATTAAAGTATATAAAATTCAGAGCACATTAAAAGCCAATTCTTTGTTCTTTATTCTACCTACCACCTAAAAATTACACCAAGAGATGAATTAGAATTATTTGAGTATAAATTAAACAGTGTTTTGCTACATTAGAAAAGCAGTACGATTTGTTAAAGAAATACGTTGTTTTTATTTACTGCTTCTATAATTTTGGTATTTTGGGAGAGGAAAAAAAACAGAGTAGTTCAATGTCATTATCTACCAGTAAGTGAACATCATGTCTTCTCTGAATACAACCACAAATGCACAGGGAAACTTCCCTATCCTGAGATACACAAACATACAACATACACCCACATGTGAAAGGACAGATACAGTAACATGCATTTATATTTATTAGGTTTCACAGCATGAGTGGAAAAATCTGCATGGAAAGGCTGAACAGCCTGTTGTTCGCAGTGATGATTTATGCAGGTTGTACTACTGTAGATGCAGATGCAAACAAGTCCCTCCTGAGGGGCTCAGCAGGATTTCTCAAAGCTATTGGAACACAGCTGGAGCTAAGCACAAAGGCAGACTGCTGCAGACTGAAGGTCAAAATGGTTTCTGCTTATGCAAAATATCTTTGGAATAAATTTGCAGAGCATTTAAACTGGTTTTGCTTCAGCAATTTATTCATCCATTTTAGAATTTAGTAAAATATTTAAAAAAAAAAGCAGTCACATTTACTGGTGCTTGAAATTGTTGGGAAGGTAAAAGTTGCAGATAAATGTTGCTACTGATATACGGACAATGTATATATCATGTCTGATCACTACTTAAGATCCTTATTAGCTCCTAGTTCTTAATGTGTAAGATCAGCTTTTAGGAAAAGAAAACCAACGCCAGAACACATGAATGGACATCTAAAAAAAATCGTAACAGGTGCCACAAAGCATGTAAGCATCAGAAATGCTCATTTAGAAGAATCACTTGTTTTATGCCACAAAAGAAGACAAAAGAATCTGACAATAAAGGTGCTACAGCTTTTCATCAAGACATGATTTAAAACAGAACACTTTTAATCTCAGGCATTAGAATAGCTCTAAAAATTCCTAGTCAAAACAGGCTTCTTTATTTGTGCATTGATTTCTGAGACTATGCTAGTAAGAAAGTAATTTCTGACCACTACAAGAAAAGTTCGTGCAACTGACTTTTTTTTTTTCAGGTTTTCAAGAAAAAAGAAAAATTTAAAAACCCCACAGTTTTATTACCTGATTTCCAAAGAGATTGAAACCATTAATTGCTTCCAAAGCTGCTTTTGCCAATCCCACAGAGCTGAGGAGAAATAAACAAAAACAAACAAATAAACAGAGCCACAACAAACAATGCATATTGTAATTCAAGTCCAGGCTAATTTAATATGCTTGACAGTTCTCAGAGCTATCATCTTTTCTTATTTAAATTGTGTGCTTCATCTCTCTTTTAATAAACTGATGATGAAGTAAGGCTTGAGTTATTTAATGGCTTTTTAGAAAACTACTTTTCAGCATCTTTCTTTATCATCAAATGCCAGAGACCATCTGGAAAAAGCTCTTCTGCTCTCACTTTGCTACTGGACATCTGGCATCACGTATTTCAAGGCCTTGTTAACAATGTACTAACAGAACACTTACTTAATCACAATTTTCTATTCATGTCTCAGGCATTAAACTTGCAATGTTTAAAATAACTTTTCAATATAATAACTCATTGATCTGGATTCACAAAAGGAGGAATATCTGATTTCAAATGTACCATGTAATTTGACTAACCATGACTTGTGACAAGTAAATCCATAATAACAATTTGTGATAACTTTTGAGCACATAGGCTTTTAAACACATTTCAAGAGAAAAAGATCACTGCATGATCTTTTTCAGGTACTCAAGTAAGGCTTCTAGTTTTCTGATTTCTGTCTTTTCTAGGGTTGAGTGTACATTAGTCTTTTTTCAACTGTCAGGGCCCTCTGTAGATTATTGCCATTTCTCACGCATTATCAAGAAGAACTTTGCAATCATAGCCTGCATTTGTCCCAGATCCACATTTGGAGCAGAGGAAGCTGAAATTAACCTGAAGAAATTATACTTTCAGTTTGCTAAAAGCATTAGTAAATTCACTTAAACAAAATATCATTTGTAACTCTCTGTATCTTGAGTTATGCTCTCAGTTAAATACTTGAGGATAAACTCCAAGGATCTAGAATAATCTACTCTAGGGAACCTGCTTTAGCAGGGGGGTTGGACAAGATGATCTCCAGAGAACCCATCCAACCCCTGTGAAACACTAAAATTTGCATAGTCTTAGCAACCACTAACGACAATGCATCTTACAGAAAAATCTTCAAAGAACCTTACACATCTTTAGCCCTCCTCCCATTCACAATTTCCCACTTCCATCCAAAAACTTCGCAGTTGATTTGGAACATCAAACACTACCAGAAATGTTAAAAAACACAAGCAACTCTATAGCAAAACACCTATACTAGAACACTAGAGATGTGCAAGAACATGTTTTTTTTGGATTTTGAATGTGGGGATACTGCATTTTGGCAACTTCATTATTCCCACAGTACAACTGGGGGATGTCAAAGACATTCTGCAGATGCCTGTAGAGCTGCTTGATCAAATGGTTATAGGACAAATTATTTTTCAGAAGTTCAGCCATATGGGAAGGGGACTACACTATAATAAAAGCTGTTAAAAATCTTGCCTCTGAATCAGTAAGACATCAATTTACACACATCTGAGTTCACAGAGTGCTTTGCTATTTATCATTTATTAGAAGTGTTTTGAAATGTATTTAGATAGAATATTAAGACTGTCTGAAGACATAAAACATATACATCTTGAGACATATGCCACAATTTGCAATTATTATCCACGGGCTTCGTATTATATAACAGCTTCTTTAAAAAGAAAGTCACTTTCAATTAAGTATGAGAATTAACTTCTAATTCTGAACACAGGCTCTGCGTAGACTTGGAGCATGAGTTTCTAAGTCCAGAAGTCAAGCATTCATAACACTGAAATTTAAGTGATTTGTTCTCAGCCCATAACCACTGAGGAAACATAAATACCATACATGACTAGCCTCGATACATTCTAACCACTTCTTGAATTGTATTTTTAGAGATTACTTAGCTAGATATGCCACAGAAGTAGCACAAAGAAAGCATAAAGAATATTTTAGCATAACCAGGAGTTTCCTCCACAATACCTAATTACATCTTTTTACACCTCCTCATCTTCCATGTTTTTATGATTTTTGAGATCTTTATTGACCAGAAAAAAATTGTCTGCTGGTTCCCTACATTAAGGCAGAGTACAAACATGCACACAAGGAAAGACAAATAGGGGCTATATCTATTTTGGATGATCAAAGTCTACTTCTTAAAAAAAAATCTCTGCACCTCCTTTCGTGCCAGCTCAGTGATCTGTTAGATTGGCCTATCAATCTCATAAAGCTTCTCCCTCAGAAAAATTGACCTACAAATGCCAGTCTAGATTAAGACAAAACAACATGTCTATTTCCATCTGGTTAGAAGATGTTCCTCCCGTTTTCCCCTCAAGGAAGTTCACATATTGAATAATCAGGAAGCTGCAAACAGTACAAGATGTAGGAGTTTCAGAGTTTCTTTTGCTAATTTGTATGAGATGAGATGTGGAAGGAGGTAAATAATTCTCCAGATGAAGACTCCTATAGTCTGGTATTTGACAATTTAATAGACACGAGAGGGGTAAAAAAACAACGAATGAATAAAACAAATTATATAATAAGATCTTGGAGTATTCAGTTCTCATACTGGTACAAAAGCCTTACAAAGGTCCTGAAAAAACATACCTAATTAATTGTTTTGCTGCAGTGGCATCACTATATTTGCAGTTTAAAACATACATCTCTATGTGAACTAATAAAAATTAATTAGAAATGAGCAACATGGATTCATATGGCAACATCTTTAAACGCTGGAAAAAAGGTGCTTCATTTTCAAGCCCATGATAATTATGACAATCAACAACAGATACAGTCACTTTTATAATTGACAGAAGCTCAAAAAGTCAAGAAAACAGTATTCATGCTACAAGAAACAGATACACAGCTTATGGGCAATTCCTCTAGAGTCAAGTGGATCATTCTAATAATTTTAATATTAAAACAGTAAGAACACTCTTGGTGTTATATGGGATGGGGGTAAGGATACAGTTACTTCTACAGTCTGAAGAACATTCTTTTGGAAAGAATCTGTGCACTAACCTATACTTCACAATGTACAGTGACTTCCTCCCAACATGGCAGAGATGAGAAAATCTCAACCCATGATTCAATACATACTTAAATCAGCGTATTCCGAGGTACTTCTGTGAATTTGATCTACTGCACGTGGCCTGTACATAATTTTCAGAATGATACACATGCAGCTGTACATAATTATTGTAATTTGAATATTCAAACAGCTAAGTATCTATGTGATTACTTCAGTATGCACATGATGATAAAATTATACTTCACATTTTTCCAAAATACATCTTGGTCTTTAGAGAACATTATTTTAGTCACTTTTCATGAACCTTTACCTTCATTTCCTATACATTTCCTAAAAAGGTGCCAACAGTTATTTTGCATTGTTTGTTTTTTATTGTTTTTTAACTCATTACATCAATTCTTTTTTATTCATATTCATATTCACTTCTGTTTTCTGAAAGCACTACATCCTCTCAGTTACCTTGAATGTAGCTCTGGGCAGCCATTGTTGTATTTGCTTCCTCTTTCCCAGACACCAAAGTCAGGTACACGATAGGCTCTTTCCACACAGAAGACAAGATTTTGAATGAAGGAAACCTATGAGGAAAAAAAAAAAAAAAAAGAAAAAAAGAGTCAAGAAAATTGAAGCATATTTTCCGTTGTTCATTTTCTCAGAAAGACAGATTTGCTTCTATCCAAAATTCTTTTCAAAGTTTGATGTTCCCAAGTTCAGATATTCTCTGTAAAAATGGTTTTCAGTCACTGAACATTAAAATCTGTCCCCGATCTGGTGGCAATGTGATTTATGCGGAAGCTCCTACAGAGCCAGTGACAAGAATGATTTCATATTCAAGACACATATTTGAAGAGCTCCAAAAAGGTGGCAGTTTGATCTTCTAAATCAGATTTATCCTAAAAATAACTTCAGAGAGCAAGATAAATTAAATCCTTCAAAATGAGGGCACAGAAATCTTGATGTTGCTCCCTAATTCATATGATATGCTGAAAGTTCTACTAAATTAGCTGTAGATAATAATATATATTTATGCAAATTCAAACACACTCCTTTAATTAGAATAAATTGGTTCCGGTTTTATTTTTGTTATTAAAATCCCTTCTTGGATCAACATATTTCAACTGAATATTCAGGTTACACAACTATAGCTGGGGACTCACTTAAGCAGACACTTTTTCCTCATTTATGCTATTAAAAGAGACAAACATCTGAGTTGTAGAAACACTGAAATGTTGAAAGACCCTGGCTCCCAGTTTTAAGTAATCTGCATATCTGTTTTGTCTTTTTCTCTATTATTTTCTTTAAACCTTAAAATCTTAAAATAAATCTTTATATACACTCTTTATACTGATACCAATTTCCCAGTGATATATAACATTCTAAACTGCCATGCCTCGATGTATCGTGTCACTGCTAAAATTTCAGTGGGACACTCATATGCAACTATTTATACACAACTCTTTTCATAGCTACTACTTTCAAGGAAACAGACCATCTCAGTCTTAATATACGTTCAATATTGTTCTTTTCTATAATTTAGCATTTGGCTGAATTAAAGTGACCTTTGTTTGAATTAAGCTAGAATGCTCAGTGATTCAGTATGGGGCTTCTCCTATTAGTGTCATTAAGCATCACTATAAAACCTTGCTGATAACTTTCCACCAGTGATACTGTTCAGAACTTCAGAGAAAAATAGTCAGTTACAAATATGTTACGAGACAAACTAGGAGTTTCCAAACAGCAGATTTACAGAAAAGGAAGGAACAGGTAACGAAAGGGGAAGAAAATGTTTCCAAACGAAATCTTCACAGAACAATTATTCTTACCATGGATATGTAAATATTATAACCAAGTCATTGCCAAAACACTTACAGAAGTTACGGATTGCATATTAAGATTATTTATCCATAAGTCAAGCACGTGAAGAGCAAGGTGTAATAAAGAATATGAATGAAGCATCCAAGAATGCAAATACTGTTGTTACTTTTTATACATAGGTGTTTCAATCAAGTTCACTCACTTGCACAATCATATGCTGCTCTCTTTGCTATGGATGCAAAGATGAGACTAAATTAATTTTTCAACTACAAACAGATGCAAATAGAGGATAACTCATTGATAGTTGCAGTGCCTGACAACAAGCAGCCGAGTATACAATGATTTCCTCATAAGCCAAGAGTTCTATGTACAAACATATCCATGCAGACAGCCTGCCAAAAATCCACCATCTGTCAGCACCTTCCACTGTGCTAGCACTGGCTCAAAACCCACTCTAGGAAAAGAAAGACTGAATGCATCACAGCAGAAGCACTAAATAAATAAATAAATAAATAAACAAACAAACAAACAAATAAACAAATAAAAATTTGAACACAGATTTCAAAGTAAAAGTATATGCACTATTTAATCTGCAAAAGACATTATGGCAATTCATGAAATCTTAACTGTTCTTTTTAATACCAAAGTAAGCAATGAACACAATGAACAAGTGCTCAAAGAAAACGTTTCTATAAAGCAATGGCTGAAGTACATCACTGACTGCAACTCCTTGAAATTACTATTTAGGAAGAATTGACAGGCATGTACAATGCCCACTGCAGTACTCTTCCATTTCATTGTTACTCTCTTCATCATTCTTGAAAATAATAGGATTAAACAATTAAGAAAACAGCAGTGTGTTCTAAGGTTTGGTCAGTTCTATCCTGCTGTGTCCTCAGGACTTACTTTAAATATTATGTTGAAAAACAGCATAAACCAAGTAGGCAAAAACATAGATACTAATTCCTAGAAAAGAACCTCAGCTAGAAATAACAACTTTGGGCAGAGAGGGATCTGATGAGGTTCAACAAGAGCAAGTTCAGAGTCCTGCACCGTGGGAGGAATGACCACATGCATCAGTACAGGTTAGGGGCTGACCTGCTGGAAAGGAGCTCTGTGGAGAAGGGCCTGGGCATCCTGGTGTATAATAAGGTGACTGTGAGTCAGCAGTGTGCCCTTGCAGCCAAGAAGACCAATTATATCTTGAAGTGCATTAAAAAGAGTCTGGCCAACAGGTCAAAGGAGGTCATCCTCCCTCTTTACTCTGCCCTGATGAGGCCACACCTGGAGTACTGTACCCAGCTCTTCGCTTCTTAGCTCAAGAAAGAATAAAACTTCTGGAGAGTGTCCAGTGGAGGGATACAAAGATGACTGGGGCCTGAAGCACCTCCATTATGAGGAAAGGCTGAGGGACTGCTCAGCCTGGAGAAGTGAAGACTGAGGGAGGATCTCATTAATGCTTATAAATATCTAATCAGTGAGTGTCAAAACAATGAGGCCAGGTTATTTTTGTTGGTGCCCAGAGACAGGACAAGAAGCAATGGAAACAAATTGGAACACAGGAAGTTCCATAAAGATACGATAATAAACTTCTTTGAGAGTGACAGAGCACTGGAACAGGCTGAAAGGGAGGTTGTGGAGTCTCCTTCTCTGGAGATATTCAAAACCCACCTGGACACTTTCCTGCTCAACCTGCTGTAGGGAACCTACCTTAGCAGGAGGTTGAATGAGATAACCTCCAGAGGTCCCTTCCAACCCTTATGAGTCTGTGATTCCACTTCTTTTTTAAACAGTTCTGAAGACTTCTGCTAATGAAGTATGTTGGCAAACCATTAAAAATTATTATGTCTCTATTGTAATTTGAGCTGAGACGTGGAGATAGCTCTTACTCTGCTGGACAATTAAATCTGACAGGTAACATCTTTCATTCTACTGTTCAGCAGCAAGCAGATCTAAAAACCACTATACTTAAGCAACAAAAAAAATTTGATCTTGACCCATCTACTGGTGAGTCCAAATTCTCTAAATGTGAGCAATCATATGCAGCATAACAGTTCCTTTATGATCAAGGTTTTTAGCTTTTCAACACTTGTTAGGTAGTATTTGATTGTTTCAAACATACAAACCCTTCCTTCATTTCTACTATTTTCAGCAATCACTATTGTCCATCGTTATCCTGATCATTGTCTACTACTCTGCCAACATCTGTTTATGCACGTATTTTATGAGAACAGTGATGCACTGTTAACATAAAGCTGCTATTTCACTGACAAGTGGGAAGTCATTAATTACATTCATGCAGTGCACCAGCAAAACAGTATTCATTCGGGAAAAAAAATGGAACAAAAAAAGATGTGTTTTTGTGTTCAATAAAAAACTTGAAAATCTAAAAGATAATTTATAAGTTTTAACCACAGGAAGATTTTCATGCACTAGAACTGACAGTGAACTTCCTATTCCATGTTAATTATTCTTAAGAGCTCAACTGTGGAACATCAGATCCCATAAATCCATCCTTTTAAAGACAACATCACTTTTCCAATGAATTATTTCAAACATTTCAGAGGGCTGCAGCACCTCTCCTATGAAGTAAATCTGAGGTAGCTGAGCTTGTTCAGTCTGGTGAAGAGAAGACTCCAGGGAGATCTCATTGAAGCCTTCCAGTACTTGAAAAGATCTTAGAAGCAAGACGGAGACAGAGTTTATCCATTTTCTGATAGTGATAGGACAAGAGTGAATGGTTTTAAGCTAAAAGAAGGGAGATTTAAATTAGATATTATGTGGATTTTTTTTACTCAGAGGGTGGTGAGGAACTGGCATGGACTGCCCAGAAAAGCTGTGGGTGCCTCATCCCTGGAGGCGTTCAAAGCAAGGTTTAATGAGGCCCAGGGCAGCCTGATCTGGTGAGTGGCAACCCTGACCACAATATTGGGTTGGAACTAAATTAAGGTCCTTTCCAGCCCAAACCATTATATGATTCTACAAAAAATATCTTACTTGTGTATTTGCTTTTCTAGCTGTTAGTCATTGTTGGACTTAAACATTGTTGGAGCCACGCGTTCTCTGAAAGAGCACATAGGACAGAATGTTTACAGAAGATTAATGATCAGAAACCATCCTAAGCTCATCCATGCAAATTTCACAATTGCTTCAAAGTTACTCAGCAATCTTATCTTACTTTCATAAAGCTGAGTCTTCCAATTCACCACGGAACTCTGACTTTCAAAGAGACAGGCATGTTGAAGACAAATGTAAAATTACTCATGAGTGGCAATAAATGTAATTTCCATTCTTCTTATACATTACCATTGGCCAAGACGACTTAAGTGTGTGGTTTTTTGTTTGTTTGTTTTTATGTTTGTGGGTTTAAAAAAAAACAAAAAACAAAAAAAACAAGCAAACAAAACACAAGCCAAAAGGGATAAACTTGCAGTTTAGGTGATTTTTTTAATGTTGTAAAGTAAAGGTATCTGCAATAGGTGTAAAAATTTATTTCAATTTTGGAAAAAGAAGTAATAAAAGGAAGATATTTCCTTTTCAAATATTAAAAACATATATGTCTAAGAACTATTCAGTCAGGTAGCCTGAGGCTGAACTGATACTATATCACAACTGTAACTTCTACAGGTAACACCATAAAATAGTTTTTTTGGTTTTTTGTTTGTTTTGTTTTTTAATTAAATGCTGGAAGCAGTGCATTCTGAGGACCTAGACAGCCATAGTTTCATGCATTCATGAATTAATAATCATGCATTTTCTTCTTCCGGGCTTCTTTCAATACATTTTTGTACCACACAGATTACTAGAGTAGTATCCCACGAAATACAGACATCCTGACATTGAGGTGAAGAATTCCACTGAAAGGAGACAGTAGACAATGCATTTATTTTCTGAAGATTTTGTAATTAAATGAAAATGTCTGGAAGATAATATAATTTATATGCCAAGTTAAATAAATGAGTAATTATATACATCTGCTTCCTCACAGATATAAGAAATTGTGAAAAAATAATACAAAGCTATCATATGATCTAACTAGGTTGTCATGAGAGAGGAAGTAAGTTGCATCTCTTAGTTTTATCTAAAGAGAAGTCATTTATGAACATTTATGTTATAGAAATAAAAAGCAAATATGCTACTACTGGAAAAATCTTTATTCCTTTAAATATTACTACATTTAATGCTTTTAAGGCAAAACCGCAGCAACTGTTCGCAGTCCAGAGAAAGTTTAAACATTTCAAGATTAAGAAAAATAAAATAAAATAAATCCATAGTTCCCACTTCTGTCTCAACATCAAGCCTCATTTTGGAGCAGGACATCATGTTATCAAGATATGATTTTATCTTCAACAAGGCCATTATTATCTTTTTTTCAGAATAAACTTTTTTTTTTTTTAACCATAATATAAAATTGTCCATTCAAGCAAAGCATTATTATAATAACAAACTTACTGTCATAGCAGACCTTTTCAGCGTCAGCCACGAATCTTTCAGAAATATCAGGGAACTATAAAAGTTTCCAGTGTCATGCAACATTGACTCATTGTCTATCCATCTCTTTGCTAACTATTCATTTATTTCACTGTCCATCCATTGCATTTATCTTTAATGAGGACCAATAAAAATGGAAAATATCTACAGTATATTTCCAGAATAACTACTTCAGAGTTGGCAATGACAAGTTAAAGCATGCTGTAACATGAGAAATCATTTTGTACCTCATCTGTGTTGTAGATAATCTGCAGCCCCGAAGAGATCATCTCAACCAAGTAGAGGAGAAATAATGACACAGCATTTATCTGAAGTAATTAAAGACAGAATGGAAACAATAATTACGTTTACTGGAGTCAAATAAACAAAGAAGTTAAACGCAAACTTACTAATAAAGATGGTACTGGTATAACACAGGATTAGTTTTGGTTCTTCAAAAATATTATCGTAATATATTAACTACCCTATATAAATAGATGTGGTAACAATAAAAAAGGTGAAAGAACCAAATTATTTATATTGTAAAAAATAAAATTCTTTTTGCTGTGGAATACTGCTTTGGCTGACAGGAAGTCATATCAATCATAAGTTGCTCAAGTTTACATGTGGCAATTCACCAAAAGGCAAATACACATCAAACAGTACACACAGCATATCTAACAAACAGATCACTTTATCCATAACTGGATCTTTAGCATTATCACATGACAGAAGTATAATTGTAACATTCACAATGATGATCTTTATGTAAAAGTTCTGTTTTGTTGCAATACATGACACTTATATTAACAACAATTACCTTCAGTAGCTGTATTGGACAAGCTTTATAATGTTTGTCTACCATGAATCAAAGTAAGAGTCTATCAATTACTCAAAGTAAGACTGCTTTTATTACACTGAATTACAACAAAATTGAGAATCTGTAAATCTTCAATAGAGAAAGCAAGTGTACCTTACTTCAGTGAGATATAAAAACACAACTTCAGTATATGAAATTTTGAGAAACTATCCAGAATATAAATTGGATTCTCATCATAAATCAGATTATGAATAACTTTCAGATTCTATAAACTCCAAAAGATTTAAAGACCACTAACTTCAATTTCTTAATACAATCTGAGAAGCATCAAGTACAGCAACATTGGCTGGCCAGCTACTTAGCATACTCCTTTCTTTCCCACAGTTACCCTCTGACTGCTAGAGATCTGCTGATGACAGAAGGAAATGTGCATTCATGGAAAATTGAGACTTAGAACCATTATACAACGCTTCCCAGGTCCCAAAACTGTTGTTTCCTTCTATAGATAAAAAAAAATACACCAGATATGTCAAAATGCCAACTTAGGATAACTCCCCAATTCATTCTTCTAAGAACTTAGCTTTTCTGAATCCAATACCTCTACTGTATAAATATTTTGGTGATGTTGGCACCATGAAATTAAATAATTATCAACCTCAATCACTCGAGAATAATTTCAGTGTGATTTCTGACTTAAGAATACATATGTTTATGGGAACACAAAAGGACACAGTCAAGAATGCAAAAAGGGGACCAAAGGTAAGAAGAAAAAAAAGTAAATCAATGCTTTAGAAAATTAGAAGACAATTGCACAATGAATAGAGCAGTTATACAATGAATCTGAGTAGAAACAACTGCACAAAATAATAAGCAACAACTCTGTAACTAGACAAAGTAGTTGACAATGTCCATTAAATCTTTGCTATGAATAAAAATTTCTCAGACTTAAAGACAATTAAGCTGGGAATGTTAATAAAAAATTAAGAATTCATTGCAAAAATCACAGTAATTCTTTCATTTTACTGACTAATACAAATATTTCATACCAGGATTATTTACAGACAGCTGTCATTTGGTCTCAAAAAGCAGCGTCATTAAAAGGAAACAACCATTCACCTCCAAACTCCCACAGCTATTTCACTACCTTGTGACCAAAATATACTACTGAACTATATTTGAAAACAGTCTGTCTTTTTCATGAAAAGATGCAGAAAGAAATTTAATGTTACAATGGTTAACACATCTAACTCAAATCTAAACAAATTCTGAGATGCTCCATCATAAAGGAATCGAAAGAGTAACATTATTAAAGGTCATCCAGACTTTCATTTACACATGTGCACACACACTTTACCTGAAGATGGCCATATTCATTATGGGAGAAGACCTCATCTCCAGTATGTGCATTGAAAACAGAATGAAGACATCCAGAGGGTTTAGGATCTTGCTTAAACTGCTGAACCTAAAAGTGAATTAAGACCATAAACATAAAAACAAAGTCAATGATTTCTGCATCCTTGACAACTGCAAATTCACTATACATATAACTCAGGTGTTTCAAAATTTCCTTATGTGTGCATCAAGCTATGTGAACTTAGAAACTACAATCCCAATATATATCAGAACTTACATTATACATAAAGTAGACATATAGTGGAACAACAAAAAATATTCAGTCCATTTTTCTAATTTATTTTGTTTTCATAAAAAAAATATCTTACAGGAAGCTCCAGATACTTATTCATCTTTACCTTCAGGTCAAACACCTCACTGTAGTAGGGCTGAAACTTTAGTAGAAAACATGCTGAAGTTTATCATGTCTACTGTGAAGTTACAGTACTGAAAATGTGCTGGATACTGTAAGCTTCCAGGTGATTCATCAGCTCTCCTTAGGCAATGTATCATGCATTCCATGCTCTCCCGGATGTGGGGCGACTCCTCTTCCTCTCTTGTTTTTCCTAAAATGCCTGCATCCATCCATCACAGCACTCCAGTTACATGAGCTATCCCACCATGCTTCTGTGATTCCACTGAGATCACAGCCCAAGATCTGCACAACACTCTTCTCACCGTCCCTGTTTCTTCCCCACAATGCAGTGAATGGGTACTTCTGGGAGACATCCAAGCACACTTATTTCGCATTAAGGGCATGAAAGCTTTCTCCTCCATAACGCTGTCCCATAGGTACTTCCTTATTCACATACATACACTTGGAGCCAATCCACTTGAGCTGATTGCTACATGCCTTCTCTTTACAGCACTCTGGGCCCTTTGTCTGCCTACCATCATTGACCACTTCTTCACTTGACAGCGAAGAACTTTCTCTCTCCCTTACGTCTTTGGTATAAAGCTCTTCTTGCTGGAGGTCAAGATTCCTTGACCATTTAACTACCATTCCTTAGCATGAGGTCAGCACATACAAAGCCCCTCAGATAAAATGAAATTTGAATTATGTCTGTCAGGTAACAGAGATAGCTTATTACTACACAGCAGGAAATGGAAACCTTTTATAGTCATGAAAGTGAAAAATGACAACCAGTACATCAACAATTTGACAACTGTGTTAATTTAATACTTATTAATCATAAATGCATTTATCATCCTCAAAACAAACCATTCCATGTGAAAGAGAAAAGTAACAGCTTGAATGTAACAGGATCAATTTAGGTCAAGATACTTAACAATCTGAGACTACAAGGAAAATGGAAAAATATGTCAGCATAAATGCCACTGTAACATGGCTGATTTCTTACTATTATTATCACTACTGACACATGCCACAGATTTTACATTCCAGTTTGTGTACTTATAAGCAATGCGAACTTCACAGTAATGTGAAAATGACTTTTAATAATGGTTTAAACTCAGTGACATGAAACTTAAAATAATCACACAGAATACATATATTTAACTATCTATAGCATTACTGCTAACCACTGTGCAAAACCAAACCACTACATCTAAATTTTGACAAGGAGAAGCCTTATATGTTGACAAGAGCATTACAGGCTGAATATATACATATATAAATTGTAACTGTATTATAACATAAATAAATTACTATTTCCTCATTCACTTTGGATTACTGCCCTTCTGAATTTACAGCATTACACCAAATAAGACTGCTGCAGAAAGCAGCCCAAATAATCCTAATGACCATGTATGTAATGAAAAAATGCAATAACAAAGTTCACAGACCAAAGAACCTCTCTAACCTTAGCTAAATGACATTCTGTACCTTTCCACTCAAGCAATCAAAAGGCATTAAAAAAAAATCCCACAGTACAAACAACCTAATGTTTAAATGAGGTAAATAACTACAAAATGAACCCCAAGAGGTTTCAAATATGCCTTGCTGTTCAATCCCTTTGCAAAATTCTTGTTTCTTTTGTTTCTTAGAACAATGCAAACCTGGCAAAAAAGAAGCAGCTGTTCTTTACTGGACCACACAGTAATACTAAATTTCCCTTTTGAATTTTATCTATATTTAGGAGTTAGCATTTACAGCTTAATTAATCCCTTAAAATTAAGTGAGTGCTTCTGTCCACACTACAGTACTTTACCTTATCGGCCTGACGCATGTAGCAGTAGAGAATTCCTCTCATACACTTTATAGCAGAATGCTCCAGTTCATGAGTTCTTCCCTTGTCATCATCAATACGCCTGGTTAAGAGAGATAACTCATAAAACAAATTGGAAATGCATTAAGAAAATAAAAGGCACATTAGCAATTTGGAAAATTAAGTACTTAATTAACACTGTCTGGTGCCTTCACCCATATCAACGTTCTTATAGCCCTACCCATCATTCTGTCACTAAAGAAAAATTAAAATCTGTATTTTTAGGTTATGTTGCAACTTACACAAACATTCCTGTTTCAAAAGGCACAAAGGCAAAAAAACCAATAGAAGTTATTATAACATTTCAAGCCAGTGTTCTTTGAGAAATCCAAAATGTAAAAGTGCTTTCAATTCTGCACTGCATCTGCCATTCATAACTAAGCACTTCACTTACCATGTTAAACTACAGCTATGCATGCAGGTTCTGAAAGTTACCTACACAATGTCTAGAAACGTGTCAAAACACCTCAGTTATTTGATACCATGAATTAAAACAATACTCACCATTGTTACATCACGGAAGACACACTAAAAACAATGCCAAATCTCAAACTATTTTAACAAGAAAGTTACTGTGGGTAAACAAGCCTGACGATTGCATTCACTGGTTAGCCTTCCCCAGCTCTTGATTTCTGACTGAGTTTTTCAGGGTGAAAATTAGGTTTTCTCACCTACCTATACTTAAGAAAGCATTTCTCTGATTCAAATATGCAAAGTACCATAATTTGCATACTGATATTTCTCTGCCCACTTTAAGCATAGGAATATTTTCTTTTCTCACCATCAGGAACACAACAGCAGCTTACGCTGAAGTTTTGCTACCTATGCTGAAAATTTGAAAGTTAGAGGTAACTTCAAAACTCATGCGTATCCAACATACTACTTAAATGATAATCCTAGATATAAAATACGTACTTCCTTTCAATTATGAAGTTCGCATCAGAGGGTATAAGGGAAACAACGAATTAAAACATAAAACAAACGGGCAATGTTTTTTTCAGAGTAGGATTTATTCTCTATATTACTATAAATCCGAAGAGCAGTAAAAAGCACAAAAGGCTCTGAAGTCCTCATGTAACAACTTACATTTTTCTTCTTTTATTCACAACAGCAGCATTTGTTTTCATAACAGGTTCTTAGGAATTTAGCTTTTATTGAACACTACCAGTAGCATGAGTCAAGCAGAGAGATTTTGATCTGGTACTTCATGCAGAATACCATGTAAGCCTTGTATCTTGGCCTGTTTTGGATTTTAGCCATACACTTAATTTCAGTCATCAACTTTTGCCCATCAAAGGAATTTCACCGTGCAGCAGTGACGCCCAGGGCCTTGTTCCAAGCATAAGTGGAAGTAAAATAAATGACTTGTGCTGCTACTTTTCCCTTCCTTCAAACTGCAACACATTTTATTTATTATCTTCTCTGATTCTACAAATTGGGAATTCAAGTCTGAACAACTCAAGCAATGCTATGCCATGTTTCTTTCCATAGAGCGCTTTCAGCAGCTTAAAATTCAGAACCACCACCTCTGCCCCTTTTATTCTTCCTTCTCAAATTTTCCTGTTTTTTTTTTTTCACTTACAAATTGCTTTTATTTCACCCAAAGAAAGAATAATTGAAAGAAAGATGCAAAGATTTCCATGTAATATAAATGAATAACAATTATGCTTTCTGAATATTAATTGCCTCATTTTTGGCCTTTTCAGAAGTAAACACAGACTAGAACTTACAAAGATCTATATCTTCTGTTTCAAAAAGCTTCATTCTGAAACAGCATTTCTAGGACACAATTTTTAATAAATGCTTTTTTCACATTAATGTCTCAGTATAGAATCTCAAGTAACAAACAGAGACAAAAAAAGAAACTCAAAACCTTTTTTCCTGCTAAGTAGATCAGGAAGTAGCTGCTCATACTATTTCTCGCACTACTCCAGTAAAATATACCAGAATTTTGTCAAAGAGCATGATTATTATCTCACCATTAGATGGTAACTAAAGGAGAAAATAAGGAAATTACTCAATATTTACACACTATCATCTTTGTTCAAAACACTACATTTGAGCTGCCTATATATGCTTGAGTGGCTGAGGAAGCAAGGTTAGAGACAATGAATACTTCCTTAACATTCAGGTAGAACTGGTGATACAATTCTCCCATTAAGACAATCATGTTATTTGTTTCCAGAACCTTTTATAGTAAGTAACTGCAATGTTAGTTGTGAAGCCCTTTGTATTTTACGGCGCCTTCACTCCCGCGTATTCTCCACTTCCTCAACAAATGTAACAAGTTATTCTTACGACTTACATATTGTTTTGTAGTCCCCAACCCTGGAGGTGCTCAAGACCAGGTTGGATGGGGCCCTGAGCAGCCTGATGTGGAAGGTGGAAAACTATTCATGGCAGGGGAGTTGGAACTGGATGGGCTTGGGCTTTAAAGGGCCCTTCCAACCCAAGCCATTCTATGATAATCTTTTAAAATTGCACAATCAAAAGTAATATGGCAGAGATGCTAACTTAAAAGTTATTCACCTGTAAGCAAGGGCTAATGCCCAGGAGCACGCAGCACAGTAAAGATTGTCATGTACTTTTGCTTTGTGGTTATCTCCATGGGTCTTCGTAGGAAACAGACCTGTGGTTGGGCTTTGATGAAGCAACAGTGTGGACTTAACTGGAAAAAAGGAAAAAGAAATAACAGTGTTAACAATGAGTTAACCAGTTTCTGCATGTGAATAGATCAAGGTGTGGTAAGTTACAGCCAATAAAATATAAAGTTCAGGAGAGACATACACAAAAACCTTTTTTATGCTGGTTGGACAGTCAGATTATAACTTCTTACAGAAAAAAATAAAAAATAATCATCTAATAATCTATGACTATTTCTATAGCAAAAACCACTCTGTACAGAATCTCTCCAACAAAATTCTCTCTCTGACTAGCACCACAATAATAAGCTACCATTTTATCACTGTTACATCCAAAAAAATCCTAATTCACTGTTACAGCTGGGATTGGATTTTCAATATAAATTCTTTGTTTTCAACAAAAAGTATAATTCTGTCCTACCAATTTTGCTTCTTTCAAACTCCAAGAAGAAATTTAGGAAACTATCCCTAGCAGGAATAAAGTAGCAATGATAATTAGCATGTAAATATCAATTCCAATTCATACTTGGGGCTAGCTGAAACACTTAAAAATATGAGCAGATTACTTTTATCCCCTCCTCATCTCAGACTATCAGGTGATACTCAGAATTTATTTTACTGTTTGGCAAATGCAGATGATAATTTTGATATACCATGACTTTTAAATACTGTTAAGTAATGCATGAAATACATGTATTATACTATCATGGCAAACATGAGAAATTGTAATGACAGAATCCTTTGCTTTTCAGAAAACAGAAATCCTTATTGGAAATTGCATATATCACTTTAACATAAAGCTACTTACTGTTATAATCTTAACTGTAAATACTTGCACAAGTTGCAGTGAAAATTTGTCAAGGTATGAATAATTCTTAATCAATTTTTTACTTACCAATTCTGTAGTAATGGTCTAATTTATCCCACAAACTTTCCCCCTCAGCTTTAGGAAGGTTAATACTTTTAAGTGGCTCATAAATTGAACCTAAAAAAAAGAAAAAAATTAGATAAAAATTAGTTAAATAATTTCTACTATTACTTAACTGCAGTATGATTTTTCATGTTAATTAAGCAAAGGACCAATTCATCTAATTTCAATTGAAACAAAAAATAAATCATTTCTATAATTTCACAGAACCTAAGATTTCTATCTACTTTCTTTCTTCAGTACCTGTCCACACAAACACTGTCTCCAAGCAGATCCTCAATGTCTCTTACACATTTAACTGGAGTAAATACTACACAAACATATATTTGTTAGAGACAATATTAGCATATAGAGCATATTAAATGTCAAGAGTTTCCTATGAACCTTAATTTCTTAGATCTCTCTGTAGCAGTGTCCCATACATAGACTACTCCCTAGTTGTACCTGAAAATGTAGTAGAAGGATAAATTTCTTAAAAATCGCTGAGGTAAACCATTTCCAGTTTATAATCTAAGAGTGACATATTCTTCCATAAATCACTGTGGCTTTATTCAGTGTTCTAGATGGCAAGAACTCCCACAGAGTCATTTGCAACAGGAAGAATGACAATTTCCCCTTTCCGGACTGCATGCTGCCTTTCTGAAAAGCTCAGAGAAAGGAATTGCCTAGGAAGCTCAGGCAGCCAAGCAGCTCTGGCAGGATGCAGTAGAGTACTCCTACTCACATTGCTTCTTTTGCACTCCCAGCACATATCCAAACGTTAGACAAAGAGAATGTCCAGATACAGGACTCTCAATCGAACCAAACAAATGTATGGAGTGGTGACAGAGGCTTTATTAATTAAATCCTGTAGTGAAGAGACTGGGGAATGTTTCTTGTTTCCCTGCTGCTCATTAGTAATCATTTTTGCTTCGCAATAGCAACACTTAAAAATTCCTTTTCTCCCACCAAAAAACACCACCTCAGCTTGAACAGAATCCCGTGTGTCTGTTGCACTGGGTTCTCTGGTAATGTCTGACCACACAGTGGACCTTCCACTGCCACCCTGCCTTTCCTCATTGGGAGAGATAAGTCGCACGGAATATGTGCAGATGGGAAAGGACCTGAGAGGGAAGCACATAAGACTACTTGTTTAGTTGCCTAAAATAATTTAAAAGACATGAAGTTGCTTTATAATAGGAAAAACAAAACAAAAACAACTTACATCACAGTTCTTGGATCTTCCGTTTAAAAAAAAAACAAAACAACATTCTGAACTTTTTTTTTTTCAAAGCAATATTAATTGGAATTTCTGTGCTTTAGAAGATTCACGACTTATACTGTTATTTTAATTCAGTTTTGGAGCAAAAGCACACAATGTTAACCTGCAGTAACAGTAATTGTACAAGGTGACACAGTCAAAGTAGGACAGAAAAATCTTTAGTCAGCCACTTCTTTGCATATAAAGTAGCAAGTTTCAGCAATATTTACTTACTAGATTTTCAAAGGCAAAAAAAAATTCTTATACTTGTTAACTCTGCAATGCACACCTATGGCGCCGCACACCTATGCATGAAGCAGGTTCAGAATGCCTGTTTCCTGCAGACCACTAAGGCCAGCACTACACTACGTGAGCATTCACAGGCACACATACACAAACACACAAGGTTTAGAAACACTGCTCTAATTTACATACTTACCAGACAATCTGTGACCATCTGTGGCCAACAGAAAAACAAAAAGTTATCATGAACAAAAAGCACGTGCTTGGCTTCTATTTCATAGAATGAAGACTTCAACTTCGGGCAGAAAGAAGACTGAATATAATAAAATGCATGCAAAAGTTAATGCATCAGTACCCACAAACTATATTCTTTCACATATATCAAACTTTACCAGAAGAAATAAATGAAACAGTCAGAATTGACTGTTGATGATACAAAAAGATAAAGGATGAAGTGAATCAAAGATCAAGAAGATAGGCAAAAGTGTTTATTATTTAAAGAGTACACGTATGAGAAATTGTTTAAAAGACCACTCAAAACTGAGCTCTTGCATTCACTCTACTTAAATACCTGACATAAAGACATAGAATCATTAAGGTTGGAAAAGACCACCAAGACCATCTAGTCCAACAATCGACCCATCACCACCATGCCTACTAACCACGTCCCTCAGTGCCACTTTTTTCTTGAAAACCTCTAGAGAAACACAGACCACGTTCTGTTTGCATGTCCAGAGCATTGTGGTAAATTATTTCTCATTAGTACCACAATCAAATCGAAAGCAACAAACAGGCAGAACCAACAAGAAGCGAGGTGCCCCAGATGGATTCATAGTGAGACCAACACCCACTGGAAGCTACTAGCAAGTATTTTTAGGACAGCTAAAAAAAAAAAAAAAAAAAAAAAAAAAGGCCGTCTTACTCTTTTCCAGAATCTATTTGACAGTTCATTTCAGCAAGACATGAACTACTACGTAAAGCTATTTTCAATTACATACTTAATATAGGTTTTAAAACTGGAAGAAAACGTGACAGCAAGACTTGAAGACTCTGCAGCACTGAAACCGAATGACATGTGCAATCCGGTTCTCAGCACTGAGACTGAAGGAATGACACATGCAATTGAGCGTTCTGTTTGCATGTCAGCATTCGGAACAAGGATGGTAATTTCAACGACTATTTCTCATAAATATTTCATTGTAATCACGCATTGCAAGTTTCATTCAAGGTAAATAAGTGGTACGAAGAAATATAAAAAGTATCTTGCTGACTTAGCATAACAACCCTATACAAAATTTGAATAGAGTATACGGCAGATGGCATTTTCTTCCCACAAGAATCACAGAAATGAAGTATGCCTACTGTTTCCCTAAATCAGAAGCAGATTGCTGCAGGTCAGTAACTACTCGAAAATGACAAAGAACCTTAACAGATAGGAAATTAGAGCTGCTTCCTGCATAAAGACATTTAATGGCTTTTAAGAGAACAGTCAAAATCCTTAGCCCAACTCCAATTCCCTGTTTTTCTTCACAGTGCACTAAATACACTACATCCATTCTTTGATTGGAAAATGGGAAAATAAATCCTCCTTTATTTCAGAAATAGTTCCTACCACTTACAAGTTCCAAAGTTTCATCATTCTTCAAGTTGAAGAATTACTAAAAAGGAGTTATTTCCTTCCAAAGGATTAGAAAACAGGAAAGATCTGAAACAGCACAGTAACTGATAGAAGAGACATCAATTCCTAATGAAGAACTACAGTAACATTTCTACAAAGTAAGAACTTCTACAAGACATGGGAACTATACAAACACATTAACACATGAAACTCAAATGTACAACAATTTCAGGAAAAATCAACAATTTATTCATCTCCTCTGCTTCGGTTTTGTTCTAGTTATGTACAAGATTAGCATTAATTGCTCTTCGGGGAAGAGCTGTAAACTGCCTATACGTTTAGACTGAATAGATATACACAGCATTTCAAAATCCTCTTCCCAAATTCTCACCTACACACCTCTGAACCTAGTCTACAGTTAAAAATTTGCCTATTTTAAGACAGATTGATGGTTCAACTTTTACAATGTACATAATCAAACCCAACAAGCAACAAACACCCTGAAGTTTAACCACAAGTGAATGGAAGCAACATGACAAGAATGTTACTTCTAGCATTTCATCTGCCAGAAAAACACAAGCAAATGCACACTTGCATAACAAGTATCAGAACACAACAAACAAAAAAGCGTGAAAACATCAAACTTCTTTCTAGGTTTGATGTATGGCATGAGAATCAAAAATGACTGCAATCCTTGAACGCAACACTAATTCTGGATGTAATGCAACACTTGAGCTGCGGGCAAGTTCTGGATCTCAGATCACAGCAATATCACTGCCTGATATTAGTACTGGTAATAACATCTTCACATTACAGTAATTGGGACCAAAGAGGATTTCATTTCTTCACATAGCAAAGCTTAAGAATAATTCTGTATTATCAACAAGTCATATCCTCCAATGTTCATCCCCATCCTCTCTTCTGAGCTGAGGGTACTGAAGAGAAATGCTAGAACTAGTACCTTAACAGTTATCTGCCAGGAAACAAACCTGCTTTAAAGCTCCAATTCATGGAGTTGAGCAAGGCAAGATGGGAAAATAACTTTCAGAAGCAAGAAATTAGTTTATCTTCCACTAGAAGGAAAATTCATTTCTCATATTTACATATCTGAAGTGAATGATTCCACAAACTTAACATGTAGCTATTGTAGTGCTGGCACTCATACAGTTCACACAGGAGCAAACTGTGAGCTGACTCTCCTCTGAACAAGAAACTGGAACAGCACTACTCCTGACATCCCTTCCAAACTGAGCAGTTCTGCACTTCAGTGAAAACACCATAAGAAAATAGAGAAAAGATATTAAGGTGTAAAGGTACTCCTGTGCATGAACAAACATTAGAAGTAAACACAAGAGATGAAGTGTTATTGAGACTAAGCAATAACAGCACAGGTACAAACGAGTAAAACTTTGTTTAATTTGAATGTTTTAAAGTGACAAAACTCATCAATTACTATTTATCAACAAAAATCTTATGTTCAACAGTGCATTTAACTGTGAAAAATTCAAAATAATTTAAAATTTCATGGAAAAAGAAAAAAGCGTGTACTTTCTCTATTCCTAATTATCTGAAGTAACCTCTTGTTTGTCCATTACAATTATTGGACAAAATTCTTATTTCAGAATTTTAAACACAAAAAAGCTACTGAAGACCACAATAAAACAAAGCCTGCCACATCAGCTCACAGGAGCTTCACATAGCCAAAATACACCAAAATGCCACCACCTGCCACACAAACCTTGTAAATGCTACAGGCAAGATGAGAAGCCCTTCTGGATATTCAAGGCAATCATCATTTCTCAGCATGAGAACTCAAAGCATTGCCTCCTAAAACTCCTGAAATCATTTATTTCGTATCTTAACTAGTAATGGAAATATGAAAGAGCATCAAGATAATTAGCAAAGAGCTTTTTTTGTTTTTAATTAAAATATTAAAATTCCAGGTCTCTTGGTGTTGAAAGGGGAAATGCTATGGGCAGGGCAGGGCAGTTCAAGTGGCAAAGGACAGCTGAAATCCTCTTATCCGATAACACTCACTTATACTTGTACCACTAATGTGTTTCAGTGCAGACTAAACAAGAATCCTCCAGACGGTTTTCCCAGATTGGCTTCTTCACTTATAGTGACACATTTGTTCCTGTCAAACGCTTTTCAAAATATATTAAGGTAAAAATTGTAATAGTCTCAATTGTTTCATGTACATGAGCTTATACCTAAGGAGAAGCTGTGCCATGGGGCTTTATTTTACTACCACTTAACTTCCAAAAGTCAATCTTTAGAACCAGTACTGACTTACAGGAAATTGTACTCCTTTCCTCTAAACAAGTCCTGTTGCTTTTCTCGTAAGAAATTAAACCTTAACACCATTATTAGCACGCTTTTCACATAACCACCATCTTAAAAATTCAGTTCAGAGACTGTTATCCTTGCCAGAACACAAACAAAAGAAAACCAAAACCAAGGAGGAAGAACTGAACAGTAGATTTCAATTTCCAGAGTTTTTAAGTTACACAGTTCAAAAAAGCTGCAAACACAAAACACTGCATAAAACACAAAGCAATTATATTTTTGTTGGGTTCAACAGCCACAAATAAAAACACAGAACTGCACACTTACCAAATTTTAAAAAAGCATGCGCAGATGAGGTTCTGTCATCATCCAAACTGGCCATTTCAAATTGGTGCAGCTAATCACAAACGTCTCAGGCTAAGCTACAGCAATTTTCAAAACTGTTTAGTAAATGTTAAAGGCAACCAGCATTAAATTAAGTGAAAGCAATGTTAGTGGAGTTATTAAAATGACAGATTGTACAGAGCACAAAGGACAGTACCATTTTGTTATATTTTATGCTTTCCCTCTTCCACTGTACAAATCATTTTTATTTTTCCTTCAATAAAACTTAAATAAGTAAAATGGCACAGGCTACACAAACTCCATCTTTTGGACATTCCACAGAAGGTTTTTTTTCATACAAAAAGTGCTACTAAAATCTATAGATGATGAATAAGATCTATTTTAAATATCTCAGGATTGTATAAAAATGATTAATTAATACACATAAAAGCATAAAGCAAAACTAAGTGCAGAGCTAGAATTCTGCTTATGCATAGCGCTGCCTTTATCTGATACGGAATTTACAGTAGGATGCTCCTTTCAGTCATAAATTGCTTATGGTACTGAACGCCTGTAACCTGAAGCAGAACTGCCAATTGAAAGGTGCAAAAAGAAAACACCAGTTGAAAACAAGATGACAAGTTGTTCCAAATCTTTAAAGCAGCTTATGCTCTTTACGTTAGCTAAAATTTCAGAGGTTGCAGGCTGGACACCTTGCTGAACACCATTATGATCTGCTCCTGTTAATTATCAGTAGCAACAAATGAAACAACACTTCATCACTTCGGGAAGAAAAAAAATCTCAGTAAAGCTTGTTTTTACTGGCCAAAACGTAATTCAGGTTTAACATACATAAGCATTATCTCCTACAGGACTGGGTCTTAAATGATACCTTACTCCCAGTTGTAAAGCGTGAAGCGCTCACGCATTTAACATACATGAGCCTAAACAGATAGGTAGGTTCCATACTTATTTATCTTACTCCAAGCACCACATTAAAAATAGAAGCAGTGCTGTTAGCAAACTGGGACTCAGCATAGATTTCACTCAACTCAGGGCAGGCTGGGGGCACTGCAGCTGCTTCCCATGACAATAACAGCCACAGTCCTTCTGACTGCCAGAAATTAAGCGTGAGAGCTTTTAAGCTACATACATTTCTAAACAGTTATAAAAATGTAGGAGTAAATTTGAGGAACAAGAACATGACATTTTTAGGTTAGAATGTTACCTGAACTAGAACATAGAAAATTTAACTTCAGAACCAACTCATTTATCAGAAAGACGTTTGAACTAAAATCAGGATTATTTCTTCAGTAAATAAATTTATTTAGATTCTAAGTGACAAAACCTCTGAACAGGAAAAGAAGCAACTGAACTCCAATAACAGCCTATCACTACAGCAGAAGAGACTTTAATACGCATATAATAAAAAAGTAGAAGGAAGCAGCAAAGAAAAAGTCAAGCATTTAAAATCAGCCAAATGCCTACAGCTGCAGAGGGACCCCTGGCCAGCACACAGCCCTGCGACTCAGGGTTCACACACTCAAGCACATGGGACCCAGGCTTTATCTTGTGCTCTATGGCTACGTTCATAAATCAGTTCACAGACAGCAGCACTGTATAATCTGTATTGGCTATCACGTGATTCAAACCATGGGCATCCTTTAATAATTGTAGCTTGAAGATCAGTACTATGCATAAGTAGAATTTGCCAAGTCCCATCTATGCCAGCATTCTGCAATTGGTCCCTTTGCTGTGAGCCGTCCAGAAGACCCACCTCTCTCCCCCGCTGTCTGACCCTCATTACTACAACAACACAAACCCAAAAATCGTGTTTGAGCTCTGCAAGAGTGTGTAACAAACAGAGAAGCACCAGGGATCCTTTGGGAAACTGTTTCCAGTACAGCACTGCCAGGTGAAGCCCTGCTAGTCCTGCATTTAGAAACAAAAACTAAACCAAAAACAGCAGGGGTTTAGAATCCAGGTCCCTACAGTGCACCTCATCCAGCCCGTGGGCTGAGGCTGAGCCTGAGCTCCTAGTTCTGCACAGGAAATCCTCACGTTAAAAATCAACAAAGCTTTACCCTAGGGACACCAGGCAAAACTGGGACTTCATTTTCTAAGTCTTCTGCCAAATCTCCGAACAGCACCACACAGCACTGCCCTCAGAAGCGGCTACCCCCAGCGCGGTGCCGTCCAGCACCCGGCACCATCCGGACCTCCGTTCCTTCGAGGGCACGCACGCTCAGGCGGCCGAAATTCGGGGCTCGCGACCCCGTGTGAGGATGGGAGCGGCGCCGCGCCCGGCGAGGGGCGGCTGCAGAGCGGGGCAGCGCGGGCCCGGCCAAGCGGGGCTCCTGAGGCGCGGGGCATGCGCCGGCAACAGGTGCGCGGCGGGATGGAGCGGCTCGGGGCGGCCGGGCCCGCGCTGAGTGACACGCGAAGCTGCAGGAGAGGAACGGCCGCGGGAAGGAGCCGGTAGCAAGGCGAAGGAGAGCGGGCTGCACGAGGGAAAGGAGAGAGCGGGACAAGGGCGGTTAGTGCGGGGGAGAGGCGCCGGCGAGGAGAGGGCGCGGAGCCTTGCCGGGACGGAGCCGGGCGGTCAGACCTGAACGCTTGGTGCGAGCCCGCAGCTCCAGCATCTTCCAGCTGACGTCGGCCATATGGGCCGCCGCCGCCGCGGCCACCGCCGCCATCCCGACGAGCCGCCTCCGCTCCCGCCGCTCCACTCGCACCGGGACGCCACTTCGTCCCCTGGGCGCCGCGGCAGCGATCTCCGCCCAGTTACCACCACCGGCCGTAAGCCCCCGCGCGGGCCGTCGCGGCGCTGTCGCAAAGCCGCCGGGTCAGCGGCGCCGGGCACGCCCCGAATTGCCGTAAAGCGCGGCGGGCGGGGCGGTGGGAGCAGGAGCGGCGCAGCATGGTGGGGTGCCGCCTCGCGCCGGGGCTGGCGCTGCTCGCGCTGCTCGCCCTGGCGGGGCGCGGCGCCGCGTTGCAGAACGTCACGGCGCAGCTGTTCGGTGCCGAGGCCTACGGCACGCCGGCGGCCTTCGGAGACTTCAACTCGGACAAGCAGACGGACCTGTTCGTGCTGCGCGGCGGTGAGCGCGGGGTGGGGCCGGGCCGGAGCGGTGCCGTGTCCGGTGCGGGGCTCCGCGCTCCCGCTGAGGGTCGGGCCGTGTGAGCACCGGGCTGCGCCTGGCAGCTGCTGTCCATGGCCGTCTTGTCACCAGGGTCGCGCTGGAGGGAGAGCGGTGAATAGGGAGTGCTTCTCTAGGGTAACGTCGTTGGTTGTGTTACCTCCGAGGTGCTTCCGGTGTGGTAGATGGTGTTTGCGGTACGGCACGGCTGCGGTTAGGAGAAGTTGGTCTTAAAACTGGGATAAAGCCCTCGTCCTACGGAGGTGATGGCCGCAGTGTGAGATTTGCTCCTACAGGCTGTTTTCTCGTACTGTCGTGGTATTTTGGGATGCGGAGGTACAGAATGCTTCACTCTTGTATAGAGGACGGTTACATGTCAGCCTGCTTCGAGTGCTGTTGTGGTGCTGGGCCGAGTGGAGCCTCACGTAGAAAGAAGACCATCAGCTCCCTCGGGTCCGTGCCCAGCTGAAGGGAGGGCCCAAATCACTGCACACCTGTGGTCACTGCTGCCTGGAAACAGGAAGGTGGGAAGCCCACATCTGTTATTTGTTTAATCCACCTTCCACTTCTGTTTGATGTCTCTACTAATGTAGGGCAATGTAGAGTTGTTCCCTTCGTACATTTCAGTGGAGAGTTTTGGAAACTTCTCTGGTATCCTCGCTCAGATTTTCAGATAGTGGATTTCAGAGCCACTTAATTGTTGTTTTTCCCTTTCCTTTAACCTCTTGCATACACTTTCCCCTTTCTTTTGTATTCTTTGAGGACCAAGAACTGTTGTCAACACCAAGGATGTGCGCACCGCAGGTTGATGTAGAGGTATCACAATTATAGTTGTCCTCTGATAATTCCCAGTAGTCTGTTTGTTTTCACTGCTAATGAACACTGAGCCAAACTTTACATAAATCTGTTCTTAGTGGCTGTAAAATCTCATTTAGCGAAGCATAATTAACTTGGAACCTAATGTGTGTAAAGATGCATCTGCTTCAGTGCTGTTATTTTTACCACCTAGATGATAAAAGTCTATAGTGTGTGTATGGGAACTGTTAAGTCGTGGTCTGAACCAGTGACTGAGCACCTGATGAAGGGGTGTTGCCAGCCCTGGAGTACAGTTGGAAGCAATTCACCTTGCAACTGGAAGGGGTGGACTCGGTCTCCACTCCTCCCTAATCTTGTTTAAGAGCTGGCAGTCACAGAGGAAGCATCTCTACTTAGAGATTATCTGCTTTGGAGTGCACAGTGGTCCCTGACCCTTAGAAAGGTGTGAATGATTTCTTCTTTATTACTGGATTGTGACCTCTGCTTTTCTTGAGTGATCCAAAACTGGTTTAAAGCAGCTGTATCTGCTATTGCCTATTGTAACAGCATGAAATCAATGTTATGAGTTTCAGCAGTTGACCTACATCTTTATTATCAGACGCTCCACTAGCTAGCAGGCTTCTTTCTCTCGTGTGCCAGCCTCATTCATCTGTGAATGTATCATGCAACCCTGGCTGTATTAGCTTGCCAGATGGGACTGCACTGGTTGCCTCTATCTATTTGGAAGGGGTTTGTTTTCATTTACTCATTTGTTGGCATCTTCTCCTTTGCAAACACATTTATGGCAGCTATCTTTTCTTTTCATAACTAGGAAATTTTTATTCTGCCCTTTCACAGCTTTGATCTTTGCTGCTGAATTATGTCCTTGAAATATGCTCTAGTAGTTCCAGTTTAGAGCTATAGGATTATTTTCATGTAGATATCCTAGTTCTTACATGTTGGGATGCTACAGGTGAATTTATTAGAGAATTAAGGAAACAAACATAATAAAAGATGAGTAAGGACATTGTATTTTTTTCCTTTAGTTCTAAGCTGTGATTTTACTTGTAAAAGTATAAGGACTGCTTAGAAAGTAAGGTCTCCAATTTTAATGTGTCAGCCCACAATGTCGAAGGTGGATGTTGTTGGTATGGCAGTAGATGGAATGGGGTATTGGCAGGTTTTGTTGCTGTGTAACAGATGGCAGCAGAGGGGCAATCTAACAGAATGCCATCTGACATGGAAGTGCATTGAAGCAACTGAAAGTCTGTGGCTTGTATTATTGCAAATAAGGAAGTTCTGCTGGGGATCAGGTTACTTCTCTGAGTTTCTTAACTTGCTTTTGTCAGGAGACTTAGCAAAAAAGTATCAGATCCTACTGTGTCAAAGACAATGTTAGAATAATTCATTCAAGTTTTTTTTTTTGCTGTAAATGTTTATACAGAATTGATGCCTAATATTTTTTCCAGGTAGAATTTGCTAATTCAGTATAGGAAGTTTCAAATATGATAACAATAGCAAAAGAGGTTTAATCAGAAGCCCCAAAGAACATTGTTGACATTAGCATACCTCTGATGCTAGTAGATGATGTTAATGATACAATTAAGTTTTTAGTATTATACTGAAGAAGTATTTCTTTTGCTTCCTTTCTAATGAGGAAGAAGTGGTTGTATTTTTGATGCTGTGAGGAATTACCATTTGTAATGTTTTAAAAAAAAAAAACATTGTTTTTTATATAAGCCACTTATGATCCTTATCTGTCAGGTTTATATGTTGCCTGGTTTGCTTTGCAGGAAATGAATTGATTATCTTTTTGGCAGACCAAAAGGAACCTTACTTTAAGCCCCGTGTTAAGTTACCGATGAAGTAAGTGTTGGTATTGAATGGTGAAATAATATAAGTGTTTTGGTTTTGTTTTGGTTTTTTTGGGGGGGTGGGGGGGGTGGGAAGTGTATCTTTACAGTCAGTCAGGACTAGAACACTCTGATGTTATCTGTTTACCTTTGTGGTTCGGCTTGTGCTTAGGTGAGCTCTTTAGCAAGAGGTTTTTTGAGTAATTTCTGGTACTCTTTTGTTTTCCTTTTTTAATTTTGTGGTTCGTGTGGCATAATATCTGGAAACAAGTTTTGTCGTGCACACAATTAAATAGTAGATGTGACTTCCCACCCCCTTCCACAATTTGTGTGCTTTGGTTTTGCTTTGTACTCGTATTTGGTCACACACATTAGTCCTATTATTTGCAGTTGAGGCCTTTTAAAATTTGTTTCTAATTCTAGATCTCTAGGTGTTATCATAACCAGTGTAGTTCCAGGAGACTATGATGGTGACTCACAAATGGATGTCCTCCTGACTACCCGCACCCAAAATCATGGCAAAGATGAACTTTCAGTGTTCATTTTCTGGGGACACAACCAAACATTAGGTGAGTTGCTGAGACTGCTTATTAACAAGATGTTTGGATTTCTTAACAGTTCCAAGTATTTTCAGAAAGTTGTGCCACATTACATTTATGCTTAAACGAATAATTAACAGCTGTGTAGCTTCATATCCATGTAGTATTTTGCTATTAAAAAGTATTTAGTAATTAATGTAAGAAAACAAAACTATTATAAGAAAACAATGCGTTTATATCATGCAACATGTATAACCAAACAATATTACAGATGGATAGTAACTGACTATCTAAAGGGTGACTTGTTGCAGGTTCCCCATTACATGTCAGCTTCACAAGGATTATCCCAAAAGACTACAATATTTGATTATAGAATGTGCTAAGAACTTAGTGTACACTTGAGAGCTTAAATTTTCAAAATGTCACACCTAAACTGACCCACATTAACGTAACTCTCATATTGCTGTTAAAACCAAATTCTTTAAAGACAAACTCACTCTGAAATAGGTTTTGGGGAAGAAGTTGTAAAGTCTCTGTCACTGGAAGTTTTCAAGAACCTTAGGCAATCATCTTTCAGCTGTGTTCTAGGTATCTAGTAGTGTTCTGATTGTATCTTAGAGTCATAGACTATGTGACCACTTGAAGTCTGTTTATTTTCTGTTGAGTAACTTGGAAGAAGGACTGAAAAGCCACAGAAGATCATCTTAAGTATACACAACATATTGAAAAATAATATTATGAACAACTATATTATAAAATAGTTATAGATAAGGCAAATGTTGGGTGGCGTTAGAGGCTGTTGGTTCTGGCTTTATCCAGAGAAGAATTGAGCAGCACAGGAAACTGCGCTGGATCGAGTGTTGAGAGAAGAATGTAGTTGTAGTGTTAGGAAGAATGTGAAGGATTTAGGTGAACTTATGCTGTCTTGTGAATAAACAAACTTTAGAAGAGACACAAGTGGAGCTTAGAAAGGAGTCAGAGGTTTTTGGTATGCAGTGAGGCTACTGGAAAGGTGTGTGGTGCTTACCTGGTTAGTGGAAGTGTGACAAATCAAGAGCAGGATAATGTAGAGACTGGAGTTAAGACAAAAAGTACAGGGAGGCAGGGGAACTGGAATGATGTGGCCAAGAGCTGGGATTAGAAGTGAAAGTCAAGTCTTAGAGGTGATTAAGACTTAAAATCCTAATTTCCCATTTAAACAGCCTAGCTCTAATCTTAATTTCAAATGTGCAGTGGATCTTGTTAGCAGTGTATTTTATAGTGACAAAATGTTAAGCAGAAGTCCTGTGTGCAGTGATAAATTTGGAGTATCTTCATGCTAGCTAGTTCAGATTTCATATGAGTATGGGTTTTCATGAAATAAATTTCACTAAGATCTGTTTGTTTATTGAAAGTTTCAGTGTAGAAAGAAGCAGCTTCAGCAATTGAGCTAGTACTTTCCTGTCCAAAATTAAAAGTTTAATTTAATCTTTTATCTCCAGGAGCATTTTGTTTTGTATCTTAATTTTTTTTTCTTATCAAAAAGTTAATAACTCTAAACTAATAGAAAAAGGATTATATTTGCTAAATGTTACTGTCATAACATATCTGTAATTTAATAGAATGAATATTTTCTGCTTTCAGATCTTAACCATAAAACTATGATAAATAAGACTTTTCATGATGAGCCTCTAGTAATGGAGTAAGTATAACCTACATTTTTAATTAAAATGTTTTGTAATAACGACTAATAGCAACTTGATAAGTATGTTTTAACACTAAAATTTAAAACATGCTCTTCTCAAGAAGAGGATGGCTTGTGGTTTGTCAAGTGACCTAATAAAAGATGACAAAACAGATATGTAAAAATGGTTTATATATTATATAATTATATATTATATATTATATATATAATTATTATATATATATCAGCCTGGCCAAAGCAATTAAATTAAACTTGGTATTTCTTAATTTTAGTGCTCAATGTTTTATTTAAAAAAAAAAAAAAAAAAAAAAAGAAAAAGAAAAAAATTTGTAGTGAATTTCAAAGGAAAAAAAAACCACAACCACCTTACTGGCTTATCCCAGTGAAAGTATTTGTTCCTCAGCTTGAATGAAAAATATGTGGAAAATCTAGCAGGAGGTCAGGCAGCAGGTACTTGTTGGGGAGAAGCAAGTTTCTGCTCTTTCTGTACTACTACTTCTTGTAAGCAATATATGTTTGTATATTGTATTTTCAGTTTATATTTATGCCTTATTTACAATGTCAAGTAAGATGCATTTAGTTGGTTATGCTGGTGAGACCTCATCGTCTTCCAGAGGCAATGAAATTCAAACCTTGTTCACGAAACTCCTGTTCATGTAAGTGTATAGTTATACAAGAATTATTTGTGTATCTGGAAATTGGAGAATCCTTGCTTTGAGAAGAGTGGAACGGGTAAGAGACTTGAATGAGAAGTTTTTGATCAGTTCTGCCTTCTTAAATTTGAAGAAATATTTAAGGAAAATAACTAGAAATATTTTTTTCTTGTTAAGTAACATGAAGTGACTTATACAACTAGGAAGTCAAATGCATGGCATAGTTTATAAAATACTTAGTGGGCTTTGCATTACTGCTAGCAGCTCAGAGAAGAGCCTGCACAGCTGAAAATTATTAGCTGCCTGTGGGAAAATGCTAACTAAGTACATGATAGTAAAGGATGGTCAATTTTGACTCCTGGAATGAGTTAAAGTAATACTGAAACTGTTTTTCACTTTCAGCTTTAATGGTGATTTGATTCCTGATGTCTTTGGTGTCACAGGTGATTCAGATAAGCCACAGATACTGATAGGCGGGTAAGCGAAGTGTTTATTAGCATGAATTTCAGTAACTTGTTCGTCCTCTTCTATTTAGAGACACAAGACTGGAGCTGTGTGCACTCAAGTCTTCTTTCCACATGTGTATAGAAACATTTTATTACAGCACCTAATTGTGTTAGGCTATTTATTAAAAAAAAAAAAAAGAAACACATTTGGTATGCTTCATGGGTTTCTTAAAAAGATTTTTGCAAAAGGCAGTAACAGTATAAGACTGTGTGCCAGTGATGTTCTGTATTGCATTTTCTGCTTTAAGGAGTAGTTAAGGCCATTTTGCAGCACTTAAGAGTTGTCAGGAGTTTTGTGTGATGGAATTGCAGTGAAGGAAACTAAGTTTATGATTCAAGTTTCTGCTAGCCCTGGGATTTCTAGTATGGGACTAGCTAGCAGCTGCTTGGATAAAAAAAAAAGTTTAATGGGGAATCTCAGTGACTGGTAAGGAATATGAAAAAGAGTATTTTTAACTCTTAAGAATGCTCTAAGATTTAACAATTTTACTGTTAATCTCTAAAATTGAACAATAACATTTGACAATGAATTACTAGGGGGAAAAAATCCAGGACTATGCTTGTTTATTCTTACAGGGTTGGGCCTTCAAAGATTTAATTCTAGCTTGATATTTTGCAGCTTTTAAGTGGAACTGGATAACATGGTCTTGAATGCTGTTTAGTAATGCTAACATAGAAACTTGCAGCACCCTATGCTGCATAAGAAATGCAGGTGTTGATGTAGCCACTGATTTAGGTTCCTGTGCAATCAGTATTACTTTGTTCTAAAAGAAAGTGTATGTTAGGAATTCTTTGTATTCCCATGTGGTTTTCTTGAGCAATTGTTTTAAGAGGTCTGTTAACACAGGAGAAAGCAATCAGATGATTGCTCTGTCTCTATGGCAACTATACATCGGCTTCTATTGTGCAGTGCTATGGCCCTTAAGAAATGTTTGTCTGTTTCTGGTTTATTTTCCCCCATCATTAAGTATTAACTTGACAAGTGTATTTAACAAGTTTATACCTGTTGCTGATTACTGGTTATTTTCATTTCCTCAGAGGTGATTTGGAAGTAACATAGGGCAAGTAACATTTAAATTGTAGTTGAAAACTCTATACCCTTCTTGGCAATATGTTTTTTGTTCATTAATCCGTAGTTGAATTTCATTGCATTTTTTTGAGTAGGTGGCTCATGGAACAGAACTTTCACTTTTATGACACTTTCCAAAAATAACAGTAGATATTGAAAAATTTGAGCTTTGGAAGAAAGGAAAATAGGGGTCAGGTGTTTTATTTTTTCTTGAAATCTTTTTACTAGTAAGTTGATACAAGTAAGCTGATTGAGGTTAAAATAACAGTGTCTTACATGGGGAAAAAAGCTTTATTTCATCTGCTCAGAAAAACATTTTTCTACTTCAAATTTAAAAACATTTTAAATTATAGTAGAGCTGCATAACTTTCTTGGCTTAGAATAAAAAATAAACAAGAAAGATAACAAAGGAAAGCACAAACTAAAACCACCTCCAAACTAGAAAATATTTTCTAGTTTACTTCATTATTTCTGTAAGGGGGCAGATGGTTTTAGTTTGACTGTGCTTTCCTTTGTTACTTTTCTTGTTTATTTTTCATTCTAAACTTTCAGGAAAAGATAAGAAATTGTATCACCTCCTGGGGAAATGAGTTCATTAGCATATGGTTTATCCTGTGTAGCAGGCATGAGCTATTTCAACAGCATGTGATTGTGTCCTTTTTTTTTCATCTGTTGGTCCAAAGAAGATTTCGTAAGTACTGATAGTAAAACTGCTGGAGGGAAAGGGGAGGGCAGGGAAGTTTTTCAGGATTTATAGTTTTGGAATCCAGGCTGTACGTTTCACTTTCTGCATAATGATGCTTTTCTGTACAAATAATTATTTTAGGAAGTTAATATAATCTAACTGAAGCCCTTCCTCTATGAATCATCTTTTACAAAACATTTCAAGCAGTTACTTACTACTCATTTAGAATATTGTAAGCTACGTTGTAATGTTCATTTAATGGTAAAAGAGTGCAACTTATGTTCAGTTTTGTTGTTTTTTTTTTTAAAGGTATATTTATCATGGTTAAGTCTGTTAGCACTGATGAAATGTACTGCTTTTTCTTCTTGCCTTGTAGGAACTTATCACGGCATGCTGCACTGGACACCCGGAGTAGGATGTATATACCACACTCTCATGCATTTATAGACTTAAATAATGACTTCACAGCTGGTAAGTCATAAAAGTGCTAAAAACTTTCCTAAGATTATTTATCACTTCAATTTGTTAAATTATTGAATTATTAATATACAGATTAAATATTAATTTATAAATAACTTATCACGATATTATATATTGTATATATCTTTCTAAAATTTGGGGCATTTTCATTGACAGTTGTTCTAGAATACTCTGTTCAGTAATTTGACCTTGCTACTTGGGATTTTCAATCATTACCTACGCTTCAAATAATGTTTAATGTTGTGTTTTTTTTTTTTAAATAAAAAATACCAGAATTAATAATAAAATTTTCTGATTTATAATTTAATGAATAATAATGCTTGCTCTGAATAATTGTTTGCCATCAGAACATCTTCCTCTTAGAGATGTTTCTCTACTATTCAGAGTTTGTGACTCTGTCATTGCTTGCTGAGTTTCCTTCTTTTTCATTTTGAAAGTAGTTCATTCAGAGATGTTTCCAACACTGGATTTAAGTCATAATTTGTTTCTTAAAGATGTCAATGTGATTTCATTCTGTTTTGCTATTGCTGTTTGCTATTGCTAGTTTATTCTAGCACTGAGAAAACAGCATGTGAGGCTTGTTATTCTATTACAATATGAACATTCCTATAAGCTTTTTATAATTCAGTATTCAGAAAAAATACTGAAGACAGTTTTTGTTGTGGTCGATAAAAACTGTATTCTTGTTGTTGATGGTGATTTTGTTTTGTTTAATGTTTGTTTAGGTCAAATATGTAATGCATCTTAGCTTTCAATTAATAGAGGTCTGTTTATCACTTCTGTGGTTCATATCTCAAAGCATATTTAAACATCTTGCTAAACTTCATTTACTTTCTTAAAAGACTAAATGGATTTTGAAATGCTTTCTCGTTTGCTAGTTGTGTTTTATACATCAATTCATGTATGGTAGTTTGGGTAGGAGAGATTATTTTTTTCCCCTTTTTAGTATTATGGGAATGAGAGAGGAAAGAATCCATAAACCTAATTAATATGCTTTTCATTTTCAGGGATTAAGTTAATTACTTCAGTGCTTAGTCAAACTGTAATACTCATTTCTGGCACACAGCTGCATGAAGCTGTCAAGTGGAAATTCCAACTGGAAAATTAAGTATATGGTTGCTTATTATAATCAGAGTCATGTCAATAACCAGCGCTAAGGCACTTAGCTATATACACCCTTTGGAATTTGTCTGGGCAAAGAAGAGATCTGTTCCAGGTAATTTTTTAAAGATGAACATGTGGACATAAAAGTTCACAGGTACGTAAAGGTAGGAACTCCTAAGTTATTCCTGTGGATCAGTCACAGTTAGAAGAGTTTTGGCAAGTGTACTCAGAGGTATCTACGACAGCCAAGTTAGCCTACAAAATGTCCAGAAAGTTCCAGTTGGTACTGATGATACATGGAAAATTTATCCATTCAATACAAATAGATGGCAGTATCAGTGTGGGGAGTACTGGGAGCTTTTATTTTCATATCTGGAGATGTGAATAGAAGCTTCTGGGAAACCTCCCCACTCAAAGACACAGATTTTTCTTGCAGCACAGATACAAATCCTCAGGCTGGAATCTGTGGGTCAAAACAGCCTGTAAACTGTTGACAGTTATGTTACAGCAATCTAAGGAAAAATTTAAGAAAAATAATTCATTCTGAGAAGAAAAATGGAAAAAATATTTTCTTTGAAGTAACTATTAGTAACATGGGAAGCTGCTTTTGCTAGCCCTATGAAAACTAGCTCAGCAGTCAGCAAAGCATACGTTGCAGAAAAATAATACTTTATCAGTGATATTTGATATTTCTTGACTGACACGTTATTGCAGGAATGCCTGCTGCCAAAACAAAAAGCCACCTGGCCCTGACTGTACATTTATGGCAGTTTGCTCTCATCTGCTCTAGTGACTGTATGAGGGAGAGGGCGTGGAACATGATTCATTTTCACTTGAGTTATTAAGCTGATGCAAGTTATCACGGAGCTTCAGGGTTGCCAGAGTTAGTGTAAGCACGGAGAGAAGATAGGCTACTCTTTTTAGTAGCAGCACATGTTTGTAGTTTGTCTGTAGTCAAGCATGAAATTGCACCTTGAGAGTCATTGTGCCTCTTTAAAAAAAATATATATATGTACTTATTTAGTGTCCTCACAGTGTCGTCTTTAATTTGTGCTAGGCTGTACGGAGTTTGGCAAATGACTCATGGAAATAATGATAAAAGTAATCAGCTGTGGTGTGGTTTTGTTTTGTGTTTAGTTAAAAACAAACAAACACCATATGTAACTGTGTACCTGGTACTGGCAATACTGGGATTCTATATGCCCTCTGCCCAAACAGTGCCAAAATAATGTGCTGATACTGCTGAAGTGTGCACACAACCATCCTGTCTGTGTCCCTGCACAGTGTGGGTTGACTTCACAGGACGGTTCTATGTTGCTCCTATTTGTTTAGCTCTGTCAGTGTAGCTGGGGCAGCGCAGCCTTCCAACACCGAACAACACTATTGCAATGTTATTTCTCAGTGTAATCTGTTATTAGTTGGTTGATCAAGGTAGAGCTAGTGAAAATGAGAGAATTCTTGTGCTAATCTTAACATGCACTGCCATTCTTGATTAGGAATAATATTTGTTAAGGATAGGTTTTGGTCCATATTAAAATCCTATTAATTACAAGGGAGGAATTGACAAGGATGCAGAAGTGTAGTCTGCGTGCTCAAGTCCAAAAGACTTAATGCTATTACAGCATTCAGTACTGCTAATACTGCTATGGTACTTTTTAACTGAAAAAATCAAGTCTTTACTTGTGACAGTGCCACTGTTTATAATTATGAAGATAAAAAGCCCTTCAGAATGCTCAGTGTTCACTTTTTTTTTAAGACGTTTTTCTAATGTTCTGAAATGTTTTGGGGGGCTCTTTGTATTGTACAACAGATGCAGCCAATTCAGTGGTTTTTATGCTAGGCTATTTTTGGTAACTCCATTATTATAAAAAGCTTAGGAGATTTAAAGTATGCTTGATGTTTAAAATAATAATAATAATAATAAAATCAAAAATCCTCTCTGAGCTGAGAAACTTTTCTGCTTTTATTGTCTAATCCATTTTCAACCTGCCAAGATATAAACACTCAAAACAGATTTTAATTGGCACGTTTCTCCTGCTCTGGGTGAAATGAAGTCAAATTGTTCTGATTTCATTATATGAGAATATGTTCATAAAAATGTCTTTAATCCCTAACAATGCTTCATGAAAGGCTAACTGTGTAAGGATTTTACAAATCCAAAAATCCACTAACCAGAACAAAGATAATACTAATCTTTCTTAGTGAGATTTAAACTATGTTGTTTCAGATAGTAATGCTGCTGCTGTTTTTCAATTAAACCATCATCCTTCTATTTTTATAATTTTTAATTCAGTAAGTAAATTTAACTTAGGCTAGGAATATTATCTAATCCATATAGAAATATGCAATATAATTTTTTCCCGAGGGTCTATTTGTGCTTTGTGGATAAGGATAAAAACAAAAACACAAAATTTTTAAGCATCCTCTTCATGCGTACTAAGTGTGTGCTTCTCCAGGGAAGAGTATCTAGTTCACAGAGTGGCTGCATTTGGACAGGTGTCTGAATCACACAGAATCACAGAAACACCAAGGTTGGAAAAGACCTACAAAATCATCCAGTCCAACCATCTACCTATCACCAGTAGTTCTCAATAGAAAATCTGGAAATTGTCTAGTTCAACCTGCCCAAAGCAGGATTAGAGCAGGTTGTTTGGGGTTATGTCCAGTTGTCTTCTGATTGTCTCCAAGGAAGAAGCTCTGCAACCTCCCTGGGCAATGTTTTCCAGCACTTAAATGTAACTCTTCTTCTGCTGTTAGAGTAGTTAAGTGCAATTTCTTGTATTCAATATGTACCTATTGTCTTTCATTCTGTTACTGGGTGCCAACCAGAGAAGAATCTGCCTTTGCCAAGCCTTGTCTCTACATATGCACATACGTTATCAAAAAGCAATTGAATTTTAAATATTGCATCTTAATGTTTTTAAAACAGTACAAGAAGTTGTATAGTATATAGTGTAGTGCTCATTTTTAACTCATAGTTACACTTCATAATACCTCAACCTTAACGAAGTCACACGCTTCACTAGTGCAGTGTGCCTTACTGAAGTGATGCAAAAGAAATATATGGCCTTTGAGAAATGTTCTACTTGTTTAAAAACAGCAATGAAATTAACGTTGAACTTGAGGTAAGAATAGTGAAAATTTCTGCAGTTTGCTAGGTTTATCAGTATATGCATTTCAGTGATATAGCTGAAACTTTATTCAGTAGTTCATTATAATTTAGTGAAAAAATAAAATATAACTGGGTAGAAAACACTAATTTAACTGTGCATCTACATACGAAGATTGATCACTTCTCAACAATAAAAGTGTATTTTTAAGTAAGATGGTGGTGTTTTTCATCTTGGAATTTAAATTTCAAGGTCTTAATGACTTCAGTGTGGAGCAAATAGTAAGTACATGTAATTGCAGGGTTTTATAGTTCTAGACATATGAGACACTGGCTATATTTTAAAATGTTGTATTCATTTGCTTTTTTCCAGCTTTATTCCAGAACCCATTTTTTATTTGCAAAGGATCTGAACTTTCTGCCCAGACATTTGAGGTCAAATTGCATCGTACATCTATGTCATATTTTCCACATGCCCTGAAATAGACTGAAAGATAAGAAAAATGTGGTGACCTTTGTTAGAATGGGGTCACTGAGTGTCTAGGAGTACATAATCACAGTTATTAGCTAGTTTAAGAACATAATCTTGAAGTTAATAACAATAGGCTTGTCTGGACAGATTAAGGTGTGTTTTTATAGGGCAAGACTGTGTAAATGAGCATTTGCAGAGGATACTCCATGAGTAAGAGACCTGTCTTAAAAATGTCATGGAAGGTATACATGACATAATGTAAGTATTTGAACAGGATTTAACTCTTACAGCTTCCTGTAAGATAAAAAGTAACTTCCTTTTGTATTAATTCACTCAGTTCAAAGTCGATAGGAACTCAATATTTCTCAGAAATGTGAATCAGACGTGTTAGTCAAGAGATGGAGATAGTACTGTTTCATTGAGTAAACAGTGTTCCCAAAATGGTCATCATACTGAAAACTTCACAGTTGAAATATGTTAAATCAGAGATAGAAGCATTGCAGCTGGGAGCTGAGGCCAAGATAAGTAAAAAGCACTTGATAAAGGCTACCCAGAACTGCTGTATAGCTGAGTACTGATTACAAATCATCTATTTCAAAGTAGATAACAGAAAGATATTTTGGTTTTGCCATTGTTGTTTTGTATCAGTCAGCAATTTCAGATAAATAACTTGCACCAAGCAAAGGCTTAAATTAAGCATAGATGCTAGATAAATACTGATTAAACTGTCTTAATGTATGCTCTCACAGGTACAGTCAGTGCTTTCTCTGAAGATAAAATTTTTAGGATAGTGATTATTTAGCTTTGTGTGTTTTTTCTTTTTTTTTTTTTTTAACTTGATGGTTGCTAATTAAAACTTACTATAACATTAGATGTTCAGTTAAGGCTATTGATGTCTTTCTAAGTATTTAACTACTGTTACAAAAGTATTTCTGATGAACCTGTATTTACAATAACTGTCAAGTTTACAAGTCTTCTATTAAGAAACAGGCTATATCTCTGCAAATATTAAAAAAAAAAAAGTACAAAAGTTCAGATCTGTGAGGAAAAACTACCTTGGACTCTTAATCATGCTGCAACTTCTATCATGGTGACAGATGTATCATTGACTGCTATGAAAGATATCTAATGTACTAAATATTTTGTGCCTTATTTGGTTCTGTGATTCAAAAGTTTGGAAATAGTGCTTTTGCAGCCTGTCTTGTGTTGAACACCAGCACATGGTGTGTATAATTGCAGACATTTCTGGAACTGTTTTGAGATAGTGAAGGAAAAATCATAAATTTGATTTTGAGAAGAGTAAAGTGGGAACAGTCATTAGTCAGAAACAGCTTGCTATAAGCTAATTGCCAGTCTCTTTACTGGTTTCTGAAGGTTAATTTTCTTATGTTATTTTGCTTTAGGAATCTAGAAACCTCATGTCCCAGAACATTTACAATGTGTTTTCACTTTGATTCCTATTTATTTTAAACACATACATGTAGACAGCTTTCTTCTTGAAAACCATTCATTCAATTCTTAAGTCATTTTTCTGTTGTAATCAGTTAAGCCTTGATTCTGAAGACACTATAAACCTTGATGTCACATTCAGTTAGTTTTTATTTGGTGAGTTGCATCTTGATAGAAGGTAGTAACCCCTCTGCATATAATTTAGCATTAAAGATTATTTTATGCAGTAGATCTGTGTTTATTCTCTATCAAAACAACCAGGCTCATTATGTTTGTAAACAAATTATCTAGCCTTTTAAAGCTTAGCTCAAGTGACATTTTAAAAATGTGCAGTGTGTATATTGATGTTTATATACACGAATGTGTGTACGCTGTCTTTGTTTGAAGTCTTTTCAACAGATGTTCTATAGAAGTTTTGTGGGTTTTAGGTTTATTTTCAAAAATATTTTCATTATTTAAAATTTAGTTCTCTTTGAATTTCCTGTGTGATGTGACCTTCTGATACCTCTATTATTTCTCTTGGTATTGAGCACTGGGCAGGAATATGGACAGTTCCTGCTGCCTTTTAAAAGACAAAACCAGAGTTGGTTAAATTACTAGCTACATATTCTTTTTATACTGCTGGAATTGGTCTGTCTTTGCCATTACTACTTTAATTATATTGATGAGGTAAGCTATAAATAATAAAAGAGTAAGTAAGGATTTCTATAGAAAGGAGGCAGCTATTTTATCTTGTTTTGCCTGATCTTTCTAAAGGATTCCCACCACCTTTGCTATCTGTTTAGTAGTTATAATACTAAAATTACCATAATGAATTATCTTTTTCAAATTTTTAATTATATACTGGTGTACTGATACATTAATATGGTTTTTTTTTTTTTATGGGAATCAATAACTTCATATAGGTGAGAAGTAAACTGGTTCTGCCCAATCAGCATTTAGTTGATGAAGCATTGAACACGAAAACAGATTCGGAAAATACTCTTAGCACTGAAAGTGGTTATCCTATATTTCTTGAAACAATATTGTTGGCTTCATAATGAAACACAGTTTTCTGTCTGAGAACTTGAATTTGAAGTACTAAAACCCATAGGAATAGTGCATATTCAAATACATATTTGTTCAGCATACAATTACTTTAAGACTTTTCCATTTCAATGATGCTTTTGAATTAATGCATGTAGTTGTGGATTTATAATATTAAAAATGTAGTCATTTTTAATATTGAAATGGGATTTTAATGCTTAATCTTTTTGTTTATAATTATTATCTGTTTTACTAAAGAGTTCTGGGAAATGTGAAATGTAAAACAAAAAAATTAAAGAGCAGAAACAATCCAGAATCTCTTTATCTCCTTATTATAACTACATTTCTTAAGATGTACAAACAGAAATTAGCTTGTTTGGAACCTAGGAAGTGCTTTCGCTTAGATTTTTCAGAGGATGAAGTGAGTGAGAAGAGTGGTCTCCGTAATTACTATTTCATGTGATTAACATCAAAAATCAATGGCAAGTAAATTGGAGATTGATTAGCATTGGTACTTGCATTGGTATCTGTATTGTAAAAGCTAAATTAGTACAACTAGGAAGTAGGTGTAGTCAGTGAATGATACTAATGCCAACGTGACCAAACAAATCTGAGAACCAAACTAGAGAGTTGCTCTACTTTCATGAAAACTTACGAACTTAGGCACAAAATTGATCAGGTACTAAGTTTTGGTTTGCGATTTCCTTGTAATAAAGAAATAAGACTACGTGAAGTCTTTGTATAAAATTGTTTGTGCATATGGAAAGTATCTATAGGTACTGAAATAAGTTGTAAATGTATTTTCTTTGTTTATATATGCTTTTCATTTTTTTCCCATATAGTTGGGTTGATGTTTAGTGAAAACAGGGGATAGCTGTATTTTGTTTAGACCTTAGACTTTGGGGGCATTTAATGATTTTTAATACAGTTGTCACTTCAACCATCCTGTCAGTGCTTGAATTTGAAGCATAGAATTTTAGTTCAGCACATTGTTTATATTGATCAATATGCACAACCAGACATACCCACAAGCAACTTCCAGTTTAATGTTGTGCATGTTAGAAATGTGCACAGACAACCATGTTCTTCAACATAAATCTTTTGAGACACATTTGGTGTGTACACATTTTTTTTCTAACTGGTTGATATCTTATTTTGTAAGGACTTAATGCATTTTGATAGTGTTTAAAAAATATGAGCTTTTCCTCGTTATTAACCTGAGTTCTGAAGCAAACGTGAAGTGAAACTGTAACTTAAGAATATTGCTTATGCCCTGGCGGTTTCTGAAGATAACTTTAGTTGCTGAAGGTTTTAATTTTGAAATAAAGCCCTCTGACATTAAACAGAAAGGTCAAATCAGTTATTAGTGAAATGAACACTCTATCTATAAATAGTATTGTTTTTTATAACTCCTAGAAGTGAACAAAAATAACAAGGTTAATTAAAAGTGAACTTGAAGCAGATTCTGTGTAGTCTGCCTTTGTTGCAATTTCTTAGTAGTGCTAATAAGTAAAAGTAGTATTTGGAAGTAGGCTTTGTAATACTATCTGCTTCAGTAAGATTATCTGAATTATTCCAGTTGGGCTGAAGTCTTCTAAGCTGTCTGTCTCTCTCTGTGCTGAACTTGTTCTAACCTTCATTTATGCTTGCTTGGCCTCTTTTACAAACTGAAACTGGTTTAGTATTTGGTAAATTAAAGCAAAGTTTCCCAGAATGACTTAGTACTTGTCTTAAAACATCCTTCCTGAGAGACAGTGTGGTCATCTTGCTTTCGTTGTTTTAATTAAAAACCTACATAAAATTTAGCCAGCTTGAAATGTATTTTGGAAATATCAGCTGCTTTTTTTTATTTTGTCTTCCCCCTCCTAACCTGCTATTACTGAGATCTAAAGCATCCATATGTAGTGAAAATTGTCAAGGATTAATGAAGCATTTCCTTCCATACATTTTGCAGTCAAAATTCTGAGTAATAAAGTGCATTTAAAAAAAAAAAAAATAGACATTGTAGGAAGAGTAGAAATGCTTTCATGTTCAAGGAGTTTAAATCCTGTTCTGCATTTTTAATGTATCTTTTGTGTGGAATTCCATGTTGTGCCAGATATAACATGCTATAATTGAGTGCTGGATGCTCAGCATGTGATTTCTAATGGGCGTCCTTATTTTAAGTCATCTGAAACCCTGTAGCAAGAATGCTGTACTTCTGGTGCCCCAAACATGTTAGTGATCAAACATGTTAGTAGTTACATGATGTCTTATGATATGTACTACACGAAAAAATTGTCAACTGTGGTTCTAACTCGAATTATGTGTACTTGATGTTGAAATTATTTCACAATACACAGACGTATGTGTTGTGGCCTTGGCATCAATACAAAGTAGATCTGAAATAACTAAAGCTGATGCTGTCTAGTTGTATAAGTTTTAATTATCTTCCTTGGGAGGTTTTTGATTCATAACTGGGCTGTATTTTGATAGAACGCGAAAACTAGCTGATACCATCAAATAAAGGTGGGTTATTATTATGTAATGCACTTGTAGTTTATTGATGCTCATTAAATCGAAGTATTACTGATTTTTTTTCTCACCAAATCACTGTTAGGTAAAGTGAGGCTGTGAATAGAATGCTAATGATTGTGTGTCACAGCCTGTGACAGATGCCTTCTGTATTATATGTTTGCTTACATTGGTTTTCAGTCTCATGGATTTAAAATGACAGGTAGCCTCCTCGATTCTTTAACTTATTGGTAGATTGTTAACTTCCGTTTATGAATTTTCCTCTTACTTACTTACTTTTTGTTAACAACTCCCTGCTAAATCAAAAGTAAGAAAACATACTTAATGCAAACACACTTGCATTACAAAACACTTTGCATGTGTTTAAGAGAAACACTTCCTCTCTGATGATAATGCTTTTCTTACTTCTAGCCATTCAGTTACACTGTAAGCGTTAAATTTTGGGAGACCTCCTTGAATCTAATGTCAGTGTCTCCCACCATCCCAGTGACCAAGGACTTGACTTATCTCTCTTATGTCATGAAATAAGAACAGCAAAACTCTTCCTGCAGACCTAATGCAATGGTCCATCCTTGTGTTCTTTCTCTGGCAGTAGGAGTGGCCAGACTGACTTTTATTTTTTTTATTCTGTGGTCCATTTTCATTGTATATGTCCAGAATCTACAACTGTCATAGTGTTGTCAAAGATAAATCCATATCTATTGTGTTTAGTATCCATTTATGTACCTATGATCTAATCAAAGTATCCAGACTAACATTTTTGTTTTCTGCAAATAATACAGTAAATAATGACCTCAAGTTTATTTCAGTTTATAACCTTGGGTTGTGAATATCTGATATTGCACCACTGTTGGGTTTGTTAGCAGTTGAACAGAGCGGTCCAGCACACCATACTTTATCTCTCTTTTTTCAGTTTATAGATATGTGTGCAAATAGTTTTGTTTTCTTCAGCTGAAGTAGCTACCACAGCTGCCTCCCAAAGGCTATGTGGCAGCATGTCTTTAAACAAGTGACATTTCCCTAGCGTTTGTAATATGATACATGTTCCTTGTAGGAAGGAGGTGTTCAATTTTCTTGACTTTGCCAGAAGCAGAACAGAACTGTAGCGGTTTTCAAGATGATTAGTGTATTAAAATACAAAAATTATAGAAATGAACTGTGTATGCTGTCATGCCATTCAAGTACTAAACATACATATCCTATCACATTTGTTTGTTCCATGTTTTCTCCTGCAGCCCTCATATAGTAAAGAAGGTAATAATGATAGACCAAGGAAAGCAATAGCAACAGTTGTAAGATACACCTACTATGGACACTCCTCCTTTAGGAAGGAGGTGTTTGCAGACTGCTTGCTATGGTTATATGGGAAAAGATACTTATAAATATTACACTTATTAAAGATGGAACCATTAAGAATTAGTTCTTGTTCCTAAGCACCAAAAATATACGTGATAAAGTCAGAATCTTAGAATAGGTTAGATCTGAAGTAACTTTTGGAAATTGTGTGGTATAAGAGACTGCACCAGGAAGAGTTTGTGTTTTCTAAGGCTTGGTTCTTATAGACACTTGCAATTCCTAATTATTCAAGTTGTATCTTGCTATTTGGGGTGTCTCAATTGCATTGTTTGAAGTATTTTTACACTGCCATTGCAGCAAATGCTTTTATGCTTGCTTTGGAATCTGATTTTCTTGTTCTGAATGGAATACTTCTTTCAGATATTTAAGCCCTAATTTCCTTTGGTGCCCAAGAATTTATTCCCAAAAATAGGCGTGAGAATTTGAGATACGTAGTTTCTAAGCAGGCTTAAAGACGAAAAGGACAATTTGTATTAATATAGCAAGTGAGTTGGTTCAGCTGGTTCTAGAACTACAGGTGATGTTGCTGTAGTGATGTTAGTTTGCCTTATGGGAAGTCTCAGCTTGTTTCTTTAACTTTGAAGCAGTGTGACACTAGCTCATCTGCTATTTATGGAAGATGATCTGCAATCCTTGTCTGCCTTCATGGTTTACCAGCACAGTGTAATATGGCAGTAAGCTTGAAGCTGCTTTGGTGCCTTGATTCCACTAGCTGTATATAGCATTACAAGTCTCAGGTTAGCGAAAAGGAGGGACAGAGGAGTATATCAAAGAGGAAAAAAAGACAAAAGTAATTTAGTTGTTTTCAAGAGAACCTGTTCTCGAGGCTTTCTCTAGAGGGAGGAAAGTTCGGTGTGAAATGGACATGTTGCTGAATTTAATCATCATAATGCTACTGTAGCAGGTGATATTCAGTACCTGGTTTGTACTGTGGCTGAAAGCTTTAAATCTGTGAACACCTCTATTTTCTTTGCCTAGTAAACATTTTAGACATCTTGAATTACTGCCTTTGTACTAGCTCTTTGTAGTTTGACTTAGATTTAGTGTCGTGATTTATTCCTCCTACGCTGCAGATAGCTAAATGCATTCCTTGTATTACAGCATGAGACCAGCCACTGTGGCGTTCTGTCCCATTCCCGCCACCTTGTTGTTTATCTGAAAGCAACTTTTGAGTCTGATCCTCACATCTAAGATTTTACATACCTATTCTTCCTTGTCTTTCTATATTGTTTCCATTCCCCGTGCGTTACGTTTCTGAGTATTTCTATATACTTACTATGAAATCAGAATAAGGAGAGGGAAGGGCAGCAGGGAGACAAATGTAATCTGCTTCTGACTGAGAACTGAAGGAAAAAATTGGTTCTTTTAATGCATAAGGGAAATCTATCTCAAATTACTTTTTTTTTTTTTTTGCATATCTTTACAAAGTAGATGCATATGTGTATTAGAGTATGCACAGGTACTCTATATTACAAGTAATTCACTAATATTTGATTGAGTGGCTGTTGCTGCAGATCAGGATGAGTGTGCAGCTTACTTGGCTGTCCTTTTTGTCCAGTCTAAGCACTGTTGAGTACTTAACTTTGTCACCTATTTTAGATCTGTCTGGGCTAAACAATATGGAATGTCATGTCAAACATAGCCATTATGCTCTCTGAGGAGCAGTAACTGATGCGTTTATTCTGTGAAGCTCAAATGAAAATGAGATTTATTTCTACTTATGAGTAATTTAATTCATACTAATGTTTATGTAACTTCCCATTAATATGTTAAGAACATTCATTTCTCTTTATATATTCTTCTATTTTAAGGATATTGCAGGTGCTACAATATTTACCCATTGAAGGAAATATTATTTTTTTGACTGGGAAATTGACATAGCATGCTGCTCTGCTTTTACGTTAAGAATTGAAACTCCATATAAATTAAGTGACACCCCATCACCTGTTGAATCAGTTGAGATAATGCTGTTTCATTTTTGCTATTCTTACTTTGAACAAATTTTGCTTTAACCTTGGATGCATAACTCGCATCTGTCTTTTGTATTTGTGCTTTTTCCTCCCCTAGAAGTGTAACCATATTGCATTTATTTAGCCAAGCAATTGTTTAGAGATGGGCTTTCAGCATAATACCACAAGGTGAATTTTGACTTGTGTTAGCAGTTGTCATTTTGTCTAATTCTGGAATAGAGTCACAAAACATGTAAGCACAGCATTCTCAGTGGGAATGCGGTGTTCATGGTCCCCAGGATTTCTTTTAATGCAGAGGATTGGGCAGGGACAGGATTGGCTTGGCAGATAAATGTGAGAGGTCAGATCTGTGAGATGTGAAACTGAGTCAGAGATGTTTTTGGAAAGCAGGTACAGTGCCAATCAAAATTCCTGCTAATGATTATGCAACCGATTCTGATTTTTAATCAAATATTGTTCATATGCTGTATATTTAAATAGAACATGGAAGAGGTTATGTCATAACCTGTATATGGTATAGCTCATAATGAATTGCAAATTACAGCAGTAGTATGCCTGTGCTGTAACCTGTACTATGTAGAATACTTATTTGAAACTAAAAAACTCGGTAAAAAGATGTAAAAGCTCCAATTTTTCCATATTTTCCTCTCTCCTTGTCCCCCACCTATTCAAAGCCCTCCAAATGTAGTATTTGATTATTTTTATGGTTTAGATCCATGTTAATGAACAGTGTTGCACAAACTTCCTTCTACATGCATAGTTATCACAGAATCATAGGGGTTGGAAGGGACCTCCAGAGATGGAGTCCAACCCCCCTGCCAAAGCAGGTCGCACAGGTAGGTGTCCAGGCGGGTCTTGAATATCTCCAGAGAAGGAGACTCCACAACCTCCCTGGGCAGCCCGTTCCAGTGCTCCGTCACCCTCACCGTAAAGAAGTTCTTGCGCACATTTGTGCAGAACTTCCTATGCTCCAGAATATACATTCAATGCATATAAATGCTCTCTATCTTCAGACTGTTTTCATGACTTCTAACTCTCTTGAAGAAATGCTTAAGCAGCAATAAAATTCATTCCAATGCAGCACATTATCATGATAAGCCTTTTTATGTGAGTGCTCTAAAGGAAATTGCCATTTCATGTATTGAGGAGAGTAAAATTAAATAGTACAGCTTTCACAGTACAGGGTAGGGAAGAAGGAAGCTGTAAGCAAAATCTTTCATTTTATTTCGTGTGGCGTTTTGGTGGTGGTGGTGGTTTTTTTTGTTGTTGTTTTTTTGTTTTTTGCAGTGTTGTTGTTTTGTTTGGGGGTTTTTTGTTTGTTTGTGCCATCTGAAGTTCCTTGTACAGCTGTCCACCTACTTATTCAGTAAAACCTGAGGATATGGCATTATCTTTTATACTTTAAACTCATCTTTTTTTTACTCAGAGTAAATTGTCATTGTCAGAATCATTGTCTCCCATGTCTGATAGTGTTATTTTCAACCGGAGAGAAAAGAAGGACAGTAGAACAGAAAACAAGTGCTTAAATCTGAAAGGATAGTTTTCTTAAAATCATTTGTATGCTATGCCTAACCATTTTTTTTTTCTTTTGACATCTTCAATACACCTCTTTGTTTCCCTTCCCTTGAATGAGTTCTACTTTAAGCAAACATGATCAGATAAATCCTCTCAAGCACTCTTTCACACAGTTGTGATATTTAAGAGAATTTAAGAGTACATGAAACCGGAAACATCTTTTTTTCTTCTCCTGTCAAGAGTATATATATTGCTTAACTTAATGGATCCAAAATAAAAAGATGATAGGTTTTTATTTTAATTCTGACTTAGTAAAAATGCAGTGACACATACTTCTTTGTTTGAAACCTGTCTCTATCTTTACTCTTAAGAAGTGTTCTTCAGTTAATGTGAAATATTTTATTTCTCTTGTTTTTATTCCCAGACTTGTTCCTTACTACCTCAAATCCTGACATTCAGTTTGAGACTTGGATAAATAAGGTAAGAGAGAAGACTGAAGTAACCATGATACTCAAATGCAGAAACATCAAACAGAAAACCATAAAAGGCTGTCTGACGTTCCTGGTTTGAGGAACAGATCACTTAAGATGTTTTACTCAGCACAAGTTTCTCTGTAGGTTTTTCAACAGGACTACAAAGGAAAACAGTCAGACTGCTTTCAGATACTCAGCAGGACCCCTGCTGTGTCATCAGCTGTTGTAGGAAGTTACTGACACTTAGCACAATAGTTTCTGAAGAAATGGACGATCAGATTTTTTTGCTCTTGTTGTCTCAAAGATTTGCTCTATAAGCAAGCTTTCTTAGAACTGTGACTTCAGATAGTGGATAAGATTTTGTGGGACAGAAGTTCAACATCTCATTAGTGTACATATTCTAATGGTTACAGATTACAGCTGAAAAAATTGAAGTCCTACATTAACCAGATATCACAAATGTAATTCAAGATTGGGCAGAAACAGATCAAGTAATTATTTATTTATTTTTATATACTCCGTTGTTAACAACAACAAATAACGTTAATTGGTTTGAAACTGAATGCATCCTTCATGCTAAATATGTTCTTGACAAGAACTGTTGCTAACAATATCAGCATCTGTGCATTAAGAAAAAATATCCTTTATTACAGAAAATGCTTAATGTGTTTCTTATCGTCTAAGGAATGAGTCTTTTGAGGCCATATGTACCTGAAAATGTATCCATTGTATCACAGTGAATCAGTGTAAAATTGGGAATATGGTCTCATCATTTCTCAATGCGGCCATCTTCAGCCCGCTGCTGACGTGAAGTATAAAAAGCTCATCTGCCAGAAGTTCTCCAAATACTAATTTTTGGCATAAGTAATGAAAGCTGTACTGAGAAACATTTTTAAAGCAGTGGATTATTTTTATTTTTAGATATTTAAATTTTTAAAATCTAATACTTCTACTTTATACAAGCTTAAAAATGAACAGGTTTTAGCTTTTGAAGAGTGAAATCCTTGAGGGATTGAACGTTAGTGACTACACCACGAATTTAACCTTTGACCACAAGGAATCCCACACTGGGGTGCTTGGGTTTTCTTTTTCGCTTTTCTAAACTTGTGTTCTGAGCTGTTTTCCTACATTATATAATTTGCATCTGCAGGTGCTACAAACTTAGGCCTGCAGTTTTTTGAAATCTTATAGATAATCCATAATCCACTTCTAAAACGGTAAATGTCACTTTATTAATCTCACTTACTCATAAAATTATTTACTTTTTAAAAACAGATTAAGCACAGTAAGAGATGTTATATCGAGGTACTTGCTGTTGAAGTTCCGTTTGCATTCACGTGCCTCTTCAAGCCTTGACAATAAATACTGCTCAAGAGATTTCAGTTTTTTCTTTATCTGAGCTTTTATAGATTACATGTCAAGGAGAAGATGCATAGTTAAACATCCAGGTACTAACTGTCTAAAGCTGCTTTTGCAGCATACGTAATTGCTGTGTGTATGATTGTGCCCATGTCAATTTATGAGCTGACTGCAGTGACTAGAAAAGTAAGCCTTGAATTGTCTGCCTTAATTAAAAAAAAATATATCACATTTTAAATGGTCTTATTCACAGTTCTGATCTAGTTTTATAATAAACAAAACCTGAGCATTTCTTTTTTTTCTTTCTGACGAAATATGGAATAATATTTTTTGCAGGCCGAGGTTTTAATAAAGACGTAAAAGTCATTTCTTAATTAGAAGGAAAATCAGAAGTTCTAACAGTTTTGTGTGTGTGCTTTTAAATAAATATATCTATAAAACTACATCACTACGTAAATAACAGTAGTATTCTTAATCATTTAATTATGATTTAGACTGTTGCTAGAAACCCCCTCTGTTCCTAAAAACACAAAAATATGTGGACAATTGTATCTAAGCAATGTTATTATTGGATTTCCATGGGATTCCATGAAGGATTAGAATTGAAAAAAAAAAAAAAAAAAAAATTTCCTTTTCTAAACAGTGCATTTTTTCTGTAGCTACGACGTTTCTTACCTATGTAAAACTATTCTTTATTTGTATGAGGTTTTTTTTTGTTGTTGTTCAAAAATGAAGCTTTGTTAACGTGATCTGCAATTCACTTTCTCCTTCATCTTTGTTTGGTAGGATGGGAACTTCTCTAAACCTGAAAAAAGTAAAGCAAAGCCTAGTGGTGCAGTGGTTGTTGGACAGTCTGTATTTGCAGATTTTGGTGAGTGTTATTTTTTTTTTTAAGACTACTCATATTCCAAATGTTTCTTTTTCACAATTTAGTTAGCTGTTCTACATCGAAGAATAAATAAAGCTGTTTAAAATATGTTTAATTCTCAAGTTATTTTCTGGTTTGTTTGTTTGTTCTTTTATTTTTAAAGATTTTAAATCTATGTGACTGTAGATCTTGAAAATTCTGGGAATAACTTATGAATAAACACAACTAAATTTGACTTCAGCTATTTCGGTGCATTGTGTGTCACGCATTCTTATTTCCTGAGGGCCACACTTATGAATGTGTACTGTGTGTTTCATGCATGGTACAAACATCAAACCAGTTATTATCAATTTTCTTATTTTTGTGATTTTGTGGTTTTATTGTGTTTGTTTTACCTGAACCAAGCAAAACTGCCTACAATCAATTATGACCTATCAATGTCTGTGTTGTGTTGCAGACAGCAGGAAATGTTTATTTTGTAATTAAAAAAATACTACTTTTGTGTGTGCTCTAAACTAAATTAATTATGACCCAAGAGAAAATAGTTCAGGACTAATTCTGCTGATGTTACTGAATATCAATAATTTTTAAAGAATGAATTAATTTCTTACATATCTCACTTCATTGTGAGACTGAGCCTATCTTTAAACATAGTCCAGTGTTAACTTTGTTGCATCATTTTGACTGTTAAATATTGCAAATAAAGAATGACCGTTTTTAAAATTAAAAGTCAGACTGCATTAGCCTAAGTTTCCAGTTCTCTTTCTGTCTGCTCCTACTTCCAAGTATTCATAAAAATTAAAAAAAAAAAACTGTTTCCTCACTTTCATCTGGAAAACATCTCTGCTGGTTAGCATTTCTTAGTCCTTTCTACAGCAGCTGTGAATGAGTTTACATATCACTAGTAAATAAATGTAAAACTTTAACAATGCTTTAGGTTCTTCTTTGAAATTCTTACCATGTTTTATAAAATCCTTTATTGTTTATCTACAAATACAAGCACTTAAGTATAAATACTGCATCTTTTGCAATGCAAAATACTTTTAAATACATTGGATTTTTTCAAACTATTTTTCAAGCTCATGTTCTGATAAATGTCTTAATACATGTTAAGTATATAGTGGATATTTTTTTAATGACAGCGTGTAAAGCAATATTTATGTAGGATATATTCATTTCCGCATTGAGTAGCTAATAAGTCCAAATGTTTACATAGTTTTAGAAATTTACCATAATGAGATTCTAAAAAATCCTGAGACATCTTTGCAAAGAGGAATATAACAGTTCAGATATCAAAACTATGTTTACAAAAAATTCATTGAAGTCAATGCACACTGATGGAACAGTGCAGTATGCTGCGTGGGTTCGGTGCAGCCAGGGCTCTGAAAGATGGCCGGTGTAGTTATGCAGCAGCAGGGAGCTGCCACTGGTTCAGAGTTCCATCACAATTTGTGTAATACTCTGCTCTGCCAATTGTCATTGAACTTACAGGTGGAGCATCAACATGAGACAATATGGGAACAAAATTTCTAGTAAAAACATAGTGAGGGAGAATATATGTAGGGACTTGAGAAACAGGCAAAAATAAATGCAGAGGGACAGTGAGTCTGGCAGAGAACAGAGAGATAGGTAATAATCAGTATCATCTATGGAAGGAGATGCTGACTTTTTTGGACCTGGTTATTCTGGGAGATCTCAATTTCAGCTGCAAGAGAGAACACCCATCACATCTTGCAGTATGTCTTCCTCAGCATTCTCATCTTTATCTTCACAGATGAATTCACATCACGCAAATCCATCCAGTGTAAAAGGGTCAACTTCTAATGTTTTTTTTTTTTCTGTCTCTTTAAAGAACATATCTGACTAAATCTCTTGCTACACAGGTTTTTCATGAAATTTTTAGAAATGCTGTTCATTAGACATCAGTGCATTTCTTGGCTGATATGAGCTGATGTTTTCAAAATCATTAGAGGAGACATGCTTTTTTTTTTTTTTGCTAAAAGATTAGTCTTAGGTTATTTGTAGGTCACTTTTACACTTTGTTTCTTTTTTTCTAGACCTTTTTATGGCTGAGCACAGATATGTCTTTCAGTCACTTATAATTAGTGTGCGAAAATTAAGTGTAGAAAAATCTGATGCAAGGACTCCTACACTTACGAAGTGCTTAAAGGATAACTGGAATTCAGAAGACATTCTAAACTGGCAGTATATACACAGATACAGAAAAATGAATATTCTTTGTTCTCTGTGTTGAAAAATGACTCTGTCATTATGTCATCTGTTCAGCTGCAGAAATTGAAATTTTTATGGGAAAAGTAAAGCAGATATCTGTCTTGTTTTGAGATATAGAGGTCTTTTTAATTGAAACTGCATAGGAAGAATGTGGCTTCTAAGTCAGCGTTATGCAGTCTTTGAGAGAAAAGAATGGAAGAAAGTTTGGGGAGCTTAGTGGGATTTTTGAGGGATTTGGGGGGATTTTTTTGTTAAGTGCTTTGTGGACTTTCAAGTAAGGGCTGGATGTAAGAAGTTTTAGATTGCCCCCTTGGCTGCAGAGAATAATTTGTTAAAGAGGTTTGAATCTCTGTATGTAGAAGGTAAGGAAAAATTATCACCTGTAATTACGTCTGAAGGAACAAACTTGACAGAAGCTTAATATGGATTGTGAATGGCTGTATCCAAGCTGGAAACATTCTGATGAATGAAAATAGGTACAAAGAGATTTGTGATTCCTCATTTCCTTCATTGATGTGCATGCACTTTCTAAGGATTGTGTTTGAATCAGGCATTGAGGTTGCATGAATCTTCCTGTGTCAAGATGCTGCTGATGCATGCTTTAATTTTCCTGAGGAAAAGAAGTGCTGTAAGTGTGTGCATGTGTATTTTGATCAAGGAACAAAGATTATTCTGACAGTTAAAAAAAAAAAAAAAAAAATACGTACAACTACGATTTAGAAATTACTACTTGAGAACTAGTGTGACTTAAATATTGAATTCATCTCTCTTCTGTTGTAACAGTTGGTAGGAAATTGAATAATGCATCAGATTTTTTTAAATTCATCTCCCCAGAATTTCTTTAAAACAACAAGTAATTATTTTCTTATTGAACAAATTTTTAGAGAATTCTGAAGTACTAAAATAGTGTGTATAAGTAATGAAGATATATAAATTAAATTCCATGCGTTTTTATGAAGAGCAGTCTAAAAGAATTTGAGTAATATCCCTATCACCTCCCCAAAAATTCTACCTAAACCTAAATGCTGTACCTAACTGCGTTTACCCACTTGGCTATGTCTACACATTTTGAGGTGCTTCAAAAAGTAGGCATTTATTGCCCAAGGTCTGGGTGTAGTGAGCTAAAGTTAAAAGAAATGCCTTATTATGAATAGTTTATCAGACTTGAACATCATCTTTTTTCAGTTTTGTTTCAAAAATAATGAAAAAACAATTGCCATAAATCCAAAGGAAGTTTAGCTATGATGGTTTGCAATTTTAAATTGTATTTTGGGGTTCTGCTATAGCACCTGGAAAAAGTTTCACTGGCTAACAAATCGGAGTAGCAGAATGAGAAAATGTAAACTTAAAAGGTTGCACCACCTTTTACCTAAGTAGGTTTTGTCAAAGTGTACGATGGGCTAAGCAGAACCTACCATAACTATCACACCCTGCTCTGTGCACACTACATCTTCTGTGCTGACACTGACATACAGCTCCTATGATTAGAAATGTGTTCAATATTAAGACTGTTACATTCTCATTCCATATTACTTTCTGCATTGCCTGCCTCTTTTCTTCCCTTTTCTCCATGTTTTCTGTATCTCATTGCTTATCTACAGGGCTCACTGTTCCACAGAGGTCTCAGAATTACTTCTCTGCACTTGCAATTTTTTGGCTACTTCTTACTTAACTGTGTGCACAGCAGACTGTAGAGCTACACCCAGTCCTTGAGCTTGGGAGTACTGTTTCATTTGAGCTGCCTGCTTTAGCTTTAATTCTGATTTTCCTGTTTGTGCGCTGTTATATTTCTGCAGTCCCAGGATTCTGATTTACTGATCACATACACATCTTAACAAAATGTGTTTTGTTAAAAAAAAGGTGAGCTTGTCTGACATTGTCTGTTTTCAAAATTTTAATTTCAGCTTTCCTTGGCAGCTGTAAGTGTGAATCCATTATTTGAAGAAGAAATGGCAGAAAATAAATAAAAGGAGATGTATTTGAGTAAGATCTTGACTAGTGGTTGATTTGGGATAAACTTTGCTTTCTTAAATTAAGAAAGCAAGTTGAGCAATAGAAATTATTTAAATAAATGAAGCTGAAAAAAATAGCAATTAAATGTTTGTGCAACCTTAGCACAAAGTATTTCTGAAGCACTCAGATACTGAATCTCTTTTTTTTTTCCATGAGAAAATGTATATTTGCGTGTATCTAAGGTCTACTACATTTCCATACATACTTTTATAAATATATTATATACTCACTTTAATATTTTCATTTTAAAAATTGACAAAGGTAGGTGTGTGAATATATTTTAATGTAGTGGATCACAGACTTGTCTAAATCAAAACCTTTCAAATAAGTAGCACCCGTTATGTCACGGCAATGGTTTGTGTGTTAATCTGATCAAAGAACAGTCAACAAAGTTGTATTGGCCTTTTTTAAAATAAATCAAGAATAGTTTGTGACATATCTATTACAAATGGTATTTCAGTTGATTAAGGTGAATAGAGCTGGGCAGTAGAGAATTCTGCACTTATTTGGCAGACACGTTACTCCAAAAAGTAAGTGCTCTTCATTCATTATTACTTTTTCTATTCTTCTCATGTCACTATGGTAATTGCAGCGCAGTGGTTGCTATAGCAAAAATGATTAATCCTCCGTTGCTGTTGTCTGTGTGCTAGCAGAGGCTTTTTATACAATATACTTGTACTGATTTTAAAGGAAATAAAAATGTTGGAATTCTGATAAGTAATTACAATTAAAAATTGTTTTCATAATTGTATTTGAAATTTTGGGGAAAAAAGTATTTGTTAAAGAAATATAAGGATTTTAGTGAAGCATTCTGAAAACTAGACCAATTTTTTTCGAGCAATGAAATGAATATGAACCATATCTGGATACACAAACCTGTTATTTTCTTGGTGCACTGAAGATTAATGAAATGTCTTAAAGAGAATGACCCAAAAGCAATTAGCATAAACATTATGCTGTTGATAGAGTCTAATAATTCAGTTTTATCGTGTACTACTTTTATAACTGCTGTTGACCTATGGTTGGTTCATTGGAGATTGATAAATCATCCTTTGTGATATCTGACAGAAGTTTCATTCCTTGGTCATTGATTTTGCTTGGTTTGGTGCGGAGATGGGGGAAAAATTGCTGTTTAATTATGAAGATCTTTCCAGAAAGTAACTAGATGATATTGTTGATAGTGTCCTCATGAATAAATACCATAATAAATACAACATCTCATACTTTCTCGGCCAGCTTTTTACTTGCTGTTTGTTATTATTTTTTTTTTTTTTAGTTGCTGCTCAGTTTTCTTTGTGGTCTTCTCTAGCTTCTGAAATCATATTATGTGAACTTGCTTACTTTTTTACTTTCTGACAGAGCACAGATTGGGATTATTAAAGTTCTACTCAAGTCTTTCAAAAACGTAAATCATTTTTTTCTCATGTTTAGAATCTAGTCATCCAACTAGTAGTTCTAAAACAATTTTCTCTGTTTTTCTCCCTAGCAAGTAACCGAAGTGTTTCATGTATCTTACTTGAATGTTAGATGATAGTAATTGCCGTTTTCCTCACAGGTGATGATAGCTTGTTACTGCCTGCTCATTATATTTAAGCACTATAAAACAGCCTATCCTTTGTTTGTTTTTCCTTAAATCCATTGATTGCACTATACAAATCTCTCTTGTTGAGAGATCTTTAGTTTATTGTAGACTTTGATTATCCTCCAGCCAATGTTACCTTAATTGTGCTGATTTTATGCCTGTGGAGTTGCGTTACAATTCTGCTGCTTTTAGTTTTGTATCTCAACTTTCATTTAGAATATAAATGTCCCTGTGTTTTTCCTTCAGAATGTCAAGTTACATATCAAACAAAATGATGCATTTTGCTAAATAACATCTTTACAAAGTACTTGTCCTTTGAGCACTGTGTTCCTTTAGCCGATAAAAGGACCCTCTAAGATTAAGATGCAGGAAGACAGTACTTAATGTGCTTTGAAATACTCTGCAGCTGAGGAAAACTATAATTAGTGTGATAGCTGTAGGTGAAAAGATGTTTCAAAGAATTGAGGCACCTTTTACAAAAACAGCTTCCTTGTCTTAGACATGCTTTAGTTCATTTGAAACAGCGGTACACAGAAGCATTTCAGATTAATTGCTGTTGGTGTTTGTGCATTGTCAACTTCATAAACTCCAATCCTGTTTTTTTTTACCTCACCACAACTTGGATATCACACATAATTTTTGTCCACGTAGTTACAAATGTAGCTCCAAAGCAGTGTTCCTTTCCAGGGGAAAGAATGCTTCCCAACTTGTGCCTGGTTCTTTCACATTTTGCTGGCAAATAACACATTCTGGGGGATGAAAAAACTAAGTATTGCGTAATATTATTTTTTTGTAAAAGGGGCTTATGCATTAAGAATTACTTTGCCTTCTTTCCAATAATAAAATTATAAGGGCAGTATGCATGCTATCTGTTTCTTCATTCCTTGTTGAACAACTCACATTGTAGTTTTATTTTACAATATTCATGGTTAATAGAACAAAATCTCTGTAAACAAAATGTAGTCACACGACTGCATTGACTTAAATGGTGGCAGCATGGGGGGGGTGGGTTACACCATTTGTTAGCAAGTGAAAGTTTGGTACCACGTGCTTTTTAAATGTGTATGATTAGATAATTCCAAGCAGTCTAAGTCCTAGTCTGTTGTACATTGTGAGACACTTGGAATGAGTAGATTGGAGCATGAACTACAACAGGGATTTCAACATTAATTCCTGTTTAGCGTCCAGGGGACTTCTCATTTTGTTTTTAATCTCACATCATGTTTTAACTCATTTCTCTTTACTGTTTGGATTTATTGTATTTTTGAATGTCTGGAAGTCTTTTTATGCAGTTTGCTTACACTCTGTTTAAATATTTTTCTTTTTGTAGAGACGTTAATATGGAAGGATATAGACAAACCTAACATCAGAATTTTAACGTGAAGGATGGTGTTATTAAGATACTTTTTAGTGTTCACAGAACTTTGAATCATCCTTAAGAGTTTCTTGCACCTGTTTTTTGAAGTTGTGATTCATATTTTCTAAAAGCAGCTGACATTGAGTATTTTAATAATGTGTAATTATCTTAGTAATTTATGATAATTATCTCTGTCATGACCATCTATTTGAATGCCTAAAGGAATATAGACAAAAGAATTCTAATCATTTTATTACTTCAGAAAATAAACTTAAGATAATCAGCTTTCAAACAAAATAAAGTTGGTTTGAATATCAAAGTCAATTATATTGGACGTTAGAAGTCTCGAGTGTATTAATCACATCTAGTGCTATGAAGTGCACTGAAATTACAAGCAAGGATAACTTAGAGATTTCCAGCAACTTGAACTGAAATAGTTTAAAATCCATACAGTTGCCCAAAGATAGACTAGTAGATCTTGAGACCTGAGTAAAGATTCTCTTCAATCTCTATAAATAAATGTCATGAATGTCATGACTGATTCTAACATCTGTCTCTCGTGGTTAGTAGTTATATATCTGTTTCATTCCACTACATCTTGCTCATATAGTATTTCTGTACTAGGTTCTGTACATCTTATAAACTATGTGTATATGGTCTGTTTGACCAATGAAGGTGTTTCACTCTTAAGATGAAGTGTAAATCTCATGAGCCACTGGGCCATACGGAAATTCATGTGAACTGCATGCAACTTTGCAAGAGTAATATTGTTTGCACAGTTATCAAGAGAATACATACTTGTGTTTAAATATTAGTAAATCTTTTGTGTAACTAGGAAAACTTAATGTACAAGTGTGAACTAAAACTGCGTTCAGTTTTATATACCCTCGTATCTGAGCTAGTTTGGAAATGGACTGTGTTCATAAAATGTGAGAAGAAGCAGTCAAGATCCTCCTAAAAGACATAAAAGTGAGCATTGCTCTGGTGGTGACTAAAATAAGTTTTACTTGCAGGTTCCCAGGAAGAATTTTGAAAATGGTCGTATTGATTGAAAAATAAGTAGGATCTGCTACGTGGATATCAGGTTTAGCTAACTGTAGATTACAGTACATTATTGCATAATGTTATGTAAGGTGTTTTGCATTTTGTTGTTGGTGGTGTTTTGTTGTTTGTTTTTTTTTTTTTAAGCTGAAACTTGTCGAACTTATTTCATTTTGTCTAATGAGCTCATCCTGCCATTGTCACCAATGTCATACTCATTAGTAAATAAAGCAGAGCTTCACACATTTTCACCTGTGAAAACCTGATCAAGCTGCAGCAAGTGTGCTAATGATGCTCCTTTCCTGTTTCTGGTTTCCTCCTCCTTTGTGGAGGAATTTAAATTCAAGATTACATTTGAGAATTGAAGGATGTTTATTTAAATTGAGAGTTAAACCAAGCATGAAGATGAGAAGAGATAGCACTGTATGTCCAAGGTTAGGTTATTATCACAGTGAGATTGAGCTGTTCTGTGAGCGGCTCCTGGGGTATTTCTGTGTGGTCTTCAAGATCTGTAGGGTTGTGCCAAAACTTGGCATTTTAGCTGGCACTTCAGGGTGGGAATCACACAAGAATCAATTTCTTTATTTCAAACCTGGAAAGTCTGCTGTATCCATTGGTTAGTTTCACACAGTGCCTTTGGAAAGGTTTCAGAAATACAGGAGACGTATTTCAAGTTATTACAGACCAGGACAATGCAAAATAGACATATAAAACTAGATAATTAAACATTCTGCTCTAGACCTGTGCTTAGGGCTGGTTTTTAGGGAGGAGTTTGTTCTTGGGCTTATTTAACGAAGACTGAGGCAAAAACTGCATTTAAATGCAAAATTCGTCAATATTTTCGGTGGGTTTTATCCTTATCCTTTTTTTTTTTTATCAAAAATAACTGCTGTAAATTATTAGAAAAACATCATCTTTTTCAACAGTAGAATTTTTCTTCAGAAAATTACTTATGATCAAATAATCTCAATAGTAATGGAAATATCTGAATACTCTATAAGATATGCATTAGAAAAAAAGACAAGAGAAGAAATAAGCAAAATTAGTATGACAGACATGAATGGTAGTGAAGTTCTTCAGTGAGGAAGATTTGTTAAGTACTCATTATGTGTGCTCTAAATGTTAACAGTGTTTGTTGCAAACTTAGATGTTTTTCTTGTCCCATCGTTCTGATGCTGTTTTCTTCCTACTCATTAAGGAAGTTAGAAATAATGGGTACAATTCTCATTCACAGCATATAAAACATTAATTTCGAATAATGTCCAAATAAATACGAATAAATATATACAAAAAAATACAAAAAAGTCCAAACTAAAAAAATGATATTTCTGTGTGTTAGCCATACAGTAGATAAAATTTACATAGTCATATTTTAATCATTTTGTATGACAAATAAGCAAATGTATTGAAGTTTATTTCCACATAAAACAGGTATTAAAAGCAGTTCTTTAAATGTTTGAAGTGAGTAGGAAGTACATTTAAGACTATATAGTTAGGAGCCACTTGAAGAACTTTCAGTGGAGATGCTTTATTTAGGTTCTCCTTTCTGGTATCTGCTTTTGAAGCTGGTGATTTTTCTCTCTCTTAACTGTGAATGTAATCTTCATCATACTAAGCACTTCCAACTAAAAATTTATGTGATCCAAGCTTATAATTTCTTTTCCCTGTTGCTATGTATCTGTGTTCTTCCATTTGCTGATACTATTTTTTATCTGGTTACACAGTAAGCAATTCTAGAGCTAAGCCAGCTGATGGGACTCTGTGTTTCTGAGGAGTTAAGAAAGAAATGGAAGTGGTTTTAGACTGTTCAGCATCCTTTAATCAAGCCCCACAGCCTTTATCACTTGGAAAAAAAAAAAAAAAAAAAGGAAAAAGAAAAAAAAAAAGGTTTACTATAAAGCTGTAGTTGTGTAGAGCAATGTAAAATGGCTCTAGAAAAATATTGATTTAAAACTGTTAACTATCTTAAGGAATTAAAAGTTTACAGTAACATAAAGCTTGGTTTAAGATTTATACTTGAAATGTACAAAGGTTGTTCTTGCAAGTACACTGTAGTATTACTGAACTCTAATTAACCAAGATTATCAGAGTCATCAACTTAAGATAAATGTTTGTGATTTAAGTAGAATCAAACATTTTATATTCTCCTCTGCTTCACAGCATAACTGTTTTTGTTCCTTTCTGACTAACCAAGAGCAAGACAAGAGTTGGTATTTTAAGATTCTTTGTCCTCATGAGTTAATGAAAGTAGCCTAATATTACTTCAGGCTGAAACTTCTGTAGAAGTTTGATTAGATGATGGGCTTAATTCAAAGTAATATTTCTCTAAGCACGTGCATCTTTACCAAGCATCTCTGCAACTTAAATATTTTCTAGTAAAGGCTTCAGTGTTTCTGTGGTTGATAACCTGCAAATTAGAGTTTCTCCCACTTTAAGTTCTGAAAAAGCCTGCTGTTTGTGTAGTATTTTATCCTAGTTCATGTAAGTAAAAATTAAAGCAAGTGACTAGTTTCAGTTATTCTATTTGAATGATGCAGAAGGAAATAAAGCTGGTTTGTTAAGTTGGTGCTGATTTAAGACCTGTCAAATTCACTACTCGTTATGTTAATTTCTCAGGTCAGAGGTAGCTTACTTTCCACTCTTTGGATGCTGACGTACTGAATTCCTGCTACCTATTATTCTTAATTGTTTGTACTTGATAACTGAGCTGCCATTAAAATTTAGGAGGTGCTTTACTGTGAGGTAGAATAATTTGAGAGGCAGATGGTAAGTAGAGAACTAGAGAAGATGACAGTTTGGCGTTATCACTTGGAGGTATTTGGGGATGTCTGATATTTTCTTCACTCTTCTTCCCCCTTATAACCCTATTTTCCAGCTCTCAGCTTCCTTACGTAATTAGAGAGGGACTTACAAAGCTTAATTTAGATGTATATACTAAAAAATGGTTCTGCTTCATAGAAATATAATTTGGCACACTGAGAAAGCATTAATTACGGTATAGGTAAAGCATGATAAAATATTTAGGTTGTGGTCAGTAGTGTATTTGAAAATAATTAGGGATACATTAAATATTGAGGGTGATGTAGTTTTTATGTAATCAACTAAGGAGAATTTGTCAAACAACTGTAAAAAAAAAAAAAAAAAATCCAATTAAAATATTCATACCATGATGTTCAAAACTTTGTAATGGATATGGGGTGATTTGAAAAGCTGACTTTTGTATTACAGTGGGTTTTTTTTTTTTTTTTTGTATTACGGTTGTTGTTTGTTGGTTTTTTTTTATTACATAGCCTGGAAAGGCAGATTGTCTATATTTTTCTCTGGACTGGAGTATAGCATCTCTTTAACAAGTCATATTTGACATATTTGTTTACAGTTGGGACTTGCAGTGCTAATCTTTAAAGCAGCAATTCTAATTTCTCTCTGGCTGCTTACATTCAGCTGTTTCACTGTTCTTACTACTCAGCCCATACGAGGAATACGCTAGGAAAGACTGGAAGGTCAAAATCATAAAATGTGAGCATAGGAATTTCTCCTGGATCAGAGAATGGAAAATCAATCTGCTTGTTATTATACACTGTCAGAATTCTAAAGGCAAATAAATATTGTATTTTTAAACACGTAAAAGGTCATCATTCTACTGAAGTTACTGGAAACAAATGTGCCAGAAGAACATTGTTAAAGATCTGTAATTTACCCAGATTTGCCTAATTCTGAAGGCCTGGAACTTAGTAGCCATTCTGTTAGACAACTTTCCTCTGTTGTTTTTACCTGTTAATATAGATTAATGTATTACATGTGGACTCCTGAGGCTTAGTCTTCCTGACAGTGCAGGAGTTGAAAATGTGTTGAAAAACTATATTAGTTTCTACGGTGGGTTTGTGGTGTTAGATGTATAGAAAACATAATCTTCCCCAGGTGGACTGAGAAAATTATTAAGTATTTGCTCCTCTAAGTATCTTACTTAATGTCAGAAATAAAATCTAAAACTTCCTCTCTGCTATGGATCAACATGAAAATACATGAGCAAAGATGACTTTCAAACGAAGGACCCAAATTAGATGATTACAATGGCTAAGGATTTTTTTTTAATTATCTATTTTATTTTGGTCTAATTTTTCACATTTCAAATGAATAAATAATTCCCAGCTGATCATCTCCTGCATGCAGAGTTTGAGTTCACAAATACAAGTGGACTTTTTCTGTTCTCTTTGGCAGATGGTGATGGACAAAGTGAACATTTGTTACCAGTATGTGAAGATGTAAACTGTCAAAAAAGTGCCATCTACTTAACTAAGCTAGGAATGGATCAGGTATTGTTACTTTAAAATTGTCAAGGAGAAGGAAAATGCTGTGTTTTGAGTTAATGTGAAATAAGAAAAACACATTTTCTCTTCTGAGTAGTCAAACTTCTTCACCTGTAAAGATACTGTGTAAAATATTTTTATGTAAGTATTTTTTATTTATGAAATAATGGTTTTGGCAAAAAAGCTTGCATACCTAGAAAACTGTATAATGGATAATTCACAGTGGAAAACGCCCAAAAAAGTTACAGAGACTTCTGGTGAGTCTTCTTCTTGAGTACAGAACAGTGCAACCTAAGCGCCAAAGCTGCTCTAGTAAAAGATTTAAAAAAATAGATGAAAGTATTCCATTAAGGTTTGGAAATAGAGCTAATTAATTCAAATAAGTGTCTTCAATTCAGTTTAAATTAGGGAGTTATTTCTGTTGTAAATAAATAAATAAATCACCAAGTTGAACCAGCCCACATCTCTTAACCCACAGTTCTACAGTATCTTTCATAGTTGGTAACAAAGTACATTTCCAAATGATATCTGAGGATTACTCTTCAAGGTTGGGTTTCTAATAAACTCATTTAGCTTTGGGCAAGATATTTCTTGTTTTGAATGACATAGTCATAAAACTAATTCAGCATATTTTGTTACAGTGTATTAATTTATTAAGTGTGTGCTGATCTATTTAAGTATTTACAGCCACTTGTTTTATAATACAGTCATAATTCACAGCTTAGCCTAATGTTTGTTTGCCCTAATGCATGTTTTTACTTTGTTTAAAGCTGACTATTTGAACCTAAAGCACAGTGTCCTGTAAATGCCTTGCCTATAGCTTACAGCACTACTCACTGTCATGTACTTATAGAAATCTATAATGTATTTCATACCTTTTCCTAACAATATTATGAATTACTGGTTATTTCTTTACTGACAAATTAGGAATTCTTTTTTTTCTTAAGTTAGAACCTCTCTGTTGTACGTCTCAGAATTTATTGGTGAGCATATTGGTGTTCATTCAAGAAACATTGTTATGTTCTGCAGCCCCAGATTATGGGAAGATTTTCTCATTTCAAGTCAAAATTTCTAGACCACAGTCTATAACATACTTTCCTACCCACAAGAAAATTATCCTGTATTGGAAAGGAAAGCACACGGTTACTAACTAGTTAAGGAAGCGTAACTAGGATGGAATATACCAGTGATAGATATACTGGTGATCATTTCCTATAGAAGTGATTATTCAAAAAATAAATGGCTGTGATTTACAAAAATTTTTACTACATTAACTGGATCTGATTCTGTCCTTCCTTATCACTGCTTGTTCATTGTGACATTTAATGGAAGAAAATGAAAAACAGTTAAGACAGTTCCATGATAGCATATGATGTAATAAGTAGAAATGTGTAGCAATTGAAAATAGATATCTGTAGAATTTGTGGTTCTGAGCAGTTATGCTGTGGAGAAGCATGCAGTGGCATGTCAAGCTTTGAAGTTGTTGCTCTGTTAAGATTTTGTTTTGATAGATGTCTGTCAGTCTGTGGTGTATTTACTTCTTGTGCTGTTTTTGGCACAGCTGATGGTTACTAGAAAGCCAAGCAGATCTAAGAGAATGATTTCTTCAAGGATGAACTTATTTCATCATAGGTTTTACTTTACATAATGATTTAATCTTTTAAACTGAGATAAATTTTCTTTTGGATGATGTGGCCAAAGGACAGGCCAAGTTACATTTGAGTGACAGAGATTGAGATGTACTAACATTTGAAAGAAGCAACCAGAAGAATTGCTACCAGACCTTAAGTACAATCCCATGCACTGTATCATACCATGGTTGGTGTTTGGCCATCGCAGGCATTTTTATCTCTATCTGCAGTAGCTACAGACTAATGTAGTTGCTGACTTAGTTGTTTTCTTCACCTATTGATTTATATCTTTGCATTTCATTTTAGACCTTACAGTTGTGAAATAGTTTTTTTATGAATCCTTGAGTAAAAAAAGTACAAATTTAGATAGAATCTTAAAAATTTCATTTTGAATTTTGTTTCTTTAAAATAGTGTTACCATATGTGGGGTGATACAGAAAGTACATGATTACATACAAATATATTTTAATGCAATGGCTTTGTTGATCATTCCATGCAAAGTAAAAATGATATTTTATTTAGTGGTTCTGATTCCAATCTGTTTTTCAAAATTACAGTACTTCGGCAACAACATCATTGATCTTTTTCATGAGAAATAAATGGTAACAAGTCACCCCTTGAAAATTTTGTCTTTTTTTTTTTAAATTTATATAATTTTCTTAGATTTTTCAAACCAGCAGCTAACAGTAACTAAGTAGGTACACATGTTTTGGAAAGCAGGGGTGGAATCTTACAAGTATGTATAATCTCAAGAGATTTCTGAGGTAGTGTTATGGATCTTCTTAACGTTGGAAACACTGTGACTCATGCAGGCAGAAATGCATTATAGGCATGTCTAGTTGATCTATTCCAGGCTTCCAAGCTGTCTGTGATAACCAGAAAGAGTTCAGCTTAATGGATGTTCCAAATAATTCTGGGGGCTTTTCTAATGTGTATGTGATTGTATGGAATCTCAAGAGAGCAGTCCAAGCGATGCAGACAATTGCTGTATGGCTGGAATGTTGCTGTGTGCAGGGTTGAATAGTGAGGGAGTTTCTCCACAGCAGGAAACAGTGCTGTCAGGGATCTCATTCTGGTTCCTGAAATAGCTAAATTAGGGCTTGGGCAAGAGACATTTCACATGCTCTTAAGTGCTGTTGACATTGCTGATAGTGATCCTCTAGGATGCCACACTTCTGTTCTTTTGAAGACATTATCAGTTAGTTGACATAGAAAATTACTTCTGGCTTTAAAAATGCACAGAATTTTTCTGTAGAATTGAAATGTTAACTCCTGTACTTCAGTTTCTTACCAATTTGTGAAATTATTTTGATTTTAATAAAATTAAATTCCTATTTAGCACCTGTGTAGTCCTTTGTGGTAAGTAAGTACAGATAGATAGGTTCTGTTTCTTATCCTGGAGAAACTTAGCATTTCTTTTGTACTTTCACAAATTTGATGACGGTACAGTCCTCTTCTAGTTTTGTGGGTTTTTTATGCATGTGTTCTGGAATAAACAAGTACATTGAAAAGATTTCATATTACATTGTACATTTGTGTCAGAGTTAGGAAATAATCTTGATTTTTCTCTTGAATATTTGTAAACTGCTTCAGAGTCCTGACTCAGCACAAAATTGTCAGTTGTTGTAAATAGAGTTAAGTATTTTTCATAAATGAAATGGATTTTCTTACCTATTTGTTCTTTTCTAATTTCTTTAACAGTGGATTCCAGTCTTGCAGGACTTCAGAAATAAAGACACACTTTGGGGCTTTGTGAAAAATCAAACTGACAAAACTACATCAGAAGTTTCATTTCCAATGACCCTTCATATTGGAGATTACAACATGGATGGCTACCCAGATGCCCTTGCTATACTAAAGAACACATCTGGAAGGTAATGACCAATATTAGATGTTAGATCTTCAGTCATACAAATTATTAATTTTAGTGGATCTTGTTCATTTTATCAAGTGAATAACAACAAGTGTCTGATCTTAGCCCAGGGCAGTGTGAAGTGCCATTTTAGGCTGTCCTCCCTGATCACAGGCTGTCTCCTTACACTTTCCCATCTTCTGTAAAAGAACACTTGCAGTGTTAGCTAGTAACACCAGTCTGCTGAGAGTTTAAGGAAACCCATTCCATGTCATGTCCCGTTTTATGTCCACTGAATGGAGATTGCTGAAGTATGTGACTGTGTGCTTTGCTCCTTCTGAGATCTTGGTGTTTTAGATGAATCTATTTGGTTACTGGTCACTTCATATCATCCAATTTCAATCAAAATAAAATCGTAGAATCATGTTGTTTTTCTCCTGCGAAAAATTGTTATGTCACTTGTATAATGGCATTTTTTTTTCTCATGGTGTGCTGTGATGCACAATTGGCAAGGTTTTCTTCGTGCTAAATAATGAATTGGCTTTGGTATATGTAATATTCAGTAAAGATACTTGTGTGCAAAGAATCCTTGCCATTACTTCACTTCAGGCATAGATGTTCACAGCCTATATATTAAAGGCAAGCTACAAGTACTAGTTTCATTTCAGCTTAATTTTTCTTTTGTTTTGAATTCTTCTCTTGCCTGCATTTTCTTCTATTTTCTGAATCAATCTATGTCTAACTTTTTTTTATGAAATAAGCTTGGTTTTTTTTCCCCTCTTCTGGGTGCCTCCAAAACAGTTCTTTCATTTAAACTTCACTACTGAAATGTACCACGATAAAATTGCTTTTTCCCTGATGAATACATGGTTATTGGATTCCTTGCTATGTGAATGTCACATACATTTTTTTTTTCTTTTCTTGATTTCATCTTACTTTCAGGATGTTTAGTGAGGCTACTTTGTGGATTTTTCATTACCTTTCCCTGTTGCTGATAGTTTCCTTTGCTCTTTCTTATTTGTTTGGATGTTTTTGTACAGTTTTTGTCCTCAGCAGGAAATGGCAGTACCTTTCAGCTTTGCTGCAGTTTCAATTGATTGGCTCAAGTGTCTTAAAGTTTTTTGAGCTATTTTGCCAATTGATCCTTTTCTATGAAAGACCAAGCAACTTGTTCAAAGATGAAATGTTCTCTTTTATTAAAACGTTTCCTAGTGTTGCATATGCTTAAGTGATCAGAATGTAATGGATGCCCCACTTAGAGTAGCTGGGATTCATCTATACTTAGTGGATCATCATCACTTGTGACTGTAGCTGAGGCAATAAAATTATCTTGTGCTCACGTAGGATGTTTGTAGAAATCAATTTGGCTTTTTTTTTTTTTTTACTTTGAGATTCCTGTTTTATATATTAGAAGGGATATTTGTATTAGCAGGAGGAGTCTGTGTTTGTTTCAAGTAGAGGAATTTTTTTATTATTATCGGGGGAGGAAAGAGAAAGCTGGATGAGGACCATTTCTGATTCAATTTTTCAAACTTCAGTTTATTAATGTATGCTGTCAGTATCTCGCTACATCTCTGCAATCACTGAAATTAATCAGAACCTATTAGGCACAGAAAATGTGTGCTGTCAGTGGAATATATACCACGGTGTTTTAAATCTTAGAGGGAAGGAAAATAAAAGCTTCTAATGTTCCCTATTAACTTTGTCAGTATACTTGTTCTACTTTTTTCTTCATTGTTTGCCTTCCAGCCCTTTGTCTTACTGCAGTCTGGTGTTACGGCAGGTGTAGTGATCCAAGCTGGGAGACTGTTGTACATCGAGGAGTTAGTGATCCGCATAACAGTTGACCTGAGTTACAAGTATGCCTGTGCTGTTCTGCACATAGCACTTGGCTGCAGGACAAACTTAGCAGCTAACAGAGAAGCCTGTGGGCAGCTCCCACTTGGCACCTGGTAATGATCCCACTGGCGTGTCCTTGTCTTTACCTTGAAGTGATGTGTGTTTATGTGAACATCGTTTCGCTTGACAGTAGAAATGATGAATAGAATTGTTTACTTTTCAGAAAAATCTAAAAGAGCTCTAGAGACCATAATGCCAGTGAACCTCACTACTGATAGGATATGCACAGTATGCTGTGCCCTGTCCTTTAGTCTGTCTAGTACTGCACAATTTGTGTTTTCCTTAGAGCACCTGAAGAGCTCTAAGATAATCAATGCTAGTCACTTTTTCTCTCTCATGTCATCTCCTCTAAAAGGTATTTTAATCAATATCTTATGAAGTCTTAAAATCTTTCTCACTGGGATCTTGCACTAGTGCATTACAGGGAAAAATGAAGTCTGTCATGGTTGTCTAGCTATGTATGTTTTATGAAAGTTAGGTGCAGGTTCATAGTTTCAATTAATTCTCAGAAATGAAAATAACCGAGAATCTCACTTTAGTGCTTAGGAGAGTATATAGACAGAATTTAGATTCGTAAGTAACAATTAATTCAGATCTTCCAGTGGTTGCCTAAACATGAGTGACTCACTGACATTTTTGAGTTCCTTGCATACTGACACATGCCTAAAACTGAAGAGCTGTGTGCTTGTATTCTGCCTACACAATGTTGTGATTCAGACACAAAGCAGCGAGCAGCAGAGCTCTGCCACTACTTCTGAGACTTAAGATAACTAGTACACCTGTTGTTCTGCTTTGTTTTTCTGTTTTTGTTGTTGTTACAGTTGTTTTTCAAATGTGTCAGAGAAGCTGGTGATTCTGTTACTGCCCAGAATCTACATAGACAAAGTTAAACCACTTAGACTGTGAATGTTGTGTTTTTTCCTCCATAGCCTTTCTTAGTTGAGATTTTGCATCTTCTTTTCAGCATCACTGAAATAATGATTGTAAAAAGTCTGCACCAGTAAACTTACAGCCCATAAATCTTGTGTTTGGGGCTGTATTGAGTATGTATCATGATGATTAGGGTATTTCAAAAGGACTTCAAGAGGATTTCTGGAGTTCAGAAGTGGACAGAGGGTGAAGTTACCTTTTAATATTATTGGGAGCCTCTCTGCGAGGCTTGTGCTTAGGACAGGGTAGTAATACATAAATGTTTACATAGTTCATAAATAATTACTCCTATAAAAGCCCAGGATGTTGCCTGTCTCACTGCAATGAATTACTGTGCTACACTTGTCTTTATTTTCTTTGCTTCTGAAATTACTTATTCAGTTGGGTGTGTCTTAGGAGTTATTTTGAAACTTGACTTCAAAGCTGAGTGGTACGTTATTATGCATAAGGACTGAGAATGCTGGCAGGTGATTTGACAGGCTGCACAAAGTAAGGTTCAGAGAGATGAGGAAGTCTGGAAAAAAAAAGGTAACTAAGGAATAAACTGTATGTTAACACTGTATATTCCCAGTATTCATATAAGAGTAATGAAAACATTTTCTATACCAACTGTCGAATGTCACTTTCACAGAACTATGAAGTCACTGTTCTTGAGAAATACAAGCAAATGCTTCCTTTTAAAATGTATAACTGGGTAATAGAGTAGAGAGTTAAATGTGTGGGAATTAAATTAAAAGCTCCTCTTAAATCAGAGCGAGTTAAAATGGAAACCTTATTTAATTGATTTTAAACACTTCTGAATCAAGCTGTTTATTTCTTTCTCTGAAGCCCTTCATGCTACAGCTACAAATCTAATTTCTGTGATTGATTACTGTGATTAAATGATAAAGCATTTTTGTAAGTTCTTGACCTCAATCTGTGCCGTAGTTTAGGAAGCCTAGCTTCTAGATGCTGTCTAACTGAAGGAAATTAAAAGAGGCAAAAAACATTGTATTCATCTGAAAATATACTGATACATGATGATGGAAGAGTATCATTAAAATAAATTATTTTTGTTATACTTCTGGAAAGTACTTTCATAGCAATTCTTTTAAATCCCTACAAAACACTGAAATAAAGACATCTATTGTAGTTAGGAATAACTTTGGCTTGCTGTCCATCCTAGTGAGCAAGTTAAGAAAACAATTAATAGCTTCAAATATTCATAGATCTGCCATAAGACCACAGTGATTCATCTCCTGCTGTATCCTTTATTTTCAATAAAGGCATGTAATGGTCTTTTGACTTAAGTGAAAGCCTCCACATTAGAATTCCAGTCTGCTGATTTCTCTTTAGGCTATTAGGAATATTTCTTCCTTCTAGTTATGGCTATATTGGGATTTGTGTGTGTAGAATAACAGATATTTTTATCTGTGGTTACTGGTTTGTCTGTATTTGCTATCTATATTTATTAATTTTTTTCACTTTCTGGTTTTAAATTTGTAATGTTGAAAGTGTAAGTACTGCATTTAAACCTATAAATGTTTATCTTTCATTCTGCCACATAATTAGATGAAACATTTTTTAATCATTTGTTTCCAACTTGTTTTAATTAGATACTAATAATTGGCATCTTGAATTGTAAACATGTAATCTAAGTAATCATTTTTTTTAGTGAGGCTTTCATTCGAAGGGAGTGTTTTCACTGGTAAAATAGATACTGTATTCCCCAGTGTACCATTACTTTATCACAGACTTGGGTGATAAATAGTAGTAAAGATGGAGATATGGAGGTAGTGGGGGAAAAAAAAAAACCAAAAGATGGACAATTGAATGAAAAGCTTTGAGTATAATACACGTGTGTGAAGTTCTCCAGGCACTCAGGCACAGTTGAAAATCAATGTATGTGTGTATTTGTGTGTGTGTGTGTATATAGATATATTCAACATACATGTATACGGATATATTCAACATACATATATTAGTTCTTTCAATGTGTCTACTTGTAAGGACTCTAATTAAACTAGATCATCTTTGCCTAAATCATTGTTAGTTTTATCGCCTCTCAGAGGCAAGGCTGGATAAACAACTTGTTTAAGGTATAGAATTTATGAGCCAACCTGCATTGTCTTAAAAAATAAAAATTAAAAAATAGATTTTTTGCTTGTCTTTGTGTTTGTTTCTGATGTGGAAGGATAAAGGAAATTGGCATTTCCCTTCTAAATGATGCTTTGATTTATACCTTCCCTTATTGTCCCAATGCATTTGGTATTATTTTGATGTTTTCAAAGTCATAAAATGCACATTGCCAAGGAAAGGGGAATAAAAAGTCTCCTACAGTGAATAACCTTGTCTATCCATTCAAAAGGATTATTTAGACTTGAACTTTATTCTGTATTTAAGTGTAATGCCAAGTTTTCATCTTTGTTTTTGAAATAATGTGTGGTAATTTTTAACTGTTTGAAAAATGAGTATTGAAAAATGAGTATTGAAAGAAAGCATCTTTTTAAAAGTTTACTGCAATTCTTTTTAAAAGAGTATGTCAGGGTGACAAAAAAGAGAAATTGACAACTTGAACTAAGCAAATTGTTTCACCTTTTATAGTTGGATAATTTCACATGATACTGATACAATACATGACATTTAAATGCTCACATTCATTTTAAGTTGTGGTTATGAGTTCTCAGGTTCAGATAATACACTGTCCTAAATATTGTAGATAGTCTAATTTGATTTATGGCTGAGCATTAATTCTATGTACTTGCACTTTTAACAGTGAAATTACAGAAAGGTTTTTCATATTAAGGCCCAGTCAAATTCAAGCATAGGGCAGAAAAAGACCTTTTTTTGTTTTTCACAGAAGTTCAAGAAACATGATTGTAATGTTTTGGGGAAAGTGTTTTAATATTCCATTGTGTTTTAAGTGCATTTGATGCTAGTGCAGGTTTTGAAATACTAACTGATACTGTGCAAAGAAACATAGTTACTTCATCATCAGAAGTATTTTTTCACAAGGTAAATGTTTTGCCCTCCTCTAACTCTGAAATGGAGGGAATGGAAATGTGAATATTGTGAGTTCTTATTATTAGCAGATTCTCCACAGAAATAAAGAAAACTAGAAACTTTCGTAAGGAGAAGTTGCTGAAGCTGCTTCTGCTTGTGACTGCATCCTGGTAGCCTTGGATGCTGTTAAGATATGGAAAAACACCTTCGTGTCACCCTCTGCAATGGCATTATGTTCAAGGTCATAATGAAGAAATGCTTGTGATTATTGCCCTTGGCTCTAACATGCATAGCTAGCCTTGCAGAATGCTGGCTGTTTCGTCTCCTGGCTCCCTTCAGAGAGAGAGGAGGAAACTTCATCTGTTCCCAGTGATGGTTCCTTGTGGGCTTTCAGGGTAGTAACTGAGACTTACCAAGCAATCAGATACACAGCTGGTCAAGTCCTGAAGGTTTTTGCAGTTCTAGTGACAATCGTGATCTTATGGTATCATAGATTGGGTATACACTATTAGCCATCAGAGTACGTGTGAGGCCTGTGTCACTCATTGGTGCTTCCCAGTGACCAGTTAATGTGTATTGGATGACTTCTTCAAAAATGAGATTGTTTGCTATATTCCAGTATTCCAGCCCTTCGTGTCATAAAATAACGAAAAAGCACCAGTATGTTTTAGGGAATACATAAACTGAAAGACCATGATGAGGGATTAAGGAAAACAGTAGATAGGTACACTTGTACTTGAGTCAGAATAAAGTGGGAAGAACAAAGTTATTCCTGCTGTTTTGGACCTATTTATTTAACATATTGTTAGTTTAAATCAAGTATGACATCAGAGTTTTAATTGTGACTGTAAGGCTACCATAAATGCTTATGTATTTTTAAATCTGCTAGCTTTTTTGAGTGATTTTTTTTTTAAATTGAATATATATTTCAGTTGGTTTCAAAATTACAAAGATATTGTAATTTATTATTTTATAGGAAGTAAATTGTTATTTATACATAATGTCTTACAGCAATCAACAAGCATTTTTACTAGAAAATGTCCCATGCAATAATGCAAGCTGCAAGAGTGCACGTCGTATGTTTAAAGTTTTTTGGGAGCTCTCTGACCTAAATCAAATCAAAGATGCAGTCGTAGCAACCTTCTTTGATATCTACGAAGATGTAAGTTCAACTCTTTACTGCGGCAAAGATTCACTTCTGTGCTGCTGTATATGTTTTGTGTTATTCTTACACTGCTTTGTATAAACATTGGCTTTAGAGCACATGGCAGGCAGTGCTTTCAGACTGGGATGTGTCTGCATGCTCTTGAAATGTCCTCTGGAAGATGGGCAGGTAGCAGCAGCCCATTCACTGACCAAAAGTTCGCCAACCCTCCATTTGCTCTGTTTGAACTGCCCTTTTCAACGCCATGGAAGAGACAAACCTCGTGTGTTATCCTTGTTATGTGTGGATGGAGCACTCTAATATTGCCACAGATTAATATAATACTAAATATATTATAATTGGTAGAGGAAAAGTAAACTTTGCTGCACGCTTCTTTTCTTTTGTGCCTCTAAGGGAATGTATTTACTGTATTTAGATGCTATCTAGAGTAAATCAGCATTCTCATTTCTAATTCAACCTTTCTTTTTCCCTCTAGGGAATCTTGGATATCGTTGTAGTAAGCAAGGGCCACTCCAGTGAAGACTTTGCTATCCATACATTAAAAAACAACTTTGAAGTAGATGCATATTTTGTTAAAGTTATTGGTAAGTTATTACCATAAAATGAGGTCAAAATCAGATCTTGAGGGGAATGTGAATATTTGATCCTCTGTATATGATAACATTATGGTAATGCAGTGTGCATGGCAGTACTAGAAAAGAAAAAAATACAGCATGGAAAATGTTAGGGTCTGCAGAAAGAAATTGCATAATCTATACTTGGATAACTCATTTCTGTTTGGTTTCAAAGGTTGGGGTTTTTTCCTAGTTTTAAGTTAGCATACTTAATTTCCAAGCAGTTCTGTCCACTATTGTCCGTACTTCTGTTGTTCTAATATCACTTCAGCAGTTTTTAATAGCAATTTTGACCACGATATCCTTCAAGTAAATAAGTGTTCATTATCTCTGGGTGTGTGCTTTTACTTAGAAAGCAGGTCATATCTCACTTGTTACCTAGAGGCTGTCTAAATCCTTCCTTTCATTTTGGAGCTTTGGTTCTTCACTTCTGCGTCTTAGCAAAATTCTGAAGACAAATACTAGATCTTTAAAAAATCTTCTGGCTTTTGAAGGAAAACTAATTATGAAATGTCAAAAATTATGATCTGTGGGGAAACTGAGTTATTCATTCTAAAAGAGAAGTGTGAAGAAATTTTCAATCCATGAGGATATATAACCATAGGGGAACAAGTGTGTCTGGCTTTTTGTTGTCCATGCAGGATATGATGGAAATTAACAAACTTAAAACAAGAGTAAAGAATAAGAGTAATTTCCTAAACAGTAGCTTTTGAATTACTGATATAAATTCCTGGAGAAGCTGCAGAGTTTCCAACATTAGAGACTTACACAACTAGATTAAACAAACTATGTAGTGTATCTGGTTTTGAGGGAAAGGGCTGGACTTGGCTGAACTCAAGGGCTCCCTTTGGTGAATCTTCTATACAATACCTTCACTAATCTCCAAATGTAACATAGCGCTGTCACTGTAAAAGCAACGTAATTCTACATATATCTATTCTTCAACTTAGACTTTAATGTCTCATGATATTTAAAATTTAGAGCAAGAAGCCTATTAGTCACGAATCTGATAAAAATGTAATTATGCTTATACATATGTATGCCATAATAATTCAGAAGAGAACCATGGCTATCATGACATAGTCCACCATAACTATCTTTTTATCTTGCCTATTTTCAGAATTTAGGCAAGAAACAATAACCAAATATATTTATTTTTATTTGTGCCTTGAATGGTTGTGCTGTTTTCTTTCCAGCAAGGACTTCTGTCTCTTGCCCGTACCGCTGTCATATCAAGCCTAATTTACTAGAGTTTCTCTTCCCATATCCTTTGGAAATGATGCAGAATCTAGGCCAAAATGAACTGGTTTCATTTCAGTGATCTTCTGCATGGAGCATATTTCATGTTCTGCATGATCTATTCTGATAGTATGTTTCCATGTCTGAGTCAGTTTGGTGTTTTCATCCTAAATTTATGTATTACATAGCATGAAATATATCTTAACATAACAATTTAGGATGACAGATAGCATGGCAAGGGTATGTGAATTAATTAAACCGTTGGTTTAAAAGGCTACTGTTACATTATGATATTTGTAATTGAGAGTAATTAGGTTTTCAAATTGCATGCCCTACCATGTTCTTCCAGACTGCAAAGGTGTTGAGCTTTGAGCTCATTGCTTGGCTGCTCTCCTTCATATTTGAGAAGGGATAAAAGGTAAAGCTTTAAGTGAACTCAAAGAGAAAACTGAACAAGAAAAACAGGAGGTTCGCTGTGGAGAAATTGTTTGCCTTTGTGTTATTTCAATATACGTAATGATTCTGAAGCATACATTCTGCTAAGGTAAACAGAATTACATCCACTACTAGGGGCTGATTTATGTGTTACTTACTCTGTAGTTTGGCCTTTATTTTCATCATATTAGACTACAATGATTTGTCATGCTGATGGAAGCAGTACTCTTTTTAAATAATGCTGAGTATGGATAGTGTAATAATGACAAGCATGCAGAAAACATTCTAGAAAAATGCTTCATTTCACAAAGCTACATTAGACAGACAATTGTGTGATATTTTGAATGGGTAATAGAATAATTTTCAGCATCAGTATTACATATATCTTAAAAAAGGTTTGCTTTGATTTTTAGCACTGTACTCAGATACGCTCATGTTTTTGTAGAAACCCCAGAAAATGGAAATTAAAGTAGCTTAAAAACATTTCTGCTGTGACACGGGAGGGAGTATTTATAATAAAACAGGTTTTATGCCCATTGGTGTATCACTAAATGCACTGTGTTCATTTATTTGGTATATGGACGATGAAAGTAGTCAAATGAACTTGGTCAGGTTATTTGTTCCCACAGTGAAATTGAACAGCAAATTGCTACGTGCTGTTTTGCATCAAAATAGGAAGAGATGGCTCCACTTGAACGTGCATCTTTATCTAACGTACAAAATAAATTTGTAGCTTGTTGTCTTTTATTAGATACGTGCACCATCTTCAAATTGTACTTTGCCATACCTTCACGTTAATTGTCTAGATTTCCTTTTTGACTGTATAGATAGATTATAGATTTTTCTCTATTTGGATGTTTAAAAACTTTAACTTTGAAATAATTTCCATTCAGATTTTCATAGAAAATACAAGTAGTCCTTATTATACTAGTTTGGGATGATTTTTGATCAGACTATTACACTGTTACATATACTGCTTAGTACTTCTGTCACCACACATTTTGTACCCGAGCTTTTGTGCATCTAATATTTAATGTGACAGGATGTTCTAGGTTACAGAACAGATGGCTTTCATTGTCCCTTAGTTGATTATAAATGTTTAACATTACTGTAGTCAACTGATTTTTCAAGCTGACAAGTAATTCAGCAACTGTCATATGCTTTAGATATTAAGAAGCATTATGCACATCTGCTTATAATACTTCTGAATAACACTTCTAAATATTCTTAAACAGGTGATGGGACTTGATTTGAATCAAGTTTTAAAGCTACCACCTGTATTTAGGGAAAAGCCTTTACTTTCCTCTTTTCCAGTTAAAAAAAAATAATAATAAAGCTGAATTTCTGACAAGTATATTTGAAATGGTTAGAAGGGCAATGAGTAAAATGTACAGTCTGCTATGTTTTAACATGTTTTAATTTGGATTTTTTTTCAACTGACAAATGTTTCTTTAGGAAGCAAGCTAACCAGTGAGGTATGAGAAAACAGTGATTAGCTGATAAATTTCTGCAGAGAAATATACTTCAAGCAAATTAGCATTCTTGTAGTGCATAAGTTATAATGAATAAAATCTGTTTTCTTTATCTATCTTAATGGACACGTGACATCTATTATTATATTTTAATAGATTTTTTGAGGTTGTGCTTGTAAGATGGCTTCTTAATATAAATACTGTAAGCTTACTTTCTGTTCTTGCAGTTCTCAGTGGCCTCTGTTCTAATGACTGTCCTCGGAAAATAACAGTAAGTGTAATTATGTCTTTACAATACTTTTTAGGTTTAAATAAGCTGGGGTCTAATTATGCTGACAATTGTTCACATACATAACTAAGATAGTTACTGACTAGAAGAATGTGTGATCCAAATATCGACTGGCCAAGTTGTGCATGTTTGAGACTATCTTTCTCCAGTTGTCTCCATTGATTGATTCTGCAGTGAGATTTGTTATGCAGCATCCCAGGGGCTGGGTTATGTCAGGTACAAGAAAAACATGTAATACAGCTGGATGTCCAATCCATGAAATGTGCCAGGTCTTGATCAGGGCAGTCATAAAGGCCAGGCAAAACACTGTGGGACAATTTCAGCTATTGGGTTCTAGGTAGCAACTTCTGGGCTAAAATCGGGTACATGGGTACAAGGAAGAAAAAGGAAGAAAGGGAAAGAAATGTACCTGGTTTTGATGGTTCTGCAGATTAGCTACATGTAGATGTCTTAATTCTATTTCAAATCTTTTAATTATCTCCAGAGACCCTGAAAAACACCTGTTTTCTGTTAACTTTCAATTAGCAAATGACAATATTCACAGAGAAAGGCCTAAAAGGGGAACTCAGGAATCAAAGTTATTTTTGCAGAGCTGAATTGCAAAAGCTGTGAGCTTAAAATATAGTTTGAAAATTAAAAAACAACCTGCTTCAAAAGAAAGCAACCTTTTGTTCAAGCCTATTTTAAGACATCAGATTAATTTCTGATAAAAGATTGTAAGAGGTTTTTGGTAGTATTATTAGCTTACTTGCCAAAATGAAGAGGTTTAGAAAGCAGATGTTCAACAGATGTTGAACACTTGATAGTCAAGATCATTGAAATACTATTGCCTTCACTGTAAAAAACAAACATACAAAACTTAGTGTCATGAGGTATGTTACGTCAGAATACAATTGCCTGGCCAAGACAATAATAATGCACATTTTTTAACATCAAATAACGTTCATCTTTCATAGTTCTGCATTAACATCATTTTTCTGTCTCCTTATGCCTCTCTCTAGCTAATTACTATTTTCCAAGATATGATACTGGCTTTCATCATCATTATTTATTCTTATGCTTAACAACTTACTGTTTTTTGAGGCATGATGCAAGACATTCATCATCTCTTCTTCATTGAACTTTCTGCAACTCATCTGAAAGGTCTTTTTACTGAACTGGATGTCATAATACCAGCTTGAATTCACTGTTAGAAGAAAAAAGAAAAATGCCTTTATTTAAAATCTTCTCTTGTAGCTGTTCCCTGTCCCTCCTACCTTAACAGATAATTTCCCCCCCACGTATGCTCCTGCTATTCTCACATAGGTACATGACACGGTTCATCATTCAATAATCCACAACTCCCTTTGATTTTCCTTCCTTTTTTTTTACCCCTATAACTGTACTTTGATGTTTAAGCACATCTTCTCTCTCCAAATAATTTATTTAAAATAGGTATTGGTACCTGAAAATTAACTGTTCAATTGTTTTAATTAAATAAAACATTGCTGAATAATGATAATAATTTTGAATTTATATTCTATTTTCAGATTAAGAAACTCCATTTTTGAGCATTCTCAAAATCTTGAATGAGTCCTGTTTTGGGTTTAGGATTGGGTTTTTGTTTTTTTTTTCAGAACATGCAGTAATAATTTGAGGTTTTAGTTTTTTAATATATTTAAAGCTCCATAGGAAATATTCAAACTTTTGCCATAGGACTGAATAGTATTGCTTTCTTCATGAGAAATGGAATGGTACTTAGACAACTGATTAGTCTTACTTTGAAAATGAATTCCCATTGCTATGGGCAATGTAAGAGCAAGACTTCAAAATAATCTATATTCCGAAGAAAACATTAATCTGTAAAAGTTTGCTTTAATATTTTTATTACTAGAGCTTTGTCTGTTCCTAAAATTTTGTCTGCTTCTTTTCCCTCCCCTATCACTTTTAGCCTTTTGGTGTTAATCAGCCTGGTCCTTACATCATGTATACAACCGTTGATGCAAATGGATACTTGAAAAATGGGTCAGGTAAGATAATCTCATAAAAATAGACATTGCTAAATAATGGCAATAATCTAAGGAAAGAGATGTGGGTATTCTGGGTCCCAAATCAGTGATAATGCTCTCACCCTGAGCACTGTGCTCAGAACTGTTTATTCTACCTGAGGAAATATAGAGAAATAATGTGACTTTAAATGTGTACAAGATAGCTGCAAAAACATACTCTGATACTCTGTAGTACTTCTGCATTCATACATGCTTAAAGTTGGGCTTGGAATTTTAAGGCTACATTTTTGTTTAAGCTAGCGATTACTGCCAATGTATGAAAATGCTGAGTATTTTTTTCAAATTGTACAAATTCAGTTTTACAAACTAATCTTCTAGTTTTGCTCTTCGCTTCGTTGCTCTGAAAGTTTTCTTCATAAGCTAAATCTAAGAGCTTACTTCGCTAGGAACACTTAAAACACCACAGTAAATCTAGAGATTTGTAGTTAATCTAAGAGGAGAGCCCAGTGCATCAGGCCATGCCCTTAGGCAGGCAGTGCTGGTGGGTAACAATTAGCATATCTCATTATTGGCAGTCAGCAAGATGATGGCTGGTAGACTTTGTCAGAGCCAAGTCACTGTAGAGCCTATTTTGTTAACCATATAAAAAAAAAAATAAATAAAAAAAAAAAAAAAAAACACTGGCAAAGGTTTGTTCAAGATCTCTCTTTTTTTCCCTGGATTCCTGTGGATGTGAAACTCACTTCAGTATGCTGTTTTTTTGGTTATCTGTAGTCCTAAATAATTTGCATACACGAGCCTGCTGAAGCGAAGTGTAACTGAAGAATAGATGCTGCAAGTAAAACTGCCGGTTCTGTAGAATCAACAGTTAAGTAGAAAACAAAATTCCACGTGAGAAAAAGACTTTAAGTAGAGACCAGCAGCTATTTATTCTGTTTTGTCCTCCAGCTGGCCGTGTGGTCAACGTACCGTTGGAATTAGCCATAGCCTGAAATGTTCTTGCCCAAGCAGTAGGAAAGGAGCACAGCGGGGGGGGGGGGGGGGGGGGAAGAAAGAAAAGGAAGAAAAAGCTTAGTGTACTGTGGAGAAGTTATGAAGAAACAGAAGATAAGTCTGAAAGATGTTGCATGTTCCAGGCAGGAAGTAGGCCTGCTTGGAGAGGGGTGCAGGATTTCTCACCATGCAAATGCAGACATGTTTTGTTTCACACTTTGCCTTGGTTTTGAAGGCAATTAAATTAAAGATGGGTTTTTAGAGATTGATACTGTGTTGTCCATGTTACTTTAATGCTCACTGGTGTACCTTTTCTGCTCTGTACTTTTTAATGACTGGATGTTTTGAGTATTGATTAATTTTGCTTCCATGTTGCATATTGACTGTAGACTTGAGTTCTGCGAAGAGTACTAAGAATGCTAAGAATACTACTTACGAATACTGTTGAAAATGAGCAATTTTATTGTACCCATCCCTTTTTTCAAAGGCTTAACTGCTTGCTTTTCTACAGATCAAAAGTGCAAACAGCTTGTAATTATCATCATATCTTAATAAAAGCCCTTCTTTCTTTTCACAAATCTGTTTAATAAAAATTAATCTCTTCTTTCTGCTGTTATCTAAGCTACTTGCAGTTGATTGCTGCACCTCTACTCTTCAGGGCTGTCCTCTGAGAATATGGGTATCAGGTATCAGCTAAAGCTGCTTTGTGACAGCTGCTGGTAGAGTTCCTGGAAATTACTGAAACTTCTAGATTACAAAATTTCTTTCCAGCCTACCACTAGAAGTTAGTTTGGTGCATTCTTTGAATGAACATGCATCTAAATGAAGAGGTCAGTGAGTTTAAGGAAGTGTAATGTATTTACTCCTTCAGACTCCCTTGTACTGAATGTGGGCCTGCCTAAATTTAGTACACCTGTTAAAGGAAAAAACAGCTTCATAATCCCTTTGGCCATGTATGTTTTCAGAAGATATCTGTGCACAATTGTATTATTAGAAGTACTGATAGTAACAAAAAAAGACTTCTTTGCATAAATAAAGAAAGGCATTAATGGCACCATCAAACTGATCTTTTCTTCATTAGCAGAGAGCTATGAAATGACTATAAATCAAATCAACTATAACACAAGCTCTGCTGAGATCTAATTATACTCATCTAGATGCAACATTTGTGTAGTCAGAGCAGTTTTTCATTCTATTTATTTGTGCTTAACACTATCTCAGACTTGGAAGTCTGATATTTCAAGTGAAGTCATACTATACATTTATAAGATCGCATCTAGCAGCTAGTAGAATTTGTATTATCCAATTCCTTAAAGCATTTTCTATTTGGGATTGTTACTGGTATTGGGATACCAGAAATTGTAACTGTAGAGGATTAGAAGTTGGCAGACATGGATGGTTTATGATATGCTGTTTTTTAAAATAAACTTAATTTTTGTAAATTGACATAAGTTTCAAATGAACTTATTAAAACTATCTTAAGGAAACAGAGAATTACAAGTTCAGATAGGATTGGTTTGTGAACACTCATTATTTCAGCAATCTTATATTATAACCCGGTGACAAAATAAAGATGTTCCAACTCCTGACCTCTGTGTCATGGAAGAATGCCAGTAACTTACAAATTCCCTGTATCTGCACGCGAATAAAGCTCATTTAAAATTTGGACCTATTTTACATATCATTTTCTTAATCTTGGGGAGTTGGGGATGTTGGTAGTTTTTATTTGTTTTCTGGATCTCTTGAAAGGGAAATAAGTAAATTTTTTTTAAAACCAATGTCCTAGGGTTTGGTAGTTCTTTTCAGGAGGGTTGCTTTTAGGAATGCAAAGCTCAATTTACTTACAATTTACTGTGGGAAATATCTATCAAATATGATTTCATACTGCTGTAGTACTCTTAATCTTCACTACTACCATATTTGCAATAATAAAAACCTAATAGAGCCCAATCATGATTAATTTCCTTTTCTGTTTTGACATTATAAAATAACAGTAATGAATTCCAAGTGCATATATGACCCTCACAGTACTGCTAGAGGGAATTTTGTAATACTCTTTGATCAACTTCTCAACTGTAATGTGTTAATAGATTTTTTGAGTCTGTGTAATTCCTGCAAGTACTTCTCAGTCACATTTTCTGAACCTATTATATTAAGTTTTTAGCTAAACTTTCTTCTTTCTCAAGTCCTACTTGTAAAATTCAATAAATATACTTCTAACTGGAATTATTGGCCTACAGGTTATTATTTTGATATGCATTGTCTGTTAGAGCCAAATCATATTCTATCTGACTGCCAAGAAAAACCTCAAGCGGCGCTTTCATATATATGTATTGGCTGACAGTACCAAACCCAGATGGCATTTTTGGGCCATGTATAAGCCTAAAAAACATCTTTTCCACATTGAGCTTTGAAAGTATGGCATCTATATGCCATCTTAAAACTCATTTTTATCTTTTTTTTTCCCATTTTTTATATAATATCATGGAACAATTCATATCCAAAGCTTTTAATTTTATGAAAGCAATAATGAAAGAATTTTATAGTTTATAATTACCTTTTCTATATATCTGTATATATTCTATATATCTATGTAATCTCTTTCCAAAAAAGTAACATAGCAATGTTGTTCTTTTTCTAATGAAAAGAACATTCCACATTCAGTTTGTTTTCCTGTCACTGTTGCTATTTGCTATCTTTACCAGAAGTTTTACCAGAGGAACAGTTATTGGTTGGACCATCTGAAACCAAACTAAAGAAGAAGAAATGTTCACCGTTCTATTTCTGATGTTCCTAATTCTGCAGGCCACTAGTTGTGAAATACAGTATCTTTTATGTATGCAGTATTCATGCAAACAGTAGAATAACAAGGCACATACGGCTGTTCTTATCAAATTCATTTTGAAGTTCTTTGATCTGCCAAGTCTTAACTACAGCAAATTTGCATAATTGAGAGGGTATTTTAAAACGTTGTTAGAATTATTCTCTCTACTGTTAACATTCCAGTATGTTGTTAAAAGATAGCAGAATAATAATTAGCGTGTATTCAGTGCTTTTTACTTCTACATTCCTCAATTTGCCTGTAATCTTACAAGAAATATTGTTAAATTAACTAAAAGGAATAGCAGTTGCCAAAATGAGCATAAGTATTGGGTCTTACATCTTCCGTTAGCATTTCCACAGACCTTTCCTCTCTGAGAAGCAATTCAAATGCAACAGCTTTTTATATTGAATGCATTTTATGATCAGGTTAGGTTCTGGTGTAAATCTGGGAGAGGTAGGTAAATTAATTTCAGCCGTGTGCTCTGATCCTGCAACCTGCCTTTTCCTTGTTTTTTCTCTTGGAGTTTCTATTTTTCAGGAGTTGCAGCTCCATGTCTGTATTTCCAGGTTTTCATTTGCTTCCAGGGATCTTGTAATATTTTTCTGAGAAAGGATTCAGCTGAAAAACTTCAATCAAGAATACCTGGAATAAGCTAGAGTACAATAGCAGAACTTGAGCATAGAGTAAATTAAAGCTGTTCTTGGCATGGTGGAGGTGCATGAGCTGAATCTAACAGTTCTGACCATGGCTAAACTTCAGATGTGACATTTTTGCCAGCTGTTGTACTTCTTAAATAGCTATTTTTCTGTGTTTTATTGAAAAGGCTACTTATTCAGTAAGTTTGATTCCATTTATTTTATTATCAACCGAGTTTCTTAGAATTAATATCCTTGTGGGCTCAAAATAACATAAATTGGAACAAATTCTTTATATAGGGCAGCTGGTTAATTTACTGAAGTATTTTGAGAAACTGCACAAAGACAATTTCATGCCATAGCACCAGCACGAGAAGCATTTTACATCTGTTATTAGAGAGTTGCAAAGGCTGAATAGCTCTGTAGAAACATCATACCATGAACAAGCTACCTTTAGCTATCACCTTCTTTTTATTCGGTTTTCTCTCTGCTACCTTTTCACTACACTCCAATTTTTCTGTCTTTCTGCTTTCTTTCTCCCTCTGCCACGCAACATCTGAGCCCTCAAATACCTTAACTTTCTCTCCTTTGTAGGCGAGAAGCCTTGAAGCTTGTCTGTCTGCAGCTTTGCAGTGACAGATAGGACTGGCAGCTCTGCACTTCCATAACCTGAGCAGGACTTGGCTGACTCTTTGGCATGCTGACTAGGTAGACAGCTGAGGGAAAATACAGCTCTCTATAGATATTTTTGTGATAAGGGCACCTCTGGCAGAGAGGGCCTGTTATAAAAAGCTTTTTGAGATGTTGTTTGATGTATGTAGCAAGCACATACCAAACAGGGCTGGAGCGTCAAGGTGATATGTATTTGTGTTTTGTCTGCAGCTTCTGCTATGGACTTCTTAGTTTTCTCTCTTAAAGTTAAAATAGGTGTATATATGATTTTATACTTAGTAAGGGTTATTGTTGCAGTTTGTATCTACCAAAAATTTTATGAATGTCGGCCAAGAGCCACAGAACAGTAAATTCTTTGTGTTTACTCAGAAATGAATATTCATGACTATCCATTACATTATTCTGTGAACACCTTTGTTGGGCTGCTTATATGGATCAAGTCATAATTTGCTTAAGCAGCTGGCTGAAGTTCCATGCTCTGATAAATACTGCAACTCATTTTAGAGCTCTGGTTTTGTTTAAAGCTTCCCATGACAGAAGGAAGGATAAGTCCTGGATAAGTCCTGCCCTTCTGGCATTATGAAATCTGTTTACTCTTTGTTGTTGCATTGTGTTCTCATGTGTCTCAAAAGCAATTTGTTATGTAGAATTCTACCATATAGAATATGGTATAGATGGAAATACCTCGAGTCGTTTAATAATTGAATATCTGAATTCTGTTAGGAGATATTTTGGTTGCTATAGATAGAGACGACTGTAGTATGTTTTTCTATATAACTTCTTTTTGTATAGAAACCTTTCTTGAACTCTTAATAATGCATGCAGTATTATCAAACTTGAAATATTCAGGTGTTATAAATAAGACAACTTTACCCTGTGCGAAGGGTTTGAATATCAATAATATGGTCATATAATTTTTGCTTTTCTTAAAAGGTTGGTTATTCTAGCTTTACTCTGTAATTTTGTGGTGAAAGTTGTTATTATTGAAGACATGTTCCAGTATAATTGGATCATTGGTGCTTGGGCTGTCAGAAGTATCACAGATGTTAGCAGCACCGGAGGCATCTAAGTTGCAAATACACATATTCCATCCACTTCTGGAACTCCAGGAAAAAAAAATATTGTAGAAAAAGGCAAAAGATGAAGTGCTGTGCTCATGTAGAATTTCCTTAGCAAACACCCAAGTCACAAGAAGGAAATATCCTCAGCGCTTCAGAAGCTCAGGTCGCCATTCTGCGTATCCCTAACCAAAAAAGGAGCTTTTACTCCACTGTATTTCTTTGTTCTCTCATCAGCAGGCTACAACTCCAAAGGCAGTAATAAGGGAACTAAAGTAAAGCTTTCCGTGAGAGCTGAGGAATTTTTCCAACTGTTTGAAAGCTTTCCAGCTTGTTTAGGTGTTTTGGTGGCTGCCAGAAAAGATGTTTTCTGCAATAAAGTGTTTGTTTTTGATCAGAAAAGCCACCTAAATTTTTAAGGGGTAAAAAAGAATATGCCTAAAACTAAGCAACTCTTACATTTTTGTAAGACATGCATGATTGGGATTTTTTTTTACAAGTTAATACATCACAAATACTATTTATAGTATTAACAGTTACTATTTATATACATATGTATATAACAGACTTTGACAAATACATCATTTCTCCAATTAGAGGAAACAAAGTAGTATTTTCTTGTATGAAAATATCTTTGGCTATTCAGTCCTCTAATAGATCAAATGTGGGGGACTTTTGAAAGCCTAAATATTTTTACTATATTTTAAATTAATCTGAATGGTTTTAATAATTTGTATCTGCAAGTGAAGCTTTGTAATTAAAGTTTAATAATTAAAAAAGAGAGAGAGACTGCAGATCTGAAATGGAAGCTTCCATTAGTTGGAAGTTTTTTTAGTGGTCTCATATATTCTGCTCTGTATTTCCTCAAAATGTGTTTAAACTGTTTGAAAAATATCAGCATTGTGCATCTAGCTATGTAGGTTCAACTGAGCTGCTTCAGATGTCCTGATTCACACATAATCAGTTCTGTTTAAAAAAAAAATAATAATAGCATTGCATCTACATGTAAATGCAATCACCTTCCATTAATAAAGTTCGATTGGTTGCATTTTAGCACTTACACTGAAGTCACCCTGAAGTAAGCTGTTGAGGACATTCAGCAAGTTTGTGTCAGCATAATGGAAATAGAAGGAATACGTCTTCATTCAGATATAACAGAACAAGTACTGTATGTGTTACAGACAATACACAATTCAGTATTCAGACAAGACTTTCAAAAGGTTAATGGTATGGACTGCTTCAAATTTTATATGCCAGACTTGGAAAACAAGGAGATAGATATGGAGATGACCAGAACTGTTTTTCAATATCAACTTTGTGAGGCTTGGCTGCCTAACATTGTGAACTTTTTCATAAAAATTCAGACTGACAGGCTGAAACCACTGAAAACCATGTCTTAAAGTGGTGTGTTTTCTTACTCTAAGCTTTTTGAAGCAATGAACTTACTGACTTCTAATTTAAAATGAAAACATTTATGACAACACCATATTCTGAGTTCATAGCACATGATATATCTGAGTGCTTCCAGATAGCTTTCTTTTTAAGAAACGACTGCAAGAAAAGACTGTTTGTGCTGTTAGTAGGAAAATGTAAGTGTTGAATAGCCTTTAAAGGAGTATTAATGCACAGCATGTACAGGTGAATGCTGCTTTGTGTTTCTTTTTTTTTTTTTTAAATCTTGTTTATAGTACCAGTTTTATTAGTCAAGTGAAGAAAACTGTGAAGCAACAACTCTTTCTCCATCTTGCTAACACTTCAGAAAGCTTAAGGAACAATCTTAATGTAAGCAGTAAATCCCACCCTCCTACTGAAGATGGAATGGTATTTTCAGATTTTCTTGGCATAAGTAGAAATCTGTCCACAATAATTTTACAACATAGCAAATATTAGAGTTGCAGTTCAAATTAAATTTGAAATATTTTCATAAGTAAATTAATTATTGGTAACTGCAAACTTCAGGTGGCTCTTGATTAAACATTAAAATAAATAAAGCAATAAATTGCTAACAGTAGTCTGTCACTTTTTAATTGTTGCTCAAGGTTTTTATGCTTCTCAGATAAACATTAGTCCTTTTTTATTACTTTTTGCAATTCTAAATGGAGTGTTTAAGTAACTACCAAACTTTTGTAGAAATTGATAGATGCAAGTGGAATAAAGCAAGAAATCATTTCAATGATCTCCCGTATTTATAGTCAGTTGATTTTAAAATAAACTAGAACCTTCTACTTGCCGTCCTCCCAAGTCCTGCTTAGATAACTTCTCCTCATTTTAAGGCAGATTAAATAAAAGTATTTGTGCTGTATAGTAGGAAGCATTTCTTTCTGACCTTTGCGTATGATTCACTTACATCCTGAAGCATAAGATTTCATCATCCTTATCCAAGTAGGCATAAGAACCAGTATCAGAGGCCATGAAATTATTCAGTGCTGTTAAGAATTCTAGTGTAGTATCTAACTCCAAACTCTTTAAAGGCTGACTGCACACACTGTATGACATTTTCTTTTATTTCCTTTAATTTAGTTGACATTCATTTCATTTGTATAATGAAGGAAAAAAGGAAGACCTAAGTTACAGTCCCCTTATAATCCTAGGTATTTCACTCAAAAGTCATTTGAAAAACCTTTCAATATTAAGTATTACACATTGTTCTTTTGGGAGAAGTCCTTCAGAAATCAGCATTACTGAAACAGTTTTTTACAGAAAATTCTTTGTAGGGTTACAGCGTGATAGAGTATTAGATATTTTGTTCGTTTTTAAAACAAAGCCAAAGTTAATGAGAAAAATTTGACATTCAGAAAATCCTGACACTGCTGTCATATTTAAAAACAGCAATAGCAACAAGAACAAAACCTGTCTACTGATCACGTAATTTGATTTGTGGTGCTGGAGTATCCTTTAAATTTCTTAGTCTGGGAAGGGCTGAATTCACTGTGGTTTTTGAGATGCTGATATCATGCTGTGGCGCCAGATCCCTTGCTAAGAAGCCTTCTAGGGAATGAACAAAGAATCCACAAAGGATCTGAATCAGTTTGCCAGACATTAAGATTACAAGGTTTTTATTTAAATGGAGTAATTGGCCACCTTGGAAATGGCATCTTAGTGAACCTGTAGATAACTGCATGCTTCTGTTTTCCTACTGTCTTTTCTGGAGGGAAAGAATGTTATTTTTATCATATAGTCTCTCATTTAGTTCTTCATAATTACATGCTCTGGATAGGATGTAACTTGCAATGGCTGTAATCCTGTCGTCATTAAATCAAATTATGATGTGAGAATTTGTTTATGAGCATTTTCTCAGCTGATTTTGTGACACAAGAAAAAACATTAATTACTGAATACTATTAGCAAGAGTTAAAGTGAACCTTCTCATGGTGAGTCTGGGCTTATGAGTAAATGGGGCAGTAAATGGGGAGGTTTGCTACCAGCCATGTCTAAATAAATATGAATAGCTTATTACTCCTCAACTTGTAACAAATAGCAGTTTGACACAGAAAAGGTGCTTGAAAGAATTCTCTTACCTAGAAATCTAAAGTATTTAAGCAATTTACAATTAAGTGCCCATTAATAGTTAGGAAATGTGGGACTGAGACATTAAAAATTTTAAAAATCACACTTCTGTAATTGCCCCTGAAACGTGCTTGCATAGAAAGGGTTTTTTCAGAAAGCTTATTTTCTTATTTTCTTATTTTTTAATTTCATTTCAGCTGGACAGCTGAGCCAGTCAGCCCATTTTGCTCTCCAGTTGCCATACAATGTGCTGGGCTTGGGGCGTAGTGCTAACTTCCTTGATCATTTGTATGTTGGAATTCCTCGTCCTTTAGGAGAAAAGGTTGGTTAAAATTTATGATTCTCGAGCTAATATTTCTGGTATTATCTTTCATAATAGAAAAAATGGATAGGAAAATTGCTAATGATACTTATTTCCGAAGTATGAATATCAAGGTAAATTTGAATACAGAAAAGGGTTTGCCAAAAAAATACCCTGATACTTTGCACATCTGGTTTTTAAGTTGGGTGTAAGTTCCTATGCCAACAATAAAACTGAAAGATAACAGAAGCTGTGTATAAGCATTAGTCATATGAGGCTTGCTTACATGATAAATGTGTATTAGACCTGGTGGTCCAATTATTATGGTCTCAGCTGTAAGATTTCCCTGGGGCTGGTCTGTAAACTCACACAATCCTTTCTAGTTCAGTGCTAGCACCATGATCAATGTGACAGGAGGTAGAGGTTACTGCAATCGTCTAATCTTGAGGTGAAATGTAAAAGGGTCCTGACTGTTCACAGACCTTAAAAAAATCTGATTATATTGCTTTAAAAAAAATGAAGTATTTGTATCAGCGTATCCATGATATTCTGATTTGGATAATTGGTAAAATTCCTTTGTGAAACGGGTTCTTTTTTGTTCGCTATTATGTTGTTGCTTTGTATCTGCATTTTGAGCAGATACGTGTTTCATGTCAACAGCACTTCTCTTGCTTTAGACTTCCTTGTTGTTTTTAAAGTGCTTTGGAGCTTTCAGAATAAAATACTTACATAAATGCAAGGGAAAAAGTCACTTGAAAAAAAGCAGTCACTTCTGAGGGTTTTTTTTTCCTTTTCCATATTTCAACAGAGAAAATACTTTGCTTTTAAGTGTGTTGGCTTGTTAGGAATTAACATAGCCTTTGTTTTACTTTCAGTCTGTAAGAAAACAAGAATGGACAGCTATCATACCAAACTCCCAGCTTATAGTCATCCCATATCCTCATAATGTTCCTCGAAGGTAACTTCATGATTTTGAATTGCATATCACAAAATTACATAATGCCTAATTTAAAATCTGTGTTCTTTTTTCTTCTCTTTTTTTCTTCTAAGTCATATAGAAAGTGACTCTAAAAGCAATAAAGGAGAGGGACTCAGTTCTGGTACTGTTGTTGCCACTGTGACTGGACAGAATATTTTTGAGTATTTACATATAATTTAATGTAGTAACCATAAGCAATCAGAATCTATTACCAGCTGAACTCCTGTAAATAATAACATATTTGCTGGATTTACTAGCTTTTTTTTTTTTTTTTTTTTTTACAAATTGTAAGCATGGTAATGATTGAAGCAAGCATTTTGGTTTCACCAAACATGCAATTTCTGCCCAGTTGTACATAAAAGCTTCAATTCAGCCCTTCTGAACACACTATCTGTTGCCATAGGTATGAATGTTTTTCCTTAAGTAAAGGTGAAGAGGTTACTTATATAAGCTTTTTAACATTGAATTCATTTGGAAATTAAAGTGCTTGTCTCAGAAATCAAGCATGTTTCTGTCGCTGCTGTTAGAGAAAACATTAGTCACATTACAGCTGCTTTTTGCCGCTTGATCTACTAGTGAGGTCAGTTGCATTTATCATGCAGAAGTGATTCTGACATCAGTTTCAGCAGCTAATTTTACAGAATACTACAGAACAAATAACAGTTGAGAAGTGATGTGCCACTTGAGTTACTAATTAACAACCGCAGGAATAACATCTGGCAGATGGAGAAAATTTAGTTACAGCGGTAAGGTATTTAAAGGTATGCATTATGAAGAATTTTCTCAGTCATCCATAAGCTATTTCTGCTTTCTTTAGAGAGCAAGTTTATGGCCACTAAACTGTGGAGAATAGAATTCCAAAAGAATTAGGATTTCCTAAAAAAACACTTCTTAATTTATAATTCCTTTTAATACAAACATGCAGTTTCCTGTGAGGACTTGGTACTACCTCAGCAAAAAATATCATGCTGATAGCTTTCCCATGACAAGAAGTCTGAAGGATAAAAAGAGTGTTACTGAGCCTTGGGACCCCACAATTTTCTAGGGATGCCTTCCAGAAGTCCTTCAAGTGCCTCGTTTCGTTGCTTTCCAGCATTTTTCTGCCATAGCCAACTGCTGCCTACAAGTAGGACAAAAGTCAGTCTCTGAGGATGCTCATAGCATTCCTGGATAAATAAGCTCAATTTCAGTGGCAATACTTGAAAAAAACTGTTACGTATTTCCAAGTAGACACCATTAAGCTCCAGTACAGCCACTAGGTTTTTATGGACCAGGCTGCTACTTATCTCAATACTAGCAAGTTATTTTGATCTTCATAAATGAAATCTGTTTTCTACTTCCTAATTAAGGGTATTAACATTTCCTTGGATTTTCCTCTTTTGTATAGCTGGAGTGCTAAGCTGTATCTGACCCCGAGTAACATAGTGCTGCTAACGGCTATAGCCTTAATTGGTGTCTGTGTTTTTATCCTGGCAATAATTGGCATATTACACTGGCAAGAAAAGGTAAGTTTAATTAGCTGTATTTTTCTATATTTTCTATGCTATTTAACATTTCCTTATATCTTATAGACTTGTACATCTTGGAACAGCTTTATATAATTTCTGACACAGACTGCATTAATTCCCTAAAGGTGTGGATTTGTCATTAATTTGGTATTTATTGCAAGCTTAAAAATTGGCATTGTTTCTACTTAAGCTTGAAGGCTTAAACTTGAAAAGGGAAATGAAGGAAAGGATTGATAAGCTTTTGCCATTAAGCTGTTATTGCCAACAAGATGAGAAGTTTTTGGTTCATATCTAAGCTTTCTACGTTGCAGAATTTTAAAAGTACAGTATTAGAAAAAGGGAACAGAAATTCAATTTACTTAGCTTGAGTTGCTGGTAATCTAAAAAGAGGAAAAACATTTCTTTTTTCTGTAACTATCTTTGCTGATTGCACTCACATTAGCATTCAAGAGTGTATAGGGAGACAATTGTGTGCATATTGGCTGCTTTGCTCTGTGTGTCTGAATTATACATGCAGTGTATAGAAATCTATTGATTTGAAGAAGCATTTTGAAAGGGGCCTTTCATGTCACAAAAGCAATGCATTCCCATTTTTCTTAACTATGCAGTTCACAATCATATCCAACTGGCAGGATTGCCAATAAATGCTACTGCATATCCAAACCATAATCTTAGCTGTCAAATAAAATTACCGCACATTTTGACATGGTAGAACTGTTTGTTATTTTGTGCTTGTGGAAATAAAATGACCTTGTTAAACATTCAGATAGGCTTTGCGCATGCTTCATGTTTAAATGTTACTTGTCTGTCATTCTCCACTCTTCAAAATGTTAAATATGGTCTCCAAATCACAGTGGTGTTGGGAATGTAACACACACAGCAAGGAAATACAAATTTTATGATGACTGTCCTTAACGTGTCCTAATGTACCAAGAAAGCATTGCTAAGTGATAGCTTGGACTGCCTGGGTTTAACTCTGTCCCCAAGATGTCTAAAGCAACAGGAGTAGAAAAAAAAATACGTTTGGTCTCTGAGTTGTGAAGGACTATGTATAATTCCATCTGGAGAAACTGAGATTTCACAACAGTGTTTAAAGCTTTCTTTGCTAATAATAATTTCTTTATTTTAATATAAAGAAGCAGTCAACCCAGAGCCATTTTAAGCCCCATTCATTAAGTGCATGTGAATAAAGCGGTGTTGGTCATGTGTTAAACTCCTTTGCAACAGCTGCATCTTGCACAAAATAGGCACAAATATTCGGTTAAATTGTGTATTTTTAGATTACTGTGTAAACAATTGTTAATTCCTATAATTTTCAAATGCCCTTCCCATTGGTTTTTACCTTCCCACTTTTAGAAAAAAGTGGTTGAGGTACAGAACAAGTAAAAGTCCTGACCAAGGCAGCATTGTGAGCCAGCGGCATGACTGGGGTTCAACACAAAAGTTCCCTGTTTGTAAGTTTACGCTCTGTCTTCTGCCTCTTCCAGTAATAAGAATACTGTTCTGCCTCAATGCTGTTTTCCCTGCAGACTTCTAGAGTACCTATCACAAAGAAGGAAAGGGGAAACACACTGGCAGCTGCAATCTCTTCTTTTTCCCCAGAGGATGTATCTGTATGTAAGCTGCCGTGCTTTACTCAGCAGTTAAAAGAAAGCATATACTTTGACCTCTGCAGATAAGGAGCAGGAGAAGTCCTTTGTCTGCAATACTTCTTAGGCATTCAGCTGCCAGCCATTACTGTACTGTTTAAATAACTGTAGTATTTGGGGATACTATGTTGCTCTGACATTCCTTAGAAATTTTTGATCCATTACAAAAAAATGAATGGCTTTGAGTTATTAGTTTTTACTTTTCATACATCAGATGAAAGAGAAGCTGAGGAAGAATTGAAGCCATTATTCTATATTATAGTCTGCTACACTTCTTCTATTTTGATTCTTTTTAATTTCCTTTGTGAACTTGGGACTGGTCAGGTGAACAGTACGCATTGATGACAATCCTTGCTAGGGAAGTTTTGATGAGTTCATCACAATATCAGTTACCGACAAATTTTGAAGTCGTAATTTTTTCATGAAGCAGACAAGAAACGGAGTGAAAATTGCTTTCTAAGCGAGCCTGCATAACATTGTGGAATGTGACAAGCATTTTAATTTAGCAAAGTACGCCACTCCCCTTTTCCCACCCCATTTTTGACATTCAGAATACTATTAGCATTGAGAAAGACCCTGCCAAAAAGCCAGGCAGATGCATCTTAAACATCACTGACAGCCGTGCTGCTGCCACAAAATGCCATAAAATCCAATAGTTAAGTGACAGCTCGGCTGCTGCCACAGAACGCAGTAAAATCCATAGTTAGCCCACTGTCATACATAAACAGTGTGTGATGAGGAAATCTCTGGCCTTGAGCCAGAGCAGATGACGAACTTTAATGGTAGAATACATGCACTGATTTCTACCAAAATCATCATGTATATTTATCAGCTTGGGTACAAACCTGAATGCCCACACAACAGCATACTGTAAAGGCTTATCTTCATTTTACTCATTCACCAAAAAAAGAATGAAAGAAAAAAGTATAAGCAAGCTGAAAAAGCATTTACATTTGTTTTGCTGCATTTTCTTATACTGGGATTTATAGGGACTGTCTGTCATGAGAAAAACACCGGTTGCTCAAAAGGTTCAGTGTGCGCTCCAAACTCCTGAGAGAGGAGCTCTCCTCTTCTGTCACTGCTTTCAAACACAAGGGAGGCAGGGGGGAGAGAACGTGTTACAGCACCTTCCATGGGTTCTAGGTGCAATTTCACTATGCGTCTCTTCTCCAAGCACAATCCAAGCTGCTCTTTCAGCAGATCAATGTGTGTTCCACATCAGTAAGTGGGGGAAATATGTCCTCTCACATTTTCTGAATACAAAAACATGGAATAGTCCTCTTTTTTTTTTTTAGCCTGCTTGGTGCTGTTAATTGTTAGTTGGACTGCTATCTTTGTCTGAATTTGTGTTTAACATTTAAATTTAAAAAATCTAATTTTAAGTGTAACGTAGATGACAACATTTACAGTTAATCAAAAGTCTCATCTCACATTAGGCTAAATTCGTACACACCAGGAACCATCCTTCGGTTTTGAAATATTCCTTTCATAAAAGCATTATTAGAACAACAGAAAATAATGGGTCATAAATGCTAAAACAGCTGAGTATTAACAGCAGAAGCCAATTTTGAGTCGATTATTGCTATTACAAACTGACATCATTTAAAAGCTCATTATTGAGGCTTTTACTAAGCTTTTTGCCTTTTGTCAAATGAATGACTTGGAAAAAAAAATGAACCATTCTCTGACATTTGACAACACATTTCTGTAACAGCACTGCTCTGTACCCCACAAACTGCTTGCTTTTTTATTTTATTTTTCAGAAAGCAGATGACAGAGAGAAGCGACAGGAGGCTCATCGGTTCCATTTTGATGCTATGTGACATGCCTTAATATTTATGGAGGAGCTGCTGTTCGTTTGCTTAATTGAAATATTAAATTCTGGTTTGTAAAATGATTACTATGGAGAATACTGCTGGTGTGCTATTTGTAAATGTTGCATTATTTGGTATTTATTTGGAACGTATTAAAAATAGACCTGAATGTCTCTTAAAGCCTTCCAGAAAAAACTAAAACAAAAACAAAAAAACCTGTATATAATAGCATTTGGTCTTTATTTAACAGAAGTGTACATTAATTTTTCATAGTAAAAGGGATCATTTTGCATGTACCATTGTTTACATACCACCAGTTCTTTAGTAATATATTTGATAGAAAGCTGTGTAAATAAAGTTTAGTATTTTAGTGAGCAGAATACTTTGTACCACTGACATTGGTATTGTTATTTACACATTCCTGCAAAGTAAACTCCATTTCTGAAAATTAATCTTGAGCAGTTTCTCAGATGACATAATCATTAATTGATTGCTTAACCAAAATATTCTGTATTTAAACATTGTTTAAATTCATATGTGCAATTGCTAAAGAATTTGGGACTTGGGGAACTAAAAGAAACCGTCAGTGTTGGTGCTAGTTCAGTACTTGTGGGATAGATGGGTATTTATGTGTTAGTTCTAGAAGGATGATGACACATTAAAAAGAACTGAAGTAATAAAATGTATCAACGTGACACAAACTGCTTTTGTAATTATACCATAACCTTAGGTCTTTTAGAAAGGCCTAAGGACATGAAAATAACTTCTGTGGTTCTGCTCTTAGAAGAAAGGTGGGTGACTTTGTCTTTGGCTGGTGCTTGGGCTTTTTTAAAGACACAAAAAGAAGAATTTTGGAGGGGAAGGAGAATGAGGATTGACTCCCTAAAATTCATGATTAATAGATAAAATGTGCAGAGATTAAATAGCATAGGACACTCAGAATAAGCAGTGTCCAAATATCATAAGGCTGTAATAACTACAGAAGCAGAGGAGCTCAATTCTATATAAATGGTGATAATGTTACAGTGGCTCAATATAATTAAAATCCGGACAGAGTCTCTAAAAATAATCATGCTTGCATTTAATAGTTGTTCCTATATTCTCAGTGATATGAGTTTACATGATTTATTGTACATTCAAAGCTGTCAGCTTGCATTCCTAATAAATCCCATTTGATAAATTAGAGTACACTTCATCATCAAACTAAAAAATGTTGTTCTTAGAGGCGGTCACCTCAGTAGAGATAGTGGTCAATGAGAACTCCTTCTCTCCTCCACCCAGGCACCTGTCCTGTAACCTTACATACATCTGTCAATACAGGAAGAGTAAAGGGAGAGCAGGTACAAAGCTTGAGCTGATGCAGTCCTCCCTGGAGCACTGTTCAAGCTATTTGTTACCACAGCAGTGCTGAAGTGACCCACTGTAACAGCAGCTCCAAGTCAAAAATCTGAAAGGTACTGAAAGGCTACTAAGTTGTGTAGTTTTTATAAGATACCTGTAATTCGAACTGATCAGATTCTAACAAAGCAGACTTTCAAATTACATTGCCCTTCGTTTTCAGGGAAGCGTATTTCCTTAATACACACCTTTAATATTTCTCTTAGAGTAGTCTGGAAAGGTGGATTATTTAGATAAATCCTTAAAGCTATTGTACTTTTTAAACCCCACTGCTAGAATTCTCTCCCATCAGCAAAAGTAATAACAGGTTTCATAATCAAGAGGAAGCGCAATCTAATGTGTTCTCTGTGTTTTTCGGATGGTTGGAGAATGAGGCTAAATGCATAATGCCACTCTGGCAGCAAAGTCATCTGCAGCCCTCTATCGCAATATAATAAACACACATTAGTCTCCTTATGTTTTTTTTTTTTTGGAAAAATAATTAGGAATGAAATAACCTCATGCTGACATTTAAGCTGTTACCCAGTTAACGAAGCAATGAACTCAGTATCTCGTGCTTTAAGGTGGATTGCATGCTCAGTAGTGCATTCTTACATCACTTCGTGTACAGTGCTTTCTTGGAGCTTTAATAGCTTTCTTATAATAAACTCTGACAGGTTGTAACTACTCACAGCTTGGCTTATAACACTCTATGCATACTATTCTGAATTAAGGCATTAAATAGTGTTAAACCTCTTGTTAAGGTTGTTACCCTTCTATCGGTAAGTTTTAGAAAGCAGCGTTCGTTAGATCTTGTGTTTCCAGGTAGTCTTCAGTGTAGCTGAGAACTGAGAAACAGTTTTAACTGCATCCATTTTCAAAATACATCCACCATAATAGAGCCCTGGTAAGAAATGCTATTGGAAGGCTTCTTCAGTGTGAAATCTCACCTATGTAAAAATACTGTTGACATGCCAACTGACAGATGGCTGTTGAAATACCAGCTTGCTTTGTTCTCATTTTCCATGAGAAGCTTTAAGACTGAATCTTCCTACTAAATTTATCATTAATGCAGTATAATCCCCAACAAAAGAACCAACTCTTCTGCTGCAGATTAATAGGCATATTCTATATAGTGTGTTATCTCTCTAATGATGATGTGGCCATCTTTAGTAACAGAAAGCTGCTCTAAAAAGATTTGCTACAACTAATTGAAAAGTAATCATTATAAATGCACTGAGTCAGTTCAGGACTCCTGTAACTCCTTTCAGACAAGTGCCATTTACATAGAAGAGGAGAATTCAACCCTGTAAGTTTCTACTGCATTAGCGTAGAGTCATCAGAGCTTAGTTTTGTTGAAGCAGTGTAAAAATGCAAACTGCGCCAGCTTTAAAAGTACTGATAATCATAAGAAATATTCTTTAAAACCCAGAAAGTAAAATTATGCTTAGAATAATCACAGATATTGCAAGTAAACAGTATAAAGACCAGTGATTTCACAAAAGTTTCAATAACTTGAACGCATTCTAAAGGAACAGACAAATTCCAATAGGAACCTAAAATGGGATATGAGAAAGATGAGGATGAACTCTTTGGCAGGGTCTGTTGTGATAAAGGGGAAATGGTTTCAAACTGAAAGAGGGGAGATTTAGATTGGATGTAAGGAAAAGGTTTTTTAGAACAAGCGTGGCGAAGCATTGAAACGTGTTGCTGAGAGAGCTGGTAGATGCCTATCCCTGGAGATGTTTGAGGTCAGGCTGGGCCAGGCTCTGAACAATCTGTCTAGCTGTAGGCGTCCCCATTCATTGCAGGAGAGTTGGACTAGATGACTTTTAAAGGTCTGTTCCAACTCAAATGGTTCTCTGATAATTCTGTGATAAATATTTTGGTCAAAAACAGACTAACATCAAGAAATTGAGCTGTATTTCTTTAGGCTGCTGTGCTGTTTCAGTAGCCATTCTTTTTTTTTTTTTTGGCAACTGGAATTTTGTATTGAGGCTGTGGTGATACTGGCTGCAGCTGCCATTTAGAAAGTATCAGCCATGCAGCGCAGTTATTATAATCAACTCCTGTTTTCAGTGAATAATGAAATCTCTTGCATGATCCCTTAAAAAAATACAAAAAAAAATTAAAAAAAAAGAGATGCTAACCTTATTGCATGATTTAAGTTAGAATGTATCTACAAATCTCTCTAATACTCTGATATAATAATATTGCGTAGCAAATACAAAAATGGGCAGAAAACTTTCTGAAGACAATCAGTATTCTTAACAGATTATTAGAAAGTTTGCAATATTCTTCTCATCTCAGTAGTAAATAACAGAAGTCAGTTATGTGTTCATGTATGATTACATATGATATCACCACAATAAGAGGTCCTTCATTTTCCATCATTTTCCTAATTAAAAATTATCCGTAGGTTGTTCCTAAAGTAACGAGCACAAAGAGCACAGTAACACAGTTTGATTGAGCAAATGCTCAGCTACAAAACATTATTGTTTAACATAGGCACCACTATTCACTGTGCATTTTCACCAGCCATGAACAGGAGCCTGCATGCTGTGCTTGTAAAAGTCCACACCAGTGGAAGTGACCACTGTCTTGGTTGTTGCTGGTGAAACACACCTCCCCCTGCCTTACTGTGCTCACACCCACTGTTTGGTCTCCTTAAACATTCAACAAGTGTCAGTGAATGTCAATGGGTGCCATTTTTTCAACATGGAGGATTTCAGTGACGCTCCTTTGCTTCATATGCATTTCCATGTCAGCCACCATTCTGTCAGACTGCCCCTCTGCTGCCATCTGTCACACGGCAGCAGCACGTAGTGGAATATTGTTGGGGAGGTTCAGCCTCTACTGACACACCACCAACATAACAAAATAGGAGGTATTACTTATGTAGCAGACCTTGTATAAAATTATCAAAAGCACCTAATCCTACTGACAAACATAATAACAGAACAGTTAAAATGTTAATCCAAACTTCTTTCCATAACGATTCACTTTTAGCATCTGTATTTTTGCAAATTCTTTTAAAAACAATACACAGGTGACCCCAAACAAAGCCAAAACCCGACTGCTGGGGAAGGCTGCTTGTGATGTGCAATCTGCTACTAGGGAGTAGCAAATACATGAGGCAATATTAAAATTTAAGCTTCTAGGAGAACAGTAATTTAAAAGTTTTAAGGAAGGAAGAACTTGAATCAGAATCAGTTCTAATAATGGAAATGTGGAAATGTAAGCCTTGTTCAGGCAGCTATTAACTATACCAGAATGAGTGGCCTCATTGCCTCACATGAACTGCTCCTACTCAGAAATAATGACAACTCAGTAGAGCAGCAGAATACACAACCGGTCATCCCAAAGCAGTTTTCAATCTTTGTTAACTCCAAAACTCACGTTTAATTAACTGAAGCTTAGTGCCAGCCTGACTTGATGGCACAGCATTTTCTTTCCTGGAAGCCAGCATCCTGCAGGCTCAGAAAATGGGAACTGAAAGTTTCTCTGACCTGTCACTAGTTCACTATATAATATTTTAAAGCACCACCTATAATGAGAACTGTAACAAGAGAAAGCAACAGGGATGTCCAGATAAGGAATTCTTCTGAAAGCAGCAGTAAATGATGGCAGAATGTGCCCAAACTTTCAAGCTAATGCTTATAGCCATGTCTCCACACTGACAGCTTGATGCAGCCCTGGGAAAAGAGAAGGCAATACTGCACTTCCCAAGTGTGTAACAGCTCTGTGTAACCTCCTCATGGACAAACTGGAAGTGGAACTTTCAGTTAAATACACTGTAGCAGAGTGGCTCTTAGCAGCTCCTGCCAACTTGTCCTGAGCACAAGACATTTTGATTTTTCCTCCTATTTTTTTTCTGTGAAATAATTGACTACAAATCACTTCCTTGAATGCACATTCAGCTTGCGGCCTGAGAATCATGCTACTTCTCTCTTGTATCGTGAGTAATAAAAATACCTGAGCCAGATTTTGCCCTCAGCTCCACTGTGCATTCCAAACAAAAGCAACCCCAGCTCCCAGCAGTCTGCACAGCAGCACCATCCGTTTTCATTTTGTGCTCATGTACTGCAGAAAGGATAAAGAACTGTGCATGCTGCACAGAAATGGTAGAAATTATTGCTCTGTTAAGTATTTGCTAGGGTTGCTACGGCAAACATTTTCGTGAGCAGAGAAGAAAAATACAAAGCAGATCCACCTAATGAGGATATATCTTCATACAGGAATGTTCGCTGTGGAGTTTGCCGTTTCATCATACCACTATAAAAACACACGGTTATGAAGTGGGTACAAAGAAATCGCTTTATCCGTTGCTGGAATGCAGCAGCTATTTAGCAATTCATGGGAAAACGACCCTTTGAGGAGCAACTGGATCATCTCTGCTTGAAATTGAAAGGACAATTCGAGTAAGCGGAATAATGTAATTATGTAACTTGGGATTTTGCCACAGCATTGAGCTTAATACTTCATCAAGCTTCTTAGAACGCTGAAATGGATCTCTAATGCCCAGAAAGCTCCGGCCCTTTGTTTACAGGTCTCAGCTGCCCCTTCGGGCCGGCGCTAGGAGGACGGAGGGCCCCCGCACCCTCCACCCCCGTGCCTCCCGCCGCGCACCGGAGCTGGCAATCACGCCGACTCGAAGAGCCCGAACTGTTTAAGTGCTAAGCTGAAGCAGAGTGACCTTTTCTAACAGGATATGCTGACCTTTGAGCGTCGTAGGAAGAACTCATTCAAACACAAAGCACCAAACCACGAGGGAATCAGCTTCCCATCTCGCAACCACGTTCGAGAGCGGCCCTCTCTCTCGCGCAGCCGGAGCTGCAAGTTGCAGTTCTGCATCTATTGTTGTCAGTCGGATGGGTTCCACATCGCCCCTGCGAGGTCTCCGAGCCCCGGCCGCCCCGCCAGCCGCCGGGAGCTGCACAGAGGCGCCGCGCGGAGCGCCCGGCCCAGAGCATCCCTGCTCGGCGCTTCGGGACCCCGAACACACCGCAGCCCCACCGATCGGCGGTGCGAGGGAAAGCCATCCTACGCCGAGATTCCCGTGCCGCCTACGGGAAAGTTGAAAAAATCGTCCCCTCGGCAGCGACGGCCAGCCCCGCCGCGCCCCACCTCGGGCTATTCCCCGAGTGCCAGCTCCCACAGAGCTAACCCGCCGAGATGGATCGCCGCGGGGATGGCAGGCGACGGGCTGGGTGCGCCTTTTTATTAACTTCTCGAAAGTAATAGCTCCATTTGAGCTGTCGCTCGTCAGACGACAGCAGCACAATAGCGTGTGATGGACTCCTCTCGTAGCTCGGGCTCCAGGCGGCACAACGCAGCCGTACGGGCGGCTACCGCCGCGCGGGCCCCACCACGAGGAACGGGAGGAAAAAGAGGAGGAGGGCACCGGCTGCTTTCCACCCCGATCGCAGCCGCTGCGATGCCCTACAAAGGCGACGGACGGGACCCGGATTCGCCCGAGCCACCGCATACCGGAGCGGCGACCCGGGCTCCTGCCGGCAGCAGGGAAAACGCCGGCAGCCGGGCGGGAGGACAGCCCCGCAACCTCACGCCCGGCGGAACCCCCGGCGCCGTCCGCCGGACGGGGCGAGGGCGGCGGCCGCCCCCGCGCGGTACCTGCCGGGCGGGAGGAGCGCGGCCGCCCCGCCGGCTGCGGCAGCTCGCGGGGCTCCGCGGGGGGCGGGCACATGCGTACAAGCGGCTCAGCCAAGCAAACACCCCTCACATCTTAAACGAGCTTCATCCATCGGCGGCCGCTTCAGTCGGGCTGCGAGCCGGCGAGCGGCGCTCGGCCCTCTCCAAGGGGAGCCCCCGCCGCTCCCCGCGGCGGCCCGGCCCCGACGGCCCCCGCCGCGTCCCGCCCTAGATGGGACTGAGCGCGGCGGCTCCGGGCTCGGGCGGCGGAGGCTGAGCGCGCCCCGCGCGGGGGCGCCGGGCATGGCCGCGGGCGGGCGGGGGCCGGCCGAGCCGTAGCCGCGGGCCACAGCGCCCTCGCGGGGGGCCGCCGCGGCCATGGAGCGCCGCTGATCGCCGCCTCCGCTGAGTCGCCGCCGCGGCTCGCCGGGAAACGATGGCCCTGCGCAAAGTCTGCTCGGTGCTGGAAGGTAGGAGCCGCGGGACGGCGCCGCGCTCACCGCGGGGGAAGCCGCCCGGGGGCTCCGGGGCCGTCTCGCCGCCCGCCCTCCCGCCGGCGGCGGAAACTTTCGGCCGAGGAGCGCGGGGCAGCGAGGCCGCCCTCTGCTCCCGGAGCCGCTCGCGTCCGTCCCGCTCGGATGCGCCGAAGCTGCCGGGCGACTGCCGCCGAGAGCCCGCGGTCAGCCCCCGCACTGCCGTCGCGGCTGGGCAGGGCGGGCGGCGGGACTGAGCCGGGCTGGGGGCTGGGGGCTGAGCCGGGCTGGGGGCTGGGGGCTGAGCCGGGCTGGGGGCTGAGCCGGGCTGGGCGCGCGGTGGCGGCGAGCTCGCCACGGTGCTCCCCGCGCGTAGCCGCGGCACGCCGAGAGCTTCCCCCCGCTCCATCTTTTCACTGTCAACAATACACTTTCTGTTCTCTTAACTGTCCTAATCAGCTACGCAACTGCGGACAGGTGCTTTTGCTTGTTATCAGGAGCGAGATCTGTTTTCTGCAAGGTTTTCACAAAACCGGCCGCCTGTGTCACAAGCAGGTGCTTGACCGGTGTTCACCTCTGCTTCTCTTTCCCCTGAAGCCTGTAAATCCCGTTACTAACTTCTCGAGACGCAGGGGTGAACAGCTGAGGGCAGCCAGCCTTCTTCCTAGCCTGCCTTTATCTGTGCTATTATTTATACGGCTCGACGTGGTTGAAAGATTTGTCACAAAATAAAGCTAAACGTGACCGTTAACCTTGTGCCTCAGGAGGGGATTTCTCGCATTCCGTATCTTCTCTAGCAATGCCAGACTCGAACTATTAGGGATTCTTTTATTAAATTATTCCATTAGGAAATTTTGGAACGTCTGCTTGCATTATTGAAGCCATCAGGCATCACTGCAGCGTGGAGAACTGATTCTGATGTGCACTGATGTCCTCCCACGGTATGAAAGTTGTAAAAAGTGATTTAAATCCAGAATGTTTCCATAACCCATAAAAGTCCGTGTTCCCGACCTGAAGGATAGATGACTTGAGGCTTTAAATAAATATTTTTCATTTATTAGCATCATAATTGACAGCCAGAAGATGCTTGCTTTCAATAAAAGCCCACTGTACGTAGGTGTTAACCAGCCACTGATTTCACAAACGTGGGAACAAAAGGCTCACTGGGCAAGGAATTGCATTTAGGTTTTTTACTTCCTCTTTAAATAACATGGTTAATGCGTAGCTGAACCACGATAAAACCGCCAACAAATACAACTGACAATTCTGCTTCTTAATTACCTTCTACATACGCAGATTTAATTGCATTTCAGAAATATGCAATTCCTGCAAATTTACCCATATGTGAGTTCTCCTGAACAGACCTCACTCTGGTCTTTTGTGATCACATTAGAGTCCAGTTAGAAAGAATTGTCCTTCTAAAGGAAGTTTTTGATGCAATTTAAATATCATAAAGAACACAAAGCCATTAGTCAATAAGTCATTAATATTCCAAATGCATCACTTGCCATGACTTCAGAAATAAGGTATTGTTACTTAGCACCGAACACGCCCTTTTATCTCTGCACGAGGAGTCTTCATGTAGTCAGATCTGATCACAAAGAGGGAAGAAAGATTCCTATAAATAGACGCTCAGATTTAATCCTAAAAGGAAACTACTGGGAGGAACGTTCAAATCGAGCACCATATATTACAAGATGCATCTTAAATCCTGCGTGGAAACTAATCACAGCGTCGGTAATTTTTATCTCCATACAGATAGCTTTGTTTTACTTACTGAGTTCTTATCACCTATGAAGCACAGAAACATTTTAATATAATTCTTACTGTCTCTGTCCGTAGTGTTGAGGAAACTTTTTAATGCTTCACAGTACGTACTAGAGCATCTCTTACGCTGGTTATTTGCTCCCATCTGAGTTTGCCAAGCTGTATTGCTGCATGGAAATGGTGCTGGGCCACAGCATCACTGAGGCTGCAGCAGTGCTGCAGGTTTTGTGGGCCGTGCCCACCTGCTTCCTCAGCAGCACGAGGCACAGATCGGAGGCCGAGGTGCTCACTGTGAGTTGGACATCTATGGACAGATCCCTTTCCTCCCGTCTCCAGCTCTCAATGCTTTGGACACATTTGCTCTACAATAATAAGGCACTATCATCCTCTCCTTCGTACAAGAGAAAAGCAGCTGCTTTCTTCATAAAGCCTCGTTTCTGTTACACGTTGGGACTAAATATATCTTCCTTAAATTTCCGTGTATCTCCTATTGCCCCAAAAGATATAGGCTAGAGGCTTGTTCCCAGTTTTCAGATATGCTCCCTTCCTTCATTTCCATGCACGACTAGTACAAAAAAAAACAACAGCAAAGAACACAAATGTTGAATTACATTAACCCTAAGTTGAATCTTGACTGCGTTCATTTTGGACTACTTCAGTTATTGCACTGGATTACATCAAAAAGCCAGCTAGAGAATTTGGTCATTTGGTGCTGATAATGCAACAGCCAGGGCTAGTACAAATGTCCACTACTCCTGGGAAGCCAACACTGCCAACCTTGCAGTGAGGTACAGGGTTATTTCCAACTCAGGCAGGTTGTAAGAACATGGACTGCTATGATTAACTTGCTGCCATTCTGCTCAGCCCCCTCATTTGCATTTTGGCATGATTTTAATAGCTAATTTCTCACAAATATGTAGTGTTTGGAAGTAATGCTTCCTTCCACACAAAAGCTAGGAATTACAGCCTCCTGCTCCCAAAATCAAAAGGTGTAACAATGACCCAGGAAGCTGAAAATGAGCAGAGAAAAATAAAATTTAAAAGACAAGTTCATGACTTGTCTGCTGAAACCAAGAGGGAAGTGTTGTCTGTAGAGGCTGCAAGTGGCCCTAATGAGGGCAGTATCAAGTGTAAGCCAGAATTTCGTTTTTTGTCTAAAACCAGGAGCTACTTGCAGTCTTTTCTGCTGCACTGAAAGAAAGCTGAGCACCAGACAGCTTGTGCTGTCAAGCAATTAAGCCAAAGTAACTCAGGTAACTGTAGAATAGGTTTGAAAAAGCTCTTATGTTCTAAACAGGTATCTGATGGTACCTGCTATGTGGTATTTTTAGTACATATAGAAACAAGTATCCAAAATATGCTGCTCTCAGAGTAGCATAACTTCAAAAGCATTAGCTCTCTAGTTCTCCCAAGACGTATTTGACAATGACTGCTACAATTTTTTTTTTACAAAAGCAAGTTGGTTCTAAATATATTGATATTAATAGAAAAGTTCAGTTTCATAATCTGGTATATAGATGTAGCTGGAGTGCTGAATGACACTGGACTGAAGCAGAAGGAGCTGCTGAATTATGTATCCCTATCTCCCAAAAAGCCAAGATGTTCTGCACCTTCCCTAAGGTTTAATTCATGGAGAGAGATTAGACAGAAAGATTACTCCCCAAGTGAAACTTTATAAGCTATTAATCATTTACGAACCTGTCAGAAATTCACAGTGTAATTCATTGCAGGGATGGTGAAGAGAGCTGCTAAATATCTGCAATTGTACCAGAAACTGTGTGCACTCTTGTACACATTATTTGCACCAAGCAGGTTACACATGCAGTGATGAACATGCTTATCTAGACTGAAGCACAATCTTAATTACAGTGTCTTGGCTACAGTTGGGGCTGTAGCACTGCAAACTGGCTTGCTGCTTTTCTGCCCTGTATACTCCAATTTGTTTTTTAATTAATGAAACACTTGGCAGTCTTGGACAACTTACATAGCTTGCTCCTGTTCTTGATATATGACTGACAGCTGCTGCCTCAAATACAGCAAGTGAATGGGGTGGAGGAGTGTAAAATTTTCAACCAAAAAAACAGCAGGTAGCTTTTCATGAAAAAAAATCCATATTCCTTTTATTTTAGCTTATCTTTGTGCTTCTCTCCATGTTCTGTTATTATGAAGCTGACCCACTATGCATCAGGAAGGGACTGCCAAGATGTTAACAATGCCTATCACAAAACCTCCTCTTCTAGCAGACATTAAAATCCATGAACACAGAGCAGTCTCTTTTCAATGGACTGAGGCTGGAGAGCCAGGAAAAAAAAAATGATACTCTATATTAGCTGCTCTCAGACATGACAGAAGGCAGCAGAACTTTTAGTACTAATTCCAAGATAGATATTCCTGAAAAAAAAATTCACTGAAACCCCCCCCACTATATTGATAATAAAGAGGTGAAGAAGTTTGGTACAATCTGATCTAAGTCAAAAGTATCAATATCCCAACAGCGTTCTGGGAGTACGTAATCTCTGGGAAAGATGTATTCAGATCCTGTGCAGCAGGATCCGTTCTGTCAGCTACAGGGCAACCACCTAAACTTTAAGCCAGAGTATTTAATTTAATAAGGTTTTTGGAATCCCTCATCAACGTGGTTTACAAGTGCAGCCTTCTCAGCAGTCTATTGCTGCACCCAGCTTAGAGGTGAAAAAGGATATTCCAAATAATAAAGAAAGCTTCTATCTTCAAAATAAAAATTATTATTCCTCTGGCAGAAGTTTTGCTGGCAGAGATAACCAGAAATGGATCATAAGTAAAAGGATGTAGAGCAAACTGGTAGAATGAAGCAACCCACAGCTGCTCAACTATTCCTAATGGAGGCAGGATCAGAAACGTTAAATGTTTTGAGCAAACCTGGAGGGGACTCTGTCACAGATCCATCCAAGCATGAATTGCTCTGCGGATGATTTGATCAAAGGGAAGTGGGAAAACTGCATGTACTTCCTGAACCAGTTAACCTCATTTCTCTGCAGAGATACGGACTCTAAATTTGTTGGTGTTTTTTTTTTTTTTTTTTTTTTGGCAGTCTTAAAGAGAGGAATCCCTACTGAAAGCAGCCAGAGAGAGATGAAACTCTTTTATCTGAGCATAGACCTGGGTGCATTCAGACATCCTGCCAGCCCACTAATGGCTAACAAGATTTGGATCTTAGAAAGGTGCTAGAGTCACTGTAAATAGCTGATGAAGCCCACTTCTGCTACATAGCACTTGTGAGGAGGATTAAAAATGGGACGGCCGCTCCACTAGCGTGCTCTGAGTAAAGATTACAAACAGCTGAAATACATCATGCCTTATGCACACCTTCCTCTCTGTTACTTCATTCTGCTGCAATCCTGCACTATCTGCCAGTATCTAAATAAATAAATAAATACGTTTAAAAATAAGGAAATCACTGAAGCTGTTAATAGGCTATGTTCTAGGCAGCCAACTTTACTGCTCTCTGATACTCATTTTAACAATCTGCTCATATCCTGTTGAGATCATAAGAAATCGGGGAGTATATACAGAGCATATGGGATTCAAAAACTGCCCTGTTTTCATCCTCAGCAGTAGAACTGTTTGCTTAAAAAAGCAGTAATAAATGCAATCCAGTATTGCTTTTATCAATTAGTAAATGTCACCAAGTGCTAGGAAGAGAGAAAAAAACCTAATTCCTTTGGGATTTACAGTTTGTCTGTTCCTGAGTTAAAATGGTTTGAATCAGAAATGCACTTAATTACCTTTCTGAAAGAAAAGGAAGTGAGCATCCACATGTAATTATACAAAATCCATCCTTTCCCCCCTTCACATTGTTTTGTCTAAACTGAAGAAGTTTCTTCCAAGACCAAGTCAAATCCTTTGCATATGTGCAGCACCTAACACTGTGGGTTCCTACACTTGATAGAGGCCTTAACGACAACTAAAATTAATGTGAGCAATTCCAATTGTATATATGCCCTTGGCCAGAGAATAAGACAGGGTGTAACATCACACATGTCTCCACCACATTAATGTCTCCACTACTTTGTTTAGACAAAACACGTGGAAAATCATTGGACATAAGTGCTGGGATACTGCAATTAGCAGTTCCTGAAAGTAGTATTAAATATAGCACAAGGGGAAAATTAAGAGCTGGGTTTAAGAATAGTACATAGAAAAGGATTCATTCCCATAAGGCAAAACACAGTATATAATTAAGATAAGCATTTGTTACACAAGGCTGTATCTGCCAGAAAGAAGCAGGCATCCTGGCAAGTTGTTCTAACATGCGTGACCTATGTGTTGCCAATTACTGTCTATTTGGACTGTGTGTACATAAGGTGCTGCCTAATCCAGGGAGTACAGCACAGAGATAAAACAGGGAATCCTGCTCTAAGCAATGTCTGTCAACTTTATCCCTAGGATTCTACTACCACTGTTACTAAGAATGTGTAATACTCTAAATGATCATGTCTTTATTTTAAGAATTGGTGGAAATGATCACTGTTTCTGAGTTCTGTGTGATTGCTCCCAACTTTGATATTCAGCTTGCCCTGCATGCATAGATCCCCCATTGTTATCACTGAAGACAGACACTGCTCTCACAGCTACACAGCAAATCTTGTGTGTTTTCTCTATATGTGAAGATTCCTAGTGCATGCAGAAAAAGCAGAGGAAAGACGTACTGTAGAGAGCTCAGAGCAGTAGTGTACTTCATGAAATCTGAAGACTGCATCTTGCAAGAAAGTGCAAGCATATGTCAGATCTGCAGCCTACAGCACTTTAAGCAAAACTCTGATTTCTCAATGGTGGTTACTATAAAACTATATTATTCTATTTTTTAAAGAGAAATAGGAGCCACTGATTTTTTAACCTCTCTATGTATACTTCAAAAACAAGCTAGCAAATGTTTTTTGCGTCTCATAGTCATTTCAGAAAACTCTAAGAAACGCCAGCAAAGAGAATCTTGGCTCCCACAAAAATTTGTAATTTATCACACCAGTTTATAGGACTCTTTTAGGTTATTCCATAAGCTTATTTCAACAACTGAGTAGTAGTAATAACTTGCAATGTATGATTAGTGTATTCACTCTTAAAAATTTATACAGCTGTCTGCAGGCTATGTGATCTAAAATCTTTCATGCAAAGAAGCGAATAATATGAAAAATAGATTCTTTTTGTAAACAGACAGAAGCTTGCCACTTCTGCTTCATTTCCAGTGAGTGTTCACCAGGTAAAAACTATCAGAGCTTTAAATGGTAGTACAAAACCGTGCACCATAATTTATGAAATAAAAGTTTGTAGCAAGTACCAGATCTATGAATTAAAGAAGCTCCACTTAATCTGCCGCCTCAATGGTTTTGCTGCTGTTGGTTTCTTGATAGCCTCTCTTACAGTTTAGATGCCACAAAGTAGAAGCTTAATATATGTTGCAGAAGCTCTAGCCTGTATCATCTTTACCAGCTAAATAGCTGCAAGACGAGGTCAGTCTCCCTGATCTCTACTAGAATTCTCACCTCACTCTTTGCATTAAAAGTCTTTCAAAACATCCTTCTGTCCCTTAGATATTCAATGCAGTCATGCAGTCCTGCACTGTTCATGCTCTTGCTTACATTAGCAAGCCACCTTCAAGTGGCATTTTTACACACTTGCTGCTTCTATTTCCAGTATCATGGTAGAATACAGAGCTCAGTCTAGAGTTCCCTTTCATCCTCATGGAAGACCAGTCATGTCACACTGATAGGTGACAGACTTTAAAAGACAGAAAAAAAGAAGTAGAGGAATACTATGTCCTACTGCAAGTTCAGGTGCATTCTTTTTGAATTTCAGTTTTTCAAAAATAACAAGATCGTTTCTGATCCTTCTGAAAGTGCTACAAGACTTTCTGTGAAAGCAGCTCAGTGTCTCTGCCTGCTCTGCCTGCTGGGTCCGTGTCCCCGCACGCACTGCCAGCACACTGCTCAGCACCAGCTCCCCACTGAGCTGTCCTACAGGAGCTGTCTCTTCTTTTGACATCTGCTTTCCTTATTACTGACTTGTATGGTCCAAATGCATCTTTGAGATCTGTAAATATTTTTCCAGGAAGTGATATGGATTCAGGAGACCGAGTGTCTGCTTCGTTCTTTTTAAAAAACAGACAAAAACGTGTTAATGGAAGCAGTCTAAAATGTTTAAAAATATCCTGGCTTATTTCTTTCCCTTCTTTCTTTTTCTTTCATCCTGAACATTGATAGGCCTTGTTTCCAGCCAAAAAAGTCCTATTTGCTATCATGCATTGTACTGTGTCATGTAGATGCACCCAGATTAAGGTGATATCGCTTTAGGGGTCCCTGCCCACTATTCTCTGGAAGAATGGAAATAAGTCCTCTCTCCACCTCTTCAGTCACAATGTCACAGAGACAAGGACAGCCCACACAGAGAATATTCATCAGTGTGTTTAAAAAAGAGGTGTCTTTATCACCAGGGATAAAAGCAATGGCAAAGACAGGCCCTTAAACATTTGCTACACAGGCATTGCGAGGGAAAGGCAAAGAGATGGAAGAGATTAAAAACAAAAAGGATGAGAAGGGACAGTGAGAAGGTGGCCCATACGTACTATATCCACTCATCCACATAACATGACAAATGAAGACTGGAAGACAAATATTCAGACCATTTATTTTCCGTAAGTGTCTGCATGCCCATGCTGTTCTGCAGGAAACATGCACTGTTCTTTTGCACTTACACACACATACAGCTCTCAACTATTTATAGAAGCACACAGGCTTTAGTGAAAACCAATCAGATTGTCTGAAGTCCTTGTTTCTGTCTCCACATCATTTTAAGAAGGGAAATCACTGGTTCGTGTAACTGAGTGTCTATTTTTATGTTCTGTACAAGACACCACAATCACTGAAGTAATGATAGGTGCTTACTGATATTCTTAAGGTGAAAAACAAAGCAAAAAGGTACAATAATAGCATTAGTGATAGCAGACAGCTGTACTAAAAGAAAAAAAAACAACACAGATTTCTCACTGATACTTGAAAGCGAATAATGTCTGCATGAATTTTGTTAGTCATGAAAGTATTTGCTTTTCTTATAAAGGATTGCTGTGGGTTTGGTGTTTTCTTGCTTTAAGAAAAAAAGTCAAAGCTCATTTTGCACTTTAAGCAGCAGCACAGAGTTATAAAAGTGGTCTAAATTGATTTGAGATTGCTATGCCCTTGCAAAATAGAGGGTGGGAGTCTTTAAGAGAAAAAATGGTTGTTGCTGAGGTAAGTCTCATAACCATGTACAGTCTTTTTTAATATCGGTAGAGAGAAAAAAGGGCAGCAGAAACATACATAATAAAACAGTAATGTAAGACCGACACTTCCAGAGGCAGGCTTTGATTCCTTCCATCTTTCCCCAAGATAATATATCTGTGCCAACATTACAGTAGCATCTATATGAATTTAGGCAGGATCACAGTAGTTCACAGTCAATGCATGCTCCCTCCAGAACTCACTGAAGGGCTGAAAGTCTAATAAGTAACACAGAGGAATCACAGATAGAGAAAATGCCATTTCAGCATGAGATACTAAAATACCTGAGCAATGAGAGGGAAAAACTGGGTAAAAAGAATGAACTTTCAATGTGACAGTAGAATTCCTGCTGAAATCTTTTTTTCTCCATAAATGAGGCCGTGTTTGTCTGACTTAATATTAGCAAATAGATTAAAAACATGGGAAAGGCCATGCCAGGTCAAATTAAAGGTCCATCTAGCTTTCTATCTTGTCTTTCACAGAGATGTTAAAGCAGAGACCTCAGAAAGAGTATAAACACAGAGCAAATGATGTTTGCCCAAATACTATCCCAGATAGTATCCCAAATATGCTGCAGACATCCAGCAGCTTACGGCTCAAGGGCTTCCTGAAACTGAATTTTCCATTTTAATGATGCATTATGAAATATGTACATTAGAAAAGAAAAGCTTAGTTTGCTTTGAAAATGCCACCTGCTAGTGCTACCCCTTGGCTCTTGTATAGGAAAGGAAACTGAGCCATTGCTCTGCCTTCACTGTCTCAGCAACACACATGATATTGTAACTCGTATTCTGTTCTGTCCAGAAGCACAGCCTGCTTAGCCAGTACTCTAACATGTGGCTCCAGAATTATTAGAGGTATTCAAGATGGAGGCAAACCAAGGATTTGAAGAGGGGCATAATAATATACTCTAACTTCATTGCTGTTGCCCTTCCTGGCCTTAGTTAATTTTGTGTAAGCTTGACAAATCTGTTGTACACGTGTTATGCATATGGAGTTCTAAGATAAATACGCTTCAATATATCTGCCAAACATCTGAGTTCACGGTATGAAATTATGTAGAAAATAGATACTGTTTAATTTTATAAAATGCTTTCAAATTAGTAGATACTCTACAGAAGATTCTTGAAGTCCCCTCAAGCAACAAATGTCTGCTTTCATATAGGCATTCTTAACAGCCTGGAAGAAGAACCTGCAGTGCACTTAAACTGCACTGGTTTCCTAAAGCTGAAATGTTAAAAAGCACATAAATGCGTACTTTTGTGTGTTCTGTGTTGTTTTGGCTAGTGATTCTAGGATTTGTGTGAATAGGGACTGCAGAAAATGGTATATAATTTTGTTCAATTACTGATGCTTTTCCTGTTCAATTTTTCTTATCAGTGTTGCTAGTTACAATCCTTGTTGTGGAAGGGATTGCTGTTGCACAGAAGACACAAGGTACAATTTTGTTTTGATGATTTTCTTTCAAAAAAAATGTATGAGTTTTACAGTTCTGGGTTAAGCCATATAAATCAAAGAAAGCAGCTGTGTTCAGATACTAGTAGGTCTTCTCCTCTCCCCAACCCAGTTAAAAAAAGAAGATGAAGGTTCACTTACACCATTAAAATTCTGTGGTTTTGGACTTTAGAGGATGGGGGGGAAGAAAAAAAACACACCATGGAAATCCATATTTTCTCTATCTGACAACAAGCTTTTCAAGTATTCCACCCACAAATGTTTTTGAAGCCAACACCTCCTAAGTGGGGAAGGCATTAGTTTCATGTGACTTATTTTGTCATATGTGTGATTAATCCACACATAGGTGAGAAGAATTCCTTGAAATGACACCTACATAATTTCCTAGAACAGTTTCTGCAGGAGAGACTAAGATTTTTTCACCCCCCTAAAAACAGGCTGCCAAGTTATCAGAGGAAGGTGATGTAATTGACTATAGGCAGCTATGACCCATATCAGAGTGGACTGAAAGGTCTGCAAGGAAAAACTGTAAACATAAATAACACTACGAGAGCATCCCTCTGAGGTTTGGGAAAATCCAGCAGAGAGGATATCCTGTTTTCTCTCTAGTTCGGTTGGTATCAAAGAGGTCGAAGTTACTTAAAAACAGAATGTCAGAAGGATCTTACTGATCCAAGCCCTAGCTCAAAGGATAAGGAAATCTGAACTAACAAAGCTTCTGTGCATGGTCTAGCATGGTGCGTAAGCTTAGTAAACTGCATCACCTCAGCTACAGAGCGTATTTCCCTGCACATCTAGAAGAGATCTTTGATCTTAAACGAGCCCCTTAGCTACCAGTGCAGTCTAATTACTGCTAGTAATTTTAACTACCATTGCTATATTTAGCTTATTTACATATCAGAAGCATTTTGTATTGCAACATATTATTGTAAATAGCCTAAGGGCCATGTACTTCAGTTTACTCTGGAATCAAGGTCAAAAATGGTACACGCTAACAAATATTTTGGATTACATTTGCACAGGAATGGAAAAGATACAGACCATAAAATAAAGCTGTTCTACTGGCAACCATAATGACTATTTGTCTTAGAAAAAAGCATCAAGGAATCTAAACTCGCTTCGATAAAAAAAAAATTACACCCTCTCTTCCTTTCCCAAGGACTACTGTACAGATCTGGTATTCAGAAACCATGATCTCATCAGGATATACCACATCATAACTTAAACAAAAGATTTCCCTAGCTATATATTAACAAGTGGCATATGTGATAAGATGGATCTCAACCAAAACTTTTTTTTTAATATAGGCTATGCATTATGTCAGTGTTTTACTTGTGAAAAATGAAATCTGCACATTTGCAGGAGACATTTATTTCATCATTTTATTTTCCCTGAAGGTGGGCAAAATATTGGATTGAATCGCATTCCTCCTACCCAGTGTGATAACTGGGTACGGACCAGTAATGGAGGACACTTTGCTTCACCAAACTACCCTAACATGTACCCACCAAATCAAGAGTGCATCTACATCTTGGAAGGTATTGGCTGTCTTTGTGTTTTGCTGTATTGTAATCTTACTGTCAAACAGATTATGTCAAATTGTTAAAACTGTGACATTTTACTATACCGTCAAGTATCGCATAACCATATTTGTAATATAATCAATTCTGCCATCCTTTGGTTTAGCAAGAAGCTAGATGTGCTCTCTCAAGTAATAAGAGCAAGTTAATATAAAAGGCAATCATGCAGGAATTATCAATATGGAATAAGACATACCCTCACAGCCTGAAAAAGCAGCATCAGATCTACTGTAATCTATGAAGGCAAAGAAATATTATGATAAAAATTGTAGCTTACCTTAATATCACTTACGATATTGCTGATAATAAATTGCAAAAAATGGCTGAAGAACCATTTTAGCATTTACCAGGCCACACTGTACTAGGCTAAGTGTATCTCAGAGGCAGAGGATCTTTATGCGGCCCTTTATTAATAAAAATACCCACACCTGTCTGTCACCATAGCTCTGTACTAAAAATGGAGGTTTATTAGCACTGCTGAGGTCACTACTGAAGTCATGCAATGGGGACAAAAAATTCATTAACTTGATAAAACACAATCTGATGGGAATATCTTGGATAAGGGCTGTAAGACTTGGGACACACTAATTATTTTTCCTCTTACTAGAATGCATCCAAAACCTGCTGAAGTCAGCTAGTAAGCTTCACCATCAGATTCATATCAATTAATTATGTACATCAGTAACATGTTCCAGTGAGTTTTTATTTGTACTGGTTAACAGAGACCCTCAATTTTGCTTCTGTGCTTGTGCAGAGGATGTTTTGCATCTTCCCTGCCACCAAGTACCTGAAGAGCAGATATTCTGTCCAGCTTCAGAGTTCAGACATAGACATACCAGACCTAATGCTGGATCTTCCTTGTGCAGGGCAGTTTCCACAGGGCACAGAATTGTTTTCCGTGCCTCTGTCCTCACAGTTATTACTGTGGCAAGAAATAGGCAAGACAAAGTTCCTCCACAATTTCTGACTAAAACATTGTCCTTCCAGACCACTACAGTATGTGCAAACTAACAGCCAGGAATGTCTTTAACTCTTGTATAATTAAGGTGTAAATATTAAACACTATTAGAGATGTATAAATAAATTCTTTTTGCATCCAGCAGAAGCAGACAACATTTGGTTTGTTAATGCTGTCATTCCTGATGCCAGTTAGTATCTGAAGGTTCATTTAGGATAACAGATGACAAGAAAAACCCTAAATCTATACATACAATATAAAGGCACGGTTTCACTACAGATGTGAAAGTGCAGTCAGTAAGTAACCTTAGCTGTACTGCATCAGGATTTGGGAGTCTGATCCAAATACTGGTTCAGACTTAAAACCATCTCTCTTGTACTGATCATGTAAATGAAGCCATTTACACTTTTCTGAGTATTCTAATAGAAGATGTCTCCAGCCAAAGCATCTCCAAATTTGGGCTTACTGTTTAGGAAATATGCCAGTGATTTCTTGAGATCTTTTTCTTTTCCATTCTTTTCTACATCCTTCAAAGTTTTTTCCTCTTTTATGTATTTTGGCCCTAAAGAACATTATTTTTAATTTATATTTTAATATTTATCCTTGCTTGAATACCTTTGCATAAACGTTGACATCTGTTACATGTGATATTTTAAATTCATGTCCTTGCTTAATATTCAATTATTAAAAAAAAGAGAAAATACTTTTTAATTCCAAGAAAAAGTATGAATTTTTCAGTTGTTGAATTTTTGGTACAGTATACCTGAGTTTTTGGAGCAGACTGCCAGATGTAATTTGAGAAGTGTCCAGTCTCTTTTGTTATCTTGCTGTTTTGGAGGTCTCTCCACTATTTCATGTCTTCATGCTTTTTCTATATAGATCTGCATTTAATCTTTTGCTTAATTTTTTATGTCTAGCTGCTCCACGGCAAAGAATTGAGTTGACCTTTGATGAACCTTATTACATTGAACCCTCATTTGAATGTCGGTTTGATCATCTGGAGGTTCGAGATGGACCTTTTGGCTTCTCCCCTCTAATCGATCGTTACTGTGGTCTGAAAAGTCCTGCACTAATTAGATCAACGGGGAGATTTATGTGGATCAAGTTTATTTCTGATGAGGAGCTGGAAGGAAAGGGATTTCAAGCAAAGTACTCATTTATACCAGGTAAAGATACTTAAAATTAACAACCAAATTAAAGACCGTTTGCTCCCACTGAACTCTGTGGATGTGTTTATGCTGGCAGTCAGAACTGTATTTAATTGTAAATACTTATAAGGGCAAAAGTGACATACAACACTTAGAGATAGACCAGTCCTGCTAATCCTGTAGCATTCTTGAATAAAAATACTTGGGAAAATTGACTGAAAAGAATTACAGGTTTATACTTTCCTAATGAAGAGGACAGTTGATCTTGTTTGTGCTGAAGACTTTAGCAACTTCTCTCTTTGGTAACTCGTACCAGGTCCACCACTGTAGGCTGGTAGCTGGCGTTTTCAGCAGCCTATCTTCTAGGAACGTACGACATGCTGACAGAAACACCTGAAGTCAGTCTATAGCAGGACTTCCAGCTAGATGCAAACTATTTTAATTTTCCATTACTGAAAAGCCTGAGGAAACACATAGACAATATAAATGTCAGCTATCAATGTAACTAGATTCCCACAAACCACCAACTCAGAAAACAGAATTGTTCTTTGCTCAAAGTACCGAGTTGTTTTCAGGGTATGAAGGAACAGATCATATGCTGACTGTGTCTTTAGACAGACAACAACTAATCTGCTCTGTGGGGCCACTTTAAACTGGCAGGACATTCTTTTCACAAGTAAATTTGACCTGATATCCTTGTACAGTGCTTGACTGCTGTATTTCATAGATACAATACATGTGTAGTATCAGCACTTTATTGTCCTTTGGGACAAAACACAATATACAAATGTCAGCTCTACTACTGCTATAAATGGATACATGGCCATAACTATTTTATGCTGTCTTATGTAACCAACTGGTCTTTACCACTACAGCATGTGAATATACTACACACAATTATGTATTATTATTTACAGAATGTATACCTTGCTAGGGATTTAGACTTGCAAACTCTTCAGATTAATGTGGTAACCAGTCCACCGAGAGTGATCCACTAAAATATTTCCACAGGGACAATACTTCTACATTTTGCTAAGTCCATTTCTACAGTCATTTCATTAACATTAGTTCCAAAACTAATTTAAGCCAGTCCCAGGCTGGAGTACTTTCTCTGCTTAGGCAGACTAACATCTCACACACACATACACACTAGAATGTATGTGATTTCCGTGGTGATTTTCAACACAGCACCTGGGAAAGCATGCAATTTGTGGGGAAACAGAAACATGATCACTGAAATGTAAACCCTGGACATCCCAGACCACTCCAGACCCAATTTTAGCCAAGTCCCAGTCCCAGTAAAGTTAAGTACCATCATCTAACCATTAAAAAAAAAAGTATATTATTAACTCACTACTAGAATACATATAGTATATTAATACAGTTTACTATGCAGATATGTTCAGTACATACACTTTGCATTTAGAAGAAGGTACATTAGAGGAGCAATTAAGGCTGAATTCTGCCCTAATTAATGATGTTTAGAACTGTGCTACTTGGCCTAATATAAGCAACATGAGTATCCAAAGAAAAAGTAACTAAGCTGTCTTCTTTATATTCATTATTAATAGAAATTAGCAATTTCGAAGTGTTGATACATTCTACAAAAGCACTCCAGTTCGCATTATTCTGAGCTAGACAGACAACTATCTGGTCAGAATGATGCACACAGAAAGGTCTCTTGTACTCTTGTGGAGCTCCACAGATTTCAGTGAAAAGTGGTATGGTTAAATTTCAGAATATAATGTAGAAACATAATGCCTAGTAATTTCTGGTGTTATGCTGGAAATCTGAGCTGTAAGTATAGAATTGCCTTAGTCAGCTAAGCTCAATCTTTATGAAATCATGTATTCTCTAAAAAAAGTTTGTGTTTGTACCTCCAATTGACTGAACAAACTTTCTAGCAATTTTTATTGTGACATAATAAAAATGGACATCATCTTCAGATTGTAATGAACCTTGAAGTGATTCTCAAGCATTGATAGCCCCTGTGATTCATGACTTCTTTCTATTACAGATCCTGACTTCACTTACCTAGGAGGTATTTTAAATCCCATTCCAGGTCTAGTATTACAATACCAATTTCTTTATATAAGAAATTTTGAATTAATATCATATTGCATTTGACAGCAAGGTATATGTTCTCCCTAGACTGCCAATTTGAGCTCTCGGGAGCTGATGGAATAGTACGTTCCAGTCAAGTAGAACAAGAAGAAAAAACAAAACCAGGACAAGCAGTTGATTGCATATGGACAATTAAAGCTACTCCAAATGCTAAGGTGGGTTTCATTCATATCATTCAGTATGTAATGGGTTTCCAAGTCATTACTAACAGGTAATAGCAATTTGCATAATGTCTCTCACTGAAATGAATTATGTTTCAGTGGCTTAGGAAATTCAGATAGATTATTCTGAAAATCCACGCATGCAGCAAGTCTACGGTGTTGTCTTCCTATTGTGTGAAACTTTAAATACAGAATAGTCTTGAAAACTGTTCAAGAAACATTTTTCAAGGACATTTGATTTGGCTTGTGCTTTTATTGGAAAACTGCAGGTAAAAATGCTGCCAGGTAATGCAGGTAAAATTTTGCTGCCAGTAATTCTACTGGGGAATTTGGTTCTATTTGAAGTCAACAAAGCTTTGCTACATTATCACAGCCTCTGATATAAGCCACACTTGGTAATTACTTAAGCACTGCACTGAAAAACACATAATTTTTTCTCTGTACAGCATACATATTTGTAATTTTGCTTCTGCATGTGTATTAAAGCACATGTTACTGCTTGCTTTTTCCATGTACATAAAGGATGAAAAAAAGTCTTTTTAATACCAGGACCTGCCACGATGACAGACCTAGTGTGTGCCTTCTTACCCACTTCTAGGAGTTAGTATTCAGCAACTTCCAAATCAATAAAACAACAACCTAAAAGGTAGTAATAAGAGGAGAAGACAAGAAACTGAAACTCCATTAATATATTTGAGCCTTTGAGGAAGTGACTAAACTCCCAAGAGCCCTGTACTAGTCTAAGTAATAGTAGCAGTTCTTCCAGAAACAATAATAAAACCATTTTCTCTCTGCATTTCCAGTCGAATGCAGCAGGTCTTATGCTTAAGTATTTTAATAAATTATTGAATGTTGCCAGAAGGCACAGTTGTAGTTGGGTCAGTTCTGAGACTAGATCATCATCCTAAATTATTGAGTTAAAGCATTACAGAAAAATAACTCTTCATATTTTACAAGTGGTTTCTCAAGCTTCTATTTTGGCTGAATTGTGATGATAAAACCCATTAGGTCTGATACGCTGCTGTCTCTTGAGGAAACAAAGCATAGACATTTTTAATTTCCTCAATTTGATTTTGTAATAAAAAACAAATTTTTAAAACTGACAACTGAGCGATAAAAGGATTTTTAAAATCTGCATAATATAAATTGAATAAATCACTCCATATTTCAGAAAATTACTAGAATAATCAAAATAATCTATGAGCAAAGGTGTTTTATATTTGCTTGCGTGGCACACAAACTGGAAGGAGCTTTTGCAGAGCTGAGCCTTTTCAGTGGAATTACTCCTTTGTTTTCATATGCAGAATAGCTCTACTGAAAAAGTTCTAATTTATTTTTAGTTTCCATTGTAATTTCACAGTACATAGATAAAGCCAATCATTAAATGAAAATATGAGCACCTGCAGCTCACGCCCATGTTTATGAGATACTATGACACAGCTGCACCTTTTCACAGAATGAAAGTGTTGGCAAGCTGCCTCTGGCAGAAACAGAAAGAAAGGAAGAGTCAGGGTGTACAAGTGTAATCAATCTCTTATGTGCTCTTTTACTGGCTTTTGAATAAATTCTGTGAAGTGTTGGGAGGGCATGTTTTTTCCCCACACAAAAGTATTGCTTTTGTTTCAGTGAATTCTTTGAAATCCAGATTTAAAAGGCTTCCACACTAGTTAAGGTTAAGAGCAGGATCTGGCAGAAGGACAGAAAAGCTGGTAGTATAGCAGTCATGCACGGTATTCATCCACAGTCTCCTTCAAAAATTAAACAGGAGTTGAGATTCTTGTCATTAGGCATATGCATGAAGAACTGTGCTGTGAAAAATGCCTTTGACATTCACAGCATCAGCCAGAGAGGCAATTGTACATGCAGGCAGCCAAGACCCATGCTTATCTGAAGAGTACAGTGAGCACCTGATGGATTATGACCCCCTCTCCCACAGTGTAGGAGACCCAAGCCCCTACATGGGTAGATTTCTTCTCTGGCAAAATAATGGATAGCTTGAGAATTCTAAAGTTTAAATAAGGTCTTAATTTAGAGGTGACTTAACTACATATCTCCTCAACTTTCGCTAGAATTTTGGAAGTCCCAAGACTGACATAACAAGGGATTAAAAACCTCAGTGATCTTTCTATGCACTTGTAACCAAATTACAGTCTCTCCCAAGTTTCCCAGCAAGATAAATTATTTGTTTACTCTCCAAGTATTCTCTTGGTCTTCTAATTTCCCCGCTGTGTATGATCTACCACATATGTTGCCTTTACTTGTGTTAAATTTCTATTTCTGCAGGAGTTGTCATTGGCTTAATTGTATAAATTTGTCCTAGGCAGCCAGTTTGCTTTTCTCCCACTTCCATTTTTATTCAAATTACTCATGTCTTGATGGCTTATGTCTTTTGTAACACTGCTACGGATTAGTAATTAGCTTCCACCATTCTAAAGCAACAAACTGTGATGAATTTATTTTGCTTCAGAGCTTTTCTGACTAGATTCCTTTCCTTATATTTTAGTGTTATTTTTATGAATTAAAAAGGCAAGAGAGCAGTCAAAATTCCACCAATATGCTTCAGGACTCTCATGCGTTTCTTGCATCTGCTTTCGAGTAACTGACTGTAGGCTTAATAAAGGTCTAAGCGGCTTAAAATATCTTATTCAAGATTTCCTAAAAAGAAAATTGTCTTCTCTGTATTACTTTTCCTGGAGATATTCATTTGTTTTTTCTAACAGATCTACTTACGATTTCTGGACTATCAAATGGAGCATTCCAATGAATGCAAAAGAAACTTTGTTGCTGTATATGATGGAAGCAGTTCTATTGAAAACCTGAAGGCAAAGTTTTGCAGCACTGTAGCAAACGATGTCATGCTGCAGACCGGAACTGGTGTGGTGCGAATGTGGGCAGACGAAGGCAGCAGACTAAGCAGATTCAGAATGCTGTTCACTTCATTTGTGGATCGTAAGTAGATTCCAAAGAGTTCATTCTCCTGGTATTGGGTCGCCTCAAGAATTATAGGAAAAGCTATAACTATACCTTGTGCAATAGGAGCATACACTCAAAAACAATGTTTCCTTTGGGTAGGAGTAGTTAAGTTAAATACTTGCCTTATTACAGTTGCACCATATTTCCTGGAAAATGACTTTCCTTAGAAGTTTTATTTTTCATTCGAATTCAATACCAATGCAGCCTTAGTGTAGGTCATTCTTACTGAGTACTACAGACATGCACAGACTTACTTAAAAGACAACAACAGGACTGAAGCACCCAACTTCTGCTTCCCTGCCAGACACCAGGACAGGCTCTTCTCAAGCCCACACCGGATGTTCAAAGGACAAGAGAATGCTTGTGACCGTGCAGAATCCATCCAGAGTCTGGATCTTTTTCCTACCCACAGCTTCAACCACAGATCCACTCCTACTACACCTAAGTTGTTGCCTCCTTTCTCCACTGCACGTGACTCTAAAACAGTCCCACGTGTGCTTCCCCTGCTAAGCCCAGTTATGGCACAACCACAGATAAAACAGTTAAATTCTAATTTATTAAGAAACCTATATTAAAAGCAGAGCTGCAAATGCTTTTCTCAGTTTCTATTTGGATTCCATAGCCTGCATTAGAGACAACAAGAACAATGCCTAAGATGATTCTTAAAAGCATGCTGTTTGTGAGATCTTCCAGGTGAAGAAAGCTCTCTGAACTTAACTGAATTTTGTTGCCTCACATGTTTACAAGGGACTACATGGTCCACATTGCAGAACCTGAAAACTGAAGTGGCATCTTCAGCACAGAAGTAACTATGTTCGGAACTGTAGACTAGATCTGAGATCTATGGGGAGAACTGAATAAAACTTATCTGCCACTTCAGGAGATGGAGCTGTGCTTTCTGCTGAAAGTTTTCAACTTCCACTTGAGTACAGGTTTACTGTCAAAGAAGTAACTTCTTTTGACAAAAGTAACAGTCCTGAAAGGGATACTGATCACCATCTTGGAAAAATAATTCAAGTTACAGGTAACAGATTTTATGTTCGGCTCCATCACGCAGGATATGTTAACACAGGATGGAAGTTACTTTCTCTGCAACAGTCTTTGTAAAGTAAGAGTAATTTAAGATAATTTAAGATTATTGCTTAATGTTGTATACATGATAGTAAGAAGCAATTGCATGTTTCAGAAACTACTCTATTGCTTAACCTGCAGTGGGCATTTAATCAAATTTAGTTACGGTGAAGTTTTAAGCACAGCTTATCAAATTTATAACAGCTTTTCCAGTAGTTTTTATTTCACGATGGTTAGTAATATAATATTACTGATAGTGCAGGTTATTCCAGCTTTCAATCTCAAAAAAGCAATGAACTTTGGCAGGGGAAATTATCCACTTATATTATAGATACTGGGGGCAGGGGAGAAGTCAAATGCAAGAGGCTGAAACAGTGCCTACTTCTAAGGGTGGATAACATTCCTTACTGACAATTTTAAAGTAATTCAGAAGTCATTGCCAGAGTAGAGTCTGCAGTGCTACACTGTTATTTTTATTTATCTTCTAACTATAGATACTGTCTTTCTTGGATAGAGTAATTCAAAAGTACGTGTTTCTCCTGTATTTTTAAATAGTATATTGATAAGCAAGTTTTCTAACTGAAAATGGTGAGTTTCAGCTTGTCTTCTTTTCAGATCTCTAAGCTATTTATTTCTATTACCTTGCTAATGATCTGTAATTATAAGAAGCCAACCATGAAAACAATCAATATTTCTGAAAAGATTTGCATAAATGAACTAATTATGCAAGACAGTCACCTAACAAATATTTAGTGCTCCTTACAGTTCAGCTACCAAAAAGATCAATGTGTCTCATTCCTGGCTTGATTCAGTACATGAACAGTTCTGTATATAAAGAACACTGAATGCTGCACCAGTCTGAGGCAGCTGTTGAGATAAGAGTCCAGCTATGTCCTTGAAGTCCTGGACTGGAAGCAATCAATCACTATAACTGGTAGACAAACTTCGTACTCTCTAAATAACAAACAGTGGAAAATGAAGTTCATTTGTCCTATTTTTATGGGCCCATGAACAAAAACCATCACCCAAAAATTGTTCAGGAAACTACACAGGAATGTAAAATAGAGAATGTGCTGGTGAGTAGAGAAGCAGCAGCAGAACAGGAAGACATGACTGATAGGGTTAGGGAATGCCAATTTGAATTTTCTTCTCTTCCTTAGGCATAAATTCTATTTTTGTCAATGAGAGTCTGAAGCCTAAGAGGCAGAATAAGTGAGAAACATGCTGTACACAGGACTTGTCATGCTGCCCTGTTGCATCCTTTGGGTTTTGCTTTAAGTTTTAGAAGATTAAGGCTGCTCAAAAATAAATTATCCCTATGAAACCAAGTAGTAGAATAATGTCTGTCACAACATCTATGCTGCTATGTACTGATTTCCATAAAAAAGAGGCACTTCTATAATAAAAATATCACATTACTGAGACAGAAAATGGAAAAACTAATTTCTTGTCTTGTGTCCTGAAGTCATAGAGACCTCCTCAGTTATATTATACACCATCATGAAAACAGCCTTTTTTTCTTAAGTAGCTGTCTAACGTCGAGAACTTATGTATAACATGCATGAATACACAGAATCTTTAGAGGAACTTTTTAGTTAAATTATTTCTTCAAATTTCTAACTATATGTAAACAGATAAAAAGATAAACTTTACTCACTTAATCCCTGCATTAGCTCTAATAGGAGGATCTAAGAGCTTTGATTCACAAGCAGAAGTGACTTAGATGCCCCCAGTTTCTGAAATCTCTTGCAGTTTCTGAAACAGGCCACCGCAAGCTGAAATCTGATTTGTCTTAACATATTAATAGACTCTAAAATGCAGATGTTCAGGAACTGCTTCACAACCAGCTATACCATCTACACAGCAGATGCACAGCAGACTGAATAAATTTATAATTGATGATGAGCATGTGATTTAAGCATTAAGCCTTTAAAGACAAGTGTTAAATCCTTCTTCCATTATCTGTGTCAGGTGACTTTTCTTTCTGCCTTGCATTCTGAGCAAGAACATTTTGTTTGTAGCATCAGAAATGCACTGGAAAGCAACAAAATGAACAAGGGAGTAAATCATCTGATAATTAGTAATGTGCATAAGAACTGATTTTGTTTGAAATTTTAAAGAGAACGTGTGTGTTAAAAATTACAGGAATTTACTAGTTTTTTTGTGTTCTTGTTTTTTTTTTTCTCTCTTGCAATTTCTGAGTTACTGAAAATCCCTAACATTTTCTTCCTATTCTCTTCTGCAGCTCCCTGCTCAGGCAACACTTACTTCTGCCATAGCAACATGTGCATCAATAATTCTTTAGTCTGCAATGGCATTCAAAACTGTGCATACCCCTGGGATGAAAATCACTGCAGAGGTAAATAAAGTGCAAAGTATAGCCTTAATGATCCACACTGGTCAATTTGCCTTTCAGGAAAGCCATGAAATTATTGTCCTGGAAATAAGCTGAAGACAGCAATTCTCCTAATCTCAGGAAGCTGTTGCAAGTTTTTACTTAAACTCAGGAGGCATGTAAGCATATTGAAGATTAATCTACTCTTCAATATACTCTTCATTTTAAAAGAGTGTTAGCTTAATAATCAGTAGAATTCAGCATTTACCAAGTTGCATCTTACCCATTCCTAAAAACTTAAATGAAGCAAGGACTGAAGGGACAGGTCGTATCTTTTATCACCAAAAGAGAACAAAAATAACAAGATACAACTGGAAAAAGACAGACAAAACTTCAAGCACAAAGTCTTTTTCAAGACTGAAGTAGACACAGCAGTCTTCAAAGATAAAATTATATATATATAACTTAATTTTTCAGAGTTGGAACAGAAGCAGTTTAAAGTAAATAAACAATTTTCTCCTAACAAGCAAAACAAACAAGTTTGTTCTCTGACAAATTAAAAGATCTGGAAAAAAAAATCCTGAAAGATTAAAATGCATACTCAATTTCAAAGAAAATTTCTTCTCATTTGTACAAATGGTCAAAGCTTTTTGTAAGGAAAATCTAGAAATAGTTTCAAGTAAACAGTATAAATAATACATGGTGCTTTAATATGCTCTAATGCAAGGTGTGTTACACAATGGAAGTATTGCATATTACGTAAGGATACAGCTGAAAAACATGATCCATTACTCTTAAGTTTTCAATTGGAAAATAAGTTTCCTCTAAATAATCTTTAGTTTTCATAATATTCTATGTTCCCTATCATGTGCCACTTCTAGATGTTTCCCATCTCTGCAAATACTCTTCTAGAACTTCACCTAGAATCCACATTTCATTATTATTCTGTAGTATTTAAAAAATAAATTCCATAAGAACTGTACCACCAGTGAAGAAAGCCTTTCCCAGTACTTGTACATGCTGCAACTGGTGCAGAATAACTTACCATGTTTTATGTCAGTTACAATTTAAATTCTGCTTTAAAAGTTGCAGAGCATATATAATCACAAGACAGCTGACAGCTGGATCCATCTTTCCAGCTCAGGTAGAATTGAGGAGATTGATGCAACCAAATGAACATTTTCTATCTTTAAAAAGAAAGCTTCTCAATTGTTCCCAGTTCCCTCAGGCACCTAGAGTTCTAATTTAGTCCATGTCCATGACCACCTAAATGTGAGCATGTTGTGACCTACCTTATGCCTGCAACCGAATGGGGCATAAAGATTTTAAAAACTAAAAGCATAAGTCATGGGCAATTTCTTTGAAGTGGCTGGGGAAGACATCACTTTTGATTAAGACCTTTATGATTAAAAAATATCCAAGAATTAAGAAACCTAGATGCATGAGAAAATTATCAGAGCACTGAAATTCCTATCTCTCACAAAAGTATGCTGACAAGACTGAAACTCAGCAGAACAAAGGGAGAGACCTCCTCCTTGCCATTAAAGACATAAATGTAAGAGTAAATGGCCTAAGCTGTGAAGTGTAACAGTATTTCAAGTATTGCTTTCTAGCCAGTTCCTTGGGACCCCATGTAGTATATGGGTGGTTTTAGTCTACACTGAGGGTATGTAACACTTCTTGTGCAGTGTGCGCAGTACTTAGGTGCTAACAGACATACCCAGATGCCAGAAGCTCAATACTGGAAAATACATAATAATTAGGAAGTGTTTTCTTCTACAGTCTTAAATGCTTTTTTTTTTTTTCCCTCTGGTAGTGAATATAGCGGATTCTATTGGTGTAGAATTCTTTTGGTCTTCTGAAAGTAGTACTCTACAGAACAGAAATCCATCTGGAAAATTTTAATCTTAAAATAAGAATGCTATATATGGAAAACCATTTTGTTCTGATGCTGCCATCTTGTGTGTTTTCACATGAAGTACTATCCAAAAATACCATATGATCTGGTAGTGTTTTTTGCCCCCTTCTCCCACTTTTACCCCCAACAGACTATTAGTGCACAGTTACAACTGGAATATACCTCTGCTGAGTTTCCCTGCGTTGCAGTCTTTCTAGCAGAAACAGACACTAAATTTCCAAAAGATGTGAAAACAAGCAGCCAACCTTACATTGTCACTGTAGTAATATTCAATTTTAAAGAACAAACAGATGCATTTAAATCCAAGTTTTCTTCCACTGGCATCAGTGGGAACGTTAGCAGCACAAGCATACTCTGATAGGAGAAGCATCTGTAGCTGTTCAAATTGTAGATTGTGGAATGTTAATTGATCAATATAGTCCCAGATGACTAAGAGTGCACTGGCCACAAAGTTACACCTGCCACTAAATTATGATATGCCAGTCACTAATGAAGGTAGACAATTAGACTTGTCTAAAGGACGAATCCTATTGACATACAGTATAGTCCTGGTACCATGAAGTCATTTAATTAGTAGAACAGCACTTACCTGGTGATCACAGTTGCCTATTTCTAATATACAATCCAAAGTGTGGAAAATACTGAAAGCCTTCTCATAATCCCTACTTTTTCTTTGCAGAAAAAAAAAAATCTGGATTGTTTGAGCAAATCACCAGAACACACGGAACAATCATTGGCATAACATCAGGGATTGTTTTAGTTCTTCTTATTATTTCAATTCTAGTACAAGTAAAGCAACCTCGCAAAAAGGTTATGGCTTGCAAGACTGCTTTCAATAAAACTGGCTTCCAGGAAGTATTTGATCCTCCACATTATGAACTCTTTTCACTGAGGGACAAAGAAATTTCTGCAGATTTGGCAGATTTATCAGAAGAACTTGAAAACTATCAGAAAATGAGACGCTCTTCAACAGCTTCCAGATGCATTCATGACCATCACTGTGGCTCTCAGGCCTCCAATATAAAACAAAGCAGGACAAACCTCAGCTCCATGGAACTTCCCTTCCGCAATGATTTTGCACAACCTCAGCCAATGAAAACATTTAATAGCACATTCAAAAAAAGTAGTTACACTTTCAAACAAGCACATGACTGCCCTGAACAAGTCATAGAAGACAGAGTGATGGAGGAGATTCCATGCGAAATCTATGTTAGAGGAAGAGAAGATACGGCACAAGGTTCATTATCTATTGACTTTTAATTTCCTAGTGAAGGCGGTACCGGTATACATAAAGGATGCTTGTGTATAAGGACAGTGTATATATTAAAAGTGTATGATATGCAGCGTGTGAGATGCACACACTTTTAGCTTGTTATACTTCATTAAAAAAAAAAAAAAAAAAGTCTTCATAATTAATTCTTGCTGAACAGTGGACTTCCTCTCACTTTTCCAAGCTACTTATTCAGCAAAGCAAAAGACAGACTTTGCATGGAAATTTGAAGTTAAGAATATTGGAGGAAGAACAACAGCCACTGCTATTATATAGATCAGCAAAAACAGTGACTACTATTCTCCTCTTCATAGCATTTTCTCTTCTTTAGATGTCCGCTTTTCAAGGCAATTTTAATACCTCAGTTACATAAATAAAAGTAGTTAAGCATACCATATGTATGTCAACATAGGTGTCTTATTGTATTTGTCACATTGAAAGAGTTGGAGTTAAGTGCCAGTTAAGACTCAAGAATTACGTTACAGCCATCTGTTTCATCTTGCCTACCATTTTATATTGCCTTTAATTATCAGTTCCTCACTCTACGCTTTGTGAGAAATAGACATAAAGGATTACTGCCTTTTTAAAAGATATTGAGCTATATTAATTTGGGAATATGATCTTTGCAGCTTGCCATTAAACACAAATAAGTACTCACGTTATTCTAAATGCAGTCTTTCAAGAAGGCTTAGCATTTTAAAAGATTCTGCCAGTTATTATAGATCCACGTGACTCCACCGATTTCACAGCTCTGTGGTTAGAAAATAATTTTGCTCCTGTGTTTTCCAAGTGTTTACATGAACAGACCTTACTGCATATTTCTCTTTTAAAATAGCCTTTCAGTCCTTATGCAGCCAATCTTCCCTGCTGAAATCACTGATGATACTTTAGTTCATCTCCTGCCTCACTGAAAAGAATTGCTGAGATCTGTGTGATCACAAGGCATACGAAGATAGTGGAAACAAGGAGAAATCAAAGCAACTCTTATCAAGCTTTATGGATCCCTTCCTGTGCCCCTTGTTGCCACTTGAAAATTTGCATATTTCACATTTTTTAATGGTGGTTTGGACCTAATTTTAACATTTTTACAATATAGAATAGATTTGCAAATATTGTAGTTCTCATTGTGGTTTTTTAGACTTTTATATAGTTTGATACTGTACAGACTATTTATTAAATCAAAATCTAGCACCTGTACAACAGGCTTGTTTCACTGTCCATTTTAGCAGCTCTGAATAACAGGCAGTGGCTGCTGTGTACCTTGCAATTTGCCAAGCACACACAGTGTGACTTCTGCATTAGCTTATAGTTTATTCCCTGATTTGTTTGGGTTCATTCTGCTATTTTGTTCACTATAAACCTTTTACTAAATGTGGCCTAGCAGCTTGCACTAGATATGTCCTTTATCTGTGTATGTAAAACCATATTTACAGTGAAATGCTTGTTGTGTTTACTACACTCCAAAGAGTAATATATTACTCCAGCAACTGAAACCTCTTTTCTTGAAGAGCTGAACAGGTATAACAACTAATGACCAAAAAGAAAAAAAGAAAAGAAAAAAATCTTACAAATGTTTAAAAGGAAATGCAAAATCTTATGAAATGTAAGAAATTGATTGGAGGAGGGTGAGCTGATTATCCTCAACACTTCCCAACTTCAAAATTAAGCCTGGCATATATCTAGAAAGTACATAATCAGAAACTCATTCATCAGACCCCTATGACTACATCCTGGTCTCAGCTGTTGTGCTTACTTGAAACAACTAAAGAGGGCATTATTTCTAGATGCATTTCATGCCAGAAGACAAATGTTTAGAAAAGAATAATAATAATAATATCTAGTTAATTTTTACTCAACTTTTTTTTAATATTTAATTAAAACATTTATTGACAGATTTAATTTACTTCTAATTAATTTCAGTAATAAATATCTCATTATTACCTATGTGGTACAGAATGTTATTTGCAACAGACTTCATTCCACATTCTTAAAACAAGAAATGACCCATGTAAAACTAGTATTTATGTCCATACTACTCTATAGTTCTAGGTTTGCATGATAAAATTTCCTTTTTAAGGCATATTTGTCCATGTGATAAAATGTTGTGGTCCATATTCTTTCCTAAGTTACATTATCTTTGAATAGTTCACTTGTAATAATAAAATAAAATTTAAATAAATAATTTTAAAAATCCAGCAACCCTGCAAAGTGAAAATCTGTGGAAAAAAATAGGAAAAGCGGTCCTGAAGAATTTTCAAATGACCTGAATAATACTGCAGTCTCCATAGCAACTTTCCGGTGACATGGTCAGAACACAGCTGCTTTTTTCTATCCCAGAGCAGCTAGGCAAACTCCCATGACCAGTTACATCTTGTGTGTAAGGTTTTCTGGTAACCTCAGGCTCAGCTCTCCCAACTTCACTCTCTCTTCTTTCTCACTTTCTAAGTTATTGTCTGTGTGTGTGTAGCTTACAGCATAAAGCTGAGGTCCTGCTGTTTAGTTAACATCTGCTCCTGATTCCCAGTAGAGAGTGAGAGCTCTCCTGGAGGGAGGTTTGCAGTATTTCAGTAATAACAGACCAAACTCACACCGTGGCAACAGGTGTACATTTGAATAGATCTGAGAGGGAAACCAAAAGGAACAATGTCTTCTATAGACTTTTACAAATAAAAAGGACAGGAAAAACGAATATCTATTGCTGCTTGTTTTATTTCAGGTAAGGGGGAATTAAACACTGAACCTAAAAATCTGAAAGGAAAACTTTGTGTACTTCGTACTACATCAGAAACAGTAACATATATACATATTTCATTTAATGTTAGATTAAGCTATTTTGCTCTGCTTTAAGAAATAAGTGGTGACTACTAGAGTCAAAATTTCATTTCCAGTAGAATCAAACTCCTTTTACTACAGAGAAAATAAACAAGTAAATGAACTATTTGGTATTACTCAGTACAGAAAGCTGCTACTTTCAGCAAAAGAATTCCATATTGGTTTTGAAGACTCAATCGAGTTGGAGTTGATGTGTTCTTTTAACTTTTTTTTTTTTTTTTTTTTGTTAGTTGGAGAGAAACACCACCCTTCCACGTGCTTACAGTATCTGAGCACTGTGAGAGAATTTCCACTGTCTCCATGTTAAATCCATACATTTCCAGGAGCATTCCGATTTTGCACTCATTTGTATCCATATCCCCTATTGCACGGAACGCACACAAAGAAAGCTGCATGCCTGGTCTATAGGGACTGACCAAGGAACGGTCAACAGCACCAGTTGTGTTTTGGTATTTGTAATTCATTTGTGCTTTTTATTGTAATGACACAGACATCGAGCTACCCAGCGTGAAGCATTTATTTTTATAAAAGGTATAAAAGTAAATCTACGGGTGACTTGAAAATAAGTGATGGAGAACCATGACTCTAGGAAGCTTTTTAAGGAGATGCCTACCCTTACAGATATGACAGCAGTGGTATAGGAAACCACTGAACTTAACACTGTTAAAGACTGAAGTGCTTCACCAGGAAGTATTAATTTGTCCTTAAAATGCACAAAATCATCTTGTATAGGTATGATGACCCTCGTAGTCATATAAATCATAGTGGTATATGATGAGGATTACTGTCTATTCTTACTGAACTAGCATAAAGAACTTATGAAAAGAGCTGTCATTGACTTACAGAAGAAGTCCTTGTCACATGAACACTTCACAGAATTTAAGACATTAAGATACACTTTATTTTGGTTTCTATACGGCACAAAGAATTTTGTGTATCAGCAGCAAATCACTGTGACTTGAGGAAAAAAGGATTTCCTTATTTTCAAATCAATTTTGTATTTAAATAGACTTCTTTAATATCAAAAATAATAATAAATTTTAAATTTCCATACTATTTAATTACAATCTTTTGGCTAAAATGCTTCAGAGAGCACAAGTTTTTGTTGTTGTTGTTGTTGTTTTAAAGTCTTCAGCACCTATATTTGAGAAACCAAGGGAAAATTACAACCTGAAATTGAACTCCTTTATTCATACGGATATGCTGAAAGTTGTCTATTGATTAATATTCCTATATAACCAAGTTTCTACATGTCTATTCACAGTAAAATTAAATCAAATCGATATACTTTTACATGTTCTTCTTTCAAAGTTTAGGTATGAACCTTAATATTTCTCATAGATATTCTCATTTTTATAGAATGCTTGTAAAAACACAATTCTTAATCTATGTCAGACAAAAATTACATTATATGACATCTCTGTTGCAGCCGAACATTAATTTTAAAGTCCTTTCCCTGATCCTAATTGAAAATCTTTGAGCTGATTCATGTTTTGAAAAGAAGAATTTATAGCATCTATCTCAATCCAGCAATACAGAAAATAGTATGTTTAAGATTTCTGTTCCTGGGGTTTCCAATAACCATCTCCATACAGGATAAATCTCTCCTATGAATACACAAATAAATCACATGTCAGTGTGCTCTAATGTGCTTCTATGTCACAGTGAAACAGCAAACATACTTCCACATTCAAATTCCTTTGCAATGCTCCATTTTACACAATCAGCTTAACAAAAATCTGTTTTCCATCTGTTTCATACATCAACAGCAACAGTCATTTATTACTTGTCAACTTATTCCCTCTTATCTAGCTACGAAAGATAATCCACCATATATCAGATAAAACAGCTTAGTTTCCGTAAGTCTGTTTTCTTATAGAGCCAGGCCCAGGGAGAAAGAAAGCAAGAGCTTAATGTCTTGGTACATCTTTCCATTACCATTTGTAACTCAGGGTAGCATCTTTCATAGGAGAAAACCATAAAATATATATCAAATTCCACTCAAGAAAAAAATATAATGTTATAATCAACCAAAAACTACTTAAGACCTGTACACCTCTGTATGGGAACTGTTGAGTCGCAGCCTGAACCCCTGATTGAGCACCTGGGGAAAGGACCTGATCAGACCCAGGAGCACAGGTGAAGGCAACTCAGCTGTGTGAGGGGTGGAGCCTGGCTGCACCTCTCTTAGACCTCATTTAAGGGCTGACTGCCACTCGGGGAGGATTTCTCTCTAGAGGTCCTTCCCTAGTGGAGTTTTCCCCTGCAAACCTGGAATATTCTGCTACAGGTGAGCAATCTTGTTCCTTTCCTTCATAGCACCTTCCTGTTGTGCTGATCCTTCTGCCATCACATCTCTGTTGTAATGCCTTTCCCGTTATATTGATCTGTCCAATTGCTATGACTTCAAAATCTAAAACTATGTGCTATTTTGTAATCCTAATCATATCTTCTCAATGTATGACCTCTCAATGCTACAAATATATTTAAAGGATAAACACACCACTGTTCTCTCTGAGCAGCAATATCCTCTCCTGTCAAACAGGTTTTCAAGAGGTAGTAAAAGTTTTAAATCTTATTTCATTATTTTATTAATTGATGTATAGATATTATTACTTACATCTCACAATGGCATTATCATCTACATAAAAATTGTTTCTCCCTTCCTTCCTTCCAGATATACTTAGGAAGTAAGAATTATACTGTGGATTTATCTTTAAACCATACCACTGCAAAGCCTAAGCATCATACTAGTTTCTGGCTTTAAAGCAGAGCTTACTTTTCACTGAAAAGTAAGAGACTGTAAGGGAAAATGAAGGTTTGCAATTATTTCTGTATCATCAAATGAACATAGCTGAACTGGAACAAAGTAAATAAATTTTCTAGTGCACACAGTGCAATACTTCAAGACAAAATATCAGAATCAAGAAGGCTTATGTTTCATTTTTCTAAAATGAGAAAATGTTTGTTTGTCCTGGTTATCACGCTTAGTTTGCTTGTAACACTTTAGTAACTATTACACTCACCTGAATTCTTTGTTTTAAATCCAAAATGAGAGACAAAATACCCCTGAAAACTTCTGAGGAATGTTTAACTCACCTTCCAATGCACTCAAATTACTTTCCAGGTAATAAAGCATACAATCCTACTTCAACAATATGTTAGCTGCCCTCACTTCAGTGAATATCCTCAGTACTCCTAATAATTTGGACTATACCAGATGCCAGTACTGAGAATTTACTGGATAGCATTCTCAATTACTATATAAATATTATATAAAAGGACTACTCTGTGATCAATGGGGATGTAAAAAGTAGGTAAACGCTCTTTAAAGCAGTTATGAGAATAAGAGATTCTTAGAAAGACAAGTCAATAAATCACAGGTCTCTTAAAGGTTGTAATTGTTCTTCTATTTGTAAAGAACAAACAGCCAGTGTACATAACCAATACCACTCGTTACTGGCTCTCCCACTGTACGTTTAATAACCCAACAGAGCAATTGAAAGTCTGAGGTGAAGCCAAATCACTTTAATTTTTTCTGTAGTAAAGAAAAACAAAGTAGCAGAATGAAGATATTTGCTTTGCACTTACCAGGAGCATAACAATCTGAACAAGCCATTTTATCTTCCATCCTTGTTAAGTTTCATCCTTATCCTGGAATATATTAAGTGAGCAAAAGATATCTGTGAAATTAAGTGTAAAGTAAACTAATAAAAAAGCAATATATACTTAAAATAACCTCAGATATTGAGTAGTTTTTATAGCTCTGTGACTCCTAAGGTTATCATTTTCTCACAGGCATTTCTGCATTTACATCTGTTTTGACAAATTTAAATACATGCACTCAAGCATTAAATCCTTGCAAGGAAAGTACAAAACTAAATTATTTGCCTTTAAAACCAGAACGAATAATTAAAGCTGTGAACTTGGAAAGCCTTACTGCTCTGCAGTTTCCACATCGGTGTAGGAGTAAGGACAGACGTTGGCATGGGGGAAATGCAACTTTACTTGAGCTAGCAGAATCCTAGCTTGAGATTGCTTACTGATTATTGGAATGGAAGTATTTTTATTTTTTACACACACTGTAGTTTCAACTTCAGTTAGCTTCAGAAAGTAAAGGTTTCTAAGGCAAGCACATGCACTTTTTTTTGTCCACAGAGCTATAATAAGCGGGTAGATTTAAATATCATAGTGTGTTTAAATTTATGAAGTACCTGTTTTAATGTCAATTTATAAAGGTATCAATAGCCACTTCAAGTACATTCATGGGAGGATTTATATTGCAACAAGTTGTCAGAAGTGTAACATCAGGATTTAATGATACATAAACAAAAAAAACATATGGGGACCTGTAATACTCTTTTACTGCAGTTGGCAACTACAGTTCAACAAGAAAGAGAAAAAGCACAGAACCGCTCCTTTTTCAGTACTCCCTCCTCCCACTCAGGAACACAAATAACTGCTGCAAACTGTTTTATAGCAACAGTACCAAACAGGGAACTCACATTAACAAGAAGCTCTCAAGATTTAGAGGAAAATTATTGAGACGTAGAAAGAATAGAAGGTATTTCTAAAGTTATTGTATCATTTAATAACAAATCAAAAACCTGGGGGAAAAAATATGTAACTGAATTCAAACCAAAACTGGTGGTCGTGGCTCATCTTTACAGTAGATCTAGAGAGAAACTAAAGTTGCCAAAAAAGAAAAATAGAGTCACTTCAGATCTACTGTACAAAGAAAAAATATTTGTACAAATCTGCAAACAAATGCAGATTAGGTGGCTGCTGAGTTGAGTTACAAGTTGCAGTTTAGAATGTTTGCAGGAACTGGCAGAAAATCAGATCTGTCCTAAAGCAGGAGAAACAATCTGTCTTATATTTGAAATGCAAAAACTAGTCTTCTGGCTGCTCCATTGTGAAGCCACCTTCTTTAATAATGGAAGCACTGCAGGTAACAATAGGAGAATGCCTTAAACAAGTGGCAATGTTGCCTGGGGACCCTGGGCCAGGCTTAAAGAAATGTCTAACATCATATCTCCAAGGGAAAACGAAAATACGTGGCTTTGATTCGCTCTGACAGGAGCTGAAGTTTTTGAGCCTGATGTAACACCCACAAGATTTAGTGGATGAGGAAACAGAAATCAAGGGCCTACCCTGACACCTGCACTATCAGATAAGGCACCAAAGGCCTTACCAAAAGCTACATCAAAATCCGTGGCTTTGGAAGCAGGATTCTATGTAAATCTTTGGTTCCCACAGTTAGAAGTCAATCCTCTGTATGTCTAGCTTGTCGGTTATCCAAACTTTTCAGGAAGGAAAAATAAGGTCAAGTAGCTGTTTTTATAGCTATTTTTCCTCCATTCCCTCTTCCACTCTCCCCTCACCCTTCTGAAGTCTGATTTTTAAACTGGATTTTTTTCAGCTCTATTTCATTGGGGGAGCTCACCAAAAACACTTTGTGTTTGTGATAGGCAAAGTGACGAGCCCACCCACAACCGTGACTGTAGAAACAATGCGGGTTTTTTGTTGGTTTTTTTTTTTCAGGTGAATTTCTAATCAATTACCGTTACTACTGGAGTACAAATATTTGCACTCCCTTGTGACTTTAAGGTTCAGTAGCTGCTGATAACTGACTGCAGTTGCCACAGCATTAAGAGATTTTTAGAAGTATGAGAGAATTCAGAAAAGAATTTCTAAAATTGAGTTACCTTCTTTTTAAGAAGTGCTAACATAAATGGAACTCCTTAGAATCCATGTTAGCACAGCTGAAAACAGAAACTCCCTTTTTTTCTTCACCTGTGAACTTTAAGTTCAGACAGCCTCAGGTCAGAAGCTAACTAGAATAGAGGCACGAATGCTGCCAGAGCTCTGAGTAAAGAAACCACTCTTCTGTTATGTAGCAAACAGAAGGGATTCCTAAAATAATTCAGCACAGAGTTGTTATAAGATTATTTCTGAGATGCTTCTTTAAATCAACAGCTTCCCAAGTAGAGTGCAAGGAGTGTGTGAAGGCAGGATTTCATTTTCTTTCTTTTACCCTTTACAAAAGTAAACTAGGCCAGCCACACAAGCCACAGGGCTCTGCACGTGGCACGAGATACAGGCACAGTAAAGACAGAAACATCTATGATATTGGTAGGAATATCCTTCACATTGTCTTCAGTTGAGGCAAGCTGCTCTATGGAAAAGAAGCTGTTTAAAATGGAGCTTCAGATTTCTGCCTGAAGACAACTTGAAATAAAGCTATCTAACAACTATTTGCACACAATAAATCCATGACTTAAATTGTATTTATTCCTATTTGTAATTCCTTAAGATTGTGCTAACCGGAAGGCTACAAAAACAGATTATAAAAGACAGCTTCTCTAACATCAAAAACACTTCTTAAACTCCAGGGACACCATAGGCTGTCCCGTATACTGAAATTATAATTGAATCTCATCACAGAAAGCAAAGCCAACTGCTTCTGAGGATTTAAGGAATGCATCTTCTCCACAAAACCCTTTCACTGCAATGTGCAAGTACTTCCAAACATTTTCACTATCCTAGCTAAGTAGGAACATACACCAGAAAGTACCTAAAAGAAAGATTGGACGTTTCCTTAATTATTTGTTTCTTAACTATTAGGCTGAATCAATCTCTCTTTCATGCTAGCTTTGACTCTCAGTTATACCTGAAAATTAATTATGGCAGTAGATGTATCATGCTGTGGCAATAACATTTACGTAACATTTGGGCAATCAAAAATACCCACAATCTCCTAAGGAACTGGATTTGGTACAAACAGTATCTAAACAGCAGCTTTATTGAACATACTGAAATAATTTTCAATGCTAATTTGCACTCAAGTTCAAAGATTTCCAGAGATCTCCAGATATCCAGAATGCTTTTTTGGAGATCAATACATTATGGTATTGAGTCTATTGATTAAGAGCAAAGCCCTGACATTAAGGTCAGGTGTGCTTATTGATGTTCTATTTTTTTTTTAAAGGAAGACTTGGTATGAATGCTAATGGCTAATGACTAGATTCGTAGATTTGAAAGTCCATTTCACAAATTAAATTAAAGCAGGTTCTCTGTCCCCAGCAGCTAAGTTAAATAAGCATAATGCCATATTTGATCTAGTCTAATTCTTACTGTCTTTTAAAGGATTTTGGAAGAAAGTCTGTCATGAACCCTTTCAGAAAGGAAAAAATCTAAGTAGGAAAGTAGAAATAACAAAGGTTAGGTTGCAGAAGCATCTGAACAGATACTATGCAACGCCAATCACAAATTCCAATTGCATATACATTACCCACAGCATTACACTCATACATCTAACATCATTAGAAGGCTGAGGAATAGGAGCATGTTTATTTTTCTAGAGTTCAAAAAACTGTGGCATTACTGAAATGCTGCAGTCTTCCACAGCAATGTTTGTTTCATTTATTACTGGCAAATGTTATCTCCCATTTAATGATCTAATTTTCCTGTACTGACACCACTGAATGTTTCTGTCTGTAATGGTAGACTGCAGAGATGTTCACATCACTCGTGATTCGGATGACGTGTAAAATACATGAAACACCAAGTCCTTTGTTTTAAATGCTAAAACTGCACACAAGCACAGACGTACGTGATTCTTCCAAAATACTGCATTCTTTAGCCTGCTGTAACAGGCTAAATAGCTTGGAGTGTTTCCCTGTCAAATTGGGCCCTGTGTCCAGTGACATCTACGTGTAGCATGCAATTGTTACATGCTCATTAGAGCTTCATGTCAGTGCTAAATCACCTAATAAAACAAACAAACCTCAGATTGAACACGCTGCCAGTGCCAGGCAGCTCTGCTCTTTCCCTGCAGTACTGACAGTCATTAGAATTGTTGACCATGAAACTACTCTCTCTCCTCATCCTTTACTCCGTCTCATGAAATCTCAGATATTACTGCTCTCTTGTATCTTCACGTAGAAAAAACAAACAAGTTTATCCTCAAATAAACATCAGAAAGAATGTAGCAATTATTTAAATCCCATGAATAACCTACAAATGTGTCTAGCAAATCTGCTTCAGTTATCAAGCAGCCCTTTAAGAATCTACACATACACTGTAAGATACAGGAATTTATTTTTCAAACAAGCTAAAAAATCAAACAGGAGATAAGTATTTCCCATTTTACTAGCAGCTTACTGTCAGCATTTACTGCTAATAATGTATGGATTGAATTAATGATGTTCAAACAAGTGAATAGAGATGTTAGCTTCAACAACCCATCACACTGAACTTCAAACAAATAAATAAAGGGGCATTACTGTCACAGCTTTTGCTTTAATTGGGTTTCAGTGATTAAACTAGTTATGTGAAAGACCTGGAAATACTACATACATTCCTGATCCAAAAATTCATTGACAAGGCATTTCACTTGTTTGTGGCTTTCTGTGGTTTGTTTTTAATACTCTTAGACTGCCTACACAACTCAGAGGGACAAGAACATAAAAATATTCCTTTAAGTTCTGCTTTACTCAGGAAGAAAAACTGATGTCGCAATCACATCCTTCCCAGAACAGATGCTTTCCTAAAATTCATTCACAAGTCAGTAGCTCATGAATTTTCTACATCAACGTACATTTCAAGCTTTTAACTCAGAGGCAAAGCAGAAATGAATCAAGAAAGAGGACGTGCAATGTCCACTTTACAATTACATTAATTAATCATTAATTACATTAATGATTTTTCTATCTCTGATCATGGAAGAATTATTTACTGTATCTGAGCTTCTCATTCTACTAAAAAGACTGAGTAGGAGGAGAGACAAGGAAAAAACTGCTTACTTCCCTTCTGTATAAGTCTTATCACTTATTTCATTAGATTGGTTATGGCCTTCGGACCTGAACCTTCTATTTTACATCCTAATAAGCACACAAATGAAAGGCTTATGTCACTCTGTTAATGCAAACAGATAAGAGCTTGACTTGCCAGCACATCAAGGTCCAAATAAATATGAAAATAATAGACTTGAAAAAAATATTTGCAGAGATGTGTTGTTCCAGTAATTACTAGTACTATATCATAGCATCAACATTGAAGAGTCTCACTAGCCTCGTATTTAATTCCAGCAGTCATTGCATCAGTGGACTCAAATTAATCGGTAAAAGTCATAAATATGGGTGCTCTTCTATATGAGCCTTTCAAATTCAACTATTTCAACAGTTTCAAAATGATCTGTCTGCAATTTTGGAGTGTAGTTTTAAGCACACAAGCAGTACTCCAGTTAAATCACGAAATAATACTGATTGGAAAAGAACACTAACACAGTCAAGCTCTTATCTTGAGGTTCGTGGACTTTCCAAATCTGCAGTTCCTCACTATTTCTTGGCTTAGACACGAGACATCAAGTGATCAAACTTGTTTTTTAATTGGCAGTCTTCATCTATGAGAAATATACTACTACACAAGTACTAAAACTAGAAAAAAACTTGCTGATTCCAACTGATGTTTCAGACAACTGTTTACTTAAAGCCAAACATCAAGTGCTAGATTTGCCAACTGTTAAAGGATTCATACCATAAGGAGAAGAAAAATATATTGTTATGGATAGGGTATTAAAATGTTGACAGTCTGCCCTGAACTTTATCAATGGTGTGGGCAATACTTGTTTCCTGTAAAATTCCATGCTACTTCAGAGTGTTACTACCTATACAAACTGGTCCTCCTTAGTCTGTTCAGCTTGGCTGTACTGCATTCCAGAAATAAGATAGCAAGTATAAAGTTGAAAAGAAACTGCATTTTTCTTCATTATATTTTCCTCTTAAGCAGGATTGTGGTGATTTGCCTAAACTTCTTTTTCAGCACAGAAAAAGAGAACAACAAAAGAGCATTTAAAATATATATCCTATATATGAATAACTGCTTTACCTAGACTACAGGGAAGGAAAGACAAAAACAATTCACCAGCATGAAAACTATCTAGTTACTAAGAACATATTTTCCAGTTGATTTATATGACTGTTTACTGCAGTCTCTTGGAAAACCATAACCACTATTCTATCATGTTGTAATTGTGTGAAAAACTGTTTTATGGCATAAGAAAAAAGAAAAATCTGTCCACAGCATCTCTTTAGTGATACAAGGTATGATGTTCATAGCAAGTCTCTAACAACAGTAAAATACACAATTTAAAGAAAAGAAAAAAAAAAAACAACCACACATGAGCAAAAAAAAAAAAAATCCCTTTAAAATAAAATTAAACACTGCACATAGTCAACAACTGAAATGGCAAGAAGCTAAATAGTAGGTTTTATTTATCTATTTTTCAGTAATGTTAAGGTAGACCTTTAGTCAGGGTCATGACTACGTAGGTATTACATTTTTATACTCTCTACTCTGTCTCCTACCCAGTTCCTGATATATAAGAAATTGGAGTGCATTTCATAAATACAGTACAAAAGAGAGAAAGAAAGGAAAAGAGAAAAAAAAAAAAAAACTGCCAACAGTTGAAAACACAAACAGTACATTAGAAAAAGCTATTTTCAAGTTGTCTACTACTATTATCACTAGAATTATTTGTGTTATAGGAATTATGTTGGTGGTGGCTTCTTGGCAGCAGACTAACAGGTGTAGCAGAAATGCTAAGTCACAGCTTGAAGCAGTGATGGAGCACCTGGTGGGAAGGCAGGGCCAACCCAGGGGAGCTCAAGTGCATGCAATGTACCTGCGTGACCAGAATCACTGGAAGGAGCCACCCCTTCCCAAACCTCTTTAAGGGTTGGCAGTGGAAGCCAGGGCTTCTCTCTGGAGATCCCTGAGATCTCCAGAGATCTCAGGATATCTGTTTACAGGTAAGCTACTTCTTCACATAGGAGAAGTATGTGAACTTCTTCTATGGGTAAGTAGGGTTTTTTTTGTTGTTGTTGCTATTGTTGTTTGTTTTTGTGTGTGTGTGTGTGTCTATGGCTGCTGCGTTTGGGTGTATCCTTACTTGCTGTAGTCTAGGACTTTGCTATCCTGTCATCATTGCTGTGCTTTCCATTGCATTATAGTATCGCAACAGGTGGTTTTCATTGTTCAGGTCATGTTTTTCTGGAGTTAACACTTATAAACAAATTACTCTTGATACTACCATTTCCTAGCTGAGAGCATGCTCATGTAGTCTGGTTTGGGATGTAGTTCCTCCCAGTTCTAACAATAAATAAATAAATAAATAAGAAGTAGTCATAAGACAGATGAAACTTTTAATACAAAGGAAGACGATGTTAATGAGAAAAACTTCCTCAACAGACAAGGCTAATAAAGCTAGGTGAGTTTTGTTTCCTCTGTTTTTAAAAGGAGCAAAAAAGCAGGGGAAAAAAAAAGACTGGAGAAAGAACAATGAACTCAGTTATTTTTCTCTTCGGTATTATTAAAAAAAAAAACAAAAAACAGCTCTGTAAAAACTGTGAACTCGGTTTAAATCCATGCAACTCTATAATAATTGGAATGGTCACAGAGAATGACAGCAGTTAATTACTACCTTGGCATTAAATTGAGGTACTTCACTTAGCTGGCCTTAATGAATTCTGCTTGTTTTTTCCAGCTTACGTTTAGCTCTTTTCAGGTTAAAGTAGCATGTGAGCACTGGGGAAATTTAGATGGCCGCTAAGTGTACCTAACAATTACTACTATGAAACTAATTACAGAACTTCAAGAGGTATCTTTGCTTTCTTCCTACCTTCTCCCATATCTCCCACTGACTATAGGTGCAGACAATACGTACACTAACATGAACTTCAAAGTGAAATATCTTGCTGTAAAACAACATTCTAAAAGCTTTCACTGGATGGCCAGGTGTAATTGCCTCCCCATAGGTGCCCCTGTACAACAGCACTCAGCACAGGACTGCTTAGTCTGTTCACAGCTGTGTGCTTGGGTGCAGGCAGTCTGACCAGAACAAGGCCAGAATACAAGGCTGTTTGAGTACACCATTTGGGAGCTGCTCCATGATGAGGCAGGAAAGGACAGACAGCACACAGTGAGCAGTCATTATTTAGGTAGAAGGTAATAGTTCCAGCAAGGTGGCAATTTTTAGGTTACGGTATTGAACAAAACGTATCTATTCCCTGATGAAACAAAACCCACAACTTTTCAAGAAAAAAGCATCACAGTAATGGATTATTTAAAGCCTCCAAGAATGCTTTGATGGAAACTAAGCAGAAAATTAGAGAAAATGGAAACAAAGATTTCATTTATACCTGTGGCTACAAAAGCAGGTTTAACAAAAAAAGATCAAAGGCTCCATGTTTTGTTGTTGCTGATCCAGAACCGCAACAGGAGGGAAAGCTCAAAAGCCAGTGCATGCGTTTTCCTCTCATGGAGGAGGTGGACTACAGTGGAAATTCTAAACTGTATAGATTATCCCTCTATAGAAACTACATAAATAGCTCAGTGAAATGGAAGTTGGACACCATCTGCCTCCCCTTCAACTCCCTTCACTTTTTTTTTATATTAGATATGATTTAGCATTTTCTGTAAGTAACTAAAATAAACTAAACTATCGTCTAAGTAATACTGGATTAAAGAATCACAAGCTATGGACTACTATGAGATATTGTGATATTGTGAACAAACTTTACTGGTAATCCCCAAATCTTAACAATATTATGGATAAGACTATAACATTTCCTGATCTTACTAGTTTGAAAATTCTTCTTCTGTATAACCCAGATCAATCAAAGCTGTCTCATGCTCCTTTATTCTACCTTCAAATATAGACTTTAGAGATGAGAATGTTGCCTTCTGTTCTGGCAATGTATAATATATCTATCCAGACTATTCGCTGTGGGGAAAAAAAATGCATCATAAACTGTAACACTAAAGTCCCAGGGCTGCTCAGCAAGTAATGCCTCCTGTTTTATTTTATTATGCTGGCCCACAGTATCAGAGGTGGATGGTGGTGTTGTGGCAGTAGAGGCTGAACCTTCCCACCAATATTCCATGATGTTGTTGCTGTGTGACAGACGGCAGCAGAGTGATGTCTGACATGGAAGCACATATGAGACAGAAGGATGTGACTGAATTCCTCCACACAGGAAAAAAATTGCACCCACTGACATTCATTGAGACTTGCAGTTTGTTTATGGAGACCAAACAGTGGATGTGAGCACAATCAGGTGGTGGCTAGTGTGTGTCACCTCTGTTGGTACAAATTGCTAAGAGCACACATGCCCTTGTTCATCACTGGTGAAGATGCATACTAATGGTAGTGGCAATGTTGAATAGCTATGTTTTGTAGGTGAGAATTTGCTCTATTAAATAGCGCGATAGGCCTCTTTGCATCTGTTGTGGTTTCTACAGAAGTAAATAGGAGGCATTACTTCCAAAGCAACCTACTTATATATGTTGTCTCATGTAGAAATAGGGCTTGTTTTCTTCACTTTTTCCTTTGTCTGTTTTCTTTTTTTTTTTGCTTTGGCACTGTTTACAGATAAGCTACAAACAATACTGAGATGAGAAAAAGGAAACTGAACTGACAAAGCATATGACAGTAAGCAGTTTATCAGAAATACTAATGCCCCTTCCCTACCTGCCTCATTCAAGTTAAAGAGGTTCAAGGATTTATAGGAAGCTGGACAAACACGCTTTGAAGATCTAAAGCAGACAGATTCAGGGAGAATGTGTCAGCTATTAAGGTTCAGGTAGGGGCAGAAAGTTAGGAACAGTCATTATCTGCAACAAGGATGGAAAAACCTCAAAAGTATGCATTGAAAATCCAGGCTGGCTCACAGCAGACAATGAGTTCTCAGGCTGGCCCGGCTCATCCTTCCCAGCTGACCTAGCAGTCCAGCACAGCAATTGAGGGAACTACAGAAAATAACGCTTCACAGATTTTGGGTCAAGCTGCTCTCCTTCTCTAGGATGCATATTCAGATTTGAAACAGACAGAAAATAAAGATATTAGAAGGTATATGCAATGTTTATCTCCCAGTATCTCGGGTTGGATGACACAACCCTCCAAGTAGATTTCAGTATAAGTCATTTGTTGTTGTTTAATCTCTACTAAAATGAAAGGATTGCTACACAATCAGATTTTGCTGTTCCCATGGAGCCATCACTTCATGGTTGAACTCAAAGCATCACTAATATTTATACAAATAAGGATTATCTTTAGTATATGGAGAAATTTATCAGTACAGCAGAGGTTTATAAGGCATGAATATATTTTATTTACAGTAGGAAAATATTCCTATATTCACCTCTTAGTTTTCTTAGAAAACTAACTGTTGTCCTGTACTGTCATACAGCCTTAAAATGACACAGACGCAAACTAGTAATGTAGCTTCTGTATTTTTATTGTTATCGAAAATTATAGAGAGGATGTGTTCTCCTTTCGTAACTTTTTACTTTGGTGTTTCAGCAATCAGATCAGCAAGTTTTGTTTAGCAATATAATGAATGCAGTAACATTGTCATAGCAGGCAAACTGCTGACAGGTGCTATACACATTTCTGCCACAATTCCAATCATACAGCTCTGATTTGAATTATCTATTTTATTCCTGACCTGAAAGTCTAAGTGGGCAATTTAACAAACAGAGACTAGTAACTAAGCAATGCAAGTCAGGCCAACAGGCAGAGAAGAGGAGAATGCTCAGGGTATAAAACAGCAAGTGCTGTGTTGGTGTCCACATGCCACTGTGAGAGTTCACAGAAAGAAGTCATCCTCAAACATCAAAGGAATACTTTTAAGTCAGAAGTAGAAAAATATCAGCTACCTTGCCTTCCAGGATGTTACTGAGGAGCCAAGCAATAGACAAAGGTCAGAAAGGAAGTAATGCAATTACTCTGAAATGATGTTGAGGAAAAATGACTGCAAGACTGTATTTTAGATAACATTAGATCAGATAGTACAGCCTGAAAGGTATTTGTGTTTATAATGATGCACAAGGCATCTAAAAGAGCCAACATATATAGGCACAGGTCTATACTTGTGAAAGAACAATCCTCATTGAATTTCTGGCCTGCAAAACTACTATATGCACTCAGTCTTCCCAGTTCTCAGTTCTCTGCATTCTATTTTAGTTACAGCTCACTTTTGTCACTTCACTGTTTTCTGAGCTTTACAGGGAAGAGAAAACATAAGGGAAATATTCTTCATTTCCCCCATTCCCTCCTCCCCAGGGTTTATGTTGATTCTTGAATGCAGCAAGAACAAACTGCTATTCTTGTATGCTTCTTGAGGATCCAATGCCAGCTTTGATTTCTCCTCTGTAACATTATATATATATGTGTGTATATATGTGTATTTATATATGTGTGTGTGTGTGTGTGTGTATATATATATAAATACTAGTTTTTAAGAGGATAAGTGAAATTTTTTCAGCAGGAAATAAAAACAGCACAACAGATTGATGCTATTGTGCATCTTGGATTTTAAGTGAATTAAACCATTACTTTATTACAGACGCATTATGCGGAATTAATACTACTACAGTTGTGGATTGAAATAATTCTCATGGACAAGAAATAAAAAAGAAATGAAGCCAAAAACATCTACCCCAGGGAAGAAAAGCAAGGGCAGTAGAGGTAAATTTTGTCGTGTTTCTTCACTGTAGAAGCACAAATGGGAACCAAGAATCTCCTTATACAGTTGAGAATTCACCTACTTTCACAAGAACGTATGACAGTTTAGCTGTGGAACCTGTTAGTACTAACAGCTAAGTACATCAGGCACATATGACTGATAACAGATAAGAGTGCAAGTTAAAAATTTAACAACTTAAGTGCTTTGCAAAGTATTATAAAACTTTAAGTTTCAAGTTTTAATTAAATTCCCACTTTTTATGTATTTGAACCCAGCTTTAAGGACACAAATTCTACAGGAGTTTCATTATACTTCTTTTATAGGATCACATCAAATGGGATATTGGGATGTAGAATGGGGAAAAATGGGAAGCAACAGATGTGGAAAACAAATTATTGTAACAGTGAAGAAAATTAGCTCTTGCAAGCAGTAACACTTAGCAAAATTTCAGAGTAACAAAATTTCAAGCTTGATTAATCTCTAACTCAGAAGTATCTCTCCTCAGAAGCAATCTACTGCTTCTGCTAACAACACCTCAGCCAGGTCTTAAGGGTGAGGTTAAACTCTTCACAAAATACTGGTATAAATCCCATGCACCAGGTGGAGTTTACATAGAATTTAAGAGGCACGTAACTCTTGTGTCAACTTTTCACTCAGGGATCAATTTTGCCTTAACATATAAAGCAAACATTGGAAGAAAGGTTATTGCATAGTATTTAAGAGGAAAATACGACACTTGGGGAAAAAGTAAATACCATCATAGTCTCTATAGTCTTCACTACCTCAGATACTTGTAAACTAGAAGTGAATAGGATGGCTATTAGTTCAATTCAGGAGTCTGTGTGCTACATACAAAGCAAATACACAATTATATATATTTTTATATGGAAGTCAAGATATTTTTTTTTTTTACATAAATATGGGACTCAAAAATGCCTCCTAGGTCATAAGCTTGTATTTATTTTAAGGGAGGGGAAGAGAGGGGGAAAAAGGAAAAATATCCTTGAACAATCTTACTTCCCCCACCCATCGAGAACCCCGAACCTCTAGGGAACCTGCACGCAAGAAATGCCTGTAAGGCTTCTGCCATTTACCCACTGATCAGACTAACAAGACATGAAGTTGAGGAATCAGCTAACTAATCAGCTGCTTTCACTTACGTGAAATCTTACCTAATTTCTTCATACATATTGGGCTAACACTAGTGTTTTCTATTTCTAAAATAACAGTTTCTGGAAAATTAGGGTTTGGATTTGTGAAGGAGCAGCAGAAAATATTTAGATTCATTCATATTTGTGCATTTTTGCAGTGCTGCTGCTATTTAACAAGAGAATTCCCTGTGCTCCTCTTTGTGCAGTTTCTGATGTGTGTGATATCGCTCTCCCACGGGGCGTATTTTGAGATTTTAAGAATTTTTATTTAAAAGACTGCCAGAATTGGTTTATACTTTTTAAAATTGAAATAGAAGTTTAATTGGTTCTGCACAGAATTTAGAGATCCTATGGATAAGCTAGACAAACAATACTTTCACAAATATTTTCAAGAGAAGTAGAGATGCTGTAACAGACAGCCCAGCACTACTTAAATACTTCAAATACCATTTTTGACACAACCAATATCTGTAGACAAGAGTTTAAGATGATCTGTTGCTGATTTTTGGGACATATGTGTAACATAAGTGGTTTGTTTACTGATCTAACGTGCAACACCAGCAGCTCTATAGCTTTGTTGTTTTTTTTTCACTTATGAATTCACATGTGCTGAAAATCTAATGTGATATTCCTGTTATTTCCCCCATTTCAAAGGGTCTTTTTGTTTATTTTTAAAATAACTTTGTTCCACTTTAAAGTAAGCTGATGTACATTAATGGATACATTTGTTTGAAGTAGAATTATATACTACAAAATATGCCACGCATTTTGAATTCTTCAGTTATTTTTTATTGTGATGGATGTTGAATTTGATCATTTGCAAATTCTAATAGATTCATGCACTGACTTTTGACTATCAATGATAGATATACAGCAAACCAACTTGGATTTTTTTTTTTTTTTTTTTTACCAGTGCAGGCAAAAATTCAGTATTAGAAGCTCAGCAACAGAGGACAAATAGCAGAGGAAGAGTTAGTGGCCAGGACTGCCCCTTGCATGACCATATATCTGCTCGTGCTGCTCACCACCACTTTCCATGATGCAGAACCTCCCTCCACCTACCTTTATTTTCTTCAGTTACCCGACATAAAAGAAGGCAATCCTCTTTTTGGTTTTTGGATTCAAGTTACAAACTCATAACTTTCCTGATATGGACACTTTACTTGCCCAAAAATTTTAGCATAAAAATTTCTGAGTTTACAACTAACATTCAAACCCATCACAACCCCAAGATTGGGCATAGCTGGCAATAAATAAATAAATAAATAAATTAGTTGGTACTTTATTTATCAACTTGTTTAATTTAGAACCTCTTGGAAACAACAGGTCAGTTCTGAGTTGTGTGTGTTCTAAGGATACATATATGAAATTGATTCATTTTTCTTGAAACAGCCAAGAGGGCAGACTTTGATGGATTTGTATTCTCAATATCTAGGAAAAGTAGCAAGGATAGGGAAGTGCTCAGAGTAGTGGGACTAGAAACAGGAAATATTCACTCCTTTCAGTTCCTTTTTCCTACAAAGACTTTCGGAAAATCTTCACAAAGCTGACTTCTTTGTCTCATGCTCTTAATGTACAAAGCAGGAAAAATAACATTGCCTAATCTGTTACAATATTCTAAGATTCCACCAACAAATGGCAATAAGACTTGTGTCAATTTTTGCTTTCAAAAATGTATATACGATATACATACATAATCCTAAACTATAATTTTGCTTCATTATCAGATAGAGAAATGAGACTGTCAGTCTTTGAAATCAAGAGTGGAACTATCATTTAGCTGCTGAATCCTTCTCGCAATTACTGAAGCAGCATATAAAAGCTCGGTCTTTCCTATTATTACCACCAGTGCAATTTTAATCTGAACAGTGCTAGGACTAGTTTGCCAGCAGTGCATAGGTTATAGCATCCAAATTATTAGATTTATTTTTATTGGAAAGAAAATTGGAAAATAGTAACACAAAATACATATACATAATATATACATAATCCTGCTATTACTATGCATGGTGATATTGGGCTGAGGAGAGAATGATGTGAAACTGACTGCATAAGAGATCTTAAACTACTTCAGTAACTGTTTTAAAATCACTTAATTACCGCTCCCAAAAAAATAAGTTTCATATGGGGATAGAATTGGTGAGAATCTCAGGGCACAGGTCACTTTACTTTGCAGGATAGCAGCAGACACTAGGTTTACAATTGTATTTAGAAAATAAAAATCAGTTTGCTGTGATTTCGTATCTCTTTAGGACAACAGAACCTTATGGGATAGTTGTCTACTCCAAATTTAGAAATCAAACAAAGGTGGAAGGGACCTTAAAATTATCTGGTTCCAACCCCCTGCCATGGGCAGGATTGACACCCATTAGAAATCTGTAAGTTTTCTTAGTTGCAAAATAGTCTATGATCTTCATTACGTCATGGTTTCATGATTTTTCGTTATCATTATTTCACATCATAACATCATGTAATGCACTGGGGATTTGACTGCTGATGCTCAAGTTCCGGGTGCCTGTCTGGAGGAGAAGAAGAGCTACATTTCCTCAGGGGGCTTTGTGGTCAGCAAGGAGATATAACTCCCGGCAAGGTCACCTGATGTTCTCTTCTTCTTTGCCTGCGCTGCTTCGCTTGCGCTTCTCCGTCCGCGCTTCTCTGCCTGCGCTTCTTCATCGGCTCAACTGGACTGCACTTCTCATCTCAGCATTGTGGTGAGGCCGATCCACCTTCCAGACACACACTCTCTCTCTCTCCTTATATTCTGCTGATACTATATTTAGTAAATTAGTTTGTTTCACCTCAGATTGTTGCTGCTGTTTTCAATTATTTCGGGGTCCCCTATTTTCCTTTTCCGGGGGCGCGAATCCGTGGATCCCTCCACCCTTCTAGTCACGGAACCGGAACCGAACCAGCCCGTAAACCGTTGACAATTACCATCTTCTGCTTGGAACAGCTGGCTAATCCACTAGTGCATCCGCTCCAGAGACAGAGGTTCTCATCAGTCTAATTTGTAAGCAAAAGCCAGACTAGTTACTCAGTATTCAGTTCAGATAAGTATTTCGTATAGAGCTAGCTAAAAAAAAAAAAAAGTAAGACATTGCTGGTTAGCTAGCAAAGAGGGAAAAAGAAAAGGGAAAAAAAAAAGGTATGATATGCCCCACAACTTTGCAGAACTTCGCAAATATTTACTAATACACTTTTTCACATTTATGTAATCACTTCTGTTTTATACCTTGTCTCTCAGGACTAACATAGCACATTTTCTTTCCAAAAGATTATTAAATCATTTTCTAATGGATGACTCCTTCCTCTATTGATCTCTCCTAGTCATATCATCCTTCTCTGACACCACTTTTGCTAGTAGGAAGAGGAAATTATGATTTGATTTAGCTCATTTTGATGCTGTGGTGCAGCTAGGCTCTTTGCCCTCTCTATCAGCTTAGAACTGGCAATGATCTCTCCTTCTCCTACATGTTATGGCAGTGCTGGTCCATGGCTCTTTGTCATACATCATTAGCTGAGATGCTTCCTGTTGGGAGCACTCAGCTATTATTGTCCAGAGGTTTCTACACTTGACAGGAAAAGGCAGTGCTGAGGGTAGGATGTTTGTGAGCTGAAGCAATGCTGGAGGGCATGTGGGCTCATTACTCACTTCACCATCTGGAAGCAGCATATTTATTGTTATGAGACCTTACCTCTGCCAGGGCACCTTATTTCTGAGATTATCAATATACTCAATGTAGGCCAGCTGCTCAGTTAATTGTCAGTGTGCCAAATCCATGCACTGTAATTCCACTGACAGAGCAAAATCAGCTTGTTTGATTAACTGTGATTGTTTCTGGTTTTAACTAGTGGAACTGAATGAATTAAAAGCCTCGAGCTTTCAGCTATTTTTCCCTGAATAATAAGACAAACTTATAAAGCTTAATGACGTGACAAACGCTTAGCAATGCATAGCCTGTGTTCCCACAGGCAGGCTAAATAAGATCTTCCTTGCTGTTCTGTGAATATAGTTAAGGAGCCAGCCTGCAAACTTCTACTATGCTCATTCTGTGCTTTTCCTGTACAGAATCTAACACCTGACAAAGACATGTCACCTAGAATTTCAAAGTGAAAAGCAGATCTGCCCATAAGTCTTAGCTACATTTTCACACAGCTTATTGAAGATGAAAGTAAGGTCGTCTCTTTTAAAAGGATGCATTTTAAAAGGTCTGTCAGCAGTACTAAACTTGCTTGGAATCACAGCTACTGAGGTGATATTAATCAGCTAACCTGCAAGTAAGAATTTTCATAATAAATCATTTATTCTAATACTAGGATCAAAAGGTCACATTATTTAGTGAAGGGAGTGTAACTCACTCAGGATGTCACTGTAAGAACCTACAAACCGTAGTGGCCAGAAGCAAGCAATACAGTTTCCACATTGTATTCAAAATACTAATGAAACTGTTACATCCTTTTCTTGTTTTTAATGCACACAATAATACAAATTTTAGATCATCATCTTCTTTCGTTTCTATTTCCACCCCCCCACCACATTTCAGGGGTTTGACAGCAGAGTTCCTTGTTGTTGTTGAATGACAGACTACATTCCTACAGTAGAGAATGCTACAGAAAGACTCCTCAGTCAATTCTGCATTTTAAGTGAGTGAGTTTTTCCCCCCAGCTAGTAAACAAATAGGATTATTCCCAAATCTGGTTTCTTAGATAACATGCTTGATAATCTTTATGCAAACCTTCCTTCATCTTCCATTATAGTTCCTCAATTTAACTTATTTTCTGAATTAAGTTGAAGGTTTTAACATATTTTTTCAGAATTTACAGAACTGTAAACAAGAATGGTTGTCTTCATTAACTCTTATCATATAACATCAGCAAAAAAACCAGCAAAATTTATTTTGGCTGTTCAATTTTGAAATGTTTCCTGATCAACAATTTCACATAAAAAAATGACTTAAGGAGGATTATGCAATACAGGCCTCTTTGTAAAGTTCTTTCTTGTGCTCTAGGAGATAGTCTCTCCACCTCTCAAAGGAATGAGCTTTTCTTCCTGTTTCCTTGGTGATGGATCAGGAAGTGAATAAATCCTTTCATACACTGTGCTGTGGTCTCCAGTAAATGACAATGTAGGGTGTTACCAGTTCCAGCTGTTCCTATGAACTTCTCTTTAGAGATGGTTGGCAGTAAATGGTACAGGAAAATAGCTTTGGCAGGGCATCTCTGTGACACAGCACTTACCTAAACTTCCTTTAACTGCAAGATGCATAGCAAATCACTCAGCTTTTGATCTCAATTTGTCTGCCATTTACAAAGCTCTTTTTTTTCTCTCTCCTCCTTTTCAGCTATTATCTATAGGTTTCAAATTGTATTTTTTTCCTTCCTTGGAGAGCATAACATTATTTCTTCTTGTTTTTTTTTTTTTTTTTTTTTTTTTTTTTTTTTTTCCCCAACAGCTCTGAATTGGAAGAATTGTGTTGTCTGACCGGACTGTATACAGCATATTATGCTCAAATCTTCACCCCATGGAATTCACAGAAGTCCTACAGAGCTAAAATTATTCTCAATTTAACTGATTGTAAATCAAGTATTTTATGTCACTAAGAAGCCATTTTCAAGTTACTGTGGAAATAATTAAACCTCCTGATATTTATTTAATAACTAAGAGACAATTTCAGACGAGAAATTAATGTATTTTGTTCTTATTATGCTATTTTGTAGAAGAACTTGTTAAGTCAGGGCACATTACAGGCCCATATTGGAGAGAGCGAAATTATTTAACAAGCAAAAGCTCCCTCTCGTGGCAGGCTGGCAGGAGGCCCCGTAACAGCTGCTGGAAGGAAAACCCACGAGAGCTCACAGCACACGTGGTGTGATTCTTCCTCGTCAGCGTATTGCTGCTCTCTCCAGAGAATTACAACAATACAGACACGAGAAAATTAATTCCTGTCACAGAAGGAGACAAGAATTATGAGGAACAAAACAGTAAGGAACTTCACAACCTTAATATAACTGAACTCAATTCTGGAAAGAGCAGCAGCATCCCAAATTGTCACAATACATATATTAGTTAAAAAATAGATTTGGAGAAGTGCTAAAATTTAATATCAGGCCTTTCCCCTTTTATTGAAGGCTTGGTGGTGAAAGTGATATAGCAATGAGGAAGTTACTCGAGCTACATACTTTGGCTCTATTCAGAAATAATCAGTGCCCAATTTAGAAGAACTAATGCTTTTCACTCTGTCTTGTTTTAGGGGGCTTGATTTTTGAAGTTCAGAAGTTTGTCTAAAGTTATCCAAGATGAACCACAATCATTATTTTTATGCTAGGATGACTGCTTCTCTGATAACCGAAACAAAGACTTCTAAATCTGAGAAAGAGAAGTATTGTTTCCCAAAACCAATTTAATTTTGTATGCACTTCTTTCTTCTTTAGAATAAACAACAACAAAGCCATTAAAAAAAAGAGTTTCTATTGCCTTACCTTCCCCCTTTAACAAATCTTTAATATGAAGTCATAAATTAATAATTGTTTGAGTGAAACGGGATGCAGACCAACTCACAGTTCTTTTTCCCATGTTTTCCTCAGAGTACAAAGGTAACAGATACATAAATAGCTATTTAGAGTTTTAAAACTAGAGAGGACCCATGAGGGAGTTCTGGTATCTCCCTCTGCTAAATCACACATTGTTCCCAAAGGCTGAGGATTTTGTTGGTAGTTGAGAGAAAGGTAGATATCTCATGGTTTCACATATTGTCCACATTATTAGCATCATGATAGATAAAGCTATTCACATTTTAGCTTGTTATTCAAATATGTTTCAAAATGGCAAAGCTTAGACAGGCATTTGGTGAAGTTCCAGACTTTTGCTTCTGTTGAAATCAACAGTAAAACAGATTAACTTCAATTGGAGCAAGACTAAAGCATTATGAAATAATTGTTAGAACAAACACAATGTCACAGAAAAGTGTAGATTGTTAAAATAAAAAAATCTTTATGTGAAAACAGAGTTGCCCTTTAGTGCACAATTTTGAAATAACACTCTTAAATGGGTCAAAAAATACTGTTCTGAGTTGTAATATTGTTTCATTCCAGAAAGCTTCAAATGTGAAAATTCTCTGATTTTATCTAAATGTGAAAAACTATCTTGTAGATAAAATTACTCCAAAATAAGAAACTCAAGATATTAACATTTTTCTATTAAAAATAAAAAGGAAATATAAATATTTTAATATAGAAGGGTGAGGCATTACTCTGTTTTGCAGTATTTGCACTCATAGAAGTAACTGCAGTGAAGTATTTCATGTAAACTATTTATCTGAGATAGAATGTGAACATGTGCATGAAAAATATTTATAAAGAGCTGATATCCCTGATATCCTGACAGCTTCTTATAGATTCCTTAATGCATTTCCTAAATACTGACTAAAAGGCAATGTGTTTAGCAGTACTATGATTCTTGGCTGTAATAAGGTTAATTATAAACAAAAGATATAAGCACAGAGGAAATAGTCACAAGCCATCATTATGTTGGAACTCGGTAAATAACAGCTTTTAGGAATGTGTTTATCTTGTTGAAGGACAAGATTCTGGGAAAAGCTGGACTGGCTTCTTTTTAAGACAGCTGCTGATACATTATTGGTAAACCAACTAGCAGGTTTTGTGAGTTTTGTTGTTTTGGGGGTTTTTTTTCCCTGTAGAATAAAAAAGCTGTAAATAGCTGTCTTCTAGAGAATATGTTCCCTATGTATGTTCTAGCCTCAAAATACTGAGCTAGCTATCTCTTTGCTGCCTCCTTTCTTCTAAAGAGAACACTCTCTTGTAGATGCACACGTTCAGAGGCAGCTTATTACCTCAAGAAACCATATATAACAGGTTTTTTGCTAAAGCATTCTTAAGTCTATGTATTTGTTCATGCCTCAATTGCCATCCCCCCTTGCTTCCACTACCTATGTAAGTACTTCCATTTTCCATATACCTACCTGCCCACCCACTCTTTCCTTCAAAAACCCTGTAATAGCACAACTCTGCCCTGGCAATAAAACATCCTCAGTGCACTATTCAACTGCTGTTACTCAAAAGCCAGGCATTATTTGTCTGTATTTTAACTCCACGTGGGAGGAATTAAACCCTATTTAATTGTTTAGGGATTATATAAGGATAATTCTCAGATGTGTTACCTTTTCTGAATAGACATTAAATGATGTTTTCTCCAGTTATCTACTCCAATGCTCTCTATCTTGTTCTTGCTTCAGCCTTCATACAGTCTATTCAGTATTACATAGAGTACCACTTTACTCCACTGTTGGTTTCATCAAGTATACTCTACAGTTAGAGGGCCTAGCATATTTTACAACGGTTACAATACAATTTAGGAGAAATATAAGCAGATACAGAGATATTGTAATAGTATCTTCTCAATTATCTTACAAGAAAGCATTCTTGTAAATCTCCTTTGGAACAAAGCTGTTTAAAAATTGCCCTGAGTTAAATAGAGGCAAAACACCAAACTAATAACCAGTAATAACTTTTTCTTCACAGAAAATGCTTGCATGTATTACAGAAAACAGGACATAATAGGACAGATTGTTCGAAGTACGTAGTTCAAGAATATGCCGACTTTAGTTACATCCAAATTTTAAGTATGAAGATTTAACACCTGTGAAAATCTTGCATACATATTATAAAATGCAGCTTTTATCTTAAGAATGTCTTTAATTCTCTGATGTGAGAGTTACTGTTAGTAAAACTGAAAGATCGTATACTTACAGCTCAGATGTTCGTTGTGTACTCAATAGCACAGGGATTGTTGCATACTGGGAAAAACAAAACAATATTATATAAAAACAGTGAGTGCAAGTGTAACTCACATATCAGATAACATAATTAAAAATAACAATAATTGGCAGGGCCAAGTCTCATTATGTCGAGGGCCTTACTCACATCTCAGCTGTTACACGTAATGTACATCCTAATAAACTGAAGTACTTTTTCCAAGATAAATTTTATTTAAAACACCTTACCTAGTCCAATTTCCAGCAGCGCTGAGATCTATTACTAGATCAGGAAGAAAGCTGGGACTTGTTCAGGAATTTAAACAATAATAAAGAAACTGTTAAAAGGTTGGCAGGTTTTTTTTTCATCAAGATTATTATGAATTTTTCCCCAAAACTACCTTCTTATTATTTATTTTTATAAAGTATGAATTTGAAATTGCTCAGTTCTCTTGTGAAAAGTCAGCATATACTTGAGATGTTGATCAGTTTTTGCACTATCCACTCTTTGCTCTTTACCAATTAATAATGTGACAATTCTCCCTTGGATATCCTAAATATAGAAAAGGATTATTTTCCATCCAAGAATTTCTTACCAGTGTTCTCAAGACTTTAATGAACCTCTTTGAAAGGTAATAAGAAAATTCTCTAAACAACTTTTGTTTCAAAGTTAATGCTTTGATTCTTTATCCAAACTAATTTTCACAATTCCTCTGCTTACAATTTACATTGATACAATGTATTTGTATCAGGTAAGTTCTGCAGCCCATAAAATTCATCCCAAAGCAACTTTAAATAATAATAATAGAACACAAATTCAGCTAAAATATTCTTTTAACATTTTGATGTATTTTCTAACAGCTGTGCCCTGCTACAGTAGCAAGGAAATGGCATACTGCTGACTAGGCTTTGGTGTGAGATTCAGCTAACTGAACAAAACTGGGAAAACTAAAGGACATAAGATTAAAAAAAATAATCACTGGAAACTACAAATAATAGTGTGAGATACTGTCCAAAGTCCAGATCACACTATGAGGGTGGCTGGATTCCACGGGTGGTTTAGTGGGAGGTACAGGTTATTGGAAAGGACTTTTAGGGATTAAATCATATAAGGCCAATGACACCTAGTAACCATATCAGTAATACGACATAAAGCTCAGCTTATCCAAGTAACTGTATCTGAGTAACCCAAATCTGGGTATGGATGTAGCAAAATTGGACCAATGGGAATAATTAATTAGGGGTGGATTGTTTATTTTAGAGGAGTTGAGGACGGAGAAACAGGCGCAAGGGAAGAAAAATGAGGGCTAGGAAAGTAGAAAAGGAATGAGGTATACAAATCACGTTACTGATGCTGCCCAGGTACCTGCCAGGCAGCCCTGGGTTTTATCACCATATCTGGGGCAGGACAAGACCTCTTGTTCTGACCACATGGTAAGACTCAAACCTGTTTCTCTGGTCAGAAGAATTGGAGCAGGGACAGGCTCCTCTTAACCAGCAAGAGCTGGAGCAACAATTCTGTTATCACTGCAACTGGTTGCATGGGCAGCTGCCCACCACTTCCTAACATGCTCTTCTGTTACTGGATCTTAAAAGAACATTATTTGGAAGTTTCAGCTTATGTTCTTGAATGGCTTTTTTTTTTTTTTCCCCCACAGTGGAAAAACTGTAGAAATCAGACATTGTGCATAATATACCAACTCAGATCAAATTTGAAATAAAAAAAAATATTTAAAGAAAAGGCCAAGCAGGCTCCATAGTTTTTAGTATGACTGCATTATTCTTCAGAATAATCTTTAAACAGAACCCATTACTATTATTATTTAAACTTGATTGTATAGTAGTAGTCTTTAAATAGAAGTCAATAATACCTACTTACACACTCAAGTGACTAGGAAGAAAGACAGAAAGACTATGTTAAACACATAAGATAACTTGATAAATTGTTAGGGAAAGGGCGGTGATATTTTTCTTTAAGGTAAAGCTGATCTCTCTCTCTCTGATTCTCCAGTGACAAACAATTCCTACTTGATTTCTAAAGAACATAACAAAATGCTTCAACCAAAAGAAAAGAAATTCAACTTGTTCCATATAAAGAATGCATAAGGACCTGAAACACAAACCAAGTGTGAATGATCCCTTTTAGAGCCTGCCTAAAGCCAGATCAATACCTTGCAGAGCTGAGAACTGTGCAGTCTATTTAAAGCAAAACCTTGTACAGCAACTGCTGCAGTTTTAACATTCTGTCTTTTCATCACATTGTGTGAATTTACCTAACGTTAGAAACTATAAGAATAAGCTAATTGGAGGAGAGGAATGATAAAGAAATTGAAACAAACAAACAAAAAAGAACCAAACAAAAGAAAACAAAGACAATATACAAGTGCTAGCAAAAAGAAGTGAGGGACATTTCAGCTATGTGCCTAACAAGTTCTGTCAGTACAACTCATGAACAGTTGGTAGAAGCATAGCATCTGCTGGGTTGAGCTAAGTTAGCTCTTCTGATCTCCAGCTGCTGACATTTTGCTTTGTTTTTAAATGCAAAGACACAAATGCATATTACTCTATGGTATTAAATACTGTTGGTACCAGTCATACTGATTCTGTTTAGCTTCAGATCTGCAAAGTGCTTCCCTACATCCTCATAGCTTTTCTTCCTACCTGACTGCCCACTAATAAGAAAATGCTGTATGACAAAAAAAGTAATTTCTAGAAGCATATAAATCAATGAGCACAATGCAAAACCACCAGGGCAGGTATGCATGCCAGACAGTTTGTATTTTAGCTGACAAGTCTAAATGCAGCCTTGCCAAAATAAAAGATGAATTCAAGTAGTGCAAGACACAGGTAAGCTGAACGCTGAAGCCTTACTAGTGTCAGATGTATAAGTTAAACCATAGAGTTACTGAAGGTTGTGCAGACAGCCTCTAAAAATACTGAAGAAACTTATCTCCCTTGATGAATTTTTTTTTGTTCTTTCTTTCTGCATGTTTCTGAGCCAGATGATAATTGCAGTCCATGTGGTGGTTGCCCAGTAGCTGTTTTCTGCCCTAACACTGCTTTTCTCCCTCCAATAGTAATCTCCATTTCCCTTTGAAGTCCTTGTCTGCCACACCTACAATACCACAGCAAGTATTACCATGATGTACTAAACCAGATTATGCCAGGCTTCGTAAACACGGTGATGGAATTCAGGGCTCTGTAAATATCAGCCTAACGAGCAGAGAAACCACCAGCAGATGGCTCTTCCCAACGCAGCCACTGCAGTCACAAGCTGAGGTGAAGAGATGAAGTCCCTCTCCAAATGATGAGGAAAGAAGCCTTCAAGTGCTTCAATGCGTTCCCCTCAGGCGAAAGGCCTATTCAAATTTATGCACCTTAAATACATGAATCACTTCAAAGTAGCTTTTCTGCACTTTCACACGGGCCAAGTCTCTGATCTGCTCCTGACAGACTTTCCTCAGGGCCCAACACTGCTCACCTCATCCCAGACACGCTCCAGGCGTGGCTGCTTGGCTGCGGAGGGCACTGCAGGGAACTGGTCCCGTCCTGCTCCTCTTCCCTCAGCCCCATGTTCCAGAGCAGTCGCTGCCTGAAGAGGGGCTGATGACCAGGAGTACAGTATGAGGAAAGGCTGGAGAAGCCACACTCCTGACCAGGCTTGAGCGCCGAGGCTCTAATGATGCACAAGCAGGATTTTTATTTGCCATCTGAAAGCGGTGCCTTGCCGTGGCCTCAGCACCACTCCAGCACCACTCACTTCTCCGCACCACTTCAGGCCTAGCATAGCAACTAGTGCTTTTTTAAGATCCTATAAGCAGAGCAAAACACGAAAAACACAGAGCAGATGGGTACTCGCGTTATTTATAACCATCGAAGCCTCAGTAATACACCCTGAAGAAAAATCGGTTGGTGTTTGAGGTCTGACAGCACGAGGCGCCCTCAGAGACGCGCTTCAGCAGCAAGGCGCAGTCACCTGCGGAGAGGCGGGCGCACAGGCACTGCAACGTCGGGTTTCGAAGCGACGCGGAGAACGCTGAAGTCACAGCTTCCACACGGAACGCTCCGGAGCGCCGCTCGACCGGAGGAGCGCAGCCCCCCCCCTCGTCCCTCACAGCCCCTTCCCGCGCACAGCGCCCCCCGCAGCCCCGCGCGGGAACTGGGTCAGGCGCCCGAAGCGGGCCGAGGGGGCGGGGCCGCCGAAGGGCGAAGGGGGGCGGGCTTCTCCCGCGTCGCGGCGCGGTGACGTCGAGGCGTCTGCGCGTGACGTCGCAGCGGCGTTTGTCCCGCTCCCGGTCTCGCCCTCGCCGCCCCTCGGCCCTCTCCGGCCCGCGCCCGCCGCCCGCTGCCGCCATGGCGAATGTGGCCGACACGAAGCTGTACGATATCCTGGGCGTGCCGCCCGGAGCCTCCGACAACGAGCTCAAGAAGGTGCGGCGGAGGAGCGGCAGCCGGCGCCCGGGGACGGCGGGCGGTAGCGCTGCGGGGCGGGGGCGGGCCGGGCGCCGGACGGGGCCTCGCGGGGCGGCGGGCGAGGGCCGGCGGGGGGCGAGGGCCGGGCCGGGGCAGGGCTCGGGATGGGGCGGTTGCGATGGGGGGGGACGCGGCCGGAGGCGGCGGGGCCGCGCCGGGTCTCGCCGCGAGGCCTGAGCCGCGTGCGGGAAGGGAGAGGCGCCCGGTATCGCCTCAGCCCGGCGGGAGCGCGCGGGCCGCGCCGAGGGGCCGTCGGAGCCTCGCCTGCGGGCGGGCGGCAGGGGAACCGGGTAGGCCTCGGGCGGGCGGCGGGGGAGGGCGGGAGCGCCAGGGAGCCGGGCCCCGCCGTGCGGCACGGCGGTCTGAGATCCCCGCCGTGGGCGGCCTCCGCCTCCCGCCGCCCTGCGCGCCCGACGGGCGGGGGCTCCTCGGGAGCGGAGCGACGCGAAGCAGAGTGGGGCTGCGGCCGCCCCATTGTCTGCCCCACGTGTGGGCCCGGCGGGGTTTCGCTTTGCTGGAGTCCGGGCCGGGCCGGTCTGGGGGCACCGCAGCGAGGTAATAAAGAGGCGAGGAGAAAGCTTGGAGCCGGGTCATCGGTATAACGGCGTACCGCGGGCATTTCCATACGTAGGGTATGAACCACTTTTTTATTTCCCCCACCCCCAAAAAATATTTACCCCCGTTTATGCGGGAGGGAGGAAAATTAACAAGCAAGTTTACTAGCAGTGACCTGCTTCCGCTGATGGGTGGTGCTGCCACAAACAGCCGCGTTACCCAGCATGCACGCGGTAGCTTAATGTGTGCAGGGATAGGCAGTGGCAGTGTTGAAATAGTGTTAGTGAAAGGTGGAAGGAGGCTGGCAAACACCATCAGGCACTGTTAACACTGTCAGGCACTATTTTTCCTTACCAAATTCTCTTAAAGGTGTTTTCTCTCTCATATGACTGAAGAGCTTCGAGCACTCTTTTACTCTATGACCTTTGCGGTTCTGTATTCATTGCTATAGGTTGCACTTGTCATGGAATGTTCCAACTGCCTTGTAGCACTCAGTTTGTTCCCTCTTATCCTCACTGAGAGGCCATGTGGCTGCTTCATTAATCTGATATTTTAATATCAGATATGAAAGCAGAGAAAAGCAAAAAGAAATGGATAATGGCTTTACCAAGAGTCAGGAGGAAAACAGCCTTTAACAATGATTAGTTAAACTAACCTACATTAGAGCTATGGTTGGTGTCCATGTAGCCTTGATTCTGGATCTGTTTCTCATTAATTAAAAAGAGGTTGCTTGCTCTGGGGCTGTGAGTGATCTTAAGGATTGCTCTGTGCCGCTATAAGCGAAGACATGAGCTCTTCCCTTTAACAGTCACTACACAAAATCCTTTTTAGCTGATATGATGATATGTAGATTTTCAGTTCAATTTTTCCATGATTTTAATGCTTAAAATATAAGGAAAAAATGTTTTTATTACAGTTCAAGTTTGTGAAAGATTAAGCCTTATTATTGATGGGTCATTTGTACTATGAGACCTATGACTTTTGCTCTTTACTCTTAACGTATTGTAGAACGTTTTGCTTCTGATATCGATGTTCTGCTTTATTAACTTTTTTAAGCACAGAATACTTCAAGATAATCAGTAAAGACAGGTAACTTAAAGAAAAGGTATTTTACCAAGCGTAAAGCTCTTCTACAGCTGTACTTCCAAAGAGAGAATTTAGATGCTCAGCTCTACTCAAATGACACTTTGAGTCATTTCTGTTAACAATCATGGGACAGATATTGGGAAACAATGAGGTGGGGTCAGGGAGAAGATGTGGTCAAATACCCAAATTGTAGAAGTGTTGTTACTTGCTTTGATCCTCTTAGCTAGGATCAAAGTGATGGAGTACTGCTATAGAAAAGGCCATGGTCTTAAGAACTGAAGCACTGGTCAAAAAAGCATATTTCCAAATCTTTGCGGCCATTCTGTCTGCTGTTTTTAACAATGAAGTAGAGGTGGTGTTCGTTCTGCACATATAACTCATACTTAGCTCAGTGTGAGATGGAATGTTTCATTATTGGTAGGCAAGAAAAAAATTAAATGATTTTTCTTGGATTAGTGACTGATAGAGTCGGATGAAAAGCTGAGGCAGCCATTTTGTTCTTAATGTCTTGCTGTGATTGAGGAGACATAGTAAAATCAGAATTATATACCCCATTGATACATGACTGATTTCAAAACATTTGTTTTCTCATTTTATTAGGTTTTTCTTTCTCCTTGGAAGACTAGTTGAGTTTCTCAAAAAAGTACAGATGACTCAAAATTGGAACTAATTTTGTATCTCTTTCAACTAGGCTTATAGAAAACTGGCCAAGGAATACCATCCTGATAAGAATCCAAATGCAGGTGACAAAGTAAGATTGGTTTTGTTTTTGTTTTTTTCTATTTAAACTCCTGAAGTTTGCTGTTTCAATAGCATGTAAGGTTCTGAAAGAACTGTTGGGGGCTTGGTGTTGCAGATGGTTCAAAAACAGTAAGAACTATGAGAGGGAACAATGCCTTCTCTACTTCTTTCCAATCTCAGAGCATACTTCTTGACAGAATGCAGCAGTTAAGTCAAATTGGTTGAGAAAGCAGTGCTAAAAGAATTGCCTCTTCATCTGCCAGTGTCAGCTGACACTGACATCTAGCTACATATGTATTTGAAAAAGATGAATTATCTGTTTTGGGCCCATATTTCTTGGAAAGTAAAGTATGTAAACACATGGAAAAAAGTATTTGTGGAGGCACTTGGAATTGCAGCATAAAACACAGCACATATACGAGAAATTTGGATCAGATGTACTAATAGCAATTTAAAAAATGTTAATTAAGTTGACTCAGTTGGTTATCCCTGTCAGACGTTCTCATGATTGCTTAGAAGTGAACAGGGATGACTATGTGAAGATAAACTTTGTTTTGTGGACTGATCTGTTAAAATGCATTTTAAAATAGGAGAACAGTTGAGCAACTTCTGAAGTGCCTGACAAGTCTGACAGTCTATATCATGTGTGTAACTTGTTTTTGCCTGCTGACTACTGCAATTTTGTGTGTTTTTTTTACTTCTTGGTAAGACTGTCTTGTGCTAGGCCCAAAAAGCAAGTCAGTTGATACCTGCAATAGAATGTCATGTTTGATGGTAAAGCAGGATGGAACACGATGCCTAAATCTGCTTTCCTGTCTTACTAGAACGAAGGTGGAAAAGGTTTATGTTGTGTACCATCCTCATCAGGTGTTCATGCTGGACGGGGAACTGTAGCAAAATTCTCCCTTAGTTAAAGATTATCGTGCACTGATGTGATTCTTTCCTTCTTCTAGTTCAAAGAAATAAGCTTTGCCTATGAAGTATTGTCAAATCCAGAGAAACGTGAGTTATATGATAGATATGGAGAACAGGGCCTTCGAGAAGGCAGTGGTGGAAGCAGTGGAATGGACGATATTTTCTCCCACATCTTTGGTGGTGGATTGTTCAACTTCATGGGTGGTCAGAGTAGAAGTCGTAATGGTAGAAGAAGAGGAGAAGATATGATGCATCCTCTCAAGTAAGTATTTTAGTGCTGAAATTAAGATAAATTTTCAACTCATCTGTACTCTTCTTTGCTGCTAGTTTATATTTTTGTTGTGCTCCCCAGATGAGATTATGCAGTCTGCACCTCCTTTTCAGACCTCTGTGTCATGTGTAGTCCAAAAGGCAGTTAGCTTGTTTTCACTAAATGGTTAATCATGTAGGTTATCTGATGCTTTGATTTGTCTCAATACTAGCCTGTAACTAAGCTTTAGTTAATGTTATTTTCTTGGTGTTGCTTCTTGGTTATGTTTGGAAGTTCCAATCTGAAATTGCATTAAATAAACAAGTATTGTGTAATAGCTGAACTCTTAAGTATTAATGCTCCTGAAAGATTTTAGCTAACTTGCATTCATAGCTTACCGTCTGCAAGTATAAAATATGTAATTAATGGAAAATTCTTAAGAAAAAAAAACTCCAGAAACAAAACCAAACTGAACAACATGCTCGAATAGCACAGCTGACTGTTCTTCACTTGCAGTTATGACTGGCTTTTTGCCTGTTAGGCAGCTCTGTTCAAACTTCCTTAGGGCTGCATCTTTTCTATGGTTGGCATAGTCTGGTTACTTCTTTTGCTTGCTTACTTTAGCAGCTAGTACTGTATACTGTGTTACTAATTGCTTTAGTTTTGTTTTTATTTGTACATGCTAATGCTAGATAACCTTTTCTAGTTTAATATATTTCAAATTGAAACTTCTGTCCAATAATTGAACTTGGGGAAGTTCATAAGCTTCTCTCACTTTTACAGAGGTTATTAGAATTTGCTCATGTATTCAAGGGTGTCTAAAAATGAACAAATGTAAAGAACTGTATAACCTTGGGGACTTGTTAGTGTTCTTCTTTCTGCCTCCTCTCCCCCAGTATCTTGTGTTTTCCAGGGGAAAGTACAGTACAGTAGTAAGTATATCTTCTTGTGCATGTATGCCTCCAAGATGATCTAGAGAGAGGAGGGCCTCTCACTTACTTGGTAGAACCTCTTTGAAAAAGAAAACTAAAAGATCAAATGTGACTGTGTAATGAAATATAATGTGCTATGTTAGCTTGCTTCCTATGGAGAAACCCAACTAATCAGTTACATCATCAGTTTTTCTCTTAAGTGATGTTCAGAGCTGTACCTGTATTCATATGTATAGAACAGTTTTTTATGATTCCTTGTGAAAGTCACAGTGGTGCTTTTAAAAAAAAAAAATCTTGTTTTAACAGCAAATATAGTCATATGAAGAACTGTTTTTCTATTACTTGTCCTAGGCAGATATTTTAATTATGTGGAGAAAGGATATTGTTACATGATAACACAGGAGAAAATGCTTTATTTTGCAGAGTCTCTTTAGAAGATTTATATAATGGAAAGACAACTAAACTACAACTTAGCAAGAATGTCCTTTGTAGTGCATGTAATGGGTAAGTTTGGTTCTGCTTCTGAATTCTCTGCTTGCTTTGTTGATGTACAAAATAATAAAGTATCTTCTATGTCAGTTCTTCATCGGTATTTAACTTACTGGAGCCTGCTCTCAGACTCAAAATAGTTTATTTGTAATTTCATGGGATTTGAACTACTCGGGGGACTGCGTGTGTGCATGCGTGCCAGCAGGGACACCTGACTCATTGGCAGTGCAATCAGGCATGTTAACCTACTGCTGTAAATATTGTCGTACATTTCTGAAAGGCTTGGTTTTAATGCAACTGGTGCTTTCTATTCTAGTCAAGGAGGGAAGGCTGGAGCTGTTCAGAAATGTAATGCTTGTCGGGGTAGAGGTGTACGTATCATGATCAGACAGCTGGCTCCTGGAATGGTTCAGCAGATGCAGTCTGTGTGCTCTGACTGCAATGGAGAAGGTAAGCTGGCTCTTTTGTATTCCTCATTGCACTTATAAATATGTAATAAAAATATGTAGATATTTATCTTATGTGTTTGGAAGAACTGCTGCATAGCTACTCATATAGTGAATTGCATCTCATCTAGGAGAGCTTTTCCCCTATGTTGTCATGTTGTCAGTTAGGTGTCTGGACAAGTCACTTAGAGCAGCAGCAAGGCTTAAAGTCTGGAATGCTGAAAGATGACCCAGAAGCTTGAACAATAGGGATTAATTGTGGTATTTTTTTTCTTTAATTTGTGTTATGTGGTGGTGGTTTTGTTTTTTAAAGACTTGGATGTGAATTTTACTTGTTGCTATTACTCTTCTATTAAAGAGACCAATATTTTGGGGGGGGAGGGAGGATTAGAAGTTTTGTTTTTTTTTTTTAGTCTTAATCTTTAAGGACGGGTTTAGGTTAAAATTAAAAACCTAAAGTTGGACTGAAAAAGAAAAATAATAAAGATACCCTTTGCTAACTTTGCTGTTTGATCATCGCATGATATGTACTATGTGTGAATCCTTTCTGAATCTTCTGCAATTTGCAGAGTAGTAATGCAGCCTTGTAGATAGCTTTTCTCTTGACAATGCCTGAAATTACAAAGAGCTGTATTTCATTGAAATATTTTACAAATGATGTTTCTGAACATCTTGTTTCACAATTTGAATATATGATTTCAGCTGGGTAGGACAGAGAACTTAAGCTGTTCTGTATAATTATCCTTCAGTTTGCTGGAAGAAGTACTTGCGTTGCTAGAGGTGACAAACAGTATGAAAAACTATTCACTATCAGGCTAGTATAGGAGTGGAATCTTATGTGCCAGGCAGTTTTAGATAATTTCTGTGGGACAGTGTGTATTGCTCTTCTATGAAGCCAGTTTGACCAGCTGTCTTGGTATGTGAGGCTCTAGTTCTACTGACTGCATTTATGTAATACTTAAGAGCTGCGGTAGAATACTGCAAAATGGGGCTGTTAGCAACTTTCACTGTTGTTAACAGAACGGAACTAAGCTTCCAAAACTCAGTGAAGTAGTTCGAAATTGGTATTGTTTTATTCTTTTAAGGAAGAGTGGATGCTTCCGTTAGGTTTTAGGTTTACCCCTCCTTTATAGCGATTATCCTGCAAGATAACAAAGAATTTAAAAGTAGTCTGTTGCATTTTAAAGAGAAGTTGAATGGTAAGAATATTGGAGTTGAGTTTGGACTTAAGGAACAATGCAACCTGCAAACCTCATCTTTTGTTTTGTCTTCTGTGTCCAAGATCTTTTGAAGATAAGATTGCTTGGAAGCTTAGATATAGATATAGATATAGATATAGATATAGATATAGATATAGATATAGATATAGATATAGATATAGATATAGATATAGATATAGATATAGATATATAAGCTTCCAAGCAATCTTTTATACATATATATATATATATATATATATATATATATATATATATATATATATATATATATATATATATATATATATATATATATATATAAATATATGTTGTGTTCCCTTTTTGTTCTTTCTTCCCCTTTTTCCAAGTACAATAAGTAGAGCCTGATCTCCTTGTGATGGATATGTAAAGCAACATCTAAATAACTGGTTCTGTTGCGTATGTTATTCAACTTACTTTAAAGTAGCTTTCTTTCCCTTTCAGAATTGTGTACAATTATGTGTTAATCTCTGAACTCGTAACTTGTGTCTTTAGGTGAAGTAATTAATGAAAAAGACCGCTGTAAAAAATGTGAAGGGAAAAAGGTGATCAAAGAGGTAAAAATACTTGAAGTCCATGTAGATAAAGGCATGAAACATGGACAAAGAATTACATTCAGTGGAGAAGCAGATCAGGCTCCAGGTGTGGAACCAGGTGATATTGTCCTGTTACTCCAAGAAAAGGAGAATGAGGTAACACCTTTGAGTTTATATTTTAAATGCAATTTGATACAGTTGTTTAATATTTAAGTGATGTAAATAGCTGCTGTCTTTGATGTAATTCATGTAGTTGCACATCTGGGAGAGATGATGAATAGCTTTTAGTCATTCTATAGCAAGTGATACGGCTTTATTTGTGAGCCTTAATTTGCAAGTCAGGACCAAAGGACATGCAGATTTTGGTGCTTCTTCATGGTAATGAACATTAACTTTCTCAAGTAAGCTCACGATGACTTTGCTAGATTTAGTCACTGTGAAGAGCTGTTCAAGACATTAACTTCAAACTACATTGCTTGCGGCACTAACAGTGCAAAGTGTTCGTTTTATTAATGTCTTGTGACATGACAGGAAACTTCTGCTAGACTGCAGAGATGGTGCTTTCTGCGTCCACTATTGTTGGGCTCTGGAGTTTAACACAGAATGCTGATATTATAACTAGATTGTTGAACAAAACACTAAGAAACAAGATTGCTTTATACTAGCTTGATTCATGCTTATTGTATTCTAGTGTGTACACATTGCACTTCTGAATTAAACATTGCAAATGACCTTTTTCTGTCCTAGACCTCTGTTAAGAGAAAGTTGGGATGACTTTTTTTTTAAATGTTTTATTTGAAAAAGCCTAGTTATTACTATGAAGGGATAAGATAAACTTTCTGTGATTTACTCTGAAGGAGGAAACTATTAAATGGAATAAAAAAAGCATTCTGTTGCCTCAAAGAACTGAGTTAGGTACGAATTTTTAAGTTATCGGCTTTAACTGTCTGAAAACTCGAGAGCTTTTCAGTGCTGTGGACAGCTATTCTGTTGAGGCCTATGTATAGCCTTATGCATTCTACTGTAATACTGGGTGAAACACTGCATCACAGTTATTTGGTTAGTTGTTTTTGATGAGGGAGATCACTGTACACATACAAAACACGTGCATAAAACCATAAAAGTTCATATGGTAGATTCCATTTCTATCTTAGTCTTCTAATGAACTGTATTTGGTTTTACAGCATTAACTATTGTGAAAAATGCTGAAACCTTGTGTCCTAGTGAGTAGAACTAGACTGATATTCAGTCAAGCTTTTTGTGTTCTTAAAATCTCCCTTGAGGTGGGAAAGGAGGTGGAGGAAGTAATGCCTTTGGCAGCCTATCAGTGGACAAAGTCGTGTATTCCCATTAAAAATCCGAAGTAGTGTGGCTTAAAGATCTCTTAAGATAGCTGTGGATTAACTGATCTAAACCCTGCTCCATAGATAGCTAGCTGATGGAGATACGAGCAACTACAATAAATGTTGAGAAATGAAAATGTGTGGTTTTTTCGTTTGTTTTGTTTTTGTTTTTTTGTACAATGGTGTAGGGGAAGCAATGTCAAACAGTCCAGATTTTTTTGTTTCTAGCCTAATTTTTGTAAAAGGTCTTGGGGTAAAGGAGCACTGCTGCTTTACAGGCTACCTTTTTATGTAATTTGAACCTTCTGTCTTGGGGTGTAGTGAGGTGTGTGTTACCTTGTATGACATGTTTGTAAGGTGCAAACTTCCAAAGTGTGTTAAGTTAGGTCTTGAAGTTTTAGGAACAATAATAAACTCTAAATAATTAGTCTTGTGAGGATATGATTGTAGTGCTAGAAAAGATACCTCCTGTTTCTGTTTTTCAGGTGTTCCAAAGGGATGGGAATGATTTGCATATGACGCACAAGATAGGACTTGTTGAAGCACTGTGTGGATTCCAGTTCACATTTAAGCACCTCGATGGGCGCCAAATTGTGGTTAAATATCCTCCTGGAAAAGTAATTGAACCAGGTAAATGAGAGGAGATAAGGACTCCTTTGACTGTGCTTTTCTTGTTCTTGAACATCTAATTCCATTCTTGTTTTGCTTTTACCTGAACCCAGACTAGAGAATTGGGTAGGGCAGGACTTTATCTGAAGTAGCATTCTACAGATTTAGTTCTTATCGTTACAGGTTGTGTCCGTGTAGTCAGAGGTGAAGGAATGCCACAGTATCGCAATCCTTTTGAGAAGGGGGATCTTTACATTAAATTTGACGTTCAGTTTCCTGAAAATAACTGGATTAGCCCAGAGAAGCTTTCAGTAAGTAGTCTTTTGAGCATAGATTTGTTAGTCTTACTGGACAGTGTATGCAAGTTGCTTGTGTGTTAGCCCCTTGTGCTTGCTTTGTAACGTGTAAATGTTAATAAATTGTTCTATTAATACTGTTCATAGGCAGCATATAACTTGAAAATATGAATTGAGATTTGGTTTCTGGAACAAAAAGCTGTGTGGTTCTCATCTACCCAAAAGAGAACAGGAGGAAGAATCTTCCTATGATCGTGTGATAAGTCTTGAGAGTGCAACTGTATTTACTGATTGGACATTGGTTGATAATGTGTGGAGCTGCTGCTTTTTTTTTTTTTTTATTTGTCTTCCAGCTATTGGAGATACTTTGGTTACTCTTAAATGAGTTATGCACTTCAGGGCTTATGCTAGTTTAGGCTTCCAAGCCAAACTTGCTCCGAGGAGTCTTGAAGCTGTGGGGAAGTCATCACTTTATTTAGAAGTTGGAGATGCGGTACTGAATGCGCTTCTTTTTTTTGGGGCAGGAACTTGAAGATCTTCTGCCTGCTAGACCAGAATTTCCTAATGTAATTGGTGATGCAGAAGAGGTAGATCTTCAGGAATTTGATACCACTCGTGGTTCAGGTGGTGGCCAGAGACGTGAAGCTTATAATGATAGTTCTGATGAAGAAAGCAGCCATCATGGACCTGGGGTACAGTGTGCCCATCAGTAAACATTTGTCTAAAAAGTTGCACAAGGATTTTCTTTGAAATTTTGCCTGACTTGTTTTCAACAATCCAACTGGATTGTATAAGTAATCCAGATGAACCAATGGACATCTATTGCTGTATGTGTAACTTTTAAATTGGTCTATAGTATCTACAGAGTGTAATTTAAACTAACCACAAAGCTTACATCTTCATTTTGACTGTGTAGCAGAATAAAGCACTTGAAAGGAAGACGAGACTCCTTTTCACATGGGTTTTAAGTTTGTCCTCGTATCTGTGCTTGATTTTTACCAGTTTTGTGTAGATTTTAAGTTTCATATTTTAAATTCAAATTCTACATTGTAAAGTTTGTGTACAATTTGTCCTGAGGCTTGGTATTTGGCTGCACCTGCATAAGCTGCTACAAGTAGAATAAAGAATTTCATAGCCTGTATCTGTCATCTAGATGCATGGTAAATGGGCTTTGCACATAATGGGTTTAGAGCTGACTGGGAACAATGGAAGACTAAATTAGAAGTGGTTGTAAGTTTTTTCTACCATCTTGTGAACGGTTTCTGAAATAAATAAAAGCAGTTGGTGTATAATATATTTCTTTTGCCTTGTAACTTTTACTTTTGCAGTGGTTCTGACCATGTTGTGTACCAACTGACTATAGAGAGGTAGACACTTGCAAAGCATAGAGAGGCTGAAGCTGCTTTAAGACCAGCTTGCAGTTTAAGAACTGTGTGTATAAATATTTTCTTGAGCAGTGATATAACTATTTGGGTAGGGGAAGGCCACAGCCATGTCCCCTTTCTGTAGAGAAAGTACAAAGGTTTCAGATTGCCATCAAGAAGTTAGAAACATCTGAAATGAAGAGGATTAAATCCCATGCTAAATTAAATCCATGTCTTTAAAAAAAAAAAAAAGCCTAGCAAATTGTAATTGCATTAACATAGTTTGTAAAGAGATGGAGGTTAGTGTTGTACTTGACAAATATTTTTGACCTCAAAACATACTAAATGTTGCCAATTTTATTAGTTTTTCAGTAGTTTGAATTTTTTCTAACTATTAAGATGTTTAATTTCCCCAGTTTCAGTCCTATTCCTTTTTTATATGTATTTCATTGGTTTTTAAAAAATAATACTTTAAATAATTATCAGGTACAGCTATCTTATTTTGTTAGTGGTAGAGAACTGTGCATGAGTTGCTGTTCACCAGTTTGTTATAGTGTAGTTCCTCTTCCCCATTGAGTAGAAGTTGAAATACACTCTTATTTTTCTTTACAAATGTCAAGTGTGACTTTAAAAGCTTGTCAGGTAATTGTTGAATTCTTATCAGAGTGAGGTGGGAGAGAGGTGCTCTGAAGCCTTCCATGTACTTGAGTAAGTGATGACATAGGAACATTGCAAAATGTGGATTTTAAACTGAAGCAAGAATAAACACTGTTTGGCTGCTATTTCAGTACTGATTTGTACCGTTGCAAGTTATCTATTGAAGCTTTGTTTGTTTTCACTTAAACTTCAGGTTTTGGCTTTGCATGAAGTCATAGTTACATAGCGATCCTTCTGATGCATTTCACCAAGAAGTTCATCATCTTAAGCTGTAGTGTTTAATAATTAATGTACTTGTCTAATGCTTTCAAATGTCTTCAGATTTAGCTCTGAACGAGTGGAGTATGTACCCTGAATTTGTGTTTTTTGGTGGAGTGGGGATGGAGAGGAGGAGGAGGAACTCGCTGTAACTTCTTGGACAGCATATTGAAGGGCGGAGGATGTAGATTTGATCATTATATGTAGTATGGATTATTATTCATTTATTTAATTTAGGCTCCTGACAGTAGAATCTGACATATTTCCAGAATTACCTTTACTCTACACGTCTCCTCTTTCTACAGAGCTTTAGTGTGGTTAAAGTCATACATAAATTTAAAACCTATACAGTCTTGACTTCAGTACTAAACTTGGAAGTAATATAATACCACAGCCAGTAATTTTGTTTAGTTTAGCAATAAACTTCATTGCTTTACTGCAGCTACTGCCACTTTAAATAGGCCAATGTGCTTGTCTTGTGTGAAAGAAACATTAGTTGCATGTTCTTTGTAATAAATGGTGCCTTGTGATATGTAGGTCAGAGGTAGTACTACAGAGTAATTGAGTCTTTGGTGTGCTTCATACCTTGGGATAAACATACCAATTGATGAAGAAGGCCTGTGTCACTGAAGTGCACAGTTTGTGAGTTTGGCTAGTGTCAGGGCCCAGAAACACTTTCCTAGCTGTTAATAGCCTTTCTTTTACGCGCACACACAAAAAGTCTAAGTTAAAATTCATGAGATACTTGAACTAGAGCAGGTCTGATTAAACAACAGGAGCAAATTCTGTAATAGATACCACTACCTTCAGACTTAAACCCCTCCAAGAACAAAAGCTGTGCATTGTACTGGTTTTCAAAGCTATATTCAACATTATGCTTTTTATGGAAATTGCAGAATACTGTCATCATACATTGAGGTTTCAGTGCTGCCTTGCAATGGTGTGTGCATTAGTGTAGTATATGAGGGAACAGTTAAATCATTCATCTTGAAATACCAGCTTGTCTTCAGGAATCAACAATGATAACAAGCTGATGCAATGCTCTCAATTTAGGTTAATTCAGATAAACTTAATTGTAATTGGGCAGTATAATGACTGACTTCTAAAAGTAGAATGTTTCATACAATTCTTAATACTGTTATTAGAAAGAAAAGCATTTTCATTTGATAACCAGAAAATAGATATAAGATTATTCTTAAGTTAGCCTTATCTTCATGTTCTTGACCAGTTTTGACTTCCTTGTCCTAGGAAGTGCTCTTTTTCCTTAGTTGAAACTTGTGACCCTTATTTCACTTTTTTTTAGAAGTTTGCAGAGACAGAAGAAGAACTGTTAGAAGCTAAAATTGCTTAAAATATGCTTAAAGTTTTGAAAGTGCAAGTCTTCCCTGCTGTCGTATCACAGTGAAAACACTGAAATCACTCCTAGCAGACTAAAAGCCAGGAGTATCCTCAAGTTAAAGAAAAGCTTAAGCAATGGTGATCATCTTTTACTTGAAAATGTCGTCAAAAGCCTTTCCTACCAGAGAGAATCTGAGTTATTACCCTATCTTGCAAGTATATCACAACATCAGACTGGAAATAATTTAGTTTGTTTAGATATAGATTATAAATTTCTATTTAGATATAAATATCTATTTATATCTATGTTACCAGAAAACTGAAGCTGCATATCTTAATGTTCTGTTAAAGAACTTAAAAACTTGCATTTCAGCTTAAGGCCTAAGTAAAATCTCTAGGCAGCCACTGGGGAATACAAAACATGAATAGTAACAGCAAACCGATAGCTAAACAGTAATTCTTCCATGCATGCCAGAAACAATGTAAACTGTAATATTAAGTAGCTTCCTACTCCTAGTTGTGTAGAAATATCCCTTAGACCTTAAATCTTGTTTGCTACATCAAGGTATCGTTTTTCCTTTTACTGTGAACTGAGCTAAAATGCCAGCTACAGGCTTGTACAAAGGTGGAAAAGTAAAATTGCTTCTTTTTGCATTTGTGTCCTTTATGGAAACAAGGAAAATTCAATACATAGATCACATTGTATGCTTTTATGTAAAAATATTTATTCAGTAGTACAAGCTTTATTAAGACATCGTAGATATTCTCTGAACACTTTAGAGGAGGAAAGTAAGAGCAGTCATGAATATTCTGTCATCACAAGGCAGTTCCCTTAACTTGACTTAGCAGTAGCCTTTCCACATAATACTGTCAGCTCACTCTAAGGATGAAGAAAATTCATTTTAGTTCAAGCTAACAAGCAAAGCTTAGAAGAAATAAAAAAAAAAAAAGGTGCTGTAGATGTATTAAGTAAATCCCTGCTCTCTGCTTACAGAGGCAGATAGGCTGTTAGAAAATTTGACTTCCACACCTTTATCTTAACTTATTCCAGCCACATTCAATTACTCCCACCCACAAGACTTATCTGATTAACATCACTGATTGTCTAGATGGATACCTATTGCTCCAGATTAATTCATCCGGAAGCACCATGCTTGACTAGAAATGTCATGCAGTCTGTGCTACAAAGTTCTGTTCAGCTTTATTCTTCTTCAAAACAATTTACTTCCTTGAGCCAGAAGTAAGGTAGTTCAAATACCAATAGAGAATTAACAGTAGTTCTTATTCAATAATGGACATAGAACAACCGATTTTAACAAGAATTGAAGCTTTGCTGTAACTTTGTAGGCTTTTGTGGATGGGATAAAGTATGGCAATTTGTACTCTGGAGCAATCTAGAAGGAAAAGCTTATGCTTCTGTTCTATTCCAGGTAACTGTACGTGTTTCTGTAAGTGCTCTTCTACACACTTATCTGTGTACAGCAGTTGTCCCCTCTCTGTACTTCCCTCCCCCTTTCTACTTTCGCCAGCCAACTTAGGCTTAATCTCTGAAGAAATACACAATTAGAATTAGCACCCAGAACATTTATCTCACATGAAAATGTAGGACTATGTGTTGGAATATTTATATGCAACTCTACTGGTTTAAGCTTACCACTAGGTTATGAATGTGCTGTACTGTATCTTGATTTAGTAGTTGAACATCAAAGTTACGGAGGTCTCCACCAGCCATACGGAGTGTCTAAAAACATGAAGAGAAACAGTTTTTAAAACTACTCCGAACATTTATATTTGCACTGCCAGCTTCTTTGAAATCCAGGTGCCGCCCAGCTACACTACAGAACATTCCTAACTGTTCTTCCTTGTGTTTAGCAGCTCACATAGGGACAGCGAGAGCTATCTATATTAGACAATTCACAATTAAACTACTGTAAAGTATTTTAGAATTTTGTTTTAAAGGAAGAGTTTGATACCTGTCCATCAGCCAAGGGAATGTTTACAAATGGAACCATTTTATCTTGGGGTACTGATTTACTTCTCAGTATCATGCCTTGAACTCTTTCACTGGTAGGCAAAGTTCTTGAGCCAGCTTGTTGTAGTCCAGCACTAGAATACAAGTAAAATGTTACTATAACATTAGCTTCCTCTATTCTGCAGATTTTTTGTGCAAGAAGTTTCTGCATATGGTAGCAAGTATACCTAAGAAAAAGGCCATCTTGTTTACCGTTTTCAGTGCTGCCAGAGGACTGCAGGAAATCTACCAGCAGCATTTACTAGCACTACTAGGTAATATTTTTTGACTGTGACACTTTTTATGCCTGTTTACAGGCCTGTAAGCAGGCTGACATTTGGACCTCTCAGTTTCAAGAACATCCACTCCCTGACATGAACAGTGACAGAACAGTTTTGGAAAGAGAAAACTGTGCCTTGAGGCTTAAGATAAGACTTGTACTGTATCTGTTCACTTCAGAAGGAAATAGCTGCTACCTCTTGGAGGTACAGGGAATGCTAAATGTATAGAGTTCCTTGTTTGTTTTTTTTAAGGCAGGATTTGGACATTTTCTACGTGACAATAAGCCTCTGACATTTGTAGTAAGCTGAGGTGAAACTAAGCAACATGTTGGTTTCATGACCCAGTTAGTTATCAAAATCTTACACCCTTCCCTCTTTTCTTCTCCCTACCCTTAGGTATTTCAGCTGCTGACTTCTGCCAAAACTAAACTGTTGCTTATGGAAAATAACTGAAAACCTAAACTGTTGAAAAGGGATACAACTGTGATAATCAATTTTTTAAAACATGAGCATATTGGTCACATGTTAATCAAACATGCTCTGAGGACGTAGCTTAAACTGTAAACTATACCTTTAAACAAAAGGAGAAAGGAGTAGAATGTATACTCTATTAATGTTTGTTGAGGTTTTTCTTTTTAAAGGGAAAGAAACAAACTGGCTTACTTATGACTTTGCATTCTGTACCTCCATGGAAACGTAAGCTAACACCCACGCTCAAAGCAGGAAGTGCAACTGGTTCACATCCCCACTACCAAGTTCAGTGACAGACCATGAAGACCTATTAAATCTAGATTGATATGCAGTGTCTTGGTGCTCCTTACCCTTTTGATACTTTTGGCGTGGCTTTGAAATTTGTGGCATTGCAGTCAGAGGCAAGAGTCTTAACGGCCTCATTTATGCTTGTGGAAGAGTAAACAGACCTAAAAAAATAACAGAAGTTGTGATTTGTTTTAATTGCCTCCTCATCTACTTCTGTTGTAAAAGTTCCAGTTTAGATGAAAATGGACGGTGAATTAGAGAATGTTTTAAGTGTTCTGTAACATATCTAGTTTATATACAATGAAGAAGCCCTCAAATAGATTCTGTGCTACGCTGGAACCTAACATGATGGGGGAAATGAAAGGTTTAGTCACATTAATAGATAAGAGACAGCTGCAATTCCTGATGTGGGGATACTTAAGGCATCATGCCCAGCTTTGTTTCAGTGTACAGAGATCATCATCTTGGGAAGTAGCTTTTTCAGTAGGATTTTATTTTACTAGTTCAGCTCTCAGGACTGTTGTTAGGTATGGCTGACCTGAATCCAGAGAACAGTTTAATTTTTGACTTTTTTTTTTTTAGGCTTTAACTTGGTTCACAGAATTTTTGATGACAGAATTTACCTCTGCTCTCGCCTCTCTTTTCCCACTCATATTTTGAGGACTGAAGGCATAATTTTGGCCCACTGTTACTGCACCTGAATAAATGCAGCCTGAAAAGCCAGACTTCTCAGGCAAAGCAACCTCCTGTAGTTTGATTTCATCAAGACAGAGACTCAAAAATCCCGATTCAGGAAAATAGTTGTACATGGCTAAGACTTTATTTCTTTTAGGCATGTTAAACACTGATATTATTTCAGTTGTTTTTTCTCCCAATATAAATTGAATGTACCCAAATAAGTGCCAGCTGGCACTGATTTTTAAAGCAGATATATCCACTGATTTTTATTCATTTATTTTAATTCATTAGATTCTATGGCGAGACTTAAATATTGTCTATCCTAAGTAGCACAAAGGTGATTTTGCAAGCATCGATTTCCCTGCTAATGATAACTTCCTTTCTGCTATGTCTAAGGGCAAAATTATACACAACAGTTCATTACCCATAATAAGAAGCAACAAAGACATTGCCCTTATACGCTGACTTTCATGAAGTAATGCTTGGTAGTCTGTGCTCATAACACATTCGGAACCGCACACAATTTGGTGAGTGAGAGAACTACATCTTTCTGTCAGCTAGGTGTGCTTTTTTTGTACATCTGATACAAGTTGTGGAAGGCATCTTTATCAGAGCGTTTATAAAGCTCAGATTTCATCTACTTTTGAGAATGATTCTGTGCAGGATTTACCAGTTTAAGTAAGTTATATATCAAAGGTCAGGCTTACCTAGAAAGACTGTGCAGTTTGCTATTTAAACCAGAGCTCAATGAAACCAGTGACTTTGATTTGGATACCTGAGAACGTGCATTAGACTGCAGTTAACAGAAATGGCATTTTAAGGCAAAATCATAGACATATGATAGATACTTCCAGGAAAAAATACTGGAAGAATTCCTTGTTCAATCAGGACAGTTAAGCCCCACAGTGCTGCTTTTTGCTGTTTTACATATTTTAGAAACCACAAATACATATTTCACGTTTTTTGATGTAAAACTGTACTGAACTTCAGTATGAACAAACACAAGCAATAGCTTTTCTAACATACACCTTTCCAACACGTAGCCCTCTTGTAATTAAGACCTGTATCTCCACGTACAATTTCTGTCTTCATTGAGTCATCCTAGCACATTGTGTTTGGCTGAGGTACTGCACTGCACAGGTAGAATTAATACACCTGTGCTTGATCTGGTTTACAGTTCAATGAGGATAAGATGTACTAGTCACCCAAACACAGAAAAACATCTATTTTTAACACAAAGTTGAGTACTAAAAAATGTTTCAAATAGTTCCTCAAACCATCAAGGCTTATTGGCAAATCAGGAAAGAATGACTACTTCAGTTCGTGCAATTCTGTGTGAATGAGTTACACAAAGAGCAGATAACATTTTATTACGAAGTTCATTTACTATGTAAAATAGTCTTGCTTAACTGAAAATAAGTTGAATTTGAAAGAATTTATTGTTCAAACAGACAACAGGCTATTGGCCTCCCTGGTAATGGACATAGCAGGGTTCACAGCATGTCAGAACTGATTAAACCTTACATTGTTTATTTAGAATAAACTTACTTTTTTAGGTATTTTCTTTGCAGATGTATACTTGGCATCTTCATATTCAACAATTGTTGTTACCTTAACTAGAAATACATTTGAAAGAAAAGAAAAAGAAGTCTCACAAAGAGGCATAAGCTACTTCAAATCTTTTAGTTTGATGGCAATTTACCCACCCATAGTTACATATCAGTTCTGCTAGGTGATGATCACTCACCTGGGATGCAGTTCAAAGCCAATTGTTTGTCACAGACAAGGTGACACATCAAATAGTTAAAAGGCACTAGATAACCCTTTACCTCCCAGATAGAACAGAACTGCATTTAAGTAGTAATGTCACTTTTATGGCATAGTTTGGACTATAAAGATGAATATTATATTCTTTACAAACCTTAGAGGACAGGAAGTCAAAGCATGATCTGTAATGTTCTGAGCCCTTCTATTATACTGTAGAGCTCTCAAATCTGTCTCCTCTCAACCATTTTCAGTGATAAATCTAAAGGGCAGGAACTCTTATGTTTTGGAGCACTAGAACAGCAGCACAGCACATGATCCTTGCACTTTTAGTATGCACTTCCCTCTGAAGTTCTCCAGGCTTAACGTTCACTTTGCAAACATTCTGCTCAAATCACAACAAGGAGAAAATTTAAGAGCAAAGTTTAAGAGCAAAGCTACATAATAGAGCTGCTTGCCTTTTTTGCTGTTGGTCCTTGTCACTTTTGGGTTTGGTACATCTTCTAGGGTACAGTCTGTCTGTAAGACATTTATTCCAAAAGACAGAGTCAGTATTTTTTGCTCAACAGATACATTTTATCTTACAGAAAGCAATAAATCAAAAGGGTGTGGAAGAAAGTGACAGAAATGGCTGAACACCAGTTTATTTTTCAGAAGCAGCTGTACTTGCAGATGACCATGAATCTTTAGTAATGTTCATAACTGCACTGTGGCTGGCTGTCTAGACTTTTTTATGTCTTCTATTTAAACAGGCAGATTAACAAAGTCATTTGTCTGCAATCTTTACAGTAGAAAGAAAAGTTTCTGGTCTGTAAGCTGTGATAAAGTTAAAAATACACACCGCTGCAGCAGCAAGGGCCACTTCCTCCCCTTCTTGCAAATCTGTGACATAAGAAAGCATAGCTTGTTTACATACTGTTGCTTGAATCATTATCTGCAGGTTCTTATCTTACAAAGTATGGAGATGACATGTAATTCAGAATTGTAGTTGCCTAAATAATTCACCTCAGCTAGCAAATCCCTTAGGACAGCCAGTGTGCAGAACAATGATAAAGAAACATCCTGGGCCGTTTCAGGGTGTTTCATCTGTAGAAGAACAGTAAATTTAGCCAAACAGCACACAGACTGAATTAAACGCAGCAATGCTCTGTGCTGCTGGAAGCCGATGCTTTTAGGTAGCGGTTTGCAGGGAAGGCACTAAACACACCTTCTGCAAAGGCTTACAGTCAACTCAAGATCGCAGAGTCTTCAGTTTGATTTCCTGTCTGTGTCACCAATATTAAATGCTACATTCACCCGCACTTACTAAGCAAGTCCTTCCTTTTCATCTTTCTGATGGCAGTCGGCATCTTCAGCAGTTCCACCATGAACGCTTTCTCAGCCATTTGCAAGAGCAAATCGAGTTCTTTCTTCATTTCCCGGATGCTTTCCTTGGCTGGAAACCAAACGGGCGATTATCGCCACACGCGATACCCGCCTCCAAGGCCAGCCCGAGGTGCGGCAGCGCCAGCCGGCCGGCCGCTCCCCGCCCCGACGCCCGCCACGGCGCCCCCTCGCGGAGCGGTGCTTCCCGCGCAGCCCCGCCGTTCCGCGATCCGCCGCAGCCTCGGCCACCCCGACGCGCACCTCACGGGACACCGCGCGGCGCCCCGCCCCGGGCCCCTCCCTGCCAGCCGGGCAGGACCGGTACCGCCGCCTCAGCGAGTCCGGCGCCGGCCGGCCGGCCTTACCCTGCTGGTCGAAGTCGTTGAGGAAGAGCGCGATGCGCTGATCCTTCTTCTCCTGAGAAAGGGCTCCGCGGTCGCGCTCCACGCCCGAGTCGGTGCTGCGCCGCTTGGCCGCAGCCTTCCTCGGGGGCATGGCTGCCACCTCGCGCGACGGACTCGCCCCTTCCGCCCGGAGGCTTTTGTATAAGCGGGGGGCTTCTCCCCCCTTTCCCTCTTCTCCCCTCCCCTCCCTCCGCCTCCTCTCCCGGCCCCGGGCGGTCACACCCCCGGGCTGTGTCAATCGCCTGAAGGCGGCGCTGCCGACCGGCTTCCGTCCGACGGGTGAGTCGTGGCTGGGCGGTGAGGGGCCGGCGGACGGGCGAGCGCTGCCGCGAGGCGATCCGTGAGCGCGGTGCTCCGCAGGCGGGGCGGGACCGGCAGCCCGAGCGGCCCGTGAGCTGGAGCGGCGCGAGTGCGTGCGCAAACCCACGGCTTTCATTGAGGACCGCGTTCATCGTGAGGTGCGGCGCCTCGTGCCGAGCCTTGCAGCGTTGTTTCAGTGAGGCGGGACACGGAGAACAGCCGCTCTTTAGTTTAATATGCGCTTTATTATTTGGAAGTCTCATACATTGAAGTACCATTATAAGGAGCACCTGTAAGAAAATCAGACCTAGAAGCATGCATTCCGAAGTAAGGATTGTCTGTTATTAATCAAATGTTTAAAAGACATTGAAAATAAACCTCCTTTTTCAGCTTTACAGGATTAATTCACAAAAATGCACATTCGGCTCATCACGGTACACACAGACATTGCGGATGGGCAGCAGAGATCACTGCCCTTTGTATGAGATGCAAACAAAGCGTCACCCCTTCTAATGTCGGAAACACAAAAGGCACCATAAGAGAATGTTTAGAAAAAACTGTTTATGCCGTTCTATTTTGATTTAAAAGTGTAAGAATTGCTGTCCTGGCATAAAACAAAAAGCCTTTGACACCTGTGAAGTATCATTAGAAACTTGTAAACCTTTACACTTTTCCAGAAGCATCGGGTGCAAAGGCAAATATAAAATCTATTGACTTCTTAGATTACAAATGCTACCCTATGAAAAAATCTATAGTTACAAAAATATAAAAGATCTTCTAACTCCGATTGTTAGATCCTAGCTTCAATCTACACTGCATTGCAAGTTCGAAGCCAGATCTGACTTAGACACATTTATAGAATAGGAAAACACTGCTTGTCTTATTTTTAAATCAACATTCCATTCACTTACTACAGTTCTGCCTTCTAAATTTGACTTATTACTGCATATTAGGGATGCCAAATGGAGAGTGATAATGGGTAAAAGGTTGCATTTATCAATGGATAGTAGCAACATATCCATTCCCAGCCTGCTTTCCTTCCAGAAATACATTTCTCTATAGATAAGAGAAAATTATTTTCATATAGTGGTGTTGGGTTTTTTTAACTCCAGCCTCTTTGTGTAGCACATGCATAAATTTTTCCTTTATGAACTTGTATTCACTGGCAAATGATTGAGAAGTGCCAAGTTCTTCCTTGCAGGCTTTTGTGAGAAACAGTGAGGACAGCAACTGCCAATGCACATCACAGCCTGGTAGCTGCTGCTGGAAGGACAGGTATTGGCAACACCTTCCACACATAAAAGATTGGCACATCCTTTATCCACGCAGTGATTTTTTAGCCCTTGGCTTTATATCCTGGATCAGCACAGGATGCTGAAGCAGCTCTAAAGGCAGCCTAACAAAGTGCTATTAGACATTAAAATGAATTTACTCTAAATAATAATGTCTAGATGAAATGAGATACTGATGAATTAACTTTGTAAAATGCTGAGCTTAAGCCTGACAAACTGTAATGCTTTCCTGGCTGAATACTTGAATATGTTTCTTCAGTACAATGTCAGTGCTGGCTGAAGGTGTCCAGCTTCCAGTCTGGACAAACTGAAGCCTTATTCCTCTGTTCAGTGGAACTAGCATAGATTAGTGCAGTAATACCACTTTTCTGCTAGATAGTGACCTGCTTTAGCTGGGTTTTAATAAGAACTCAGGCTCATTCAGTCTGCATTATGACTGTGGAGGATTTAACGTGAGCTGTACTATAGTTATCTTTTTGCTAGGTGCAAGACATTTCCCTCTAAATACCTTTTCTTTCATTAGAAACCACCCTCAAGCATTTCTTCTGAGCACAACATTTGTTAGTCCTTGACTTAGCTGGCTGTGTTTTAGCCTGCTAATGGGTCTTCTGATGATGTGGTTTCAAACAAATGTTCTCTATAGATAAAGCAGTTCTTTATATAGTAATGTTTTATTTTACCCTCTTTGAAAGCATTCACAGTACTCATATATGCTTTGAGACAGTAGCTTATTATGTTGCATGTATATAAAATAAGTGAATTAAAGAGACTTGTGGAGTTGTTATAAGAATAAGCATTCAAATGCTCTTATCTTATGCTGGGTTAATGTATCCAACAGCATATGAACAAGAAGGTAATACTCCTCACTGTGTTTCAATTCTACAAAAATAGGGTTTGAATGGACACTTTCTTCATCCCTTTGATCATAACTGTGTGTTCCACTCAGATTATGTTGTGATGGCAGAATTTCTTTTTAACAAAAGTTCAAAGGTATCTACACACATCTGCCAGTGATTTTCTTTTAATAAGCATGTTGTACTTATGTGTTTAGTCAGATTCAGAGAACACTCCATACTTAAAAAAACCACAGCCCGACACACTAGTCCCTGGTAGCAGGTTTCTGAATTTTTGCTGAGTTTTAAAATGGAAATCATGTTCCTAGTTCCAATCTAAACAATTGTTCTGAGCATTTCTGTCTTGAGACAAACAAACAAACAAAGAACAAATAACAGTAGTAGATTTCATGACCAACTCCCTTCCCCAACCTAGTGAGTCAAAAGTTCCAGAACATCAATTCCAACCAAGGCACAAAATCATTCACTGACTCTTTTCTTCCATTGCTTTCTTCACATTTCCCCCTTGCCCGTAAAAAACCCAGAAGTTGGTGTAGCAATGTTGCATATTACCAGACATTAAATTCAACCAAGTTGTAGCCGTATCTGAAAGAGATTCTATCTATTATGAATTTAGGTTAATTAGATGAACAGCACATCCTTAGCACATCTTTGTTCACTTTCGGCATTCACCTCGAAGGGGAGGAGATGGAGGAAAAAGCCACAGCTGTTTCATGCATATTTTTCAAGAAACTTTATGTGGAAGTCTTTCATTTTCTCCAGTAGGATCTTCAGCTTGTCTATTTGAGGAAGAATGGTCATTCTGAAAAATAGTATTTAGAAAAAGAATTTTAAAAAAAGCACATTATCTTCAAAACAAATGAATGCAATACAGATGTTAACTTTCCCCTGGGACACAGCCAGCAGAACTGCTATAGCTAAAGGCACCCTAATTGCTTCAGACCAAACAAGACCAAATTCCGTGCTAAATTCCAGCTGTTAGTGGCTTGGCTGTAATAAAATGCTGTTTGTTGGAAGCAAGAGCAAGCAACGGAGTTTATGTTCACAGTTTTGGCATTAAAGGATTTGGTCCAATTTCTTGTTTTGGTAAAGTAAAAGTAATTAAGCATGTATAAGGAGCAGATTGGTAGGGGAAGATACTGTAGATGCAATATCTTTCACTTGACTAAGGAAATGCTGTTTAATTCCCAGGAGAAGGCAGGGCAGTGTTATAAATGCCCTAGCCAACTTTACAGCTATAATTACTGTTTGTATTTGCAGAGAAGGCATTTCAAATGTCAGTGTATAAAAATAGCATAAAACTATGTCAGCAAGCTGGGAGAACACCTGAATCAGAAGGAGAAGATAGAAGAGCAGGTCTTTGCCCCAGCAGAAAGTGAGACTATATGACTTTAAATACAAGCCCTTATATCTAATCAGAAAAGAAAGTACTGGGGTAGTACTTAGCTTATTGCAGTTCATTTCATTGATCAAACAGAAACTGTACCTGAAATGATATGTTCCTTCTCTTTGGCCAAATCCACTTCCAGGTACAACACAGATTCCAGTCTCTTCCAGAAGTTTCATGCAATAGAACATGTCAGGTGCCATCTTATGTGCCTAAGGGAATTGGATGCGTTGGAATAACAAAGTCAAAATATCCCAAAGACATAAAATTTCACGATTTCTTTTTTTTCCTGAAATCTTGTCTTGCATTATTGATTTCTTATTCTGTTTACTAAATAGATGAAGAACAATTCCTAGTTGTACAATTCATGCTGTGGATTAAGTAACAGTAGTTTGTGGAGGGGCAAGGATGAAGAACCTACACAAAATATTTGCTTCAAAAGAAAGGTCAAAAGTCACAAAATTGTACTTAGAAAAATCTAAGGCATATCTGACAAGATGAAATTAATTTGAGCTGCGTGTTCCACTTTTGTTAGCAGTTTCTATTTTTTCCTTTACATTATCTGCTGACTAGAAAGTCTCCTGATTAATACCATCCAAGTTCTTAAGTGCATACAATTATACACCTTGTCACAGAACGAGCAGGAAAGGAGCCCTGTTTTTGTCCTTATCTATGTAGTTATAATTCCCTTTAAAAAAAATGAGTATTAGATATAACAGAGCTCCAGCTAGGAACAAAAAGACTTGTTTTTGTCATTGAGCTTACTGACCTATGAGAAATAGTATTGTGCAGAACTAAAATCTGAAAGGAGACCTCCCTCCCTTTATCTCATCCTTGCTCACTGTGGCTTCTGCAGTCAGTAGTGCACAGCCCATCTCAATCTCAGCCACACATCTTAGCCTACCTACGTCCAGGAACATCTCTATCCCGCAACTCAATGTATTTAACACATGGTAGCATTCTCAACCTGGAAGCCTAAGGAGTGTTTTGCTTACTTCCCTCACCTAAAGTAAAGGCCATGTTGTATTTTAAATCATATGTAGTCAGTGATGTACTGCTTCTGTGACTAGATGGGCTTTCTCTACCTCTGCAATAAAAATTCATCATTAGAAGTAGGGTAGATTTAGACTAGATAGAGGGTAGATTTAGATGAGGATAGATTAAGGCCAGGTGTTAGGAAGAAATTCTTTACTGTGAGGATGGTGAGACACTGGAATGGGTTGCCCAGTGAGGCTGTGGATGCTCTCACCTAGAGACGTCTAAGGCCAGGCTGGATGGGGCCCTAAGCAGCCTGGACTAGAGGGAGGTGTCCCTGCCTATAGCAGGGGGTTGGAACTAGATGATCTTAAAGGTTCCTTCCAACCCAAACCATTCTATGATTCTCTGATCCATTCCAACTGGCAGACACAAAAGCGTAAAGGTTAAAATGGATTGGGAATAAATGATGACTGACCTTTGCTTCCTCAATGGCTTTGGAAGGCATAAAGATCCGTGGGAAAGCATACAAAGCACCTTGAAGTGGATTGCAGTGAACTCCTGGAACCTTGTTGAACATGTCTTCTGCCAATTTGGCTTTTTTGGCAAGATTGTTCAAAACAGACTCCTTTTCCTGTATAAAAGGAAAGTGTTCAGTTTGACATATCTGATACAGCAATAAAAGTGCCAGAGATAATGATGATGCTACGAGAATCCCATCCAGAATTAAGCACTTCAAGGACTTTGCTGAACTTTTAGAACAAACGATGTTCCTAAATTCTTCCTTTTGGTTACAGACAGCAATGCATAAAGGCATTAGCAGGATGCAACTACAAGGTGTTGTATGCAGACAGGAACCTATGGAAGTTTATCAGCATGCCCTGTTCTTACATTCTTCCTTCTGAGCATCTATTCTTGGCTATTTTTAGGGACCACATTAACAAACCCTTGGTCTGACTCAGTACTGCAATTTCTTAAGCCAAATTCAATTTCAGAAATGAAAAACTGTATATATATGCTTTAACACACAATGCCGTATTGTTCAGTATACAGAGGTACTGGATAGTTAGGAACAAGGCCGAATTTATAACTGTATTTGAATTTCTGTTTCTCTTCAGATTTTAGTACAAGCAAATATTATTTATTAGTTCTTTTGTCATGCTTAACAGCAGAAAAGTTGAACTTATCAGCAAGAAAGCTGATTTGGTACTGCCTTCTCAGTTTGTTTTGGCTCCTACAGAAAGAAACCAGGAAAAAAATAAAACATATTTTTAAAGGCAGACATATTTAGTTAGTATAAAAAAGCCTACATTGTTCTAAACCAGTGCAAAAAGAATAAGGATGTTATTGCTGACCTTTATGAACTGTGAATAAGATTCTTCTCCAGGTACTGGAGGATTCACTACAATATCCATTGCTGCTTGTCCTGAGACTGGCGGACAAAGGCGAACAGAAAGCAGCTTAACAAGCTGTCCTTTAATATCTGGGTGCAAGTTAAGGACCTCCATATAACCTCCTCTGTAGCCACATCTATGATTGGAGCAAACAGAAGAGATCAGTTAACTGCAAGTGTACAAATACTGGAAAAGCAATGAAAAGAATTGCAAAAGTAGAAAGATGGTTAATGAAGATCTCTGCAATGCGTAACGTACAGGTTGCTGAGACAGCTGCTGTACTGATTGTTTTATGATGGAAGTGAACACTGTGCCATTAAGTCCTAGTATACCATACAGAGAAAACAGCATAGAAGCAGCTTCCCTGTTGGGCAAGTTAACTATTAACATGGACTGTTTCTTCTTCCCGAGGATCATATGGTTGTAGCAGCATTCATTTAATAGAAAAAAAATCGTTTTCTTTAATCTCCTCCTCTCCAAAACAACAAAACGCCTGTAATATTAAATGTTCTAGTGATTCTTGAGCTGTTCCCTTGAGCTATTCCCATGTTTGCCTTTCTCACAGCTCTGGCTTAGGACTGTAGGACTGCAGCTTTGTGGAACTGAGGCATGAGATGTCTGAAATAAACACGCTGGTAATATTGTACTATTCAATACATTGAAACCACTGAGCTAATTCATCACTCTTTAAATGTTTGCTTTCTTTTTTGTAACAGTTTTTACTTAAAATCAGCAAAAGATACCTTCAGGTCTCTAATGTGAAATTTCTGTTCAATCAGATTAACAAGAGAAGATGAAATAAAAAAATTACAGCAGACTTACTCGCCCATATATCCCTTAGAGGTGGAATGAAAAGAGGCCAGCTCAACGTTGTTAGAGTACTCAGGTCCCATCTCATACAGAATCTTTTTGAAAGAATGAAACTGGCATCCTTCAGAGTACACATTGTCCTGGTAAACCTAAACAGTCAGAAGACATTAATGTACTCTGTTCCCCCAGCTAAGGATAAAAGATGGCCTTTTAGAGAGCCAGGTGTGCACAGAAGAAACAATTTTAACACTTGTAACTTAAGCCTTTAGAAGACACAAGGTTCTGTATTAAATAAGTATGTACTGTAATTATATGTTTTATCTCATGTGGCCTTACTTAATAATTCAGCCTTTGGAAAAACAGCCAACTCTTTATATAATTTAGCCTTGACTTGTATGTTTAAATTGATTTTTCTTGTTTATTTCATTTCAAGTGGTCTGAATATCACATAGGTTTTTAGGTCAGCTCCTGCAAAGTTCCTTCCTTAGTTTTTCTGCTTCTGTCCCCTATGCTTTACCTCAAATCCAGATCAAGCCACCTCTTATTAATCATCTCATATTAATTATCTTGTGTATTTGTCTGTGTCTTAATATGATAAGAGAGATTCTGTTCCCTGTGCTTAAAAAGCACCAATGCCATATGTGGGACAAAATTAAATTTAATCTGCTTACTTTTAGCTTTGCTTTTGAAAAAAACAGAATATTCCATTACCTCATCAGCCAGAAGAAACAGTTTCTCTTCCCAAGCAAAGTGTATCACATCTTCAATGCACTTCCTGCTTTGTACCTGTCCTACAGTTTGATTTTTAGATCAAGAAAAATCAAGTTAGTGGAGCACACAGACAAATTGTTTAGCCCAGACCTAGTTTGACAACTAACTTTTCAATAAAATATTCCTGTCTCAAAAAAGAGCTATTCAATTTAGTAAGTCTGAAATTAAGAAACATAAGTGAAGGGGATATGTTTTGAGGTAATTAGTCCATCTCAAGCAAAGGAAGTGTGAGGTACATTAATCATGCAAAAATTAAGAGTAGTCTTTGTATAAATGATCTTTTAAAATCCTCACATGCTTAATGATTAAGCAAAAACAGGCTATTTCACAATGTTATTTAAGCATAGGTTTGACAGTTAACTACAGGGAGTTTAATTATCCTGTTCCTGTTTGTGAGCAAAGCCATGCTAATTGACATTGTGCCTTCCTAACTCAAGTATGATGTATTGACTTGAGCCAATTTTCTTCACAAGTGCAATGAGCTGTGGATATATACACAAAGATTTTTTGCTGCAGTCAGCTGACAAGCAGCAGGAAGAAAGCTTATGCCTGCTTACACCCATTTAAATTGTTTTTGTTATCTTCTGTCGCCAAGCCATTAAAAGGGAGCTACCTTCTCACTTAGCAACATCAACTACACAAAGAAATAAATTCTTCCTATAGAGGCATTGGTTGTCATTCAGTTCAGTATGTATCTGTAGCCATTGCCATTGTCATGTCAGAGAGATTTTTTGTAAGGACCAAAAGCAATTAAAAGTCATTCCACAAGTCCAGAAATTTCAGTGGAGGCAGTGGCTTCAGATGTGATCCAGTGAAGTGAATCTGCTCCTTCCTCTCTCCCCAAATTCCTGGAGTTCCATAATACCGAAAACAAGTTTCTAAAATTATGATGTGCTATCTGACTTGAAGCACTGATGTCTAGAATTCAGCTTTACACATGTGGTATGTATTTTGGATGGGCCTGCAATGTCAAAAATAAAAAAAATAAAAGGATCTTATACATCTTTTCAACAGAGGTGCTACAGACCGGTAGGATTTCCCGGGTTGATGATGCAGAGCACTTTTGGATTGCAGTATGCCTTGGCTTCATTCAAGGAGCGCCGAAGTTCATTTACATTTAGAGACCAGCAGTTTTCTTCATCCAAGTAGTAGTTCACCTGGATGGCATCTAATTCAGATATGAGTGCTGAATACAAGGGATATTGTGGTATAGGGATCATCACTCCTGTTCGGGATTTTCCACCTCCTGAGACCAGGATCTTTAAAATTGACTGAGGAAAAAGTAAACAAGCAAACAAACAAAAACAACTCATATATCAGAATTAATAGTATTCTCTAGAATAAGTTACTGATCTTCCTTGTGAAAAGATGTAGAGTTAAGGTAGATTTCTATTCTAGAAGCTGGCAGTCATTTTCTTGAATATTTCAGTTACTATCTGAAAGAGGCTGGTCTAACTGAGCTTCACAGCATTCCTCTGCACATCACTGCTAAATGTCTGCTCAACTTCAAAATCTTGGGAAAAGTTCTGATCAGAGAATCTGAGCTCTAGGAAAAGTTGAAAAGAGGAATATCAAGATCATGATTTTTCTGTGGCACCTGTTTACAACTGTAATGAAAGAAGCCTCAGTTAGTTGTTGCTCTGCCTTCCACATACTGCACCAGTGATTGCAGAAGGCCAAGAAATAAAATCAGAAGTTATTGCTGAGACACACAGAGGTTTTCCTTTGTAACAGTTCTGTCTGGGAGCAAAGCTGGCATTATGAGACTAGCACTACGGTTTCATGTTAAAGAAATACTAAAGATGAGAAGTGTTCATGTCTTAGAGTGGAAATCTTGGGTATTATAGGTAGTTTATGCTCAGAAGACAGAAATGTAATGCTTGTACTAGATCAGTCCAGAAGATGTACAGCTCTGTGTCTCATTGGGGGCTTGCATAGGAACTGTTGAGCACCTGGGGACAGGACCTGATCAGCCCTGGAAGCACAGATGAATGCAATTCAACTGTGTGAGGGGTGGAGCCTGGCTGCACTTCTCTTAGACCTCATTTAAGGATTGACTGAGTCAGAGGAGGATCCCTGATTGGAGATCTCTCCTTTGTGGAGTCCTTTCTGTGAGTCTGGATCTTTGGGGATAGGTGAGCACTTTTCCTTTGGAATATTGTTGTATCTGTGCTGGTTCCTTTGCTGTTGCGTTCCTCTATCCCCCTTTCACAGCATTAATTTTTCTGATTGTAACAGGGCTTTTTATGTGTTAATGAGATAAATGAATGCATTTGTGACAAGTAGGGAGATTTCTTGCCTTTTTTAATCTAGGGAGAGCTATGAAGTAAAGGTGCAATCAGAGCAGGTATCTTTATCAATGTGTAATAAGATTATAAAATAAAAAATAGCTCTTTAGATGACTAACAGTATCCTTTCTCATCCACAAAATCTGCCTTTCTGTGCTTCTCATCACATTTTAACTCAGCTGTTAGGTGAATGATTTATAATCAACATCATTTTATACCCACCACTAGTTGAAAAATACTGAACGTCCAAAAAGTGTCCTTAGAGTGAAATGCAAATCTAAAAACAAATTCTTTGACACACTTTGCCCCTTAAGTGATGAAACAGTAGTTGTTCTGTCCTTGGAAGTACCAAATAATGAGACTCATTGTACTACTGACCTTTTACTAATGGCAGAGTGAAATAAGCATGATGCAGACTTGATATGCTATGCTGATGTTCCTAACAAGCTGCCAATACAACCCTTGGCATCAGAAACTCTGGAAAGCCAAGTCATTAATGATATCTGAAGAACTGTTATGTCACAATGCTGTCATTCTGAACTTTGCCACAAGGTGTCATTAAAAAAAGCCACATTATTATTATTATTATTATTATTAGACTGTCTTAAAAAAAAAAGTAAACAACTATTGGTTGTTACAATATCAGTAAGCATGTCGCTGCAATGCAAAAATCCAATAGAGATGGTTACTCTTCTCTTAACTGAGGACTAGCTTGGTCAAAGCCAAAACCTGATGTTTTATCATAAACAAGTTGGCTATTGAAACTGGTTTTCGAGGTTTTTACTGGCATTAATATGCACTAGCAGAGTTTGCTAGGGAGAAGAGCTCCTGAGACTTCTCCCTTCTTTGTCATGGATTCATACCTGCTAACCTTCAGTTCTTGTGCATCATGACTACCAGGGGCACCACGATTTAGCCTGAATGGGCTGCCTCACCTAGTTTGTATTTAGACATGTACGTAGCTTATGCTATCTGTACAAGGGGTACTGGTCATTATAAATTTAGAGACAGTATTTCCATGGGTCTATTCCTTAGCTGATACCTTAAGTCCATGTATTTGATGTTCTGGTTATCTACTTAATTTTACTACAGCATCTGTTTGATCAAACTCATGGATGTCAGACCAGATGTTCAACAGAGATCTCTATTTCTGAAGGTAGCTAATGAATTATAGTTTATAGCAAGAAGAAACAGCTTTAATTTTAACACTCACACTAATACCATCACTTGCCCCAGTGGTAAGATATATGTTATCTGGATCTGCAGGAACTCCTCCATCTCTTCTTTCAATATATGAAGCAACGTCTTCACGGATGCAATTTATACCTTGGCTGGCAGTGTAAGCTCCTGTGGAAAACAGAATGAGATAAGATTTAGGTACATTGACCATTACTCTACTGTTTGCTAGCAAAACTCCTGAACTAGTAGTGTACAAAGTAGTTTTTGTGTATGAGAGTTTTGAATCTCTGGGATTTCATTTTCTTTCCAAAGAGTGTGAAAGGAAGTTGGGTTCATTCATTTGAGTCTAGAAAAATAGAATAAGAATCACTAACATATAAAGATAGTATACTGGATTGATTAAAAAGTAGGCTGTAATGGATGCTTTGCAAATTGGGTCAATCCCATTTTGACTTTCTCCCAGTTGGTTTCATTATGCTGGAAGGTCACTCAACAACTATGTAAGTAGCAGGAACAAGGAACAGAGATAGGAAGAAAAATGACTTAAAAAAAAAAATCCATGACAAAAATAAGACTCGTTTGCAATATGAAAGTAATATAATGCCATTTCTTCCCACAGTCTGAAAGCGAAAACATCCTAAACTGCTGCCTTCTCCCTCCCTGTGGAGGTAGCCACTTGCAAGTTACTTGTAGCAGAGACTTCTAGTGTCACCTCAGTCTGCCAGATTTGCATGAAGTTTACAGAACACAACTAACAATCCCAAATAAAGTAAGATTTCTAGATGCCTGTGTGCTGACATGTGCAACACAAGTGAAGATGAGACCAAGCTTAGTTGAGGACTGATGAACGATGAAATGACAAGTGTACACATAATTTAGAACACTGTCATGAAGCTGTAGAATCTTCTCTGCTTGTTGGGCGGAGTGAAATAATTGCACCTGACTTCACTCTCTTAGCTCACTTATATGCTAGTAGTCAGCCTAATAATACTTCTGAGCAATATAATTTAGAAAGGCAGCCTTTGCAGGAGCTGTGCAATTGCATTGCACAAAGTAGCAGTTCAGGGCACAGATTCTCTGATGTCCTAAAAATTTACTTTTGCAGTAAAGTTACCTTAGGTTTATACAAAGGTGTTCCACCATAGCCAGGAAGCTCTTGTTATTGTAAGACAACAAACCTAAGCTGTCATTCTGTTTTGTGCTTCTTGGAGGGCTGTGTCCCATAGCTCAGTAGGGTAAACAGAAATTCACTTTTGAGGTCTATGATTAATTGTACTTTGTTGATATCTTTGACTGGAATGCATTAGTTGCACTGTAGGATACAAAGTATATTAAAAAAAAAAACCAAAAAAAAAACAACATATTCAAATACTCTGGGATTCTTCTGACACAACAGAAGTTTAGGGCGTCTGAGGCTTCATACATGGTCTGGGACTCTGCACATGCACTCACCCCAGGCCATGTGCTTATGGAGTGCTGAATAGAAGCTGATGAGCAATCATGGCCAAGAGTGGGGGCTGATACATAATCCAGAGGTAGATGGAGAGCAGGCACAAGCCAGTAGAGCAGATAATAATATATATGCAATGTTCTTGGTTTTCAGGAATTTAGATGGGAAGTTGTTCTCATACATACCATTTCAGGAAAAATATCATGTACACTGCATTTACGTATTTACAGAGCTTATATTAAAAACGTATATTCGCAATGATCATTGCATTTGAATGTTGCAAATATTTTAGGCCTACTTAGCTAATGCAAATTATTTGAAGTATGTGATGTCTTGATTTAAAAAAAAAAAAAAAAAAAAAAGTTTTACATGTATTTCTGAAATATTATGCAAGGCCGATTTCCTTTCAGTCACTCCAGAAGCACAGGACCGAGGCTCAGCATTCTGAGAACTCCTATTATGTCCCTGAATTTGAAAATCACTACAAGAAAAAGATTGAGGAAAAACTCAAATGTGTCCCTAGCAACTCTTACATGGCAGTAGGTACGGTATAGCTGAAGTATTTGGAAATAAGGTAGGAAAGGATTTGTGGAGTTAAGAGCAACTTCTCAATTTTGGTAACTGTGTATTTTATGTTTTACTTTTCCTGTGAGCCACACTATGAATTCTCCCCCTACAGCTTTGACCTAGGCCATCTCCCATTGGACTTGTTAATCATATAAAACAAGATGAGGATATTTCAGCACTGTACGTATTGAAACTGCTTTAGTTGATTCTGTTGCACATAGGAGCAACTGGAACGGATGCTTACCTAAGCTGTTACCTCCACAACCCTGCAAGATCCGTCTCGCTCGCTTTTTTGCATCTTCTGGAAAACTTGGGCTGTCCAACAGGTTTGGGTATGTGCACAATGCCACTACCTAGAGTGCCAAGAAAGCTGTAAATTGGCCACTGCTCAACGGTTATTCCAAGTTGGTAATGTTTCTGTGAACTTTCTTTGGGCAGGAGGATCACAAATAGTAGGTAATTTAAAACAAAGGTTATTGATGAAAGGTTTGCAGTTTTTTCTTTAAAGGTAGTGCTTGCAGAAGTGTAGAGATTTTTATCAGGTTCCAAGTTCTGCTGATAAAAGCAGTTATAGAGTTGTTAACTATTTGTATTAAGGCTGGTAAACACTGGAGTCCAGGTAAGCTATGCGTAGTGCAAACACAGTAAAACAGTTAATGATACAGAAGGGGAAGTGTCTAAATAGGTCTGTCCTCCACTCTTTGTGTATTATTAGCCCACTCAATTGACAAGAGATAAAGGGTTTAGATATAGAGCAGAACTGAAAAATATAATCAGAATTTTAAATCCCAGTAGCATCTCCGATAATTCTTGCCTAAGAGAACTCATTACCAATTAGAATTTGTGAAAATATTTAATTAAAATAAAAAAGTGGTGATATGGAACATAGGAAAAGTAGAAACATAACCTAACAGAACTAAGTTTATGAAGAAATGTAAGGCACAAAGATTCTGAAGGCTTTGCTTGAGATCAGCTTTGATTTGCTCTCTCATTTCTAGGTGAACATATTGTCAAATGGATAGGCTGTTACCATCTTATGGGAAGGTGACTAAATAAACTTGAGCACATAAGTCATGGGGAGAAAGGATTTCACATCTACACAGCATTTTATTTAATAACATTGGTAGATCTTAAATTAACTTGAAAGAAGCTTGGGGCTTTCTAGTTAGTAGGTATTTGTTGTATAGCTCAATTTTATTATTTCAGCATGTAGATACCCAGAATGATGCAGCTTCAATTTGGCCTGTAACTCTCTAAATTTGAATTATGATAGGCTCAGGATTTTGTGTGTGAATAAGGGATGTTTTAGTATATTATTATATATAGTATACTATTTTTACTAGCTGTTTATTTAAATAGTATAAAAATACATTTATTAAATAATATAGCAATATAAAATGTAAATAGTTTTAAAATGGTATGTACTTAAATAGCATAATAGTTATGATTGTTTTTCAGCATGCTGCTGTAAAATCAGCAACTGGGTGCACCCAGCTGCATGCAAATCTTTCTTCACCTGACAGTATACTTTAAGGCATTTGCTTTTTTCCTTAAGGACAACCACTTTCTTTTTTGAAGTGCATTGCTGATAATGAATGTGCTGACTCCTAATAAAGGAGAAGTGGCAGGGGAAAGGATGGATGGGGAATAATCTGAAGAGTAAGAAAAGCTACTGTGTTAAGAGAAAATAGAGCAAGCAAGTTACAGGACCTTAGGCTGAAATCACAATTTGTAACTTGTTATGGCAGACTATTCTGTCTGTAAGTGCAACTGAGGAATCACTCATACTAATACATAAATCAAATGGCTGTTAAGTATCATAACATAATCAAAGAAGCAAGAATAATATTTTATAATCTTACCTGACGAAGGAAGGTGATTGGCCTCTGTCCCATTGCATGTGCATCTCCAATGTTGGCTTTAATTACTTCAGTAAAAGGTTTTTTGATTCCCTAGAAGGGGATAATTTACAACGTACTGTTAGGGCTGAAACAGCTGATATAGCCTTGTTCTTTGGTTGTAACTAAACAGCGTGTGGTCTCAGAAAAGAGAAGTTTAATATAAAGCTTAGTGCATTTCTTATTAAGTACTACCAGTAGATCTTAAATGCTGTCTGTGACACATTCTAGAGCAAAAGAGTAGACTACTAATTTTCATTTTCTGCTGCCTACAAAAAAGAGTTTGGTTTGCGTGGAAACCATATGTGTGAGCTGGAAAAAGATGAAAGGAAGGCATTTTGAATTAGCAGTAATAGAACAGCTTGTTTGATACACCTGCAGGAGGAAGGACTCAGTCATGAAGCTACAAAGACTTGAGAACCTCTGAATTGAGAACATCTGAAAAATCCACCAATAAGAGAAACTGAAGACATTTAGTACTATTTTGAGTTGGCCTATACACACCTTACTACTTTATTTTCTGAATATTTAGAATAAATATGCATTATGTTATGACCCCACTTTACCATGTACAGCTGTTCCATGGAGCCCACAGTAGTGAGGCTCCATATGATAAACAGCAAAAGTGCTAAATAATCACCATGAATATTGAAAAGCTTACTAATCTCTGAAATCTGAACAGGCAGATGCTTTTCCTGTGAGGAACTGAATGCATCATGAGAACAGAGGGAAAGCAGTTGAACAGTGTTGGTTAGCAATCAGCTCTTTTGAAAAGGACAAAGTTAGGGGAAAAAAGGTAAGGAGCTGGACTGGCAAAAAAAAAAATACAGTTTTTAAGTAAGAAAAATGATAACTCAAGTGTGAGAGATGTAGGGAAGCCTTCAAGCTGTTACAGGATTTTCATGTGGACTAATGAACTGCAAGTTTATACTGATTAGTTTTCTGTACTGAATCATTTGTAACAACCTGCCCTGTTTGGGCTGAGCTCACAAAGCCCATTCCTCGCCCATGTACATACAGCGAGTTATGGGTTTGCATATGGCTGGCAAGGCTTAACTAGTTACTTGTTTCCTACCATGGGTGATGTGCAAAGATACTGATGACTCAAATGATAGAATTGGCCAGTAAGTTCCTAGGTATGCAAAGATTTGGAGCCTTACAGCTACATACTGTGGCTACAGGTTATTCTAGATAATGTGGTTTCAATTCCCCCTACAGTTCCAGTTCAAGGCTTACACAACCAATCCCATTTACATTTTTCTTCTGAATTTAAATTGGTAGCTAGAAATGGCATCAAGACAAGGCAGTGGAACTTAGATGATCCTGATTTAGTACAGTTAAAACACTTTCCGTGGCCTTAAAATTGGTAGGAATTGTTTTTAAAGGTTTCACTTAAAGTAATTGAAAGTGATACACTGACCCCACCATGTTGTCTACTTTTATGTTTGCTGGTATAAATGAGCACCTAAATAAGGGTTGCATTTCAATTTTATATAATGAATTAGGAATAGAGATATCTGATAAAGATTACAGGTATTTGAGGCTGGAGTTTAGCAATTTCTCAGTGTTACAAACAGTTAGAAATAAGTTGGGGATTGCTGATAGCAGATACCATCCAGATCATTGCTGGTGCCAAACTCAGTGTTCATGCTGTCACTGCCTTTGAGCTCCAATTACAAGAATATAATCATCACCTGCTCCTTAAAACTTACCCTACTCTTTCTACTAAATTGATTGATATGGAGAAAACAGCAAAACATATGTAAGTTATCTTACTGGAAAATCTTAGTGGAGATAGAACAGCTGGGTTGTACGGACTGTTCCTGCACACCTGCTCAATGTATGTCATTCTATTGAATAACTTGTATTTCTTGGCCTCAGCTGCAGAGCATTACTTTTTTTTTTTCTTTCATGAGATGCTTTTAAATAACTGGGACATTTGCTTTCCCTGACTGTGAGTTAATGTCAGCAATTGTTTAGAACTGTCTTCTCAATACTCACTATATCTCTTCCGATGAAATCTAGAGGAAAAAGTATTATGACTACATATTTTTCTCTTCACGTATTTCTACTTCTTGATTTCTTGTCTTTCTATGGAATGAGGGAATATCAGAAGCTGTTCAGGTTGTCTTGATTCATCCAGAACAAAAATTGCTACTTTACAATTTCAGAAAGAAGGCAAAGGAAACAATAACAAGCAAGAACTATTGAAGGCTAATGAGCCAAAGTTTCAAAGCAAGGATATCAGAAGCTGCCATCAAGTCTAGACAGGGTTCAAGACTGCACATGAGTTCAAGGTGGAGATCTAGTCAAAGCCTTACACAGAGAGGTATTAGTCACAAGTCTTTTGAGTCAAGGTTTATCTATGGTTATGGTGTTAGTGTGCATGGTGACCTCAGGAAAGATTACTGTCCAGTACTTCTCAGAAAGTCTGTATTAATATCCATACGTAAGGAGATGCAAATGTAGTGTTGGTAAACTCAACATCAGGCTGTGGAATACGAGGAAAAGCGCTGCAACATAACATTTGTTGGGGCAAGGTTTATTTTATTGCAGGAGGCTAAACAGTCTTCAGCCATGTCAGAAACCTGTCTGTGCTGGGAAAATGTAAGTCCCTGGTAAGCCAAGGAACATTCAGGGAGAGCAGAAACTGGTCTACTGTCTCTCTCTGTATATAAATATATGTATATTTATACATATGTAAATATAATATATATATATATGTAATACATATAGTTATATATTTATATTTATTTATACATGTAGCATTCATTTGTAATTTAGTAGGGGCAGGCTTTCAAGGTGTGTTGTGGAGGCAGTCTGGCTGGGTTTGGCAGGATTGCAACTGGCCTGTACTTGTGGGGTTAAGTAGGCAGAGATTTGGAAAAGTGAAGCTTGCAGAACAGGAGCTGTAATAACAAACTGTGGAGCAGTAAGTAGCAATCTGATACTCATGCCTACTGATGAGGGTATGAACCACGGCAAGGAGAAAATCCAGCCTCCAGTCCTACAAAACATCCAGTGCTACCACCTTCTGCCTTCAGTGGCTCCTCACCCTGTCCTGACAACATTGCATCTTCTGAACAAAGCCAATCTTCTGCCATTCTACTGAAATTGTTGGCAAGGGGACTGATTATGGTAGTCATCTTTTTTCTTTTAAAGCTAAAGAAACCATCTTGCACTTTCAAATTCAGATGTAAAGCAGAGCATGTAAAAATAATTCAATATTTTTCAGTTGCTGCCTTTATGATAATGACAAGTTTTAAAGAGAAGAAATGAGTCTTTCCACTACACTCTTTAGAAATAAGTTCCTTCAGTTATTTCTGTTAATCTCATTTTCTTAAAGCAACTGCAGTTTTTCTGGGAGGTTACAGAAAAGTTTCTGGAACTCAGAGAAGGTCAGACAGGATCATTCTAACTGTATCGGTGTTCTCAGTATCACACCATGTTGAGACAAAGGCTTTTCATTGTATCAACCAGAATTAACTGGTGCCAACTTCATGCAGTAAAACAGATCTGGAGAAGCTTCCTTTTCCCCTACGTATTCCTGTGACCTCGAGAAACAAAGCTAGGAGGAGAAAAATATGAAACGAAGAACAAACTCATGGGGAGCAAGTCACCATGCAAGAAGTGTTGGGTGAATTATTTGATTAAAGAAGTGGTATGATGCCGGAACATTCAGTATCACAACTAGTAAGAAGCTGAAGCACTACCACTGGTATGTGTTGCAGGAGTTTTAGCATGCCTAAGAGGTTCCTTTTACAATGGTGCCATCAAAGAATGCTGGGAAATTGTGAGATTAGCACTGTGCCCAGAAAGAGCAAAGAATGGCACAAACAAATGTACAGCTATGTTTGCTCAAGTCTTAAGCAAATTTCAGGGGAGAAGCCTCAGTCTGAACACAGGCTTGTGTGGTTTGAATTTGATTGAAACTAAACTAAAATGGAACTGGAAAGGGTGAAAATGTGAGGTGTTTTTAATCCCAGAAGAGCAGTGTGGTGCTTCAGCTGTTTTAGAATTTCAGAATTTGTTTGCTTTGGGCTGTTTTTCATTTATTTCCATTGGCAATTTTTTGTGCCCCCTCCTGATGGTTATCAGGCAATAACACCACACTATAGAACCCTTATCCTTAGCACAGGCCAAGCCTGGTTTTGCTGTGACTTGCACAAACAAGCTGTATAATAAGAGAGCTGGCACAGCCAAACATTTCAGCATAATTTAGATATACTCAGTAGTAGCCAAGTGCTTTTTTAGCTCTCAGAGGGCCAAGAAAGCACTGGCCAGAGGCCCTTAACTAATAGAGACTTAGGTCTGAATTAGCATTCCAATCTATTTATTAAAACAGCTCACGGCAGAAAAAACCCTGACCTGCTTACCACAGAGTGAGGCTTTGTGTTACGCGTGTGTAATTCATGCTGACAAGGACTGCTGTTGGAGGGAAGGAGAAGGCAAATTTTGAATTTTGACTTGAAATGGCAGCAGTGACTTGCATGCTTCTTACTATTGGATGAGGAAAACAGCATGGCTGATGATTAACTGGCAGGTGTGAATCAAACATTACAGATCAGGAATTGTCCTTATGTTACTTTTGTCTTTTACATTGTTCACAGTGCATTTGCATTCAGAAATCTTGTCTACGTCTAGTCTAGTAAAATCCTAGATTTGAATGTGACTGTATTTAACATAACTAAAATAATACTTATTAGGAGGAAGTTAGACACTAGGATCCTCTCAAATTGAAGACCTACTGGGGAAAAAAAGACTATTTTGGAATCAATTTTGATATCATACCTGAAAATATCAAATCTTGACTGTGGATCTTGTGGACTGCGTGCATCTGAACATACAGTTTTGGTAATCATATTCTCAAGATCTTCCTCTTTATCTGCAGTAGTTTTCCCCCTTATTAATAGCATGGGTTTTACTGTGGATTTGTTCTAGTACACAACGTGTACCACAGATGAGGAGCAACAGTTCTACCTTAGTGAGGTCACAAGCTCTTGCCTGGGAGATACTTTCTTGGTGTGTACACAGTCACGTATTCAAAGCAGGAAATTACAGGGTGGTAATTTAAGCTTAGCACCTCTTGTTGCTGGGTGTACCAGTCCATCTTGCATCCTGTTCTTAGCATGTCAAATTGTATTTCTGTATGTCGTCGCCATAACTGTTTTATCTTTCCACAACTCGCAGGGACACAGTCAATTCCCATTTACAATTAAGGCTGGATTCTGAGTCAGAAATCTTTCTATTCAGTTTAAAAGCCTGAAAAATTAGTTGATTAAAAACAGAACAGACTTAAGTGTCTAGAGACTGTACATTGCCACAACATGCAAGTAGTTTCAGACCCAGTGGTGGAATATGAAATCCTCCTACACTGATCTGAAAGAACTTTCTACATGCTACCAACGTGTCTGCATACCACCTCTCTGCCCCTACGTTTCTAAGTAACGTGGGTGTTTTGAATAGAGACCTAATGTTGCAGTGACTTGCAGTAAGCCAGTTTAGTTTCCAGTGTTATGCGAGTTGACTTGTGGATCCTAAAATGTTATTTAGTATGCATGTGCTTTGTAAGGACGTTTAAGCCCACTTAACTTGATATCAAATGAGTTATGTGAAACCTAAGCAGGAAATTGGAAAACAGGAGAGTTTTAAGTGAGAGAGATAGGAAGATATTTTCCATAACAAGGTCAGTTAAAATTAGCACTAATGCAAAATAACGAATTGGGTATGTTTCCTGCCTATCTGAAGATAAAGCTTGTTATTACTTATTATGTAGAGAGAAGGGCTCAGTCCTGAGATTACATTATTCTTGCATGGTCTTCAATTACATTTCAGACTAGAAATTTTAGCCTGAGCATGAAGTCAATACTTGATATGCTGGCCATCTGTCAGCAAATTTCAAAAACAAGTGATAGACAAAAGATCATACTTGTTGGAGTTCTATTGAGAGAATAATCATTTAGTAAAACGTGCCTGTGCTTGAGCTTGCTTTGTAAAAATTTTCAGCAACACCAAGAAAATGGCTGAAAGTTCTGTGTCACATCAGTAAGCCAGCATCAGCTGGTTATTACCATCAGCAAAGGGGAGGAGAAATAAGTCTTTCGCTTTTGAAGCACGATGCTTTTTCAAAATTGTAAAATATATATATATTAAAGGAAAGTGTTTGAGTAAGTGATTTTTTGCATAAAGATTTCCAGCTGAACAGACTTAACTTAGATGGAAACCTTTAATTTTCCACTTCAACCAATACAGATCATAGGTCAACAAAACTTATGAGATCTAAGTACAGCATGCCTCATCTGCGCTCCTGAGCAATGGATCTTATCCTGCTTGAGTAATGCATTCTGACTTGAGACTTACACTGGCCTGATCCTGAGCACATTAACAAAGAGGCTGAAATTAAAGCCTCCTTTTTACTTGCTTTCTCTTTTTAAGAACTATCCCTTAAATTGCCCAGGGACTTCTCAAGTAATGTTTTATTCCTTGTTTCCATGTGCACTGTGGAGTTAAAGCTCCTAATTGGAATCCTTTGCGGTTAACATACAAAAGAAGCAAATGCCAGAAAGAATAACAGAGGAACAGCTATTCAGAATGTGAGTCGACAGGACAAAACTCAAAGAGGAAAGCTTTTGCTGTGCAAACAGCTTCAAGTAACTATTTTGTAGTCTGCATAGCAAGCTATATGAGTTACACAAGTATAAAGTCTGAATTGCCCAAGTTTAAACAGAGGGGCCTCTATTGTCTGATTAGACTATGCCTGCATTGAAGATGCTTTTAGCTTTTTTAGAAACAAAATCTCTAGAGGTATCTTCTACAGAATAGGGCAAATACGGATTTACAAGTGGAGGTACCATTGCTTCTCACTGCCTCGTCTTTCTCCCACACCATACTATGGAGCCCGGCTTTCCTTCTTGTGCGAAGCTCCTCCCCCATTGTAAGTGGCGGAGCAGCTACAGGATCTTTCTTTTGGCAGTGAAGAGTAATCGCAGATTGAGAGATGCTGTGGGTCATCATCTCTCTCAGACAACCGCTTCTTCAGTCAGTGCTAGTTCCTCTAGCAGAGGTGCAGTGCTCACTCTGTGATCTCAGGTTGAGAGGAGTGATAAAAGCAGTTGTCCAGTGGTAGTTGGAAGTAAAGTTGTTCAACTGACCTGTTGTCACACGATTGTCAGATTTGGACCAAAAATTAGATATTTGGATAACCTATATTTCAACTACAAGGATGCTAAGTACTACTTCAGACTGTACAGTTGACTACACAATAATTCTTTAGTTGTTGGCTAAATGATAGAATGAGTAATTGCATTTCTATCAGAAAGGCAAAGAGGAATGATGAACTTGAGCAACACAGAAGAAAGTCTTTCACCTGCTTTCTCAGGTTGCTCAGTGCTCTCTGTGAATGTTCTCCTCCTTCCTTGCCAACAGGTACTTTGTTTGCTTTAGTCATTTTAGAGTGTAGTCATGTGTTTATGAACACTGTTTGCCATTGATAATATCCCAGGGACTGGCTCAAGGAAAAAAAAAAAAAGCTTTTAAATAGAAAATGCCACATACGCAGACAAAAAGCAGCCATAACAAATTTCTAATAAAGCAATTGGTAATTACTTGCCTTTCTATTTTTTAAGAAGTGCACTGAAGATGATTCTCTCTGCCAGTGACTCAGCTTGTAATTGAAGGAAGCAGAGGAGTGGGGAGGAGTTAGGAAGATCACATTGTATTTGTTTTGTTAAGTAATATCTCCTGCTCTGAGATGGATGGTAACATGAAAACAAACACTCAGTGGGAACACTGGAAGGTTTTGTTCCCTGTTCCTGGCGAGTGATCTCATCAGGGAATCCATGAAAAGGCAGCAACACCTTTATAAACAAGTAGTATGGCAGAAATCAAAACATATTTTGAAAAGAACCTTCATCAGCACTCTGATGGCCCAATACTAAAAAAGATGCATCTACTAATTGAGTTAAACATAAGTAATAGATGTATATAATACATGGTGAGCTGGAAGCATGCATGACCTTCCAAAATCAGAGCAGCCAACTAACACAATGAGCAAAGAAATTAAACAGTCTCTTCAGCATTGCTACGGCACTGTTGTTCAAAACACACACTTATCGTGTTCTTCCTACTGTACCTACAATTACAGATTAGTAAGGCTTGTTAAAGTGGAGAAAATAGGGAATAATCTTTGGAATCATAAGAAGTAACTCTGCCAGATGCTTTACTCAAAGCAGTACTACGTTGATCAGTCCCTGTGCTGGCAGGAGAAGCTGTGATCAGCGCTAGCAAGAAGTCACACCTGAGCTGCTGATTGTTTGTTCGTTCTCTGGAATTATGTCTTAAGATAAGGACTAACAGAAAGATCTGGAGAGCTCAGTGTAAGCACTGAGTGATTTGGATACTCCGTTCGGTCCGGTTTGGTCCAGGAGCCTCTGGGATTTGTGGCTGCTATGAGTGTCAGCCACCCAGAATCGGGCAGCGCGAGCGGGCATTGGCGCTCGTGTTGGGAAGTGGCTCCTCAAGCACCTCAACTCGGGCAGCTGAAACCGGGGAATGCCGCGTCGGAGGTGTCCACAGGACTCCTGCGTCTGTCCGGCGTTGGAGCGTGCGGAGCCGCGAGGACGGCGGGGGGCGGAGGTGCCCGTCCGGGCGAGGCAGCGCCTTGCGGCCCCGTACCGAGCGCCAAGTGCTCCGGCGGGCGGTCGCTAACCCCGCTCGATAACGCAAAGGACGCGGTATTGCATCAAGAGGTCAAAGTGGCAGAAGAGATGTAAATACCGCTTTATGAGGGGATACTGTATGCGCTTTACGCAACCCACGGCACGAGCAAACAGGAGACGGCGGCGGCTTTCAGTCTCTTGTGCCTCTCCCACCCCCTCGAGAAGGACCGGGGGAGGGCAGGGCCGGGTGCGGGGGGCTCCTCGCTCCGGCCGCTCTCGCATCCTCCCCGCGGGAACGGCGCGTCCGCGGGCGGCGGCTGGAAAGCCGCTCGCGGTTCCGAGGTTCCGAGCATCCCGGCGGGGCGCCGCGCAACCCGGGAGCGGCGCCCACAGGGCGGTCCCGCGGCCCCTCCGCCTGCCACGTCGGCCCCACGCCGACCGCAGCCCCGCCGAGCCCCCCGGCGCCCCAATCAGCGGCGGCGGTGGCGGAGGAGTGCCCGGGGGCAGGGCCGGCGGCCGGGGAGCGCTGCCCCGCCCCGCCCCTCCCCACCCGCGGCCCCCGCCTCACCTTCCGCAGCTCCTTCTCGATCTCCCCGGCTTTGTGGACGATGGGGCCCCGCACGGCGTATTCTACCGCCTTCACTTGCGGGTTCATGGATTCCAGCGTCAGGATCTTCTCCCTGCTCGCCTTCTCGTTGATCTTCACGGCGGAGGCCTTGGCAGCGCTGCTCCATCTCGCCGCCCCCTCCGGCGGCAGCCGGGCACCCCGCGTGGGCCGCCCCGCCGCGCCGCGCAGCGCCTCTTCCCCGGCGCCCCGGCAGCTCGCCGGCATCCGGCCCGCGGCGCGCCCAGCCGCCGACACGAAGCGGTGCATGGTCGGCACGGGCGCTGCGCTCGGAGAAATGACACCGCCGCCGAAGATCGGTGCGTCCCGCAGTCAAAGCCCGCGGCTGTCGGGATGCGCGCGAACGAGAGATGCGCTCAGGGGCGATGCCGAGCAGCGGGCGCTGTTACATGCACACGTTCGATCCTCCCATGTCCAGATCCCGCAAACTTAATCGCGATCGGTACGAGTGATCTCGCAGCCGTGCGGTGCCGCGGGAGAAGCAATAAGTCCCACCATTGCATCAGGCGGCGGCGCCGCACAGCCCCCTTCCCTCCGGCAGCTCCCGCACTCAGTGCCCCACCACAGCCCCGCCTGCAGCCATCCTTAGCCGAGCCGAGCCGAGCCGAGCCGAGCCGTGCCGTGCCGTGCCGTGCCCGCCCGCGGCACGCCAAGGTGGGGATTGCAGCAGCAGGCTGGCGTCGCGCTGCCTGGCGGGTTTTGTAGTTCCTGCGGCCCTGGGCTGCGCCTGCCCACAGCATCAGGTGATGGGCAGGGAACTACCGCACCCACAGTGCCCCCGCCCGCCGCTCCGCATTGTCTGCCGCCGCGCACCGCGGCTGGGGATGCCGGGGAGAGCGGGAGGGGGCAGAGCCCTCGGGGGGATCGGCGCAGCCCCGGCTCCTTAGGCGGACCCCGCCGCCTTTGTCTGCGGCTGTTTTCCTGCTCGGTTCTGCGAGCCGCCCAGCGCGGCCCCCGCTGAACCGCTCCCGTCGGTGCGGGGATGGAGCGGGCGGGGGTTCGGGCCGGCGGCTGCGGGCGGGCACCTGTTGGGACGGCTGCGGGATGCGGCCTCCCGGGACGAGAGGGAGCCGGCGGCGCTCCCCTCCCTCCTTCCCTTCCTTCTTCCCCCTCGCCGCCCGCTGCGCTGCTGCGCTGCTGCGCTGCTCCGGTCCTCCCCTCCCGCAGGAACCATCCGCTGCTCTCACAGTGCCTTCATTGTTTCCAGATGATGGAAATGTTTTTATCTCTCGGGTTCAGTTCTGCTCTCAGAGCGGGCGGCTGGAGAGCTGCCATCAATAGAGCAGCGGCACAATTCAGGGGGCGGGGAGGTAAATGCTCTCTTCTTGGCATCCGTGGGGAGGAGAAGGCCCGGCTCGCTCCTCCTGGGTGCCCAGAAGAGGCTCCTTGTTTGTGCTCAGAGAGTGGAAAAAGGGACCATTCACTCAGGAATATTCCTATGACCTCATGTTACCTCCCCGAGGAAGAGCCTGGCCTGCAAACCGGGCTCATTCCTGATTTATTTCTGTAGAACCTTCTTTCTCTTCCTTTCTCTTTCTCCACTGACTTGGGAGAATGGAGGAAAACAGCTTCCTATTTTAGGGACCTAATTAGATGGTTCAGGACTCGTTCTCTGTGCTGCATGGTTTGGTACACTCCTCTGGCAGATGAAGAAAAGGAAGCTGCTTTGGCAGTGTTTGGCTTTATTTTGTCCCATGCCACTCTATCTTGATTCTTTTCCTGTCTTCACTATTTCCTCTTTCTAATAGGCTTCTGCTTGCTGTAGTGTTTAGCTCCATAACCATTTAGCTCTAATTCTTGTTCTGTTTCTATTTACTCTGTGCTACTTTAAAGAAAATTCAGGGATTTCATTTGTTGTAATTTCAGTTGTACTTGTTGTACCAAAAGCTTTTTGTTGTCTATTGCTCAGCTCGTGAAGGCTAACAAAGGTCCGACCCTCTGTGTCCTCTCTCCAGTATTCAGTACCCAAAGTGACCCAATGCAGCACTGTCTGTCAGAAACTGAAGTTCTAGGAAGGACATTTTTGTTTATCTGCAGCTTCGATGACTGTTTCAGCACACTGGAGGCTGCATCTCCTCCACACTCATTCATTTTCCACATTTTAAGTCTTTAACTTTTGAACCATCACGATTTGGAGCCCATACATTGCGACAGTGCTCCTTTACGGTTGACATCAGTTCTGTATCTGGAATGCTGAGTGTTACCAGAATCTTGCTTTTGGACTGATAATTAACAAGCCATGTTGTGGTGCTTTGACACCAGGTTTGATAATATACTTCAGAAGAAAAGTTTTCAAGCTGTGGTAAAACTTGTCAAGGTAAAAACAAACAAGCAAACAAACAAAAAAACCCATAAAAACAGAATGCATTCTGTAGTAAGATCTAATCAGGTCACTTGAAGTGTTTGATTTATTTTGAATTTTGATATAAATTATTGGAAAACTGTTATTTCTATTCACTGCGTATCCGCAGACTTGCTGGGCACCCTCATTTGAGTTCATCAGGGATCAGGGTCAAAATGCTGCCTGCCATATACAAATCTAAGTCTGGTGTGTTTGGAACCAGGAATTTTGTTAGGACAAGTACAGAAATCAACCTTTGCTCTTGGCATACACTGTTCCACCCCTAGTCCGCCCCCCAGAAAGGGCTGGCGAAGCAGAAAGTTTCCAGTGCGCGCTGCCACCGTATCTCTTCTGATTGATCCCAAGGAGGACAAGGCACGGGCTGCTGCCCAGCAGCTCTGGTTCTGCCTCCAGCTGGCAGTCCAAGCAGGACCTTGGTTGCAGATTCTGTAATACTGCTTGTTAGCACAGCAGCATTGGAAGAAGGCTAACAGTTGTATAATACATTTTGCACAAGTCAAAGCATACGCTTGTAATCAAACAGTTGAATGAATATATACAGACTTGAAATTCAGTAGTTTGATTAATTTCCCAAGTGTAGAAACGTACACAGTAGAAAATAAATAGGATGAAAAAGTCCTTTTGTGTAAAACATAATATGAGGTGTTGTTTGTGTTATGGAAGTGTGTATTTCTTTAATTACAATAAATGTATGTTATTTTAATATGGATACTTTCAGGAAGGTAATGGTGCATGATGAACTTGCAGTTTTGGAATAAAAATTCATCATTAGAAGTAGGGTAGATTTAGGCTAGATAGAGGGTAGATTTAGATGAGGATAGATTAAGACCAGGTGTTAGGAAGAAATTCTTTACTGTGAGGGTGGTGAGACACTGGAATGGGTTGCCCAGTGAGGCTGTGGATGCTCTCACCTAGAGACGTCTAAGGCCAGGCTGGATGGGGCCCTGAGCAGCCTGGTCTAGAGGGAGGTGTCCCTGCCTATAGCAGGGGGTTGGAACTAGATGATCTTAAAGGTTCCTTCCAACCCAAACCATTCTATGATTCTATGATTCTATCTTCTTGCCTTTGGATGTTAACAGCAAAACTCACAGTGACTTCAGGAAAGGTGACCCTCGAGTTGGTATGACTGTGTTTGTACGTGCCACTCTGACTTATTGAGGCTTAGCATTCCTACCCATACAATGAGGAAAAGAAAGCTTAACTTTGTGAGCAAAGGTACTGTGAAATTAGTTAATGAATGTTTGTAACACAGTTGTGCAATGACCTATTAAGGATGAAGTGTCTTCTTGTATTTGCTTATGGAAATCTTCCTTTCTCTCACCCCTTGCCCCTGGAGTTGAAGGGCAGATAGCATGCATAGTCACAGGCTGCTGCTACACCCTGTGGAGGAGACCGTGGCTTTTGCACGTTGGCCTGAGATGATTGATAGGCACAATCATCGGGCAGCTTATGCAGCTGGCACAAAACATATGAATGCAAGTTTCAGAAACTAGACAATGAAGGTGGCACATACTGCTTACCAAGTGTAGTTCTTTGATCCCCAATGGCGTGTCCCATCCTTAGTTGTAAAGAAAGACTATGTTTGGTTTTCTCGCAGACATGAGAAGCTAAAATGAATTTCACAATGCTATTGAGTGGTTGGAGATATGGAACAACAGCAAATGTTTAAATACATGGAAAGCTAGTTACAGAGTTGGAGAAAAGCCTTGATAAACAGACCAACAGCTGCTGTCACATGTTTTCATGATGACAGACCTTCAGCAAGCTGCTTATCATGAATGAGTGCATGGTTTAAACCACATGATTATAATAATGATGTGGTAGCTGGATGTTTGTTTTTCTTATGCTGTTTCATTTAAATAAATGCACTGGATAGAAAACTACTCTTAAAATGGCAAAGTGGTTAACTATATTTAAGTAATAATATTTGAATGACATTTGATTTTGATCAGACATCAAGTAAACAAAAAATATGTTGCAAAACTTATGTTTTTTTTAGGCCGAAAGACAAGCTGTTCTCGTGTTCTGTGTCGTACAAGTATGAGAACGGGGAGGACCGTTTCCTCTGGAATACTGCTGATGGTGGTAGTTCAGAATATAATGAGCATCTTCAGAGAAATTACCGTTCTGAGTGTTCTACCAATTGAACAGAAACCATCAGGATCTTGCCCAGAACTCTGTGCAGTCAGTGGAAAAAGTGCCAGTTCAGTGAGTTTGTATCTTAATGTTTACTGCCTCTCATTCTCTTACGATAAGCAAAAATAAAGTCCAATCTCCAACCCAAAGAACAAACCCAAAAGGAAACATGAAAAACATTGTAAAAATTTCTTTGAAAATGAAAATAATGGAATTCTATTTTGAATAGGATACTTTATATACAAAACATTTAAAATAAAACTGCTTGCATGATTTTGTTGAAACCAAACTGTTCTAAACAATGTGTGAACTGTAATAATTTCGCACACCTGCGATGGGAAATTCATGAAACCATGACCTTGAGTCTGCTTCTGGGTTTGTTTTTTTCACCTTAACTGACAAGGCCCAGATACACAAAATACCAAAAACTATTTGAGTATTTCAGAGGGTCTTTAACAGCAAGGGACTATGAGCTAGAAATGCAAATGTTTCTTATGAGTTCCAAAGGAAGCACAGTAAGAATATGGACTTCTTGTGGATTTTGTGCTTGTAAAATTGGAGCTGCATACCGAAATACTGCAGTGTGTAAGAGTAGGGTAGGAAGGAGAGAATCCTAAGGCCTCCCATAATTCAGATCAGCCAGACTGCATGTGGCAACTGCATAGAAAAGAAACCATCAAGAACAGACACAGAACTTCATGTATAGCTTTTAATAAAATATGTAAATGGCATAGCTTTATTATTTCCTCTTTTAAATTAGTGTAAAACACATTTTAAGTGAGGCTCTGTCTTGCAAAGTACTACTGTTTCTGACATAGAGGTTAGGCATCTGTACCCTTAAAAAAAATATTTGTTGCTTTTTCTCAGTGCTGTATTAAACCTCTAAAGGGATACAAAAGTAGTTTTGACAAAGTAGTAATTTTTGAGGTTCAGATCTCAAAACTCTTGTGTTAATAAATTAGAATAACCAGAAAAAATACAATAGAATCACAGACCAGCACAGGTTGGTAAGGACTTTGGAAGATCATCAGGCCCAACCTTTAACAGATGTCTGTATGATGAATCTTAAAAATCAGTAGTCTAGCAATGAGTGCTATCTTGTTCAATAAGGAAAGAATTTTTTTGTTAAAGTATTTGAACAGCTGTTGCTGACTATTTTATTTGCTCTAAAAAGAAAGGGAGGATACTGTAATAGGACTGTGTTAGTTCTCTTGTATATTCATTAACTCCTTTCCTGGACACGGTCACACACACTGCAGAGCCCCCTGCTGTTAAGGGCCATCCAAAATATTTTTGTATGTTCTGCTATGCCTGAAACTTCTCAGTTAAGATGAAAAACAAAATCCTGAAATATTTTCCAGGTTCTCATTGCATGATTTAATCTCAATCCAGGAACAAATCTGGATGTCTTGCCTATACAGAACACAACTGTGCTTTTGGCAACAGTCACGGTTTATAGAAAATATAAACTTGTCTTTGTGTATCTGTGGAGAAAGACCTCTACTGGCAGCAGATAATGTAGGCTGAAAGCAGTACACACAGCGAGAAGGTAAACAAAACTCACCCTCTGAGAGATAATTTAAATACTGACAAGAAAAGGAATATGGCAAGTCAGCCAATTCAGTCAGTCTGCACGCAGCAGAAACCATAGCACAGGGATGGATGCTCACAAGTGCAGAATATCTTCTCATGCCCTTTGTGGGAGCTGGACTTGAAGCAACAAATGGCTGTGGAGTTCATAGGCATGAATGCTAAGAATGAGAGAAAGAGTGGGAGAAACAGAGAGGCCACAGAGCACCGACATGAGCTGTTAAGAGTGAGTCTCAAGGAGGAAGGGTAGAAACAAATCAATAGGTTGTGCTGTTCTAGGAAAGCATTCTGCACTGGTGTAAAATGTTTGGCTGTATATTCATTATACAATAATTGTTAGTATGGATGGAGTGGCATGACAAACTGAGAATCTTTAGGGGACTTTCTGGAGTGTAAATGTAATTTACTTCTGGGAAATGACGTAGCAGAAGTCCAGCACTTTTCCTATTGTTTAGATCATGACAGACTGTGACAGTGGCAATGTTACTGTAGTAGCACACTGCTGTCTGAGAACACCTACTGTGGTAGGTGTCTGCAGGAAGAGGAATGTGCATATGAGATTCCAATAAGGATGATATGTATGTAGGAAGGAGACACTGGGCTGAGAATTGGGAAAACTAGATTGAACAAAACTGTACACTGTGTATCTTACATTTATCTATAAGAGATGAAGTTAATACTTAGGTATGTTCATTGTGATTTAAAATGCAGCATGTAGAAAACCTCTCTATTTGTGTGGAGAGATGATAATCAGAGTTCAGACATTAGTGTTGAACTACTTTTAATATTTAGGATTTTAAGACTCTTCAAGATACATTTTTATCACATGTACTATGTATTATGAGTGGATTTTTGTTTGCCTACAACTCATAGCACTCATCCATTCCAGCACTGCTTTCATAACATGAATTGAACATTACACCTGAAGTCTAACTGCTCTTTGTTCCTGTGGTGTAAATCCTGGTTGCAGAATAGTTTAACAAGCATCTTCTCTCTTTTTCTTTATGTGAGTAGTTTAAATTCAAAACACTCAAATTATGTTATTGTCTTTAATACAAAATATAATGCAATTGAGAGCTGTTAGATCTGTCAGCATTTGTTTTGTCACCCAGAGTAAAAAAAAATCCTCTGTGCTGCAACAATGTGAAAGCTTCTGCTGGAACCAGATGTGGCATGTAGGACTTCTGGTGGAAAACAAGTAGAAAACCATTTACCAAACAGAGCCTTCTGGTGATTTAAAACTTGTAACAGTTCTACATGTAATCAATTCTTCTAAGAAGAATGCAGAACAACAACAAAGAAACAGTACAGTTGGTCTATTATTGGAGTATATGTTTTTAGTGTCTTTATTTCATTTACATATATTAATGAATATATAAAGATCTATTTATATAAAAATGTGAAATCCAATACAGTAAGTACAGTATGATGTACAAATATGGATCATAATCTAACGCACTTAGGTGGCTCGTGGTGGCTTCGTGGAGTCCCTTTCCAATGCAAGGTATGCCCCTCTCCAATAGAATGTTTTGAGATGGCTTTTCCTTCTTCAGAGTGGCTGCTAAAGAAAGGGTGTAGGAGTATGGGAAAAGTGGGAAAGTGGACCTTAAACAGTTTACTGGTGATTTTAACCCTCCATTTTCCTTGTTTTGCATGTGAAAAACAGCATAGGAGCAGAGTTGCTCTGTTTTGGCTGGGAGCTCTCTTTGAGGAGCTGCCCTGATAATTACAGAGATAAACTGTCAACAACAAAAGTGGGTAAATGATTCTGAGAGATTGTGCTTGGACTTGGAACTGCAACCTTCCTCTTCAAACGGTTGACTGAGACATCTCTACTCCTTGGGTCATGGTTAACATGAAATGAAAGATATTTCTTTTTCAAATTTAAATAAGAAATTTTTTACCCTAAAATTGTTACCTGTGAACTTTGTCATGTGAGAAGGTTAACTGTCAGGATTACTGAGAGGAACTGCATTTCCAATGATTAAGGTGGGAATGCACCTCCTTACTGTTATGATGTTATGTGACTTCCCTGTGTTATCTTCTAAATATTCTGATTTTCCTTAATATAGATAAATTAAATTTGTTGCTCTCTGTGCTGATTAGAGGATATTTCATTTCTTACTGTGTTTACATTACACACAGCAATAATGTTGCTTAGAAACCTGTAATAAAAGCACACTGCTGATGTAGAGTATGTGTGGGCTTTTATGAATCTGGAACTCCATTTTCTTGTTTCACAGAACCCGTAATAAAGCGGCATAAACAGCTGAACTGAATAAATCAAGCAAGAGTGAGGCTCCAGACAACATCGCTTGGCAACTGGGAGACCATTATCTGGTCTGTAGGGATGATCAGCAAACCACGGGAAGGTTAGAGCATTCACCAGCCCTTCAGCTGTATGGAGCTTTACTCTGTGAGGAGTTAGGAGGAGTGCTGGTTTTCAGCCTGAAGGAAGAGGTGTTTTTCCATTTGACAAGCAGGGGAAAGTGATTTGGGCTGTGCTGGACGATGAATAAATGCTCTCTGTAGATTCCTGTTTACCAAGAGCTGACCAAATGCCTCAAAATAACTCAGTGATGAGGTAGTAGACAGCAATAAAATTAACCTTTAAAAAGTGTTCTCTAAACTGCAGTTAGGTGAATTTCCTTAAAAGAAAAATACAGACAGAAGCCTGATTAAGAACACCTCTCCTCCAGTGTTCTACCTCCGTGTGGAGGTGCAGCAAGCTGAGTCCAACTCAGAGCAACCAAATCAGATTCTGTTAGAGCGGGCCCAGCGCCAGCCTCCCAGATGCTCCCATTGCTGCCCTGCGGAAGCATCACAGGACCAGAGCAGGTCTTTAATATTTGCTGGCAGCTGCACTCGGGGCTATTTTAATCAGAGATCTTTAAAAAAAGAACTTGCTGTCAAGGCTTTGGTGCATTTTTCTCCTGTAGACATTTTGTGGTAAAAGAAAAAATATAATTAAAAAAAGAGAGAGCCAAACTCTTTTAATAGAGGCATGTCATTCTCACTTTCCTCTTTGAGATGTAAGCTTTGCACGGGAATACAAAACATTCACACACTGTTGCAGAGCTCTAAATTTTTGCAGAGGAAGTATTTCAAACTGCTATTTTTCTTTAAAAATGTGTAAGAAATACAAAAGCGCAGCTAGGTTAGGTTACGCTATTAACCACTGCAGCCGGGAGTGACAGAAGAACCACGCTCCTGTAAGGACACACCACTGCAAACATGGCAAGCCTCACAGGCGCGAGCGAACAGCTGAGGCGCGAGGGTGCAGCGCAGCGCCGAGCCCCGCTGCCGGTGGGCGGCTCTGGAGATCGGCTGTCGCGCCCGTCGCTGAGCTCCCGAGCAGCCGCTCCTGGCCGCCATAGCCGATCCGCGGCCGTTAAGCGGCCCCGCGCCCCCTCGTGCGCAGCCAATCCGGCGGCGCGGACGGCTCCTCGCGCACGCGCCCCGCCTCGGCTCCCATCGGGTGGGCTGGGCTTCAACGGCGGCGTCGGGGGGGGTAAAGCGGCTCCTTTGTGGGCGCCGGGCCGGGGCCCGCGGAGGCCGCGCTCGCTGCCGTTGGCGCGCGCTCCCGGCCGGCGCCGCGCCCCCGCCTTCCTCTCCTCCCGCCCTCCCCGGCCGCCGAGGGGCGGGGCGCGGCGCGGCGCTCCGGCGGCAGCAGCATAGCAGCATAGCAGCATCGGTAGCGAGCATGTCGTCGAGCAGGGCCAAGAAAGTGAAGATGGCCACCAAGTCGTGCCCGGAGTGCGACCAGCAGGTGAGGCGGGGCGTGGCGTGGCGCGGCGCGCCACGGGAGCCGCCCTGTCCTGTCCTGTCAGCCGTTCCACGCCTGGCGCTTGCCCTCAGTGCCGTGTGCTCGGCGCTCACCGCCGCCCGGCCGGCATGGCAGCCCTGTCGCTGTGGCTGGGAGCAGGGCGAGCCGCGGGTGTGCGGGGCTTCGATGCCGCTTCGATGTCCCCGGCCCCGCGCCTCAGGGTGCAGCGCGCCCGCTGCCCGTGCGGGGGCTTCCCGCTGAGCCCCGCCGCTCTTCCTGTTTTCTGTCAGCTCCTCTCGCCTGTGGCTGTCTCTCGATGTACGTGCTGTAGAATATGCGTTTGCGACGGTAACGCCAGAAGCTGCTGGCTGAGCTGCTTGATTTTCAGAAAGGAGGAAGATCTGCGCTGTTTATAGCAGCGTTTGTATGAAGCACGGAGTTGTTGCCTTTACAGTCGCTGGTTGTGTGTACTGTGCTCCTCTCGCTGCAGTAGTTAGCTTATGCCAAAGGATTCTGTGACATGCAGCGTTGCTTAGGCATTGGTATTGTTTAGTAACGACAAAATATATAAAAATACAATTCACTTTGTAATTTATACAATGCAGCCTGTCCCTGGGATGACTCACGTGCCTGGGGCCGGTTAGGATCGCGCAATGTGCTGCTTTCTCATGGAGCAGCTTAGAAGGAGCAAAACTGGGAGCTTTGCTGTAATTCCTCCCGTGTGGTCCCAACATGAGTGCAGTGTTGTTTACCTCCCACCGCAGTTGTGCTCAGCATACAAAGTGCAGTTATTGTGCTTCAGCTTGAGCAGCAGTTGGGCTGTTGGCATATTACATGTTTGCCTTCACGTCCACTTCCTACTGGTGATGATGTTACTCATAAAAGCAGGCCGGCTCATTTCAGCCGTGCTGGAACAATAGCACAGCGCTGCAGAAGGCTGCCGTGGGGCTCGAGTAGGGGAGGAGGCTTTCCCGTGTAATTATGGGAAACACATTTCTGTTTGATCCTGGAACATGACTGGTATCCCATTTTCAGTTAAAACTTAAAACAAAAAGCCCTCACACAGCTTGCTGAACAAATTCTAAAAAATCACTTGTTCTGACTTGCATGGTTTTTGTAATGTTCCTATGCATCCTGGAGCAGCTGCGGGCATTACGCTGCGTGGGGCACCCTTTCATGTTTTAAGCAATGCATGAACCACTGCAGTTGCTCACATGTTGAGTACGTCACTGCAGTGCTGTTTCTGAGAAAAGGAAGCTATGTACCGAGTTCTGATATTAGGTCGGTGAAAGAAGAAATGGAAATGAGTGAGAAGTTGAGTATGAGATAGGTGTTTTTTGTTTTGTTCATTTAATTTAATGTGAATGACAAACTACCAATACTAGGAAGGGCAAATAATATTACAGACTTTTAAAGCTGATGTTCCGCTCCTTAGAACTAAACCAGATGATGTGTGTTATTAACAGGTCTTCCATGGCTGGCAAGGAATTATGTGCGTCTTGGCCTGGCACAAGAATTGCTCATCAGGCCTTGCTTTCCAAGACAAGAAGCTAAAACCTTGCCTTACAGTGCCTGGATCTTTAAAGCTTCTCTTGGAAGCGAGGTGCTTTGCCCCAGCACAGCTAATCGGCCCTCTGCACGGTGGGAAGCCCCTTGGTGGCTGTGTCTTCTACCAGCATTTCTTGCATAAACAAGGGCTTTGTGAGTTACAAGTGATATATGTGGAAATACTTAGCCACAGATATTACAGTATAATACTGAGTAATGCTTCTTAAGCTTTTAAACTTTTTTCCCTGACGTTTAGGTGATATGTAATTGCCATTTAGTGACATTGTTTTTTATTGTGTTGCTTTTTCTGTTACAGAGTTTTGGTTGTATTTTCACAGCCCCAGTAAACTAGGGAGCCTGAAATCCTTGCGGTCATTCATGGGAAATAATTAACTTTAATTTACCTTTGAGTGATCTTTCTTGTATGAGAAACTCAATTTGTTTTGGTTAGAAAAACATTGAACAGACTCAAATAGCATTTGCAGGACTGTGCTGCCTCAATGATTGCTGTGGGATGGTTTGTGTAGTAAGTAATTTTCAGAGGTTAATTGAGAGCCTTGGGTGAATAAGCTCCTTCCCACGTGCTCTTGCCCCCAAACATTAGGCCCATCCATGGGCCTAACCTATAACAATATCGTTCTGCCAAACGCCATGAAGTTAATTGGGAAAAAAAACATTGTGTTTCCTTCAGTTCCCATTGGTTGTTCTCCACCAGCGGTGGGGTTTTGATTTATTTATCTATAATTTTGGCAGAGCCAAGGGAGGTAATTATTGGAGTGATCCAGGTGTTCGAATGTGGGTTTATAATGTAAACAAACCTGAACAATGCAGATGAAGTGTCTGCTGGGTAGTGTTTCTATATTCTCCTCTTGAGACGTGAACAGTAGGATAAGAGCGCGCATGAACCTGCTAACTTTGATTTTAGGGTTAAGTAAAGCTTGATTATTTCTAATGAAAGCTTGAATTGTTTCTAATGTCAGTATTCCCATTAAAGGGAGTAACCACGTCTGTAGTTACCTGGGCTGCATCAAGTCACTCAGTACTCTGTTCCTGAGATGATGTACAGGAGTTGAGATGTGCTGAAGGAAGCAGAATAGCTTATTTATTCTGAGTAACAAGTTCCTCTTTAAAATTAATGTACTGCTTTCACATTCGTGTCTTAGCCAGTTGAATACGGGAAACCTTCTTATGCATGTCTGGTAAAATTCAGCAGACAGTCGTTAGTCTATACTCCTTGCTGTTTCAGTGAATGCTGGCAGACTTGTAGAGACCTGTCTTAAGTTGGGAAGTTACCTCCTACTTCTTTTCCCCACTCTCCTACTTCAACGTGATTTGATTTTAATGGTGTTATTTAAGTCTATTCCAAATTTTTGTTTATATTGCTTTAATTTGCGTTTTCAGTCTTACACCTAATCAAAGTTAGACGGGGTATCCTGTACTGTTTTAAAACATCTTGAAAGACCTTGGCTTTAGGTGAAGATGGCAAGGCTTGTCACTTATCAGCATTGCCTTTTTAAATTGTTCAGAGTAAATTTTGGTCATATTTCTTGTAAGCACAGCATTTCTAAATTCTTGCACCTTTGTTCAAATTGTCTGTTCTGGGCTGCTCTGCTGGTTGAGGGAAGCTCTGTGGCCTCTCAGGCTCTGTCTGCAGCCAGCTTTGGGTGAGCTGTGGCAGGTTATGTGTGTTTCGGCTTATCTGGTCCTTCTGAAGCTCCCCGGCCTTGTCTGCAGCCCTGTGGTAGTGTGGTACAAACGCATGTGTTTCACTTCAGGCTCTGTTGTGCCTCTCATGCTAAGCTGCTGTGCTGATGAAGGGGTTGGTTTTGATTGTTTCTGAGGGTGAATGTGTTCTAAATGTACAGATGATTTTAACTTATGCTTTCTTCTCCCTCCCCCCCCCCCCCCATTTTTTTTTGTTTTTGTTTAATAAGTGAGGGAAGGAATGCTGGGAGTGGCTTACTGCTATTGCTGGGGATAATTGTGAGCTCCAAAAGAAAACATGCTTCTATTCTAATTCACCCCTGGTTTGATGCCCTCAATTTCCCTCATCTCTTCCTACCAGCCTGGGGAAAAGGGCTCATTGTACAACACATAGCAGTGTTGTGTTTTGTGCTTGTTTTCTGCATGACAACTGCATGAAGAGAAGGCTTAGAGGGTGGTTACCTGCAGAACCTGGTTTGACTACTTTCAAATATAATATGTGATGGTCTAGACTGTAGTTTTTCAGTTTTTCAGTAAAAACTAAATATGAAGAGGTAGCTCTGTGGGGATGGAGTGTAAGATACTGTTGTGTGGTTTTGTTTTTGTTTTTTTCCATCATAGATAGGAATTTGGTCATAATTCAAAATGTTCTGAAATACTTTTCTTTTGCTTTCTCAGGTTCCTGTTGCATGTAAATCGTGTCCCTGTGGCTACATATTTATTAGTCGAAAACTCTTGCATGCTAAACGTGCGGAGAGATCACCACCCATTACAGGTAATGCTTACAAAGATCTGGAAGGTGATAATAGCTCTTCTGCTTTATTTCTTGGAAGCAAAGAGCAAAATTTTGTGCCTCTATGCAAACAGGCTGCTGTCAGCTCACTTTCCTTTGAATTTGTGCATAGTAATCTTAATGTATTAGTTTTTCTTCAGTTTTAATGGGGAAAATGTGATGGTTTTGGTCTTACATCCTTTATACTTGCAGTGTTGGCATTTATTCTGTGTACACTATAGCTGCTCGCATTAGTTGCTATGCAAAACAATCCCTTACAGAAAGCTTTCTGTTAATGTTTTGAAGATAAACGTCTACATACGTCAAAGGGATCAGATTTCAGAGTACATGCTGATTGAAGCTGGGTTTTCTGAAAGTAAAACTGTTTTTTCTTTAAGTTATATTGAGTTTTGCTTACTCATGAGCACTAGAATGGCACTGCATAAATGTGGTGACATGTCTAATTTAAAACCAGATACATCTTGCTTCTTTCTGCATGGTTAAATTTAAAAAGTCCATTTTGTGTCCAATCCAATTTTTTTTGTTTCTGAAGTGCATGCTGAAAAATTGGTTGAGTATGCATTCTGTCATAATTGACATTTGCCTTGTGCCTTTTTATCACTTCCTCAAGTCCTAGTAGGAATTAGTGAGATCAAGCACCTGTTGAGGAATTTTGTTTTTAATATTGATATATACTTTTTTTTCTAAATTATCCAAGAAGTCTACAAAACTGAACCTAAGAACTTGATATTTTTGTATTGATATTCTAAAGGGCCCTTGTAGTTCAAAAGCTAGTAGGGATTATATGATTATGTGGTAGATTACAGTATGGAACAGATAATACAATCTGATCTATTGTCTGGAAGGTTGATGAGTTTTCTCTCCCGCTCCCCAATTGTTTTAAATACAAGTTACCAAATTAAGTTGATGGCCATAGTTTGATAGAGCAAAGCTCCTGGATGATTTAGCTTTGCATGTGTGAAATACAGCTTTTAAATTAAGATCAGTGACAGGTTAATGTGCTGTCCAGTCTGTAAGTAGCCTGTCTATGTAAATGAGGTGACAAAATTAGAAAGAAACTGATCCCCCAGGAAGATTTTGCTCATAAGTGGAACTGCAACTTTCCTTTCTTTACCATGTAGTTACTGCAGAATGGAACTGCAGCCTTGCAAATGTTCAACCAGTTTGCATTGAATAGCCTGTGGTGGTTGCATACTATTTTCACTACTCAAGCTCTCTAATCTGTACGTAACTTTTAAGTGAAACTCATGTAAATGCTCTTTGATGTGTAGGAAGGTGATACACCTGTTCAGCATCAAGTGAAATGAGACTGGATCTTAGGCTGGGTTTGGTGGGGGAGGTACGCTGTGTAACTACATCTAATGATAGCATCCTTGAATCGGTATCTCAGTTTGTCTGAGCAGTGGGAACAATTTCAGTATTCGTATCAGAAGTACTTTACTATAGTTCAGCTATATGTTAAACCATACATTTTTAACTTATTCTTCACTAGTGAAAGTGTACATAGTGTCTTGATGGCTGTCCTGGAGAGTTTTTTCCACATCTTGTAATGGGAAGCTAAGAACTGGTATTCTAGTGAATGTCATATGTTACCAAATGTTATTTATATTTGAATGAATTAAAAGCTCAATCCATGTAATTAAGAAGGAAAGTGTAATTTTGCGTCTGACACCTTAACTTCAGCATGGGTATCATGAATATGTAATTGTTCTGTAAACGTATAGACCTGTAATTGTTGTGAAGAGAAGGAAAAAAAGTTGGGTGGGTGAGTGCTGAGAGTAAGTTATGAACGAAGATGAGGACAATTGAGGATCACACCATCTCTATTCATTTGCACAGAAAACAAGAGTGAGGCCAAAAGGAGACGGACAGAGAGAGTTAAACGGGAGAAGATAAATTCTGCAGTAAATAAAGACTTAGAAAACCGAAAGAGATCGAGGTCTAACAGCCATTCAGATCATAGCAGACGAGGAAGAGGAAGACCTAAGAGTGCCTCAGCCAAAAAGCACGAGGAAGAAAGAGGTATGAGAACTGGAGAAGTATTCACTGGGTTCTCTGTTTCTGTTAAGATTTTTTTTTTACCATTATTATCAATAAACTTCTATACCGTTTCTTTAGAGTAACTGGGCTAGGTCAGTCCAATACCACATATAATATAGAGAAGGGAATTTGGTTTTATGAAGTTTTGGTGCTGGATTGGAAGGAATTCCTAGTAATTAAATGAGTATTTTTTAGTCACCATATCCAGTTTTATCATGTAGGTTGAAAGTCCTGGAACTGTGATGCTTAGTGGTTTTTTTTGTTTGTTTTGTTTTTTTTGTTGTTGTTGTTTTGTTTTGTTTTTTGATCCACTATTCTAGATCACAACAACAAACAAGATGGTGGCTGTTGTTAGAGTAATTAGGATGACAACATTGCTTAAAAAAAAAAATACTTGAGACCCTTTAGGGAGCCCAAAGCAGAAACGGCATGTTGAGTCATTGCAGCGACTCGCACATTTATTCCAGGTTTTTACATAATATCTCCCAGGAAAGAATGCCTCCTTACTTATTAAGATGCCCACTGTTTTTAATCTTTATACAAGAGACTTCTACGTGTACTGGAGTAATTCTGGAGTCCTTCAAGCATGTGGCTGTCACTTCCATCTTTGAACCTGTTGGTATTACATTTGCTACCATCGTTGCTTGTGGCCTACTGATGTCTGCACCTTCACAGAATATGAGGCTTCCCTGTTCATTATTGATCTGAACTGAACTCTGTTTACATGCACCTGTAGGATCATTTATAGACACTCTTCTGAGAGTCTAATTCATGCACAGCTTTGGTTTGAAAATTCTGCAAGCTTTTTGGGTTGCCTTCTGAGAGTAAGTTTTTTTTCATATCCCATGAAAGAGAGGAAAGCAATCTAAGTAATCAAAAGAGGAAATCCATTCTGCATGCATGTGTTAGTGTCTTAAAAGCAATAATTTGAAAGCATGAGGAATATCTAGAAAACTAGGCCAAATATTTTTGACCTCTTGTTGCATACTGTGGAGTGTGTGAGAATATGCCAGTGCTCTGAGATGGAAAATGAGAAGTATAGATGTAGTGAGGCCTTTATGTAAGGATGCAGATGCATGTGCGTGTGGGGGTTTTGTTGTTACTGTCACATATCACTTGAGAAGATTGCCTTCATCTACTTGGTCTTCAATGGAACTATGACTACTGCACCAGCTCTGCAGAAAAGGTCAAAGAAGAAACAGTAGCAGAGCTTGAGTCTGTGCCTCCTTGAAGTACAGTAGCTCATCCCTAGTACAACACACTTAATTGGCCAGGAATAAGTGGGCGTATGATCTTTCTTACTTCTGGTTAATGTACAAATAAAAAAAAAAAAGTCAATAATTGGCTGCAATGTCTATAAAAATGAATTTGGCAAAGCACTCCTCATAACATAAGCAATTTCTCTAAAACAAGTTAACACTGAGATTTCCATTTTTGTGGTTTATAAAATTGGCTGAACTGTTATGTGGGGAGTAATTAGTGGGAATTTTAAAAATATTCTTTCTTCTCTGGTCTTGCTGCTGATAGTGTTTTTTATGTGGAAACATACTAAGCAACTGTAATTTCTCTGCTCCAGTTGAGGTGATTTTTGTGACTTGCTCAACTATCAGAGCATGGCACTGAGAGTGTTTGATGTCGGGTTGGGTAGGACTTCTAGCAACGTTAACCTTGTGAAAGATGCCCCTGCCCATGGCAAGAGGGATCGGACAGATAATCTTTGAGAGTCCCCTCCAGCCCAAATCATTATTTGATTCTTTGGAAGTTGGCTCTGGATTATCTTGAATTAGATATAAAATACTTTATTTCCTTTGTTGATTATATATTGCTGGGATATTTTGGGTACTGCTTGATTGCCACCAGTGATTGTGCTCCTCTTCTCTTTTTTTTTTCTGCCAAAAAACCCAAATAAATAAATAAAAAAAAAAAACCCAACAAATCAAAACTGGAAAAAAGCCACTGCTTGTAAGTTTGTAGGTATTTGGTTAGGCTTCTGCATTACCTAATGCTTTCAGGTGGACAGAGAACACCTAAATTAGAATAGCATGCAGATATTTTGTCTGTCTGAAGACCACCCAGCTGTGAAAATTTCCTTCCTGAAGACATCTGTAGCTTTGCTTCTGTGATTGCTTAATGCTCTTTTCATATGTAGTATGCTTTCCCCCTGTTATGTCTGTGCTTTCGGCCAGTTCTTTTGTTTCCTTCCTGACTGGTTCGCATTAGAGCTGCAGAATTCAGCACCAATTATGAGGAATGAGGGATGCAAAAGGGCTTTTTAAAATAATCTTTTTTTCCTCTAGATTCAGTAAGAAGGAGTTGGGGATGGGAAAAGAGGAAGATGACATAGAATGAGGCGATGTGGTAGAGGACTGGGACTCAAAGGAGATGCTTCTGTCATGTTTCAAAGTGATGTGATAGCCCTGGGAAATCAGAACTCCTCACTAAAAGCTTGATTTGTCAGAATTGTCAGTGTTTTTTTTTTGTCAAGATGCTGCAATATATTTTGTAAATAAAAACACTTCATAATAATCTGCTATTGATTTTGCTGCTGTTGTGGCATAATCTGATTTTGCCATGTGGGGCTGCAGTGCATAGCTGGGCTGGTTCGCAGACTGCCTTCTTATGTACATAACAGCTTTGTTGTTTATCAGGTGTGAGTCTTATTACAGATATTTATGTTTCAGTACCCTAATACTATTTCAGCTGAAGTAGTAAAATTGCTTGAACGAAGTTTTCCCTTCCCAGCAACTTGTTACTCTATCATTTGTGCATTTGTTTACTCAGTGTGCACGGGTGAAGTAGTGCTGTCTGGGATAGAAAGAATTCTTAGAAACTCAGCACTTTGGATTTTGAATCCATGCAAAATTTATGAGGGAGCAGAGTCCACATTTGATTTATGCATAGGGGACAATTTAAAGGTCTGTGGGTCCGGAATGTTGCATAAGATCTAGGAATGAGTCTAGAAAGATTGAGTATTTTCACATAAGTATCCTCTTTGTTGTATGGCAAAGGACTTGATATTTTTAATGTATTACATAAATGGTGTTGTGATATTGTAAGACGGTCTTTTGCTAATAATAGAGAAGTGAGTCAAAACTACTTTCAGATAGGAATGTGAAGTGGAAAGTTTTAATGCTGTCTGTAGAAACCATGGTATCCTATGAATAGCTTGTAACAAAATTTCTGCCAGATGCAAGTTCTTCACTAGTTGCTGATGAAAAATGAAATGATCTTGATGCATAAAGCTTACAAACCCTTGTTAATTCCCAGTACCATTTGATGTGAAGATTTCAATGGATTCTTCAAAGTGGAAGCTTCTCGGGACTGGCTCGTACTCTAGAAGGGGCAGGAAGGAAGGGAATTCTTGGGAAATCTGCTTGGCCAAGTCGTCTGAAATCTATTAACATTAAATGGGGCGAGGGGAGGTGTTTTTAATTTTTCTGTGTACTGACATTCTGGGTTTGTTGGGATGAGGAAGTCTGGGGAAAAATAAGAAAAGGGGAGGTCTTTAGATAAGAAAACAGGAAAGGTTAATATGAAATGAGTAGTGTGTGCATAATGGCTGTACTGAGAACAGCTCCTTGCTTTGTTAATATATATAAAAGTTGGGAAGGAGGAGGTGGAGCAGCCCAGACTTTATATGTGTGTACGAATTAGTATCTTAAATTGCTGGTAGGATTTCTGGTGAAACTCTTTAGCTTTTCTTTCAAACTCAATACACAGGAGAATATGGCCTGATAAAGCTGGGGAACCAACAGAAATCACATTGCAAATATCAAATGAGCTTTGATTTCTATTACTTTGCTAAGGCAGATTTTATGTCTTAAAATTCCTTCTCTGCAGGGAAAGAGTGAGCTAGTGTGTGATTTTGAGCTGTCTAGAAATCTTTCAGTAGAAGGTTCTGTTGCTGTGTGCGTCTAAATCAGTATTAAACCAGAACAGTGGTGAAGGATTTTTCACTTTCTCCTGCTTCGTAGTTTTATCACATATGCTTGACTTCTCAGGGAAAGCAGTCTATTGGAATGGTGTTCTTGTTTATAACAGACACTCAGATGTGAAGCCAAAACTAAAAACATTATGAATGTGGACCCAGCAGAAGAATAAGTATGTGAGTAAGTGGACATAAAATCATCTAGGTTGGAAAAGACCTTCAAGATGATCAAGTCCAACTGTAAGCCTGGTCTACCACGTTGCTTAGTGTCACAAGGACATAGGAGATCTTTTTTCCACACTGTGCTTTTATGTATGTTGTTACTCAATCTTCCCATTTGTGGAGAAGGCTTGGTCTGTTCTTGTGAAGATTTTTCCAGCATGGGGGGAGCTTCCAGTCTTTCATCTCTGCTTTTCTCTGACTACCTAGGTACTTTGCCCACAGATTTTACAGGATCAGAGATGAACAGCTGTTAGCTTGTTGATTAAGCCATCATTATTTTCTTGTATTTCTTCTTGTATTGCATTTTTTTGTATTTCTTGTATCCATCTCTGGTTTAGGTGTGTAGGTGAAGCAGTATGCTGGAGTGTGCTGTGGTCAAGAGTGTGTGTCTGTATGTTAATGAGATAAGGGATCAGGTGAACATGTATTGTGATTCTAAATTAGTCTGGGGCACTGTTGAATGTGGAGTAGAAATGGAGTTTCAGAGTTGAAAACTGTAGTCAAAGATCAGGTTTGCAACTACTCAAGGAGCCTAAGTGTCCACAAGTCTGTGGGTCCTGCTGAGATGCATTCCCAGAATCCTGAAGGAATTGGCTGACATAGTTTCTAAGCCATGCTCAGTGATGTTTGAAAAGTCATGATGGTCAAGTGAGGGCTATGGTAACTGGAAAAAAGGCAGTGTTACATCCAATTTTAAGGGTAGAAAGGATGACCCAGGGAGCTACCGACCTGTCAGCTTCACCTCAGTGCTGGGGAACATCATGGAGCAGATCCTCCTGGAAGCTATGCTAAGGCATATGGAAGGGAAGGAGGGGATATGGGATGACCAGCATGGCTTAATCAAGGGCAGGTACTATCTTACCAAGCTTTCTGCTTTTTGTGATGGTGTAACTGCATTAGGAGACAAGGGAAGAGCTAATGATGTAATCTGTCTGGACTTCAGTAAGGTCTTTGGCACAGTCTCCCATAAGATACGAGTTTGATGGGTGGACTGTTTGATGGATGAGGAACTGGTTGTGAGATCATATCAGAGAGTGGTAGTCAATGGCTGAATGTCCGAGTGGAAATCAATGACAAGTGCTGTCCCTCAGGAGTCAGTACTTGGACTAGTGCTCTTTAACATCTTTATCAACGACATTGACAGTGGGATTGAGTGCACCCTCAGCAAATTTGCAAATGACACCAAGCTGTGTGGTGAAGTGGGCATGCCTGAGGGATGGGATGCCATCCACAGGAACCTAGACTCGAGCTGTGGGCCCAAGAAAACCTCGTGAGGTTCAGCAAAGTCAAATGCAAGGACTTGCACCTGGGTTGTGTCAACCTGTGCTATCAATAAAAGCTGGGGAATATAAAGATACAGTACAGCCCTTCTGAAAAGGACTTGGGGGTACTGGTGGATGGCAAGCCAAACATGAGCCAACAATGTGCCCAGAAAGTCAGCTGTATCCTGGGCTGCATCAAAAGAAGTGTGCCTAGCGAGTTAAGGGAGATGATCCTGCCCCTCTGCTCTGTACTGGTGAGACCTGATGTGGAGTACTATCTCTGTATTTGGAGTCCTCAGTACAGAAGAGGTGTAGACTTGTTGGAGTGCATCCAGAGGAGTGCCACAAAAAGTATCCAGGGGATAGAACACCTCCCCTGTTGGGATAGGCTGAGAGCTATCCCAAGATGAGAAGGCTCCGGGAGGATCTGATAGCAGCCTTTCATTGTCTAAAGAGGAGCTGTGAGAAAGAAGAAGGCAGACTCCTTAGCAGGGTCTGTTGTGACAAGACGAGGGGAAATGGTTTCAAACTAAAAGAAGGGAGACTTAGATTGGCAATAAGGAAGAAGATTTTTATAGTAAAGGTGGTGAGGTTCTGGCACAGGTTGCCCAGAGAGGTGGTGGATGCCTCGTCCTTGGAGACACCCAAGGTCAGGCTGGATGGGGATCTGAGCGTCAAGCTGTAGAACTAGGTGGCCTTCAAAGATCCTTTTGAACTCAAATGATTCTATGATTCTGTAAAAACGATCTTTAGAACTATATTTTGTGTGTATTGCTCTCTTCTGTGTCTACAAGGCTGGTCTTATGCTGACGAAACTTTTTTTATTGTTTTCTTTTGCTTTCTCTGAGTTTTCAGATACCTGTGGCTAGCTAAACTGAAGTATAAATAGGCATGATCTAGAGTAAGCGGTATTTTTGAAAGCAGTGTTCTGAGTTTTGGCGTATGCTGCAGAGTAAGTTAGTTAAGCAGGCACCCTTGCTTACCGTTATGTGTCTGCAGCCCTGAAACAAGACAGTGTTTTCAGAGGAAGCTAAGGGGCTTTCCCTTGCTTACTCAGGTTTAATGTTGTTCCACATCTGGGATAAAATTGAAAGTCTCTAGTACAGAAAGTTCAGAAATGATTGTGGTAGCAAATTGGGATCCCTGTGCTATGTATCTGCGTATCTGCTTTTTGGACTTCGGCACTGTAGTTCATGTCTTTGTTATGTAGATGTAAAATGAGGGTACAAATGTTGTAGTTAATGAGAATATTGTGAAACATCATTGTTTTTTGGGATGGGGGCGGTTTTTGTAAAAGCAAAACAACCCAACCAACAAAATCACCACCAGGAAACCAAACCCCAGTAAACCTGGAGGAACACTTGAGTTCAGTTTTGTGCCAGGAATCAATATATTGTTAATGACTCATTCTTCCTTAGTCATTAAAGAATAGAAATTCAGTCATGCTTTTGGGTGACTAATTCTGTGACTCTTTGAGCACTTTTGTGTGCCTCCCTCCCTTCCTTATCTCTCAGTCCCTCCCCAAGTAGGAGTTGTCGAACTTCTTTGTAATTCCTGTGCGCATTATAATATTGTAAGTTACATAGTAGTAAATTAAGTGGAAAAAAAAAAAAAAAGCTTCTAATAGTGACTTTTTTTTTCTTCTACAGAGAAACAAGAAAAAGAAGTTGACATGTATGCTAACCTTTCAGATGAAAAGGCCTTCGTATTTTCAGTGGCCTTGGCGGAAATAAACAGAAAAATTATCAATCAAAGACTCATTCTGTAACTTGTAAGCACAATCTGATGCATTTATATACGGAATGACTAGCATATTTCCAAGGTGTCATGGACTCTCGGAAAGCGTGTTGTCTGCGCCAATAAGGACCATAGTATTTCCTGTTAAAATTCTGCTGCTGTTTTTGGAAATCACATTCTGTCTCTGCAAGTGAGAAGGGAAGTGTTCTCAAGATTGTGCTATGGAAATCAGAAAGCAGAAGTGTTTTATGCCTTGAAGACAAATACTAGATGAATGCTGAGAGAGACTGCACCCTTGCTAGAGCACTTCTTTTAGATTTGCTGCCAGAAATGCAATATTTTAAATATTTTCAGAAAGTAATGATTTTCCTTTAAAATCGTATATTTCAGATTTTTGGCTGTATTGCAGTTTACATATGTACAGTTCACTTAACTTTTTAATAAATTGATATTCCAATATTTTATTGAGCTGGAAATTAAGTACATTTGTGATACCTTAAGTGTTTTGGTTTTAATCCTCTTAGAAGTCTGGTATTCTTTGTAGGGGTGGCATTAGCTTTGTCTGTTTTTTTTGTGTGTGTGTGGTTGTTTTTTTTTTTTTTTTAATAGATAAAGTATAATTCAGTAGGAAGAAAACTAAAGCAATTTCATTTTGAGTGATTATTCTGCTTGACAACTTGACAAAGAGTTCCTTTTTACAGAGAGTTGCTTTTCAATAGCCATGTCCAGTTTTTGAGGTCAGTCTGCTGGGGTTTGAAAGGCAAATACTTGTTTTGTAACTAGTGTTTGCTAGGTATCTGTCTTATCTGGTTGGTAAGTACTTAGGGTACCAATTTTTTTTTTTTAGTGGAAAGAGAGAAAGTAGATATCTGTGATGTAGTTTGGCATCTAGCAACTTCTCACTGATATTCCCAAAACATGAGGATATGCTGGTTAAATTTAATTCTCAATAGCTTTTGTTGTCTTTTTTTTTTTTTTTTTTTTTTTTAATGTATCTCCTTGCAGAATTGTCTTTGGACAGTTCATGTTAAATAACAAAGCAAATGTGAGTGTGGAAAGATGGGCTGTTCTGTTAGAAATAGGTTTGGGAAAGATATTCAACAATAGTCATTGTGTTAAAATGGTATAATGCAATTTGAGCCCAAATTCTGACATTAATATATATTTTTTTCTTTTTTTTCCCTTTTTTCTAAAAAACAATAAAAAAAAACTTCAAACTGTAGAACACTGAAGAGGAGATGTGGGAAGCAGTTGCATGTATAGGATCTGACATACTTGCTTTTTATCACTTTTCTAAGAAGAGGAGAGTCTCATTTTTCAGTCTTACTCGTACTTTTCATATCACTGTCTTAATAGTGAGAATGAGTTTCTGCCACAGAGCTGATCTTTGGTTGGTAGCAGAGAATTTCATGAATAAAGCTAGGCTATTGAACTTGCTGCTTACTAATTATTGTTTAAAGGAAGGAGCTGTGCTTTGAGTTAATTAAGCCACAAGGGATGACTTTTAATCCTTAAGCCGTAATTGGGGTCCTTTCTAATGATGGGGGAGTGGGATGGGTATGAAAAACCACTTAAACCACTAATCTGCATTTATCTTTATTCCAGTAAATGAGAATTTGTGAACACAAGTCCTACTTCTCTTCATCATGTAAATTTCTGCTTTCCAGGGCTGTAGCCTGTCACAGATAAAAGTAGCAAGAACAGATGAGTATCTCTTAAGGATAGAGATAATGCGTCATAACGGCTGTCTGCATGGTAAGTTAAAAGTCAGAATGACAAAAGGGAAGTTCTCATTTTGCAAACTTAAGATATAGTCAGGATTGTGTTGCTTCTGTTGCCAGAATGAGATTTCCTGTGTTAAGAGAGGAAGGGAAATACTAGTGTCCAACTGTCTGGTGCTCAAACCTGCATTCCTACAGGTGCCTCTTTCTTTTTACTCCTGTATATGGAATGAATGTTCTTGTAATAGAGATTCTCTTCATCAGAGGAATGCAGCTGATGTTGTTAAATGTCATGTTAAGATTTCTACACTTAGACTGGTGCCTTCACTTTACTGTTAAGTACTGAAAAATACATTAATACCTCTCAAATGTGCAAGGCCCTTTTCCCTCTTCATCAGTGGATAATCTTGAACGAGTGATCAATTTCTATTTCTGTACTACTTCCTTTTGTTTTCATCAGGTCTCTGCTCTCAATTCTTTCTCAGTTGTGGTCATGCTATTGTTCTTTCCTTACTGGCTTCCAGTTTCTTTGCAGAAGCTGTGATAGATGCAGGTTGTTTTGAAAATATCCCAGGGTGGGGGTAGCTCTTTGCTACTGGACCACAATGGATCTTGCAAAGCAGGCATCCAGATTTGCTTTTACCACCAATCAGAAACAAACCAATTTCCTATATAAATGAGACACTTTGGAATCTTCCTAAAGCACTGGTAACTCTGTAACTGTAATATCATAAGACATAGATTTCTTGGAATATATTCCACAATTGAACTGTAAATTGTGCATTTCAGGATTCAAGAGCTCTTTCTTGGTGTTGGAGATGGTCAAGGGATTAAAAATAGCAGTAAATGACTGTAAATTATTGATGTTGAATGTATTGCATCTCAGTCTACAAAACTGTAAAATAAAGTCAATGACAGCTAAATGATGACATAGTAAAATCCTGTGTATTGCAAACTGTATTTGTGCCTGTCTTTTTAATGTATCTGACTTGGAAACTTTTTTTTTTTTTTTTTTTTTTTTCCTCCTTGTTTCCTCCAAGAAGCAAGAATGACTATGTAACTCTTCAGGAACTAATTGATGCCTTTTTTTGATGACTGGTTTCAGTGTAAGATTTTAGGGCCTGCCCTGCCCTGGAATGTTTCTTCAGTTCAGTCTGATTTAATCTGCTTCATTGCATATTGTAGCAGAAAGTTTCTTTGAGGAATATTGCATTTTTTTCCTATTAACTTGAAAGAAGAGAAAATATTTCACATCTGTAAAAATACTAAGTCACTTCTGCACCACCTCTATGCTAACCTATCTGTCGAGAGTAAATTACTGTTGTGAATTGAATGGTGTAGGATTTTACTGGAAAGCTGCCTGCTTGAAAGTTACCATCTTGCAAATTCTGTTCTGCCACTTTGTTTATTTTTTTCCTGATGAACTGTACTTCCTATGTTTATGTATCTACGTAACAGCATGTCAGACTATCAAGTGGGATCACAGCTTACATTCTAGCTTGGGATTTCTCTGCATTTACTTTATTCTGCTACTAGATGGCAGCCTTATTCTAAGGACAGTTACTGTATATGTTCAGGCATTCTTACTATTAAAAGAACATAGTATTTAATTTCCTGTGAAAGTACACTGAAAGATAGTCACTTTTCTTTAGAATGCCACTGGGAAGCTGTGTAAATAATAGTGTAATAGTGTAAATAATTACATTAATCCCAGTTTATGGGATCATAGATATGCAATGTTCATTACTGGTGAGTGTTACAGCTGCAGTGGCATTTCCTTGCCTAGCAAAGGAAAGATAGCTATGGTGGCTCGTTCCTGATATGAGGAGGCAGGGACCTGAGTGACTGGGCAGGAGGGCTGTGCCTTGAAAAGAACAGAATGTTAAATGGGATAGGGGGAATAACACAAGAGAAGAAAGGGCAGGGAAGGAAAGTGGGGGTGATTGAGGGAATTTATCTGGAAATTGCATGGGAGAAAAGTTAAACTAGGCAGAGCTGGAGGAGAATGGAATAACAAGAACTAAGCATGACTGTGTGAAAGCTGCTAGGAGAGATATATGTAGGCCTTGTGTGATTTATCGTAGGGGAGAAAGCAGTGCATGAGCTCCACATTTCTGGAGATGTGACAAAAAGCAGGAAAATTTGGAAGGCAGAAGAGAGATGATAGAAGAGTAAGAATACATAAACCATTCTGACTTGAAGAGATCCTTTTTACTAAAAAAGTGGGTAGCATGAGCAATGAGTGCTCCAAAGGCTGTGTTCTTCTTTTCTGTTGTGTGTCACCATCTGTATCCTTAGTTGTAAGTTTATTGGGCTCTCGTGGTTATGATCTACAGGGAAACTGATTCAGGCATGATATGTAGGGTGGATGAGGTGTTTTGCAAGATGTTTTTCATTTTGAATCAGCTCTGAAAGGAGGCTTTTTGATGACTAGAATGAACCTTACTATCATTAGTGACACTTCTCTTTAGCTCATTGTCTAACAATCCATTCTGCCAAAGTTATCGCCTGTCTAAAAATACTTACCTCTGAATTTAAGATCCAGATGGGAAGGATTTTAGAAGTCTGATTTCCTTATTTCTGGGACATAAATCTTGGTCTGTGTATACTTTAAGAGACTTAATCACAGAAATGATGTGTTTCTTAGTTAATAAATCATTAAAAGTAGAGGTCATGATTACCAACTGTATGGCCAAGAGAGGTAAAGAGGGTAGGAAAGGATTGCATCAGTTGATTGAATTCTTTATGAAATACAGAGTAGTGCATATTCTAAGTGGGAGCATAATAAGATTTATCATTTAATGCATGTGGCAGTGTATTTATCTCATTTTTCTTCTTCCAGGAGTCTCTCTTGAGCTGCACTTCTCACTGTTGCAAACTTCTTTTTTTTTTCTTGAGGGCAAGTGGAGGAATTATTTTGATTTTTGCAAGAGGTTACCTCTCAACATTTTATAACATTCCTATTAAAAACAAGCTGTTTAAGAGTTGGTCTGTTATGACAAACAGTTTGCAAGGGAGAATAAAGTAAAACTAGATCAATTAATCTTCTTCTTTTTGCTTTTGCTGTCATCCCTTCACTAGTGTGCACCAGAAGGCTGCAGGGGCTGTCTGTCTGAGTGTCCTGAACTTGTTGCTATCTGTGGGGTTGAGCTGTGTAACAAGGGTTTGTGCTATACAGAAGTAAGATACCTTCCCCAAAAACTGTCCCCCATTCCTATAGAGAAGGCTTGAATCTGTTCTCTGTTGCACCTTCCTTATGACTCTTAAAGCCAGGTTTGCTGTGTGATATGGTGTGCTTTGACTGCAAAATTATCTGTACGTGTTTGCTATGAAACAAAGCAGATAGTCATTTCTCCTTAATCTGTTTCTGTGGTGATTGTAGCTATTTTTGAAGAGTTCACTAGGCAAGTTGGCTTTTGTGAGTTTATTCAGCTGCAGATGTTGTGCCCACCCATTTTGATGGAACAAAAAATAATGACAGAATGAAAATTTTCTGATAGTCGTACTTGTGTGCCTGCTTTGAAGGCAGGATTCATTGCAGTACAAATCTTTGCAGGCCAGTGAAGTTAGAGCAGAGCTGAATCTAGCCCAATAAATAATATTCTTTTAAAAATAAATGAATAAATCAGCCTGCTTCAAGCAGCCTGCTACTGTTTTCCTTCCAAAACAATGAGCTTGAACACTACAGGTTTAAAAATAGAATATAATTTATGAGCCTTCTAATCTTGGAGATGAGTCCATATGTAAATAGGATTTAAAATATAAAATGAATATTAATGAGATGGGGAGGCTTTCAGACCTACCCTTTAATACTAATCCATTGCAAGTGGAGCAGCTCTAGAAATGTGCTGATACTGGCACAGGGACAGCCAGGAGCTCATTGCTCTTAAAAGATCTTAATCAACCACAGTATTCATAAACTTTTGAATACTTGTCCTGATCAGATATACAAGGAACTCAAACATTTCTGGTATCATTACTCACTTGCTGATTTTGTGTGCTTTTCCCTGGGAGTGTTCCTGTATGCTGGCATTCTGTTCTAGTTTGTTGCATGGATGGAAGAGTAACGAAAGGGTAAGTTCTTGGTGGAGTTTGGAAATCTATTTTGGAAGGGAGTTGTTAACCTGCAGTGAGATGTTTTGGGTATAATCATAGTGAGTTAAACTGGATGAAGTTAGTGTCAGTAGTTCCCTACTTGTAATTATTAATAGATGACAAAAAGATTCGCAAATGCTAAAATAACTTAGTAACTTTTAATAGTAAAAAAGAAATTTCTGCAGAGGCTAAAACTTCTAGTTACTGATTTCCTTTTCAGGAAGGAAGATATCTGTATTAACTGCCATGTTGATGGAAAGTTTTAGCTGAGCAATGTTGTTGAGGTTATAACTTAGCTGAATGTGAGATGTGTTTGTGGAGCACTGAGCATCTTCCTAATTTGCGGAGCCTGGTGCAGGGAGATCACCTTAAAAATGCTGATCTTCCATTTTGTACGTATTCAGTACTGGAATTGGTGTGTCTGTCAGCAGCTGGCTGAGGAAGGTAATAAAACTGAACAGCCTCGTAGTGTTACCTTTTTCCTTTTCTTATCCTGTGCTCTGAATTGCGGTGATCTGCTTATCAGATGTGGTTAGAGGAGTTTCTGGAGTGTGAGCATAGCAGATTCAAATAGTTGCTCTAGAAACCACCTGTCCTTTGTGTGTAAAATCCATCAGACCTTTCTCTAGTACTGAAGAAAATGTAGTCCTGTATCCATTGTTTTCTGTCCTTGGTGTTTAATCTTGTGACAAGTGAGTTTACTGTGGATTGAATGTTTTGTAGATGCAGCTACTTTGTTGCTTTTGAGATACTTCTGCAAACACAATCCAGAACCTGCATCGTAAAATATGAAATGAAAATGGGAGAGAAAAAAAAAAAAGTTTCAAAAGATGAAATAAAGAAAAAGCAAAGCTAGTGAAGCTTATTGTAATTGTATTCTTAGTATTGATGAGAATACTGCAGGAAGGTGTTGTTTTACACTATGGTTCTGTATTTAGATCTGTTAATGGAAGGTTGCAGGCTGAGCATTGCTTGTTCCCAACTGCTTGCCAAATTTCCTGAAGAATTCTCTTTGTCATGCAAGCTTTCCCCTATGGCATGGTGCTTACATGCTGTACGCGCCTCCATTGCCGCATTAAGTAATATCATCTCTTGATTAAATCCAGAGTAACAGCACGATTATTTGTGCTACTGGAATAAGTCATAAATGCATTAGAAATGCATCTGTTTTACCTCTGGATGTAGGCATCTTCTGACTCATGTATTAAGTTCTACACCTTTTTAATAGCTGTAGTATTTGCTGTTTTTGTGAGATCTGTAAATCATAGAATCTGTAACATATGGATGTGTAGAAACAAACAAAACTTGAGAGCAATGTTCAGGAGCCTCATACCAGTGTGGACGTGCTCTCTCCTGTTGAGAGTGGCTGGGTAGTGTTCCTTGTGTAAATGCCAGGAATACTGCTCTAAGGCCTGCAACAGTCTTTTCATATCATAGGATAGCTTGGGTTGGAAGGGACCTTGAAGATCATGGAGTTCCAATCCCCTGCCAGGAATGAAGTATCAAGACAAAATGGCTCAGCATCAATCTCACTGCTTGGAAGACCCAATTTTTTCTTGTACCGGTATATGGAGATAGCTGATGTCTGAATAGTTTGAGGAAGTTTTGACTTTTTGGGTTGGTTCTGTCTTTTAAAGGTGAGGAATAATAATAATAGGTTCTAAAGCTCTGAAAATCTGTAAGCTACAAAGTATTTAACTGAATTCTACAGGTGGAGAGAGCAAGGCACAGAGCTCAAGTTTGAATTTATGCAGGACTGTGCAGTGGAGACCAGCCTTAAATTTCTGGAGCTTTAAGGCCAGTGTCTCAGGCAGCCTCAGGCTGCCTATGTCTCATAGCAGGATGTTAGACTACTAACCTTTTGGTAGAACTACCTCACCTCTGTGGGCTGCAGTCAAATCATCCCGCACCCCAGGCAACCCCTGGCCTTTTCACTTGTTTGTTGAATGGCCTGAAAAACATTCCTTGCCAGGCAGTTTAAAAAAAAAAAAAAAAAAAAAAAAGTTTCCAGCACAGTAAGCTCAGCATTCTTATCCCTGGCTTTTGCCCCCATGACTTGTTCATCTTTATTTCCTAATTTTGTCTCTAATTACATTAATTTTGTTTTGTTTTTAACAGCACATTGCTCATCTTGCTGTATAACACCAGGTGGAAATGAAGCTTTTGGTTTTGCTGTGAGAGGAGTAGCTGGTTCTGTACCCACACTTCTCTTGGACCTGACATCTCTTATTTCGTGATGATAAAGGTACTGTGTCTTATCCCTGTTGCCTACCTATTTATTTTAGGGGAGAGTTGATGTGCAGTCATTCTGCAGTAAAATACAATTTTATTTTGATTTAATCAATGAAGGTGGAGTCCATGCTAAGTCCAGATATTGCTCTCTAAGCAGCTTTTCTGTCTGTGCAAAAGTAATGGTCTACTCGTACTTGATATGAATTCTGATAGGGGATGAATGTTTGTCCTTTCTAGTCTATTCTTTTTCGCTCCCAATGCTTTTCTCTTATAGCTTAAGAAATTTGAAATGGAAGAAATGATTTGGTATAGTCATGTTTTCAAAGCAGATCTCTGACGGTAATCAGTGCCACTGAACAAAGCAGTCAGAAAAACAACAGTCCTGTCACTTCTTAATTGACACGCTGTCCGTAAGTTAGGACTAATGCAAAGTTAAGTAGGGCAGAAATAAGTTAAGGAACAGATAAAATGCAAGAAAGGGACTCTTTAGTGACTTCTGGAGATTCAGATGTCATTTTCTGTTATGTGGCTTCTGTGCCTTCAACAGTAGCTGTTATCAGTAGTTCAGGAAGTGAGCTGCTGAGATGCAGATAAAATGCAGTACTACTGATAAGGAAATGAAATGATTGAAATGCCTGGTGTAGTGCTAGATAGGATGGAATGCCTAGTATATCACAGAAGCAGAATTCTCGCAAGATCCAGTGAGGCTGTACAGCCTAGAAGGCTTTGGGCTACCTGGGTGACCACCGTACAATCAAAACAAAATGGGAACTTTATACCAAGAAACCTCTCTGCACAGATCTCTTCGGTTAAGCATGGGAGGATTTTGTGTTTCTGATTACATCGAGAGGTTTACAGTAAGTATTTTGTTGCACCCCTAGTTTGAAAGTAAAAAGTGACTGGATGTGACAGTATTGGCTATTCTGCCTTCTGTAAAGTGCTGTGTGTTAGACATTCTTAGCCTCTTTGTGCAGTCTTTTTGCTTGCAAAGCATCTGCCGATGTTGAGGAGGTGCTTCTGAAATGAGTAGTGCAGGCTTTGCCTTTCTAAAGAAATACATTTCTGTGAGAGCCTTGACACGTTAAAACTTTTAATCCAAATGATGTGTTTGTATTATAGGATGTCAGACTGACATTCAGATTATATGGAGGTCAGTTGTTACAACTTTTTGCTTTAGTAATAATTATATGTCTGAGAATTATAAGACAATCTGTCAGACAGGGTTACACAAGGCGATTTCGTTAGGACCCAAATTCTGCATCAGGCCGTTTAAGCTAATAGTAAAAGCAGTGCAGTCAACTGGAGTGCTGTGTGCACGACATCTCAATCGTGTGTTCTGTGGTAGAATGTAAACGTTTTGATATTGGAACACTACTGTGCTGAGGATCTGAGGAAATGAAATGAGTCTGGCTCCAAAATAATACTGCTTATTGACAGTCTGCTAACGCTGCAAAAAGAGACAGATATAGAGACACTACTCATGGAACAGAGAAGAGTAATCTACTTTTCCACCACTTTAAGCTATCCATCAAACAACGGTGTTGAATGCTATCTGTAGAGCTAGGTTTCAGTTGCAATAGATTCAGGGAGTCTGGGGAAAACAATGCTTGTATTTCCTTCCATTTGCATGTTATTCTACTACTTAAAAATTTTGAGCCTTTACCATCCAGACAGATGCAGAAACATGAACATAAGCAAACTTAAAAAGAATGCCATATGATTCTGTGATAACAGTGTTCAGTTAATGTTTTTTTTTTTTTTAAGAAGCTACACTGTCATGCAAAACAAGCATTGTAACAGTTTGTGGGTTTTGTTTGTTTGCTTTTTGAAGAGGCCATTCTTTCAAAGTTTTGAAGAAAAGATCGTCTCATAGGTCTTACTTGATAATGGCTTTAATGGACTTTAGTAAAGAGCTTATTTGTAATCATCTTCATTCCATAACGGGACATTAGGTTAACTAAATGAGTTCTGGTACAGTTGGAGAAATGGACAGATTTTCTTTGAATTTCAACAGATAGAATTTTGTTGCTTTCTTTTAATGTAATGTTATGTAGTGAATCTAATATGGCCAACACTTCAATGTGATTTTTATCATATTGTTTGAATTTATTACATAAGAATTTATTACATGAGAAAATAGGATAGCTCAAAAGGCTAGATATATATCATATAGAAGGAGTTATTCATTTATTGTCTATTTATGGCAGCAGAACAGGAAAAAAAGATGTATTTAATTGAATGCACTGTTCTTCATATTGAACAGATGATGTCATATTTAAATTGCTGGTATTGAACTTCTTACTAAAGACAAGTCTTAACCTGAAATATATGTTTGTGAATTTCTTTTAATTGCCCTTGTTTTGAACAATTTCTAGAATCAAGACAAACTTCTGGATAACTAATTTTTGCTTGTTCCTGTTGAAATTAAAATAAAATGTATTCCAGGAAGGATTATAGGAATTGGCTTTAGAACCATCAAAGCAACTTATCCAGGGATTTTTTTGGACTAGTCATGTATCAGGAAAAAATGATCAATACTGCAGTTATCTATTTACGTGTTGTTCTGCGGCCCAGGATTAGTTTCTCAGTAGAACTCCCAACTAGTAACACAACGAAGGTTGTGCTGAGATTCAGAATTTCTAATTTCTCTGTAATTCTTCTGTCGGGTGACTAAGTGACACTTTTTTATTCAATGGTTCAGTTTCCCTTTAAAACAGGTGATAATGATAATTCCCTTCTGAAAAGGGGAAGGTCTAGAGCTAGAAACTCTTAGATTTAGTTTGATTTTTATAATTGTTTTTTCTTGTCCTCAATGCGCTGAGAATCAGAGTCACTTGATTGGATTATCTCAAACCATCATACCAAACTCATTATGATTATCAATTGGAAAATTATTCTTTATGTTGTTCACAAAGCTAATCATTCACATTTATGAAACAGTATGAAAGGAAAGATACTTTTGAAGAATACGACCAGCAGAGAAGCACATAAGATCAAATAGTGTCTTGGACCATGCATGCAGCTTTTACTAGAGTTGGTAAGAACTGCTTTAATCCAGAAACTTGCTGTTAAGCATAGTGAGATCTCTCTTCTCCTGCATGGAGTAGCAGCTTGTAAGTTGGGTTTGAATCTGTCCTGGCAGGAGCTAGTGAGTGTATATATTCTTTTGATTTTACTAATTGCAACATGGAGCCTGTTATTTGCTTGTTTGTTGTCTGTAGTCTCTTTCTGCCTTAGACTTGATGATCTGCTTGCTTGCGCTGAACTGGCTGACTCAGTTGGTCCTGGTATTACAGAAGGATTTGTAATGGTAGTTAACTCTGAAAACTGTGATGGTAGTATTTAGAGATGGCTTGAAAACTTGTGTTATTGCTCAGATTGTAGTGGAAGATGTTTCTTGTAGTTTATGCTTGAGCAATAAGACAAAGGACTTGGGTTCTGAAATGCATCAAACTTTTTTTTAGGAAAGATGGTGAAAAGTGTATTCTAACATGTCTGAAGACAAAGTTCGCTCTTGAAGATCTTTTGCACATCTGGTATGGATGCTGCATTCTATGTATATTGTTTTTAACTGGACATAAAAATTTTTACCTAAAGGAATATGAGCGGCTTAACTGTGGGTATTTGATTCACTGGAAAGAATTTGTAAAACCACCAGCTTTTGTGCTTTAGTTCCCTTACTCTGAATCCTTTTTTGAAGTAGAGCCTGAACTGATGTAGTTATTCCTGTGTTTGAATGACGTCAAACCAAAATGTCAGAGAGATCTGAATCAGCAGGTGAATATAGCACATACCAGACTTCATTATAGGAGAGATGACTATTTAGTCGATCTTAAATTTCCTTACCATGCTATTCTGGTTATTAGGAGAATGGCAATGTCAACAAGTGCTCTTTTTAATAAATGAGCAAATTCCTCTGCTAGGTTTCTGGTTTCGATTTTCACCAAAAACAACATTAAAAAAAAAAAAAACATTATTAGTAAGTGCCTTCTTTTCAGCTGGGATGGAATTGTTTTCTTCAGAGTGTATGGCATGATGCATGTTTTGGTTCTGGGAGGAAAACAGCGTTGACAGCACACTGATGTGTATAATGGCTGCTGAGCAGTGTTGTACAAATCTGAGGCCATTCTCAGGAAAGGGACCAAGGAGCTGGGAGGGTAACAGAATTAGGAAAATTGACTTAAACTGGCTGTAGGGATGTGATATCATATGATATCCATGTGAAGGAGTTTTGTAAGAAGTGGGAGTTCATCACTCTCTTTGCTTGAGGGCTAGCTGGGCATCAGTCAGGGGGTGCTGAGCAATTGCTTGTGCATCACTTGTGCATCACATATACATGTGTGTGCATTTTGTATATATAGTCATAACTATTATCCTTCTCTATATCTTAGTAAATGTCTTTATCTCGATCCATGAATATGAACACTTCGTTGTTCTTCTGTTTTGTTTTTTTGTTGTTGTTGTTTATTTTGGAAAGAGGATGGGAATGAGCGAACGACTGTGCTTTGTTGAGCCATCTGCTGAGTTAAACCATAACAGTAAGGAGCACTGAGTGCAGTATGTGATGCTTGCTGTACTGCAATGGCAACTGTTGGATGGAAATATGATGGAGAGAAAGAATTCAGTAACTGAGACTTGCGATTGTACAGGATGTGAAATAACTGCACTAACTGCTTGTGGGAGAATTTTCCAAAAGTGTGTGTTGCAGTTCAAGTCCAGCCAAATGGTTTGTGGGCAGATGGAGACTGTTGTAGGTGAAATTGCCTCTGATATGGCTGCTCACAAACACATGATTCACTTAATTCCAGTACAGTTTGATGTATGATGTGCTTGTGCTTTGCTTTTCCAACACTTAAACCAGTGAATGCAATATGAAAATGTGCTCAAGGTGATCACACTTCATTCAGTAACCATGAAGGGCTGAAGAGTGGCTGTGGGATCAGTATTACTGCATTTTAACTTTGGAAAAGTGAGTGTAGAAGCAAAAGAAAAAAAATAAATTCTTGCAGCAGTCATCACTTGTGATATTGTTGAAGTTGAAAATGATTATTGCAAGTTAGCTAGTTAGTGCAGTTGTATGCATTCTTCTCATAATCTTTCAAATTTGAATCTAAAAAAAAAGAAATTTCCATAGTGGGAAGGAAACAGAAGGAAACAGAACAAGGCAGTGCCATTTGGTGATTTCCATCTTTCCTAACACAAGCATGCTACTTGTAAAGCAGAGACTTTGAGGGATGTGACTGAAAGCCACATTCCACTATTCCAAGTCAGCCAGAATATTTCTGATGATTTTACTGTGCTTTGGAGCAAATTCTGGGATATGCATGGTCTTCCTCCAAAAAATTGACTGTCTGGAAATTACCCTTTCTTGTGCAACAGATCGGAGAGGCCTCATCACTTCAGTGGCAAGGATTTCCTTTTACTGTTTTTATTCTTATTTGCCTTACTGTGCAACCAAGACTTACTCTTATGTGTTGCAGTGGATCTCTGCTGACTTCAAATGACTTGTACCTGAACAAACTGCCATAGATACAACAGCTTCAGGTCAGTTTAAAAGATGTCTTAAAGTTCTCTGCTGAGCTCCTAGTGTAGATGAGAAAGCATCTTGAAAATGAGAGGCAAAGCAGTTTAATAGCAGATGGCCTGAATCAGCAGGCTTTACTGGGAACTGACCGCATTTGATGTAAAGTCATTGAAATTCAGAGAAAGCAGAACCAGCAGCAGGACTTCTCTGTTCGGTTTCCAGAGAGTTCTTTGCTGGAGGTTGTGGAGGGATGGAAAACTTTACCCGTGGCAGCCTTCTGGTCCAGGCTGGTAAATTGTTTTAGTAACTGTTTGGATAAGAAAGAAAAGAATGAAAATTAAAAGCAGCGAGACAGTTTCTTAATGCAGTTTCTGTGGGCATCAGACTTGATGGTAAAAGAGGTCACGACTCAGGGTCAGTTGAATAAATGTGAACAGGCAACAGGTGCTCTCTTGGCCTCATGAATCGAAAGTAACCTGAAGGAAGAATGCAAGGGGTCTTGTTAAGCCATGTGGGTGAGTGATAAACATTGTTATCTAGAAATCTTGTTACTTTGATGTAAATTAAATGTCATAATTTTATCTGTTCAGCTATCTGCTGTCAGCTGCTTGACAGGGATGCATTGAGATATTCTACATGATCTCAAGATCATTAACATGTCCTTAGCTGTGCCACTGCTTATAAGCGTTATGACTTACTGTGTTAACAGTTCTCTGTCACTAAACATGCATAAAAAGGAAAAAAGAGTTTATATAATGGATGTTCATACTAAGTTGAGGTGATCCTATAGTAAAGTTGAACTTTTGCCCGCTAGGCGGTATTTAAATGTGTCATGCTAGGGTCAGATGGGGAGACTGCTAGTGCTTTATAGACACTTGTACTGTGCAAGTGGATTTCAACCAACAGCTGACATAAATAATACATTAAATGTCAGGTTCTTGGCCTTTTAAAGCCACTGTGGTCCTGTTCTTAGTACGTCACCAAACATGACAGATGGAGATCTTTTGTCTGATCACATCAGGAAACCAAACTATTTAACTGGATAGGCTTATCCAAACTGTATGGCGTATTTTGACCTTGGAAGTTATTCCTTTATATTAAGTTGGAGCCTGTTTCAGTACTTGTCATTTGTCATGAGAATTGGTATCTTACTGAACCATTGCTCTGTGGATGTGATTTACTGCTTTTCATGTGTCAAGGAAATGAACTGTTTGTGGGAAGTTACTCACTGGTGTAGATCTTAATTTTGCAGAAGTTTATGTATCTTGAAGTTCAGCTAACTCTTCATTTCCTCAGGGGAGAATTCAGTGTGTGTCCATGAGCAGCAGCAGTTAGATATGTGTTAAGGAGATTTTCAGCATAACTTGAAAAAGTTGCCTGCTGGCCACTGAATGTGTAAAGGATATTTATTAGTATTTTTTTTCCTGAGTAATATTCAGTAGCTGTAGCCAAATTTTGAATTTGCTGTCTTTTGCTTTTTTTATAGTCCCACATGTCCTAATAGTGTACCACATCTGGTTCTTCATCTTCTTAGAACTCTGAATTGCAGCCTTTACAAACTTCTCCTCAAGTCCCCAAAGTCTCTATAAAGCTTTGGCTTTGTTTAGGCTTTTTAATATATATATTTTTCCATTTATCTGCATATTTTTAGTCATCTCTAGTTATTCTATGTTACTGGAAGCAATGCAATAATCTAATGAGATGATCTGTTTGAGCAGCTGGTTTTAACCTCTGTGACATTTCTTGTTTGGGATATAAGCCTCTGGTATTACTTTAGTACGTGCTGTAGATTTTTTTTTTTTTTCCCCTTCACTTCATCTTTGTTCCTATTGCAAATGTTTTAGGTTTTTTTTCATTCCTTTGGGTCATAGCTAGCAAAGAGGAATCATAGCTGAACAGCTGTATTGTAGATTCTTAAACCATTCGTTATGTTGAATGCAAATGTTTCTCTTGTCTCCTGACATCTGTCTTTGACAACTGGGAGAGTGTGTGGGACTGAAGCCAAAGTGGAATAAACTCTCATTTCCCTCTTGAGAATAGAAGATTCTTTGGCATCATCAGTTGAAGGTCACTTGTAGTTCTGGTTCTCTGGAATTTGTGTTCCTTTCTTCATGCGCTCCAGAGATACTTGATAGCCTGGAGATCTTTTAAAGATATCCTGAGATATTTTAAAGTATCCCAGAAGTTCGGTTCAGCTCTTGATGGAATGAAGGTAGCTGCCATCTTTTGTTCACTTGTTTGCTTCTTTCCTAATAATGGGAGAAAAAATTATAAGAAGCTTTATTCTGAGTTTACATTCAGACTGTGATGTGGCTCGCCGGTTTGCTTAGCCAGTGACAACATGGGGTGCCTGAGCAGAGCTCTGTTATGCACAGTGTTCCTGTGTTAATCACTGTTAGTTATTACTCATAGAACATTTCACATTCTTCAGATGTAATTTGGAAAGTATAGGACATGAAACAATTTCTGTAGCAGTGTCTGAGTACAAAATGTCATTACGTGCAATAGGCTCTTATGAAGAAAGGGTGAATTTAATAGGTTAGTGAATTTCTTAGAGTAAAGACACTTTTTTTGTGTGTGTAGTATAAGGATAGGTACACTGTGATCTGCAGTATGTGAGTTTTAGCATTAAAACACTTGAGTCTGTCAATGAAACAATGTACTCCCTTTGAGCTGCTCCAGTGAGATGTGAACATTGGACATTAAATGTTCTGAACAAAAATTACCTTCTGCTGTAATTCAGAGCAAAAGGAATGAAAGATTCTTGCTTGTATTTAAGCATATTATTGTCCTATAGTAGAAATGCTAAGTCATGGTCTGAAGCAGTGATTGAGCACCTGGTGGGAAGGCAGAGCCAACCCAGGGAAGCTCAGGTGCATGCAGTGTACCTGAGTGACTGGAAGGGGTGGAGCCAGCATCTACCCCTTCCCAGACCTCGTTTAAGGCTTGGCAGTGGAGGTGAGGGTGTCTTGCTGGAGATCCCTGCCTATCTGACGCCTTCAAAAGGTAAGCAGCTCTTTTCCTTCATTTCTGTATCCATGGTTGCTGCATTTGGGCTCGCTCTCGTTTGTTGTGGCCGGAGACTTTGCCACTCTGCTGTTATCATCCAATTGCAACATTACACATCCCTGAGAGAACACAATCAGATCCACTTAGAACAGTTTTTCTTTGTGTGTTTAACACAAAAAGTTGGAAGAAGGAAGGAAGAAGTTAAGCATCAGCAGCAAAGTGGCTTCAAATTTCTCACTATGGACCAACTGATGTTTCCTTGTTCTTTGTCCATCACCCTACCCATAATTTTGCAGGTGCTTATTCAACACTACTTACATCCTGCTATGTACCTGTACGTTGAACACCTGCATCTGAATAGGAGTCAGCTTTGGCTGTATCTTCTCTGTATGTACGTCAGAGAATGCTAGCAAGGAGTGTTTTTCTACAGAAGTGGCAAGAACTAAATACTTTCATGAAAGGGTAATTTTAATATTGTTTCTACTGACTCTATAGTGTGTAGAGAAAGGACTCTAATTTCTACGATGTCTCATCTCATACAGCAAATTCACTCAAATAATTATTTAATTTCTTCCCATATGCTTATTCTGAAAAATGAAAGGGATTGGAGACAGTTGCTCTGTATTGCAAGGCATTTGAAAGGGTGGGGATTGTGCAAGTATGGAATGACTACTTTTCTGTTCTCTAGGGAATGTAACGTAATTTAGAAGTGAAAGGAAGTCAGTAATAAGTCCATAAAATATCTAATTTAGTAATTTTGTTGGACTTGCTCTGTGTCCTCGTGAAGATTTTTTGCTTGGTTCACTTTCACAGCCTGGGAGAAAGATATAATTTTAGAAGTTTCAGTTGACAAAGACATGCTGGTGCTAGATACGTATTTCAGATCCTTGTCATTGTACTCTATTTTTAAATTCAAGTGCCAGCCAACCTAACAAGCACAGCTCGTGTCTCTGCTGGGTGTCCTGTGTCTGTGCTGGAAAGCAAAACTCTTCCAACCCTTAGCACAACACCACCACACTTACTCTGTATTTGTTGTATTTAATGAGAAGAAATGCTCCAGCAAATTCTTTTCTGTATTACAGAACTAAAACTGGTCGTGAAAACAGTGCTTCTGTGTACAGAGGTCTGCTTAGGCATTGGCAATTGCTAAGATGCTTGCCTATCAGCAGCCACTTGAGAAAGAATTTTAAATGGTCTTGTGACGTCAAGGAAGCCCCAGAAAATACAGCCTGGTGCCAAATTACCTCCAACATTGAGAGCATGCAGTAAGAAATAGATAACACACAAGTAAATCATTTGTGCAGTAGCTATCTAATGATATGCTCTAGCAACTCCAATAAGTGAGATTGTCTGGTGTAGGCATAGTTAAAGAAGATTAACTTTCAGGCCCTCATTTTCTAATTTATGATTAATGAAAAGCCAGCCTAATCTATCTGACATCCTGCTGTCTGGACAGAATGTCTGCGGGTAATTTGGACATGGCAGAAGGAAATGCTTTGACCAAGTTACAACCTATAAAAGTGAACAATTTAAGTATAATGGATAAAAAACTGAATCTACTGAATGAGAAGATGGACAAATTGTTGCATTTCCAAGAAGACCTTACAGGCAAACTACAACGAGTTAAAGCTATTGAGGATATACAAAAGGGCATTAACAAGCTAACGGTATCCAGAGAAGACCACGATGAGACAGGTGAAATGGAAAAAGGCCTGAAGCTATCGGACAGTCCTCACCAGACTGATATGGACAGCATATGCTCAGAAGTGTTAAAATTGATGAAGGTTGCTCAGCTTGATGCCTCGAAGCATGGGGAGAGACTGGCAAAGATAGAGGGAAGGATTGATACACTGGATAAAGTGATTACATTAGTGGGAGAAGTATTAAAAAATTCTAAAGTAGTGGATTTTATTCTCAAAGGCATTGTGCCCTGGAAGAAGGAGAGTCTACTGGAAAGCCCTGTTGAGGTTGGTTTTCTTCTACTGCTCTTGATAAAGTTATTTGTGAAGTAGCAAGTCCCTCCTGCTGATTTTTTTTTTTTTTTTTCGCATAACACTTATAATTCAGGTTTTCCTTTAAGAATTGCTATTTCAGGTTACTACCATGACCTCTAAATTATAAGCAGTTTGTGGCAGAGACCTAGTTTTAAAATGTGTCTTAAAATGTCTGAAGTCTTCAGAGTTTGCCAGGCAATCCTGTAACAGGTATGAGAAAGGGGTTGCTACTGTAGAAGATTCAGCTTCTAAGAGTGCCTGAAGATCAGCAATGTCATTTGCAGTGGTGACAGAGATGAGGTTCCAGTGAAAGGTAGGAGTAATGTACCGGGAAGTATTTGCTGAAGGAAGCTGCTTCTATTTTCTTGATCGATCATGAATTCTGAACACAATACAAGTTTTGAAAATTTATGCTGACTTTTGTTTATATGTCTGAATAGCTTTATATGCTTTCAGATACTGAAGTTGTCTTTAGCTATGTCTTTATGATGAGCCTGTGACTTCATGAACTATATTGACATTGTTCACTCCTCAAATCAAGTAGTTCTTGTGGTTTTGCATGTGCAGTTTCTATCAGTTCATAGATAGTGATTCCAAAGCATTTCCTAATTATCAAGAATAGTGAGGAAGGAACAGGTAAGACTGATATATAGTTAGTATGGTATTTGGAACTGATTGAGCTTGATTTTGGGGAGTTAAGTATTTAGAATTAGTTTTGGGAGTTGAGTCTTCATGATGACTTTGTTATTGCCCCCCTGCACCCCCTAAAGAAGTGTGAGGGAGAACTCCATGAGTTGAAATGTTTGTTCATTCCAAGAGTCTCCTACACATCTGTACAGAGGTGTCTTTACAGTAAGGACTTAGAAATGCAGACTGACATTTGTACTATCTTGATCCAAATATTGTTTTGTTAAATCTGTAACATGTATTGGTAGATGTTACACCTGAATTCCTGAACTATTATGAAACCAGGGCAGTGTTAGATGCTAGCATACCTTCTCAGTCTTTGAGATCTCTCCTGATATCCCTTTTTAAGTGCCAGAAGATGAAAAGTGATCTAGACTTACGAAGACAGACGGATTTATAAAGAGATTCCATTAGTGTTGATACCAATAAATGATGACCTGCATTGTTACAAGTTACTGCCTGCCATCCCTGTGAAAGGCCTGGAGCCAGGCACTGTCCTTGATGAGGCTTACATGTAGAACTGGCCACTGCACAATATGTTAGTGGCCAGGAGAAAACGAATATAAAGATTTTGTTGCCATATTGTCAGTTTCTAAGTGAACAGTAAGGAGGGATATAGGTAACTGCAATTAGAGCAGCACTGGAGGAACTTTTTCCATGGACTTGTAGCATGCGATCAGGATCAGTTGTTAGGTAGTGACTGGGTACTGCCTCGTCAGTGTTGGTGAGAAAGAAGGTCTGAGGTCGTAAATTCATTCAAGGTATATGAGTGGGATGAGAGGTGAATTGTCCTGCTCTTGGTGACCTGATGAACTGGGGTAGAGTGGAGGTCTCCATCCCAGGCTTTAACTACTGCCTTGGGTGAAGAACTCACAATGTGTGTTGGGCAAGTGAACTGTTACGGAGCTAACTCTGCTTTTGCTGAAGTCCCGTAGTTGTTCTCCTTTCCTGTTACTGGGAAGTTTTTGAAATTGAACTATGAGATTAGTTATAAGAACTTAAGATATGTCTGTGCTTTGATCACAAGCTGCTGAGTAGTCTGATATTTGAACTAGTTTTAAATTAGAGAGGTAGTAAATGTACGTGACCTAGCTGGAGTAATGTGGAGGAAAGCGTGGGTGAGTTTAAAAATGCATTAGCTTTTGTGGTGAGCCCTGTGCTAACTTTGATCCAGTGTTTTCAGTCTGTTTTATAACGTGTCCAAAAAGATTCAGTTGCATTGGGGTTGCACACAAAAAATTTGCTACTTGTTGCTGTTTTCCAACCTTTGCTGTTTTGTAACAACACGCTGCTTATCACAGTTGGCTTTGCACAAGGTTACTAAGAATGGGGGTGGGAGTAGGGAGGTCATGTTTTCATTTTTGGGTGAAGCTGTTTGCTGATGATGTGACAGCATTCTTGGGATGCCATAGGAATGCTTATGGAAGAAGTGTTCAAAGTTGGAGTCAAATTAATAAAAGGTTATGAACAGAGCTTTATAGGTTCCAGGCTTTTTTTTTTTTTTATGTAACAAAACAGCAACAACAAACAAAAAACAAACAAGGGCAAAAAATTAAGCTGTCCCTTATTCAAGGCTTTCTTTGCACGTAGGATTTTACAAGTAAATGTTCCCCGTGGTCATTGTTGCAGGTTTGCTTAGAGCTGCGATAAAGATGGTAACAATATTTTACTTTTTTGGGTTTTTTGTTTTTGTGGTGGGGGGGAAAGGGTTGGAGGGAGGTGCTCTGTAGTGAAATTTATAAGGTTGTAGCATGAAAAATGTAGTGACTGTTTTTACCCACAAGTAAAAGGGGATGATTCACAGCAGACTTCTAATCGGTTATCTGTAGAAAAAAATTAGAGATGTTCCTTATTGGCTTATATGAATGAGGGTAAGAGGCTGCTTATTTAAATATGCCATCCAAGATGTTATACATTTTCCTATTTTTGTATAATGCTTTATGCCAAATATTTAATTTTACTACAAATGTATTGCTTTGTCAAGTGTTACAGTGATGCTGTTACAAAATAACTGTTCTCAGTGCTATGTTAATTGGAGGATAAAATTTGCTTAAAAAAAAAGTCTGTTTTTAACCATAATAAAGGTAACATTTAATAATGTTGCATGTGTATGAATGTTATAATAAAAACTAAGGGCTCTTTGTGTAACCTCTGTCATTGCTCAAATCGTGAATCTCTAGATGCCTTGAGACAAATATATCATATCTACGACAACATCTTTCAGCCATTAGTCAACAAGTATCAGAAATACAAAATAATTTTATCTTCTAGTGATTCTTGTGTTTCATATGGCATGGTTTTTAATTAATATGAGTAAGCGTGACTTGAGGCAAAATGTCTTACAAATAACATTTTGGAAAGTGGAGACCTAAGACATTACTCTGTGCCATCTTGTTTTAGAAGTATGTTTTTTTGCAAAAGCAGGAAGAGATCAAAAAAGTGTGCGTGTGGGGGGGGGGAAGCAGAAGTAACTAAAAACTCAGAAGTTTAGAGGTGTTAATACCTGTTTTACAGGGTCTCAACCTATGAAGTTAGGTGAAACCCAGTGAGAAATAAACACCCTTGAGTGTAACTGTTATTTTTGTCATTTTTCAGGCCAAGGAAAAGCTTGAAGAGAGTGGTTCAAAACCTAAGCATGTACTTAGTAATAGAGGAACACAGACTGAAAGCAGTAAGCCTTCTGAAGGTATGTATCACTCTGGGCATGCTACAGTCTTTGACTCTAGAATGTGTTGCAGACCAACTAGAAACTGAATAACCTGCTATTTTCCACTAAATGTATTACAGTGGAATTACTATGAATGATTTATTGAGAAAATAGAGATGTTCTCCCCTTCTTTGTAATCTGTCTCCTAAATCAGCCCCCCTCCAAGAAACCTTGAAGTTCATGAAATTAGAAGTAGCATCTTCACTTGGCTACACTGTTTCCTTGTTTTGGTATTACAGTGATCTGAAACAAGAGAGCAGTACTGGTTTGGAGATACCTCAGAGGTGTGGCAGTATCACCTAGCAGACAGTCCCCAAATTTTTGTCTTAATACAACTCAACAAACACTTTCGTCCTCCCTTGGAATAGGGGAGTATTGACATTGCAAATGTGGTTTTTTTTGTTGTTGTTTTTTTTTTTTTTATAAACAAGTTTAATTGCCACATCAGTGCTAGATTCCTCTTTAGGATGTAGCTATCTGGACATTGCCATATCACGTCCATTATTAATACTTGTGGAGTTGCAATGGCATGAATGTGAGTTGAACAGACCAGTTATCTTCAGAAAAATGTTAGTGAGTCCTTGAAATTATGGACGCTCCCTTTTTTAGTTTCATGTAGGAAGTGACAAAAATCAAGCAAACAGCTGGTCTTAGTTATGAGCTGAAAGCTACACAAGTTTGTGAACTAATCTTGGTCGCCTCTGAAAACTGAACACTGAAAGAAATGAGAAATTCCTGTTATTAATATATACAATAATTATCCTGAGAGTGCTGGAGAATCTTCCCCTTTTGTGGAGCGCAGGTAAAATTTTGATTAAGCCATGAGGATTAACAGTGACTGACTGAAGCCTGGGTAAGGACTTTTAGTGGCTTTCAGTGGCTACTTTTTTCAGAAGTAGGTAGGTAACTGCTTAGGTTATTTTGAATGGGTGTGTTACTTTACTCCTCCTTTTTTGCCACTGCTTCTGCCATGGATAGCTCATTAATGTTGTGTTTATTCAGATAGTAAGACTGTGAAAAAATTGGATGAAAACAGTAGAGGATGCAAGAAGGTGAATGCTTCAAGTGATGTTGCCGACAAACCTGACTCCAGACCCCAGACTAAAGAGAGGACAGCACAGCAGAAAGTAGTAGAAGGTACTGGAAAAGCATGGAGCTGTCAACAGCAAAAAGATCTTGGTGTCAAAGCTTTGAATCAACATAATGGTCTTCCCTTCATAAATCGAGATCATGTAGGCAACCAAGATGTTCCTGTTAAAGTTCACAATGTGGGCAGAGCCCTATGCCCAGATGAGTGTCACAAGCAGCTTTTTCATCAGAAACTCAAAGAGAATGAAAACAAACCTCCGTCACAGAGTATGGCATTGCAGGAAGCTGTGCCCTCCACATCCCAGGCTATATCTGGCACAGGGTGTGAAGTGACTCAAACCAGGTAATGATTTTGCTGGTAGTTTTCTATATAATCTGAAAACCATTTCACATGTTAAAAAAAGAAAACAGATTATTCAATGGAGTCAGCTCTTGCTTAGGTGTGCTCCAGGGAAAATGGATGGGCCATTCTGTGCCTGTGTTTTAATTTGAACTTTCCACCATCCTGGCCTCCAACACTTAGGAACAAATTGTGTACAGCACCTAGACATTGATAACCCCAAATCTGTTGTTGTAACAGCATTAAGAAACAGGAGACCTCCCAGTGTTTTGCCTCTGGCTCATGAGGCTTCAATAAGTGGAGCTGGGTCTGTGCTGCCTTGAAGGCTCCCGCACTGAGGCTGGCTCAGGTGTTTGTGAACAAGCTGATGAACAATTGCTGTTACCCCTATGGCATTTGGTGCTGATTAAATATGATATGGTAGGAGTGAACTTGCACACAGAGAGCAGCTTTTGGAGCAGTTGAATGGTTTGAACAGAAGGGGTATGCGGGTGCCAAAGCGTTTAGCGTTTGGTGTAGAGAGTTGGGAAGCCAACAGAAAGCCAGAAGGCAGAACCTAGACTAAATCCTGGGAAAAGACAGCACTCCTGAACAAGGTCTCTATTATGCTTATGTGTGAAGTCATGAGTGTAGTAAATGCATCTTTGAAACGCTTGCTACTTTTAATGAAGTCTATAAGCCCATGCAGAGGTGTCAAAAGAACATTGTGTTCTCCTGTTTGGAGACATGCCCAAGAGTCCTCTCGAGTTCAGGCTTGTCTAGATAGCAGTGGAAGTGTTTGTACAGAGCAGCGTTCAGTGCTCTGAATAGCTTACCCCTGGTGCAGTTTAAATTCATAGCCCAAGGCAGCAGCTGTGAAAGGTGCTAAAACTGGGAAACTTCAAACTCCTGTTAAGCAAAAGTGGAAACAATTTCTTTTGTATATTTTGTAATGAGGTGGCTCCTCGGAAAGAGGCATCTGGGAAATGAGGGAAATATTTCAAGTTTTCTGATAGCTGGAACATCAGGGAGAATAATGGGGTGGGAGAGTTATTTTTCTAACAGAAACCTCTGGAAAGAATGCTATCCCATAAGCCACAAACATGTTTGAATATGCAAGTCAACCAGCTAGAGAGGACTGGAATGAATGCAAACACTGAGATTTGTAGAGCTGTATGAGCAGTCAGATGTTTGGATACTCAGCCTGTAATTGGCAAAGACAATCTCTACCACCTCTCTACCCATAGGAATGATATCTCATTAGACCAACTGTAGTAGCTGATAGAAGTTGGAAGAGCTTTCTGATGGTGGAGTTAAGCACTTTGGAGTTTGGGAGACATGTTTGCTTAGGTGAGGCAATCAAGGATGCAGGAAACTTATCTGCATGTTTTTCAGTGCTTTCTCCTTAGTGTTGTTTTTCCTCAGAGGATTGGTGTAATTACATTTCTTTAATACTATAGAAATCTGCATTGTAAGAAGTTTCTAAGTTTTCCTTCCATGTGAAGTTGTGAAAGAAAGTCTAGGTATCTATGTGAATCGTCAACTGCTTGCTCTGCAGGATAGCCATCGATGTTCATATGACTGAAGTGAAAGAAAAGATTGAGATGAGCAAAGAAGGGAACTCAAGTGATCACAGATATAAAAATCTCAAAGTGAAATCCCCATTGTCTTTATCATCAGAAGTGGAAGGATATAAACAGCTGCCTGATAAATCCAAACTTGAACAGACACCGAAGAATATCAGCACTGAATCAAATCAAGAAGTGAGAGAGAACAAGAAGCAAAACGAACTTGCACCAAAAACAGGGAAGCAACAGCCATTATTGAACAAGCTCAAGCCAAGTAAAAAGGCTGAAGACAAATCAGAATTAAAACGCAAGCCCATTGTTTCACAGAGTACCGCTGCAACAGAGCCAAAGAAAGATCTGGGAATAAAAGTCAAAATCCATCAAGGAACAATAAAAGTAAAAGGTTCCATGGCAGTTACCAACTCTGACAGGAGAGAATCTGAGCCCCCCTGTTCAGTGGGAAGTGAGAATGATGTGGGTCAGTGTGCAGGAACAGCAATGGAGAACGCTAAGTCATTGGAAGCTAGCAAAGAACTTTCTGCACAGGATGGAATGATTGTTGGTAAGCTGCTTGTACTTAATTTTGGAAACTTTTACACTGAGTTTGTGCTATCCATGTGTATTGCATATAAACTAATAGCTGGAGTAGTGCGTGCTACACCACCTGGGTCCTACGCTTAAGAGTATTTAACTAACACCACAGAAAAGTTTGATGGTCAAAAACAAGAGAATTAACATTAATACAGTTTATTTCAATAGTACTTTTCCTTCTAAAAGGTGTTTTGCAGTAAAAATATCCTTTCAGATGAAATTAAGTGGAATGTATATTTCTACTGAAGAAGTAATATTGACAAAATACAGTCCTTCAGATATAGCCTTTGTTCATTAAGGTAGAGTAAGTAAACTAGGTATGCTTCTGCAACTACAGACTAAAGAGAACAGCAGAATACTGCAGGACAAATGTCTTGCTTGGTCTTTGTGCTATTGGCCATAGATCTGTTCTCAATTAGTGTGTGAACACTTACGTTCTTTCAGGCAACAGACGTGTAGTTCCCAGAATGTACATATATGGGTAGATGTCCTGATCTGCATCTGATGCTCTCAGAAGTGGTGGCAGGAAAATCCACCTTTATCCCAGAAGAACTTAGACATTAAGCATATAATAAGTTAATTATTTAACTCCCAGGAACTGATTAAACTTAATCACTTAAGTGTTTACAGCTCTTACTAGAATGTTGCTAGTAAAACAAGGTGTTGCTGGTAGAAACTTCCTGAATTAACTGATATCTATACTGATATCATTGTATATTCATGCTGGTTTTCCCAGTTAGCTTAGCAAAATGAAAAGAAGGTCAAGTATAATTTTTCTTAAATCTTCCAGATATTTTTGTTGAATGGCCTCTTTAGTTAATGCATGAGGTCAAATGTTAACCTACCTCATTGAGCTCTTTCAGCATTGCTGTGTTAAGAAGATAGGGTTGAGAGTTAGGAGGTGGGATCCTATCCTCAGTGATGGACCTTTATCCATTATCTCTGGAAGACTGCTAACAGTAGAAGTCTGTACTTGAAGCAGCAGAGAGATTTTGAATATTTTCAGCATCTCCTTTACAACCATCTAGAAATTCTTTTTTTTTTTTTTAAATCCGATTTAAGTTTTTTTTTTCTTAATGAAAAGCAAAGTGATTGTGTGTGCTTAATTGATTTGCATTTAAAAATGAGAAGTTCTATTGCTTCTGGTATTTTACCTGCATTTCACTCTAACAATAGTAGAAAAAATTGCGTGCTTAATGTTTGTAGCTACTTCAGTGCTTGTCTGAATTCCAGTAGAAGGCAATTGAGACTTCTCATTATATCGAGCAAACAAAATGAAGTGATGTGCATGCCCTGTGGACTGAGAATGTTGGTGTGAGGAAGATGAAGCTGCAGTGATGAGGGAGAAATATCTCAGTGATCAGGTTTTCTCCTATTTAGATGACAGCCCTTCTCCCCCGGCTCCTTTTGAACATCGCATGGTGAGTGTCAAGCTAACAGATGTGACAACGTGCTACTCAGTGTGTCGTCATGAAGTCCTTGGAGGGTAAGTCTCTGCCCTCCTCTGCTTTACTGCAGGTGGTAGCTAGTTGTGAAGAAGTGCAGTTAGCTCGGGAACTAGTAATCTTCTTCAGATGGCATCAAGATGTGTATAGGTGAGGCATGTGCAAGCCTGCTGCAGCCAGAGCAGTTGCTTAGTGGATCAAAATGCTCAGCCCTCTCTCCCAGAAGCATGGGGAGTGATGAATACCAGCTTATTTCTTTAATTTATAGTTCTGTGTGGAGCAAAAAGGGATTCAAATGTATCTACTGTAACTATTTTTCGTGTATCTTATGAATACTTTCCGCTCTATTTTGATAACATCACTTTCTCTACCATTCTTAGTCCTTTAAGCTTTGTAGAAGTTGGTTTTCTCTGATAGAGCAAGAAGAGTAAATTTGGCCTACAATAAAGAAGCAAGGAGAAAGTATGCAGATAGTGTGTCAGATTGTTCATCTCTTCATTCTCCAGATTTCCTGGGATACTATAGTTGCCCTTTTATGAACCAGTCTGAGGTGCACCTCTAAGTCCCTTAGATTACTGGCTTCTGCCTCAGTTCCATTTTCAGGCTCCTGACTGTGCTCTTGGATACTGTTTGTATTTGTTGTAATAATCCTGGCTACAGCTGGAGTCTTGAGAAAAATCCATTATCTCCAGTCAGATTCAGAGCATTTGAAATCAGCAGAGCCCGTTAGGGGTCAGACAGCTTCCAAAATCTTTATTTTGCACTGAACTTTGTGTTAAAGAAAACTAAGGGAAAAAATGATAATTATGTTGACCTTACAGTTAGTCTTGACTTGAGGAAAATCTACAGCTGCTTCAGCCTTGGTATTCTTGTATACTTATCTAACAAGAAGGTTTGATTTACAGACTAATCCAAGTATGAATATGGCTTAAGTATAGGCCTGATGATGCAATAGCAGAGAAAATGATGTTGAGGAATCATCCCAAGGGGCATTAATGTATCTGGGTGACATGGGGGAGAATTTACACCATGCAAGAAATGCGGTTTGTGGAGCGGGTACAGTTACTGGTGTTAGTCATTTTAAAAGTTATGAGATCAAGACAGAAATATCCTTGTTAATATGCCCACTAACACATCACTGAAGGACAGCAAATGGGTACAGTTACAGAACTGAAAAAGAATATCATCAGGTCATCATACCACAGTGAAATGTAGTAATATGAAGGGGCATAATATTTTAATGTAAGCGTTGAACAACTGGCTGGAAAGATAAAACTAATCCTTCATAAGCTGAGAGAAAGAGGAGATTGATGCTGCTGGCCACCTGATTCTGTTCACTTTGTACTGCGCTATTTTTAATCAATGATAAGAATAGTCTGAAAAATTTCTGCAGTGAGCTGTGTTATTTTCCTATCTTTCGTTTGGTATCAACAGGGGGCGTTTTGGGCAAGTTCATAAGTGCACAGAAGTCTCAACTGGTCTCAATTTGGCAGCCAAAGTCATTAAAGTGAAAGGAGCAAAAGAAAAGGTAACTGTGTTCCTGTGAACCTAAATGAGTGCATGCTGTAAACCATGTGAATTGCGTTCATTTTAACACCACGTCACTGAATCTCCTTGTAGGAGTCAACTTCTCATTGCGTAGTACCAAATATTAGAACTTGTCTTTTAAAGTAGTAGCTTGAGCTTCATATGACTGTTGGTCATTTCCAGTGTTTGTAATTAAACCATTTGTTCACGTGAAACCTGTCATACAGCTGCTACAGGGTTTAAAATTGTTGTTCAAATATATTGGAGTTTAAGGAGCGTATTTACTCATTTTTTGTTCATTTGTTATTTTTTTCAGGAGGAAGTAAAAAATGAAATTAACATCATGAACCAATTAAATCATGTGAATTTGATCCAGCTTTATGATGCCTTTGAAGCCAAAAACAATATAACTTTGATCATGGAATAGTAAGTTTAAATGATTTCAGGAGCTTGGGTTTGCTTTGGTCACTAAAAGAAAAGGAGAACAATAACTCTGAGGTATGAAAAAGGCTCGAGTGGCTTTCCAGCCTATGAGAGTGGAAGCTACACATTTTAAAGGCAATATCTTCACATTAAAAAATACGTATTTAGCAAGATTGCAGTTTAAGCAGATGCTAAGGAAGGTAGTTATCTTCAAGCATATGAAGCTAATTACAAGACTGTTAATGAAAGAATTTTGCTATGGTTCATTTTTCATTTGAGTTTAATGTTGAGGTGTCAACATTGTCCCTAGCTACCAAACTACAGTATGGGGTATGTAAAACCTCAGATAAGAAGTAAATGTGAGAATACAGAGTATGGAAATGACAAAAGGGAGATTACTTAAATGGCTGTTTTTTTTTTTTTTTTTTTCAAACTGAGTTTCCATTACAAAATGAATTGTTGTTGACGTGAAAGAAAAAAGGACACAGAATAGCAAATAAAAATGAGGCATTTTAAAATGTCTATATTCTACTTTTTCATTTAAATAATTGTAATTTTTACCCTACAAAACCTTGTCAGAACTATGTGTCTGACGTAATGTTTTTTTTTTGTACAGAATTGGTTTCAGTTGTCAGCTCAAGTAATATGGCTTTCAGTTTTAGAAGTTAAACGCATTGTGTAGGTTGAAAAGTTAATTTCCCTAAGCTAACAGGAAGATAATAATAGATACTTCAGTACATTCTATAGGTTTTCCAGGTCCCCATTTTGTCTCCAGATTGTGTCGCTTTGAACTTAGGCTTTGATTCTCCCCTGCTGCTTACTCCCAAACGTTAGCAATAAGTCTTCCAGTGTGGAAGGCACTGTAGAATGATACTTAATTTCACACACAAAAATAAGTTTCTTAAAGTCATTTAGTCTGCAGGTATGATACATGCTGGTTGTCTGGTTGTGTTGTTAGAACCTGTGCTAAATTAGAAACTAAGTTTCCAATGTGGAAATAAATGAAGTTAAGGAATTTTGGTGTTCTTAATGCTTATCTGTTAAAATTTTAGTCTGGATGGTGGTGAATTATTTGACCGGATCACAGATGAAAGCTACAATCTAACAGAGTTGGATGCAATCTTATTTACCAAACAAATCTGTGAAGGAGTCCATTACTTGCACCAGCATTATATTCTTCATTTAGATCTGAAGGTCAGTGATATCCATTAGTGATGTTGTGGTTTACACCGCTACAGGCTGTAATTTCGATTATTTCTTATTTCATTAATCTCATAAAGAAATAGACTTCCTTAATTCAATAGCCACAGTGAATGAAGTTCGAGAGATGATTTTTTTTTTCAGTGTCTATTTAGTAGCTTGCTTACAGTAACAGAATAATGAGTTTCTGGAATTTTTTTTTTTTTTGCTGTTAAATCAGAAACTTTTCATTGTGTGAAATTAAGCAATGACCTTCTGTTCTTCTTCAAAAATAAACAAAAGAAACCAATCTCAAAACATCTTTGGACAGAAATGCTTAGAAATTCTTCCTGTCTTCACTCTGCCTGCACTTATCACTGTATCCAAACATCTTTTCCATCTTCTTCCTGTTGTTTATTCTTTTTACTGCCTGGATCTGAGCTGTGTGATTCCTTAACTGATGTGGCTGAAAACAGACAGTATTTTTCTTGTTTACTCAAATGATACTAGACCTGGTTGGCCTACAGACAGTTCTGCAGTCTGACTTTGGAAACTCTCTCCTTTGGAAAAACAGTCACATTAGGGAAAAGAAAACCAGCAAATAAATGGAGAACAATAGCAAAAGCAAAGCAAAGGAAACTTTTTCCTCTGTTTTTGTGAACAAAACAGAGAGTGCATTTGATATGTTTCTTGTGACTTTTGTGGAATCACTTTCATAAATTCAGAGGTAAACCATAACCATCAGACTGACTCTGTTGTTGTACATGAAGTGGGTGCTTTTCATTTCAAAATCTATTTATATTCAGTACAGGAATAGTGTACTGGAGTGGTAGTTAAACTTCCTTACAGGAGATCCAAAACCAAACCTTTCGCTAACTTATTTGTCAACCAAATCCTTATCTCTATAAGAAGAATAGAAGGAAAAGCATCATCTTAAAGATTCTGACTAAGATCTCTGAGATGTTTTTCTTATTCATACTAGATTTGTGTTTCAATCAAATTTAACTGAAAATACTCTTGTCTTTTTGTAGCCTGAAAACATATTATGTGTAAATCACTCAGGGAACCAGATAAAAATTATTGACTTTGGATTAGCAAGGAGGTAAGTGTTCCGTTTTGAATTTATTTAAAAAAAAAAAATCCCATTGAAATATGCTGCTGGTAGTTCTTATTATATGTTTTATGCATTTACTGGCTCTGAGGTAATTCTTATATGTGAGTGTGCTAAATACTGTGCTGCTGCAGGCATGAGTTCTGCTGTGTGCATTAATTATCTAATTGCTTTTTCAAGTAGAGTTTCTGTTGAATAAAGATATACAGCTGTTTTAATTGTCTCAAAATGATTCCCCTTCTAAAGCTTTTACTCTAGGGACTCCATGAACACATCTCATGTGAAACATAAAGCCCTCAGAGAAATAGAGGCTTTCCACTGTACTTTTACTTTGCTTGCTTGAGTTTGTTTGAGGAAAGCTCTGGGAACATGAGTCAGATCCTCTAGAATTGAAAGAATTGACTCCTGCTGGTGTAACTATAAAAACATTTCTTTATTTTTTTTTTTTCTAAACCCTTTGAGGGTCTTGTTAGACCAGGACCTGGTATATACATGCATATACGTGCCAACATGTACAAAGGTATCGTATTCTGGTATCTATCCAAGAACTCTTGTTTTAGAAGTAGTTTATGAAAACAGATGGATGCACTGAGACTAATTTATTCATGAAATGGAGGGTAAAGATGTAATTTTTTACTGAAGCAGAGTTTAAAACAAAATCTTCCAGGAAACTGAGATATAAAAGCAATGCTTTAATTGTTTTCTGTCTGTGTACTTAGATGTAACTCCCATTGGCATCAGTGAAACTGATTACTGGTTCAGTATCTGTACCCTTAATTTTTAAGCAATAAAATGAAATCATTTTCTCCGTATACGGATCTGTGTTGTACATGTTACTAAGCCCAAACAATCCTCTTCAGAGAGTCCCACCTTTGCTGTTACGTTTTGCTCATATCTGCTGTACAGACCTTTAACCTAAGATGTAGCTGAGCACAGGGCAGCAAATGCTCTCCAAACCTATTTTAATGGGAACAGGTTTGTTTGTTTTATGTTGGACAACATCTGCTAGAAAGGTGGAACCTGGCAGAAAGCAAAGCTACTCTCATTCCCTGACAGAGGTCTATGCAAGTTTTATTGCCCTTGGTCTTTTTTTCTGGTTTTACTCAAACAAGTGGATAACTGATTGTCTTATACCTGCAATCACAGCAGAATTCACTTGGTAGTTTTCAAGATCTTAAAAAAAGACTTGTAATTAAGGTCTTCAAGACTTTAATGTTGTCCTGGTTGTCTTGAAGACTCTGCTATGCTAGCTCTTTTTTTTTTTTTCTTTTTCTTTTTGTACCATGCTTTGATTTCTAGAGATGAGAGATTTGTTTCCTTGGCCTGCTCTCAGCATTGACGTCTGTTTCTTTCTGTTAAAGGTACAAACCTCGTGAAAAACTGAAGGTTAATTTTGGAACTCCAGAGTTCTTGGCTCCCGAAGTGGTGAACTATGACTTTGTTTCCTACCCAACAGACATGTGGAGCGTAGGTGTCATCACATACATGTTGTAAGTATGAGAGGTCATGGCAATGGCACCAAAGGCTCTATGAGAACAGAGCAGTGGAGGGTGTCTGTGGAAGAGGAGTGTGGCAGGCACCAAGCCCATCAGAATGGAACTCCTCCTAATTCATGCTGTTAAAAGCAAACAGTGAGCTACAGATCTTTAATGTGAAGGTACCTCACTGTTCGTGTTAAGTCTCTGAACAACAAATAGGACTTTAGATAAATATGTAAACATTCTTCTTCTTTACCCCACCTTATTTAGCAAGTTCAAGTGGATCATGTTGTGATTTCTTGGAAAAGTGGCCCAAAGCATCTCAGAATTTCCATTTTGATTGGATTCTTGAAGATTTAGATTAATTTTCAAATGTGCAGTCTGATAATTTTATTAACTTGAACTTGGTCTGCATTTGCCCAGAGGAGTTAATGTTAAGTGCTGGGCTATGGGTCATGTCACAAATAGGAGTAGAACTCTTTTCTGTTGAAGGTGGGGATGGCTGTGGAAGGCTCTGGTGAGCTGACTCAGCATCTCAGAATTTTTTCACAGATGCTTTCTGTGAACGGAATAAATGGTTTCAACTTGTTAGCCAAAAAGTAACTGAATGAAATAATGAGTTGCTGAAACAATAAATCTGAGGCTAGAGAGTAATTGAAAACAATATGCTGTTCAGAAACCAGTGTAATTCGAGCCAAACTTGGTTATAGGCTTTGATTTAGGGAAGCTCTTGAGCCCTCCTAGCTTTTCTAGTTGGGAAAGCACTGAAATATGTACTGAGACTCCTGCTGAATTTATTTTATTTGAGGTCCATTAATGGTGCGCTCTGACTTAGCCGAGTGAGCTGCTGAGCAGTAACATGAACAATAAAGTTCTTGGCAGGACTGACAGGTAGGACCCCCATGTCTGAGAACTATTCCTCTTGAAAAATTAGCCAGAACTGTAAAACAGAAGATTCAAGGGAGAAGAAATACATCTTGCATATAACTGTTTATCTCCCACTTTTTTTTTTTTTAAAGGCTCAGTGGCTTGTCACCATTCCTGGGAGAAACTGATGCGGAGACGATGAATTATGTAGTCAATTGCAACTGGGATTTTGATGCAGAGGCTTTTGAACAGCTATCAGAGGAAGCAAAAGACTTTATTTCCAGACTACTTGTGAAAGAGAAAAGGTACCTCCTTCTTTGATTGTGAGAACAGTGTAGCACCTAATAATATTTATTTCCTTCCAGCCCATTGTTTGAATTACAGTCAACAATGAGAACTTATGTGACATTTTCTTGTGCTGTTCTGTGCTTACTGGACAGTTCCTCAAGGCAGAAGAGAGGAAGTCTGGAGGGATTTGCTGTGTAGAAATGTGTCTTTAATATTCCTTCTCTGCATAAAAGCTATTTTGTTTGTTACTTTGAATTCTTACAAGCCCTGTCATAAATTGTGGAGAGAAAAAAAGAGAAGTTTGAGTACACAGACAATGAATAGAAGCTGCAGCTGTGAAAATGTGCATAGTTTTCTTCTAAAGTGGTCTAAGTGCATTTGGTAGATATTAAGAAGCATTTAGGGCTTACCTCTGCATGTTGGTTTCTCATTTTGGGATCAAGTAAAGTAAAAAGTGATTGTATGTATGAAACGACAGAAGAATCAGAGTGACGTTGATGTCAGAAAATGGCTATGAGGTTGGGGTAGGGTGGGTAGAAAATAGTGTTCTCTTGCTGGATGACGATACAAAACTAATCAAAACAGGAAATGATGCATACAGTAAACCAGAGGGGAATGTTCGGGGGGTATTTCAAGGAGTGCTTAGAATATTACCATCTTCCAGATCATTACCTGAATCAGACAAATCAGTTATAGTACTTAATTACATTTTGAGTCAGAAGTCATAGAGTTTGTTTTTAAAAAATGCGAATTTAAACTTGTTTAAAAATCTTGTCTCCCTGCCTCCCTCACAAGATTTTCCCTATTTCTCAAGGCTTTTGGATAGGTTTTCACATTTGGGGCCATTGTTGAATGTCTGAGAATAATGTCTACTTAGCTGTATCTAAGTTTAGGATGAATGGACATATGTGCTTTTTAAATACGAGGCATAGAATAAGCCTGCACTCTCAGGACAAGTAGATGGCACCACGACAATTTTTCTTCATGCAGTGATTCTCTCAGCAGTTCTTGATTTCCATAATAAAATTATACATAAACTGATGAACCTCTACAGCTGCTTCTTCAAAACAAAATCCAAAGAAGGTAAAATAGAGTATTTGAACACCAGGCAGCCAACCCATTGCATAGCCTGTCAGCAGCTTCTCACACCACTCATCCCTTATGCTGGAGAGTGCAGGATGTTGTTAGGATTCTATGCACTGGTATGAATAGCATCTCAAGAAGTCTTTCCACTCACTTGCACTGGTTTATTTAAGGCAAACATTTATGTAATCTGTAGGTTGAGGAGCCCAAGGTTCAGAGAAAATGGCAAGAGGGGTAGCTGTGCTTACATGGTACTTTTTTTTTTTTTTTTCATGCAGCTGCCGGATGAGTGCAACACAGTGTCTGAAGCATGAGTGGTTAAACAATCTGCCTGCCAAAGCCAAAAGGTTTAAGCTTCGCCTGAAGTCCCAGTTGTTGCTGCAAAGTTACATAGCTCAGAGAAAATGGAAGGTAATTAGCCTGGAAAATCTACTGCCGGGGGAAAATCAGCTCAACCCAGGCAGGTTCTGCTTTTCTGAATATTGGCTAATTTTTACTATATTATTGTAAACATGAGTTTAGGAATTCTTCAGTTTGTTATTTGAAGTTCTACATTTTTTTTTTCTTTACAAGTTCAGAGGCTTCAAATGCTATTTAGCTCACTCTTTTTTTTTTTTCTTATAATGGAGACATTTTTGCATTGACAACAGTTGTGATGGGATACAATGAAAGGCAGTTTTGTTTCCCACTGCAGAGAATGGAAGTCTGGGAGAGGAAAAAAAATAGGCTTAAAGACATCAAGAAAAATTCTCAGAACCTTTCTGATAAGCCCAAGACTTCTCAGAAGTAAATTGTGAATGAAGAAGGAAGTGATAGACTCCACTCGTATATCTATTGGTTTGTAAATAATTGATCCTGAAAGATGAACGTAGTCATCTTTTACAAATAAACAATGGAGGAAATGCTAAGAAAACTCAGATCCATCTCTTTCTGTCCTGTCACTGGAAAGTTGCAATTCCTTATCAAGAAGTTGAATTTTATACCTTCTCAACTCTTTGACTTGAGCTGTTTCACTCTTATGCGTTTGTGTTGTAAACAAACATGTCATCTAAGACATGACACTATAACTCATACTAGTGCAGTTCATGGTACCAGCTTTCTGTTCTGCAGTAATTAGTGGTTTCTCAGTACAAAGCATTGCATTACTTCCTGCTGGCAAGATTCCAGTATCATCCTTCAGGAGTCTTAGAATTCAACTAGTGGCAGATAATTTTTTTGCTTTGCACTGGGCCCTGTATACCAAGGCCAAAGTGCTGCAGCCCAATTACACAGGTAACCATGCTGTATCCATAGGTAACCATGTTCCCTGCGATGCAAAGACAAGTACTGAAAGCTGATCAGCCTTTCCTCAGACTTTTCTTGGATTTTATTTGGCATTTCTGTGAAGGAGGAGTGTCAGTTTTAGTGTATGAAACTAAGACTTTGGGAGCTGTAGAAAGACTGTTTCTTGCTTTAAGTGAGCTGATATACCTGAGGCTCAGACAGTGATTGTTTTCTGACCCTGTACTCAGTTTTCCCAGAATCACAGAATGGCTGATGTTGGCAGGGACCTCGTGTCCACCCCCTTTGCTCAAGCAGGACCGCACCCAGGTGGCTTTTTATTAACTTGAAGGACAGAGGCACCCTCTCTGTGCAACCTGTTCTATTGCTTAGTCACCCTTATGGTTGAAAAGGATTCCTGATATTCAGATAGAACCTGCTGTTTCAGTTTTTTGCCGATTGCCTCGTCTGTCAACACTGAAAAGAGCCTGGCTACATCCTTTTTGCTCCCTCCCTTCAAATATTTATAGATATTGATAAGATTCCCTTGAGTTTTCTCTTCCAAGCAGAGCAGTCTCAGATCTCTCATCTTGTTCTCATAGGAGAGACTCCAGTCCCTTACTCATCTTATGGGCCATTTATTAGCCTCTCAGGTTTTAGTTCTCTCCTGTAGTGTGGAGCCTAGAACTGAACACAGTACTACAGCTGTGGCTTCACCAGTGTTGAGGATCACCTTCTTTGAGCTGCTCACATTAAACAATGCAGCCTGGGACACCATTAGCTACCTTTATGCCAAGTGCATGCTGCTGACTCATGTTCAACTTAACATGTTCAAGCTCCATGAGGACCTTTAGGTAAATAGATTGTCTTTTTTTGCTGAAGGAAAATCTAGAAAGAAAAAGTCTTTTACCTCAGTTTTACTCACACTCAGACTGATCTGTTTTGTTCACAGAAACATTTTTATGTGGTGGCTGCTGCTAACAGGCTGAAGAGATTTCAGAGTATGTCTGTCAAGCTTGCATAAGGTTGTAAGAAGCAACTACCATACCAGAAGATGGATGTGAAACTATAGAAGAACTCAATATCTTCAATAATTTCTATCTCGTATATAATGTCAAGTTTTGCATCTATCTTTCTCATATATTGCATGTTAGTGCTTAGTTTCCTGAAATGTCTCAAAGCACAGGCACTGAAATAACTTAAGAAAACAGAATATACTTTGTTTTGTTCTTACAAGCTTTTAGTTGTACATAGTGATGAAAAAATAGGAAGTTAGTGGGGCTGACCTCTTCCTGAAGGCTTTATTGGTCTGTTTTTACCAGAAAAGACCAGCAATTTTCTGGCTTCTCACACCAAGCGTGGGATCTCTAAAGACTTTCTTCACAACTGCTGTGTACATAATCAGTTTTAGTAGACTGCCACAAGAATAGCACGATATTTTCCCTCAGGATTGTTACTTAGGCAGGAAGATCAAACTTTTACTTTTGTGAGAAGATATATAGGTGAAATTGCCACAAATAAAAATTAGGCAGTGGCTGCTGGGTTGCTCTACAAATATCTCATAATGTCCTGGAAAGACTTCCAGACACTTCATTTCACATTTTAAATGTGTCAATGCTTTTCATTGGGTGTGACTGCAGCCCTTAGTATTGTAATTTTTGAGACTTTTTTTATCCTTTTCAAAGATTTTAATGCATTTTATCTGGGAAGTTGATATGCAGAACACATTCTAATGCTGTTCAGCTCCAGAGAAATGGTGTATTGCCAGAATCTGCTTTTGCCTCAGCTAAAACATTGAAACCCTTTTTTCCCAACTTGCTCTCAAACATTAGACTTCTTCTTCACAATACTAACTGTTCATGATGTCTAAAGAATTGAAGCCACTTACAATTTCTCAGCTAAAAGTGTAACATTATTTATTAGACCTGTTTCTTTCATTCCTGTTCTAGATTCTGTAGAGCTCAGTGTAAGCTGAACAGGCTCTTTATTAGTAATACTTTCTGGTTTTCCTAAAACTGGTTTTTCAGTGAAGACATCTAGCTGCTGCCAAGCTCCCATTAATTTTATAGATTTTCATATCCCTTAAATTAGCAAAAGTGCTGGTTGCTAATAAAGAGGATTTTATGAATGCCTTACCCTAGCCTAGTTATCTTTTTTCCACTCTAGTGCTTCCCACTTATTCTAATCCCTGGACTCTGGACTGGTGCAGATTTTCTACTATCAAGGCAGTGAAAAATGATTAAAATCCAGTGAAGTTATCTTTACAATGTATCACCTTCTGTGAAGGCCCACTTTTGTTCGTATTTTCCTTCCACTGTGGTTCTGCATGCTAAATGGGTTATATTCTTTGGTCTGTATATTTCTGAGCTAATACTAATAAATTACATTAAAAGGAACAGGCCCATTCCTCCATTTTGGTTTAAAAAACAAACATGAGAAAGCATCTTTGATTAGGTCTTAGAGAATGTAAGATCTCACCCCTTTGCCACATGTTAGATACCAATAGCAGGTGTTTTGTTACAGCTTCTACTGGGGGTTCATTAACTAAGATTTTTCTCTGCACGCCATGCATTTGTTTGGAGTCCATTCCACAATAAAATTACTGTTATGTTTCAAGACTCTCATCAGGTATGAAATTGGCTTTTGCTATTTAAAGGTGACTAGAATTTATTTCTTTTTATGCTTCAATTACACTGTGAGATGAAGTGAAAGGTAATTTGCTAGTAAGCTTCATTTTACCACTTACTGTGTAGTACTTCCTCTATTTTTGTAAGAGGGTAATACATATAGCTGTTCTCTGCTGTCTTATATTTCCTCTCCACCTACAAAGAGAGGATGCATCTGGCTTGCTATTTTGTTCTTAATAGAAACCTTTTCAGCTTCTGTAGCCACGTAATTCTGCAGTACAGTGAAAACCATCTCTGCAGCCTCATGGGATATTTCATAATGTCTTGCATGGTCTACAGAAAGCTAAAAGAACACCATACACAGTGTTTGCAAGACACTGGAACAGTGAGTGTAGAAAAACAAAAAAGCAGGTGGCCCCATAGGGTAATAGCTACAGCTGGAATCAGCTGTCTGTATTCCTGACGTTATAAGCATCACGCAGGCAAGCGAGGAACATGCTAAGAGTGAGATATTTGGCAGACCATTAAAATACTGTTGAGAAGCTCAGATGGGAACACTGTTTAAAATCTAAGTGCTCAGACAGGAGCTTATTTCCCTTCATGCAAATAAGCTAAGGAGTTTCTGGGTTGTTTTGAAATGATGATTTATAAAAGTTAACTTGTTCATACAACTCAGCAGAAGATAAGAAATGGGCAGCAGAATTGGACTGACTTTATTATAGTAACGCTAGTTCTGGACTGCTAAAAATTGTGATTTTCTTTCAAAAATAGTTACTTTAAGTTGTAATCTAAATAGGTGGGATGAAAGTATAGGATGACACAAGTTGCCTCTAAGACCTATGGGTCAGGGCACTCTTCAGTTGAAGTTTATACTCCTGAGATAGAACAAAAAGGTCTGTGTCCCAGCTTCACTAGGTTCGAAATCCTTGTTCCCTGGATATCTTCCACAGATGAGTCCTCAAAAGTTTTACATACAACAAGCTTGTGCATAAAAATTCATGTCTTAATCAGAAGGAAAAGCTTTGCATATCTTTATTGTTTCCTGGAACAGCTGGGCCCCCTTACATACGCAAGAGACTTCAGTCTTACACAGGCATAAAAACTATGGTCAGTTCAGTGAATAAGTGTCTGACAGTTTTAAAAATTACTCAGTCTTTAATTCATCTGTTGTTTCTGCTGTTTAACAAGGCACAGTTAGTCTCCTCCCACTCTTTTTCATTGTCTACTGCCAGTTAGAGGCACAAGGACATATGACATCATTTATTCAACATCGTATTAGAGTGTCACCTGCTGCTTGTACCAAGAAAAATGAAGCTGTCCTACCACCTAATGCTACATCTGCTCAAGTACCAGCCTGGCAAATAATTAAACACTCTTCTTCCAAAAATCACCTCAATTGTCATTTAATAAAAATAACATTTAAAAACTAGCTCAAAAAATAAAATTAGCTGAATACCAGCCAGTCATCGCTTGTATGCTACAGGAATTGTTAAGAACAAAAGGACTGTTAACATTAAGAGCAAGCAGTAGTGATATTACAAGGTGGCACTACAGAAACAGTACCACTATTTGTCTCTTGTGCCTTAGCAGCATTTTCCAGGATTCTCCTTTTCCATTCTTCATAGTCTTGCTTTGTTTCAGTCTTTCGCTGTTTACATGGAATCTCATCATCACGAACTTCAGAACCTATGTTTTTTAAAAAACAAAAAAGTGTAAGTGCATGATGGGCCAGCAGCAGCACTGTGTTGCTGGGAATAGTCAGCCAGTGTACAGAGATCAGCCTATTCATGTACAGAGACCATTACTGCACTATCTCAACTCTGTGGCTTCCTCCTCTGCCCCTCTCCCAAGATGGTCACCTTCTCGCTTTTCTGGTTGAGTGTAAGAGTTAACTCTACTAGGACTACTCAGTATAATAAACATTGTCCTTTTGCTGTGTTTAATTAGTCCTTTTATTATAGCAGATTGCAGAATGGTGTCAACCAATTCTTACTGCTTATTCTACAACTAAAATACCACTAAGCAGCAACAAAACCCCAAACTACTCTGGTAATCTTAGTTCACAGCTAAACACAACTTACCTTCTTTCTCACACTGCTCCAGGTCAGTCTGCTGGGTTTCAGATATCTCTGCAGCTAATGGAATATCATCTTCTAAAACACAAACGAACAAAAACGTTGAGTTACTTTACTTCTGAATGATGTGGGGGTCCCGATGATGTTATTCTACATCTACATTCTACACTGCTCACGGCAGTGATGCCTTCCCCCAGTGCCCTCCCTCTGTGACGTATTTTTCCTTCCACGTTGCTGCCTGTTGTGTTAGCATAGCTGCTTGTGCAGCAAGTTCGTGAATGGACTTAACTGACTGACCTGGCTGGGAAACAGCTTAGCAGGCAAGTGGTGTTTCCTCATCTAAAAGGTTCTGTTAAAGACTGACAGCCAAGCTGTATATGCAGAGGTGCCAGCACCCTGCAAGGGTTGCAAGGATTGGCTGGCTGCTTTACCTAGTGCTGTCGCTGCATGTGTAACCATAATGATCAGCTAAGTTCATACCATAAACACATTGCTGCCGTTCTTGATTATTCACAAAGCATTCTCCCTTCTGTACCATTTCCACAACATTTTGCATTACAAATAGCCACAGTATGCTGTCTATTTATACCTAACCTGAAAAAGGAACTCCATCTGCCTTGAAGCTGCTTTTGTGGTGGGATAACTTCTCTATTGGCAGCTCCATGCCTTAGCAAGAGCAGCTTTTGGTTTGGATTCAGGCAGCACACTCTAGAAAACATTGCGGTATGAAATATGAAGTGGAGGAAGAATATTGTCAGTGGGAGAATGAGAATAAAAATCTGGGGAAGGAAAAAGGAGATAAATAGGAAGGAGCAAAGATACAAGGACAGGAAGGAACATATACTTCAATCTTTGCCTTCTGCTAAAGAGTGGGGAGAGCTGGAAGTTCAGCAGTAGGTGAGAAAGACTCTGTCTGTCTGCTGTGTGTGGAGGCATGGTGTCAGGTAATGGTTGAATTACTACTAGGAGATCAAGGTTTAGCTGTGTGTTAATCCTGCAGTGGAGGAAAGGAAAACACAGGAGCATCAATTAAAGCAACAGAGATAGTAAACGGTTTATGCTAATTTCCATATTATGTTGCTATGTTAAAAAGGATGAAGAAAGCAGGCATGGATGAATCCAAAATGCTTTAGTGGTATGGGAGAAAGAGGGGATAACTTCCAGCAGCAGAAAATGTAAAGAACTGTGAGCATTACGGAAGAGGATAGGTATTCTGGGCCTTGCCATGTTCTAAACTGTTGTGACTTTCCCAGAAGCAAAGACTGTGAGTGGGAACAGGACCGAGGGAAATGCTGGAATGATGGGTAGGTTTGGCTGAAATAGTTGAAGTGACCAAAATGAAATCACCAGCAGAAATGAATGGGGACACTGTGAGCCGAGATGATGGGTAAGCTGTATTACAACGATAAGGTCAAAAACGTACTGCTGAGTTGCTGGCTTATCTTCTCCATCTGACTGCACAGACGATCAAATATTGCTTTTTTCACTCCAGATATAGCCAACATCCTAGATTTGTCCACTTTCAGCTTCAAACACCTGTAATAGAAAATTAATTTATCTCTCCAGCAAGTATCACTCAGCTGAGATGATATTTATTACTCTACCAACACTGCCTTTGGGAAGGAAGAGTCAAGATGGATCTGGAAGTGAAGCCCACGGTTAGCTCGAATTATGAGTGGAAATTCTATGAGGAAAAGGTACTTCATAGGTTTCAAGGGAAGCAAGGCAAAATACCACTGAATGGGTCTGCAGTCAAAACATTTGTCAAGAGCTATGAAACTACACAACACCTAAACTGTTCACTGCTAAAAGGCATAATATTGAGAGGGAAAATATGTACGTGCAAGCAAATTCTTTCCAATTGTTAAATGTGTCAGGCTCTCCTATTGCCTATCTCCTGAGATGATGCTGGTCTAAAGCTGAGACAAATCCATCCCCCAAATGTTAGAGCCTGAGGATGGGATGGTACAGGTGCTGTAGGTAAGCTAGCAGCAGCCATTCTTTCATCTTGAGCAATATCTCACCAAGCGACATGCAGAACTTCTTGCTTTATGTCTAGCTCCAATCTACACTGACAAGAGAAGAAAGTTCTGGTTAAATCTGAAAATATTACTACTGTTATACTGGCTTGGTGGACTTCTTCATCTACTGTCAGGGATAATATGTCTACATGGAATTATCTGCTTCATCAATCACACACCAGAAAAGACAGATTTCATTTCTTCTAGGACAAGTAATTCAAAATCCTCTTCTGTATGTTTGATGTAATATTTCTGTTCCCCCCTGAAAGCAAATTCAATGTAGGCTGGAGATTTCCTTGTAAAACGGTTCTTGTGTTAGAGATGTCTCCATTCCAGGAGTAGAGATGCAGAATGCACCAGGAAAGAGCCTTTAGCCATGCTGAATCAATCAGTTGCTTACACAGTATGCACTATTTCTGTTGAGTGTCTTACCAGGTACCTAAGCCTGTAGAAAACCCCTTACACTGTACTTACCTGCACGCAGTGAATAGTGCAGCTGCTATAAATAGTGGTTTTGAGAAATCAAGTTCCATTTGCTGTGCTTCAGGGAGGCTGGATTCATACCTAAAGAATAACAGAGTGATAGTTGTATAATGCATTTGCTTCAAATGAAACTTTTGAAATTACTTTGTCACGTGGTACTCAGCAGTTAAATACTGGATATCTCAGTCCTTTGAAACCTAGTCAAGCACAAAAAGCTGCTACTGGTTTTGAGGAGCTTAACAGACTGGGGAATAGAAGGGAATGGGGATCACCTCCTCTTCTTGATTTAAAGGTATTTTAAGGTAGAGATCTGAATCAAGGTATGTCAGTATAATTTCATTTGTGCTATCCGCTTATGCTCGCTTTTATCTTTAAAATTACATGAAGATACCTTTAGACGGATCTGTCCTATTACAAAGGGTACAACTATAGATTTTTTGATCTATATTTAAACCTTCACCTGTACAATATATGGTGGATGACATACTGAATGCTCAGCATTGTGAAGAATTTAACTTCTTATTGTTCACCTGTCCCCAGGCTGTTTAAGTACCCACGGTGTTCACAGCCTTTGTTCCCCACCAGAATCCTCGGAAACCCCACCAACATTTAAACGTGCTCAGCAGCATAACAGCACTCCAAAGTTTTCCCCTGATTGCTCTTGTTAAAGTAGATTTTACAGCCAGGTGTTAGTAAAATCTTTTGGAACCCCACTGAAGTGCCGTACCTCATGTTCTGACAGGTAATGTGCCCTGTAAGAGATCTGCTTCTCCAGAACGGTTGTTCCTCCTGCCTGTTTCTTCTGAACTGTGCCATGAGCAGCAGCTAATTATGGTGCTACAGGCAAAGTCCTGTCTTTTTTATACTGCTCTGAGCTGAAAAACTGGAACTTGAGCAGCGACTTACTGCGATCCAGAGGCTCAGTCTTTCTAATGTGTTTTAAGTGCCTAGGCAACGTGCTGTCGGTTCCAAGAACTCGCCTCGTGGGCCTTCAGAGGCAGCCACCCCCAGCCGGCTCCTCACCCGCGTGGCACGGCGCCGTACAGCCGCTCACCTCTGCAGGATTTCCGAAGCCGCGCTCAGTGCCTCCGTGCAGCATAACCGCACCGCCAGCTCGCGCATCCCCAGCCGGGCGTTCACCCCCAGCAAGCACTCCAAGGCCTTCACGGAGCTCTGGTACGCGGTCTTGTTCAAACCGGAGAGTTTAACAAAGGAGCTCTGTTCGAGATAAAGAAAAAACACGAAGATCGGCTCCCTGCCCAGAGACGGCGGAGGAACTACGCGCCGCTTCCGACGGCAGTACGGCGGAGACCCGTGCGAGGCGCGGGAGATTTGGGGCCGGCTCACCTTGCCGGCGGGGTGCTTGGCGCAGCGGGCCGCCAGCTCCAGACACATCACGGCCAGCCCGCTCGCGGTCACGTGCGCCATCAGCCCCGCGCACTTCACCTGGGACAGCCGCAAGTACTCCTCGGCTTTCCTGCAAAACACCACGGTGACGCGGAGGTGGCGGCGGAGCCTCGTCCGTAGGTGACCGGGCTGCGTGCCGGGCCCGGTGCACGCAGGACAGCTCCTCCCGCCACCCCTGCTGGTGCTCCCGAGCCGCGCTCCGCGCTACCTGACGACGCGCGGCTCGCCGATCCCCAGCCGCACCGCCAGCCGCTGTACCGCGTCGCGCTCCATCCGCCTCGCTCTCGGTTCCCGCCCGCTCTGCCCGCGGCGCGCGGCTCCCGACCCGCCACCGGCCTCGCCGACCGACCGGTCCGTCCAGCCGTCAATCGTCCCCGCAGAGCCAATCGACGCGTAGAGAAGCGCTTCCTCGGCGCCGGCCAATGGAAAGGCGACGGCGCGACGGAGGGGCGGGGCGGCGCGGGCGGCGCAGTCACATGACGGCGCGCGGCGCTGCGGGGCGTTGCTGTTGGGGGCGGCTCGTGGCGGCGGCGCGACCATGGTGAGGGGCGGCGGGGTCGGCGCGTGGCGGTTGTTGGGCGGCGGCGGGGAGCGGGGGGCGCCCCGGGTCCCGCCGCCGCACCCCGCGAGGGCGGGGGTCGGCCGCTGAGAGGAGGCCCGGGGCCGGGCCAGGCCGGGCCCGAGGGTTGCAGCTCGGGAGCACCGTCAGCGGCTGCGCGCGGCGAGGCCGTGCGGGGGAGGCGCGGCGGGGTCCTGAGGGCTCTGGAGGCCGCGAGGCCGCTGCTCGGCGCGAGTGGGGCCGAGGTGAGGCCGAGGTGAGGCGAGTCGCGGCGGGGCCGGGTCCTAAACGGCAGCGTGAGCCGCTGCGGCCGGGGTCCGGGGCAGGCCGCTCTGCAGCGGTTCTAAGTGCTTATGAAAGAACCTGGAGCTTGGAATAGCGCTTACCGAGACGTGCTTCTGAATGCTCGGCGACGACAAAAGGACAGCTGTGCTTCCTGGCACAACACGAGTTCAGTGTATTTGCTGAGGCGAAATCCTCAGCAGCGTGTGCTATGGTATCTCTGCCTGTTGGTCCGTCCAGCCGCAGTGTGAGCAGTGCTGGCTGTGTCTGCGCAGCGAGGCACGGACAAACTCGGTGCCACAAATGAACTAAAGCCAAGCTGTGCAGTCCCAGGGCTGCTGGGGCAGATCTGCGTTTTGAAGTCGTCTGTGTGTTGGATTGGATTTAATACTGCATCCTCCAGAAGGGTGTGTGTGAGACCGTGAATCCTGTCATGAAGGAGAAATATTTGAATGGATAACAGGAAGTGTGCAGTGTGTGCAGGTGATCTGCCTCCCAAGTGAGTGTCACAGGTACCTCGTGGTTCCCAGCTGGCACAGCTCCCTTCTGTTTGTCACTTCCGTGTCTGCTCTCTGTCCCTTTCTTCCAATGCCCTGTGGTGTTTGATGAGGAAGCGAAGATCAGTGCTGTGCTGGGGTGGTCCCCTCTACCAGACTGAGCTCTGCTGCTGTTTCCAGTGGCCACGCTGAAAGCAGAGTGTTTGACTACCTTAAACTGAAGTGTTGTTTCTTGCTGCTGTCAGTCATCTCATGACTAAACAGCACAGCCCCTTGATTCTTGTTGATTGCTAGTGCCTTCTTGTGGAAGTAAATACCATCTTAAACACGTGAAAAAGGTGTTCTTTAGTTTATCCTCAGGCTTCTGTGTTATGAGGGTTACAAGCTCTGGTTGCAGAGTAATGCTTCCAATATAAATATAAAATGCTTGTGCTTTTTAGTTAGTGCCAAGTCGTGCTGTGATGCTCACAGCAATCTGCTGTGTGCGATCAGGCTTCATAGCTAGGCTGGCTTCAGTCCTGATCTTCTGCAGCAAACCTGGTGTCTACCTCGGTTAAATGCTCCTGCTGCATGGGCAGTGATAGGGTGATTGGTGTCCTCATGGAATTGGAAGGAGGTAGAGAAACTTGGGTAAGTCTCCTTTGTTGTGATACCAAACATGGGATGTGAGCACACAGGAGAAGTCACATGGAATGTGCTGGAAGCACATCTGAGTAATGATACTTAGCATAGATAAAAAATACACCTTAGAACAGAAGCAAAATCTTCCACTTAGTTGTGTTATCCATACCTTACATCCAGTTTTAGGTGTGTGCATTATCAGAGTACAGACTGCTTGGTAGGCTCTGCAGGCTTACCTTGATTTCTTCTGTGGTTTAATGCTCTAAATTCTGTGGAGTGCTGCAGTTTGGCGGGCTTCAAAACCATCAACACCCTGACCTCCAGAGTGCTGCTAAGCCTTAAATATAAAACAGACTGTGTATTGATGTCTTCTCGTGGAAATGAGTGTCAGAAATCAAGTAAATTATACACTGTAGGTTTAATGATAATTTTCTGTGTCAGCAGTAGCTGTTACTGTCAGAATGTACGTGTCCAGAACCATGTCTGCAGTACAGATTATCTTCCAGGAAACTGGTGTTACCCTGTGATCAGCCAGACAATATGCTTCTTCCAAGCTAGTTTGGGGTTTAAATTTTTTCTTCCCCAAGGCAACTCAGCAGCATCAAACTGGCAGAAAGTATTGTGGGGTGTTAAGACTGAAGCATTTAAGTCAGATGGCTACATAATTGCTGAGAATTGTTATCTTGTGTTTATGCAGTAGCTTATATCTTACCGTGCTTGGTGCTGAGAAGGGAGGTTGGGTTGTGCCTTGATTACAGAGCTCTGCTGCTTTTCTCCAGAGTCAGTATATCTTCTACTTCAAGAGTTTAGATTGGAATAGGATTCCACAGAGCAGTTGCATTTCTGGTTAAATAACACTTGGAACTAATGTCTAGGTTCTTGCTATGAAGTGGAAGCTACAGGACATAAACAGCTTTATTCACCATTGTATCTGGCACAGCGGCTGGTTCCCAGTTTGACAGGAGCCGTGCCTCCTCAACTCCAGCCATGTATGTCTGGCACTAGGTAGTAACCAGCTCACCTGCAGAAGTACCCTATGCTTCTGAAGCTTAGAGCAGTAGATAGAAAAGGATAAGCTGATACTTTCTAGATGTCAAAGTCAGAATATTTGGGAAGGAGCTGGAACTTGTTTGGTAGTGCTGCTGTTCAGATGTTCTCCCCTTTAGAGGCTGTGCCCCTCGGGCTGCCTCGGTTGTGTTTGTTGCAGTCAGGGAAGGTTTTTTTGCCACTTGTGCAGCTGTAAAACACTGTGATTGCCTTTTCTTTAGACACAGAAGTGCAGTACCCCTATAGTGAAGACATTTGTGCAAAGAACAATCCCTTCCCGGCCTTCAGATCAGGACTGACACAAATGCAATGTTACCCTATCTTGGAAAATGTGATTCTCTTGTTGTAATGTGGAAATGCTTCTGTGATGAATTCAGTACTGTACTTATTTCAGTCCCAATGTTAAATAAAGGGTGGGCCTTGTTGATCAAATTTAGAACAGGAATGAGAATGCTGTGCATGTCTTCTGTTGATGCATACAGAATTTGATGCGGTGCTGACTCTGGTTCCTTTTAATTGGTAAAACTGGGTCTGACAGCGTGACTCCAAAATGCCCTTATTTCTCCAGCTATTTCTGAAAGACAGTGTCTGAGGTTGTGTGAGAAAATACCTGCCTTCAGTGAGATATTTCTAATGAGATCCTCGCTGTGATCGTCCCAAACATAGCCTCTGGTTATTAGTCACCATTACGCTTCAACCAGAGGTTTTCACAGCAGAAGGTTGGAAAGTGATGTTGTGCATTCTGCCAGGCACACCTGGGGGCTGCTGGAAGCGAAGCATTTGATGAAGCTCATGGTTAGCTTGATGTTGCTTCTTTTTGTATGCTTGAGTGCAAGCTTTTTTTTTTTTTTTTTTGTTTTCAGGGTAGTCTAAGTGAATGGTCAGCCCCTGATCAGCTGGGCTACTTTGCTGGCCTCTGCAGGGGGTCTTTAAAGGTCCCTTCCAAGCCAAGCCCTTCTGTGCTGCACTTTGTGGCCTGTGCACCCCTCCCAGCACCGTGTAGCCCCACAAACAAACGGGAGGGAAGCGTGGGCCCCAGGTGGCTGTGGGGGCTGGGAACCCTGCAGGAAAGGTACTGGGAAGCTGTGCTGGGGTTATCACTACTCTGCTTTTTTGGCTTGTGTTCTTACTGTGATGTAGTTAGAGTGTGAGGCGTTGAGGTGGGCGGCAATGGATCTGTTAAGCAGCAGTATGAACTCGGGTGTGCAGGGTGTGATGAGCTTTCTGGCAAAGACATAACCCAGCAGGATGTGTGATGCTCCTCTCTTGATTGTTCCATACTGGTGCCAGCACTGTCAGCTTCTGTTCCTTACTAGTCGGATCTGTCGTTGAGCTTTATTTATTCCAAGTTCTACTGGAAAGACATAATTACTCAGAGCCTTTGCAGAGTTTGTAGCTATGAGTTGCCCGGGAGGTACAGCCACCTCACTGTGCTGCCCTGCCATATGCTTCAATCCAGTTTGGAAGGCCCATGCTTTGTGATAAGTGCAGTCACTCTTATTAGCAGAGCTAACTTGCTCTATTGATAAAATAGATTTGCTAATGGGTTATTGTTCATGGTTTAGCTCTTAGTGAGGTGCTGAGTTACCGAGGAAGAACTTCCACCTATAGCCTTCTGCTCCAAGCAGAACTGTCACCGAGGTTGGATCAGAGCAGCCTTGACTTCTCCCTGCTGAAGGCTGGAAAGCTCACAAGGGTGGAGATTCACCACCTGTGAGATGGAACCAGGGCACAAACAACACTGTGTGGCGCTGCCTTTTCTGTAGGGATAGTAGGGAAAACACACAGGAGAAGTTGTCTGTGGCTCTTGTGAGGGAGATTGCAATTACAGGACAGGAATCAAGGATAGTGGTGAATGTGGGAGAAAGGAGGAAAACATGGGCATGTCAAGGCTGCAGTGCCCTACAACTACTAAATTGGCGTTCAATTTAACTTCTCTATTTTAATGAAAACCCAAATTAAAATCTTGTTCCTTAAAAGATGCTTATGGGAACTCCAAGCACAGGGCATTTGAGAGAAGTGAATACTGGAGATACTGGTTTTAAGAATATCAAGATGGTGTTGTAGTTGATGGCCTTTTAGATTCTTATCAAGATATTCAGTTACAGAAGGCAGGAGCCTTCTGAACACAGTGGAAGAGGAAGGGAACAAGAACAAAGAGTTGAGAAATTACTGAAGCTGTGGGCTCAGAGTACCAGCTGCAGGATTCTGTGTGCATAAATGGTATTTCTCAAGACCGGGGAAGGTGCAGTTGTGCCACAGTATCAGTGCTTCTGTCTGATGATAATTGAGGGACACACTCTGAAATCAGACCCCCAGGCTGAGAGAGGCTGGGGGAGCTCTAATGAGATGCTGAGGGCTGGCCTAAGTGACACAGCATGGTGGTGGTGCTTCTATGGGTGGTAGGTATGGGGAGTGCTACTGAATGCAGTGTGTGAGCTGCTGGGCACTGCGAGGAAGCTGGGTATGGGTTTGGGTTGATGTAGACTTGAATGTCATGTGTAATGTAAAAGAAGGAAGCTCCACTGACCTCACTGATCTGGCAGAGGAAAAGAAGCAGCTGCAGAAGGAACTGCCTGTTCCAGCTGGGCAGGGAAATGTGTAAGGCTGTAAGCAATGGATCTAATCCATATAGAAAATGCAGTATGACCCTTGGAAAGGCAGATGGGTTTGTTTTGTATGGTGAAGGCCTGGAGTTCTTATTTGAGGAGAAGCAAAAGGAAGAGAGTTGCTGAGGAAGGTAGGGGACATGAGGAAATAATGATTCTCATTGGGTTTCTGTTACTTTCTGAAAGTCATATCTACCTTCCATGAAGAAGTAATTGTATTTTATCCTTTGCTCTGCTTATCTGGAGCTAGGCCTCAGCAGAGCTGTGTGGGTTGGATAGCAGTTAGCTGATAGCTTGTGACCTGTGTGTGCAGAATACGATCTGTGTGGTTGTGGTCTGGGCTTCATGCCTTGCTTTGATCTTCTGGCAAGGAGTAATGATGCTTGCCCTCAGGGTGATGATGTCCCTGTGTTCTCGTGAACCTTCTTGCCAAATACCGATGTTGGATTTTTGACCTGAAAATGCTGGTAAAGGAGGGAGAAGTTGACTTTTTCACCCTCTTGGCTTTGTGTTCAAAGAAATAACAATGCACATAGGCTGTCCATAACTCATTTTGTCCCTGCACTCAAGTTCGTAGACTCATAGAATGGCTGAGGCTGGAGAGGACCTTAAAGACCATCTAGTTCAAACCCCCTGCCACGGGCTGGTTGCCATCCACCAGCTCAGGCTGCCTGGGGCTGCATCCAGCCTGGCCTTGAGCCCTTCCAGGGATGGGGCAACCACAGCCTTGTTGGGCAACATGTTCCTGCACATCACCACTCTCTGAGTAAAGCATTTTTTCCTTACATCTGACCTGAGTCTCCTCTGTTTAAGTTTAAAGCAATTCCCCTTTGCACAATTGCTATCAGACCATGTAAAAAGTTGCTCCCTTCAAGTACTGTATGGCTGCAGTAGGGTTTTCCTGGAGAACAGAAAGTTTTTGCAGAGTAAAGCATTACCCCATAATTAATGAATACTTAGCTATTTGACAACTCTTAATGGTCGTGTTACAGTGACACTTGTGCTGTATTCTAAACTATGGGAAAACATATGAATCAAGTCATAGGTAAATTCATAAAAGTTGTTGTTTTTTTCCTTCCAGCCAACAACACAGCAATCTCCTCAGGATGAACAGGAAAAACTCCTGGATGAAGCCATTCAGGCTGTGAAGGTGCAGTCTTTCCAAATGAAGAGATGCTTGGTAAGAACGTAACTTAAAAATGCAGCGAAGCTTCCCATCTGCTAGGAGTAAAACAGTAAATCAATACTGATCTGTAGTGCATTGAGGGAACTTAACTCTTTGTGTCTTTGTGTTAGAGCCTTTGCAAGTGAATGAGACAGCTACTAAATGAGTGAGTGAGTCTTCAGTATTCCTTAAATAGCTATTTTTTTACCACAGTATTTGACAAGATAAATTATAAAGGTGCACCTTCATTAGTTGGTGCTTCCATTTGAATCAGCCTAAACTGAGAGTAAGCCTGCCAGCTGTTATTACCAGTTCATTGCTCAAATGCACTCTGTGTGCAGCTATACGATGAGAAACTGTTCTTGTCAGTGTTCAGTGTACTGTTGCTTTTTAACTGTAGTCTTTTCACGAGCTGCGGGCTGTCAGGCTAATGTATTTTCTGCTGCAAAAGAGAACTTTTACAGGGACTAATTGTAGACTGATGCATCAATTCTCCTCTAACTGGAGAATAACATTGACTGGGGTTTCTACTGGGATATTTAGCTTGAAATTGTAGTCAGTGCAGACCATGGTATAATCATGTGAACATTTCTTGGCTTTAGCTTTATCTAGAGAATTATTTAGAGAAGCTGTTTAAAGCTGCTGTGACAGAACTTGAATATTCCCATATATTTTCATCTGGCTGGGGAAGCTAACTTTGGAGTCAAATGACAGTAGCAAGGAAGTCAACGCCTCTTCCAGTTTTCTGCTGCATGGAATATTTTTGAAATCTTGAAAGCTGTTGTCTCTGAACTTTCAGGTCACTTTTATTTGTGACTGAATAACAATATGCTAAGTGTATAACCCTAGTAATTCCATCCACTGTCCTCCCAAACTTAATGCTGTTTTTAATGATGTGTTCAGTAAGTACATATAGATGGTAGATTGGAAGTTTCTTGTGTCCTGTGGTGCTAGGCAGTCATATGCATTGTAAGCACTTGCTGAATGTGACTCTTGCTTTCAGTAAGATGTTATTGTTGGATGAGGAGGAGAAAGGAGAAATCAAACAGTGGCTGCCACTGGCATTGTGTGTTCTGTCTGCTGCATGTTTCTTTGTAAGATCTTAGAAAACAACAGACTGGATGACTTAGGATTAGTTCTGGTTTGCTTGCTGAATAGAACTTGAGTGATGGATGTGGATTTCTGAATATGAAAAAATATTTTTTTGATATTATAATACTTTATTGCTATAGCTATATCTTAAGCCTTCTAGCTGCCTTCAGCTTAGTTTGGAGGGGGGATGTAATACAAGCTGGATACTAATTTAATTGAATTAGAACTTTCACTTTCCTGATGTTTAGGCACTTAACGCTTGCATGTTTTTTTCAGAAACCTATACTTTAAGGTTTTTTTTGTTTGTTTAAATTCTCTGGTTTCCTTGAGTTATTTGTGATAGACTGTTTTTTTTTTTTTTTTTTAATCTCCTCTAAAGGACAAAAACAAGCTCATGGATGCTTTGAAACATGCGTCCAACAAGCTTGGTGAGCTGCGGACTTCTATGTTATCTCCTAAGAGCTATTATGAGCTCTGTATCCTTTGAAGGTTAGAGGAACAAATGGTTGCTGAATTTGGAATGAAATGTTCACCTGCGCTTTTTGTTGTTTGTAGTTCAGTTGCCATCTCTTTTCTCACATTTTTGTTAGCACTTCTCTGTTAGTTATCTGGATGTATTATAAGAGAATATCCAGTTGTTTGCTCACTGTTTGAAGTTATTTTCCCTTTGGTATGAAGAGGGTCTTTAATGTCTTTTGTATTTTCCACTGTGAGTCTTCAGGAGTCTAGTTCTATAACAGTAGTACCTCTATAAAAAGTTGTGCTTACTGTATGCTATCCAAAAATATCTATAAAACCAACTTACTTTGCCTTTTTGTTTCCACAGAATCTAACCCAAGGTCAGATGCTGTAATCTATGTACTTGTCTGTTGTCTTGTACCTGTATGACAGGAGGCTTTTCATGAAATTTGAGAATTGAATGTGAATATATTTGAATATTGCTTTCTTTGTGCCTGCTGTTGAGGAGGTTGTTCTTCCGTACCATGTTGTATGCCTTTACTTAGTCTAGATACTCTGTTCCATCACATTCACTTGTTAGCTGTTTTAACTTGTATTTCCTGCTTGTATTTCCTGCTCTTTTCTAATATGCTAAGAATGGAAATTGAAGTTTGGGTTTATTTAGCACACTTATGCCAGTAGTGATGAATTTTTCTGAATGCTACCTAGTTAGGCTTGACTTCTTTAAAACCTGTGATTGTATTTGAACAGCATCTTTCCTCTTTGGTGTGATTGAACAAATTTCTCTCTAGGTCTGTTGTAGATGCTTTCAATTAAAATCCTTAACTAAGAGAACAAGACATGGCAATTTCTGATGAGCTACACTACTTGGAAGTCTACCTGACAGATGAATTTGCCAAAGGAAGGAAAGTGGCAGACCTTTATGAGCTAGTACAGTATGCTGGAAATATTATTCCAAGACTGTAAGTGTATATATGTTTGGCATTTTCTTAAATAAAAATGTCAGGTAATGGTCACACACGAGTTCTGATAATGGACTGTATTCTTGCTTGACAGCAAGACTTGCTTGTAAGTGTTACAGCTGTATATCTTAAGAGTGGATTCCTATGAGATTTAGGCTGAGAGTGCAACTTCAGAAGGTAGATTGTTCCTGCTAAGATTGTATTTTTGCACGTGACTGAGATGGAGACACTGCAATAAAGCAGACTTGGAGTAAAGAGCTGGTCAGGAGGAAACTAACCAAGTACTCCATTCTGCTCAGTGAGATTAACAGCACATCTAGTATTTATTTATTTTTTTTCTGGTGCTACCTGTTAGGTAACTTGTAGCTGAGGATCTAGGTCTTTGAGCTCCACACTGGATAGGTACTTAATAAGCATCTGTCTCCTAGTGGTAACAAGTGTGAGAGAGAGGAAGAAGCTAAATTTCCGTAACTTTTAAAAGCTTAGTCTTTCTAAGTTTAGTTTTTAAGTAAATGTGCTGGAGGTAATACTAAAGGGCTTATTTTTAAATGTATCACTGTAGGGCTAGAGTGGACCTTCTGCATATAAAGGCTTCAGAAATTTCTGTTGCTAAGTAAAATATTATTTCTGGCCTTCACAGTGGTGCCAGGAAAAGTCTCTGGGGTACCAGGTTCATGCAGATTGGGTAATTAGGAGTAATGACTGCCACTATGTCTTTACCTCATCATAATCATTTGAGTTTTATTCCTACCTACTTGATGTAGGCTATGTTTCTCCTTGATGAACCCTTCTGGTGCTCTCGTGAGTCAGCAAAGCTTGCGGAGTTGAGGCTTCTGAGCCAAATATTTGCATGTTCTGAGGATTGTAAGGGTTTTGTTTTTTTTTTTCTTTTTACTTTTAAGCTGTTCCTTCTACACCTTGCTTAATTAATACAGAGATGGGAAGGACTAAGTGCAGGTGTGAGGATTTCTGGGGAGCATAACACCCTTTATGCTAAACTACAGTGTGAAAGAGGTTTAATGCTTCACCGTTATACATACCTTATCTTTGTGCCAGAGTTGCTTTCCAGTTCTGCAGGGTGTTGTAAGTATAGACAAGTAGTAATTCATAGCTCTGTGCATGCTGAGCATGTATGCATTCTTTGTGCAAAGAATTGTAATGAGGTAAATCAGCTTTTCAGACTTACTGTGTTCTGTAGCAGAGGAGAGCAGGAATTGAAAGCTAGCAAAATATCTGAAGTTATGGCACCCCAGTCCCTGGATGCCATTTAACTGCTTTCTGTGCTTTGGTAATGCTGTCAGGATTGAAGTGGGCTGTTGCCTTTAAGGTATTTTAGTGTTATTTGACAATTTGTTGTTCTGTTCTGTGCCTTCTGCAGGTATCTCCTAATAACAGTAGGTGTTGTGTATGTCAAGTCGTTTCCACAGTCCAGGAAAGATATTTTGAAAGACCTGGTGGAGATGTGCCGTGGAGTACAGCATCCTCTTAGAGGCCTCTTTCTTCGCAACTATCTCCTGCAGTGTACCAGGAACATATTACCAGATGAAGGCGAGCAAGCAGAGTAAGACAGCACATAACTTTAAAAACAAGTGTTTTTAAACAGAACGTAGTTACATATGTGACGCGACTTTTTCTGGTTTGAAAGAAGTGGATATCATAGAATGGTTTGGGTTGGAAGGAATCTCTAAGGTCATCTAGTTCCAACCCTCCTGCTATAGGTGGGGACACCTCCCTCTAGACCAAGCTGCACAAAGCCCCATCCGGCTTAGCCTTGAACGCTTCTAGGGAGGGAGCGTATATTAAAACTTAAAATTCTTGTCAAAACTGAATTCTGTTGATTTGGGAAGGGAATTCTTAAGGTTTCCTTATTTAAGTGAGAATGTGAATTGTTCTTATGAACCTAGACATCCCACCACATGCTTTCCCAACCTTTTATCTTAAAATCTGGGTGGACAGAAAGCTTTTCATGTTCCTAACTTGTTCTCAATTGCAGTGAAGAAACTACTGGAGACATAAGTGATTCTATGGACTTTGTGCTGCTGAACTTTGCTGAGATGAACAAACTTTGGGTGCGAATGCAACACCAGGGCCATAGTAGGGACAGAGAAAAGAGAGAGCGGGAAAGGCAAGAACTGAGAATCCTGGTAGGAACCAACCTTGTTCGCCTCAGTCAGCTGGAAGGTGTTAATGTGGAACGATATAAGCAGGTAGGATGACTGTCCACACTTTCCAACTTCTGCTGCTTTTTCCCCATGTGAAACCAGTTTAGGCTTCCAGATGAGCAGCTTGGGAAGAGTTACAGCTGTGCTAAAAACTTGGTAATCATGACACTTCTAAAACCACTTTTCACTTGAAATTTGGAAAGCTAGTGAAACTGTGTGATGTGCTGAGAAGCTAAGCTAAAGACCTTACTCATAGATTTTTCCTATAAGCTTTTTCAGTAGGGTTGGCATGAAGTTTTGACTTGTTTTTGCTGATTCCTATAGTAATAATAATAATAGGTGGGTTTAAGAGAGATACATAGATACGTATAGAGCATTCTGTAGTAGACTTCACAACTTCTTCTAAGTTATGCCTTCCAAAGCGTTTGGAAAGATTGTTTGTTTTGTGAAAGGGTAGTCAGCAAAACTAATATTCTTGCCTAAAAAAGACTTGCATGTTTTGAATTAGTATCATGTGCCAAAGAGGCATCTGTCTGGGAGCGGAAAACTTTTTCTCTGAACATTGAGACTTTCTGATAAAGTCTTTACGTAAAGAAAAACCAAGAAGTGTTAGAAATATTAGAAATACTGCTGTACTTGGATTAAATGCATCTATGAGTATAAACTTCAGGACTGTAAAAACACTACAGGGCTGCTCTTCTTATTACAGATTGTTCTGCCTGGAATATTGGAGCAGGTTGTAAACTGTAGAGATGCTTTAGCTCAGGAGTACCTCATGGAGTGTATCATACAGGTGAGCTACTTAAACTTAATTGCATTATTGGTTTTGAACATGGGGATAATTATTTCTGTGCTTTTAGTCAGGTTTAGAGTATTTTTACTACTTCCCTATGAACTGGAAAATTTTTTCAATGGTACTCTTTCTCATTGGCTTGATGCATGCTACTTTTCACCAGGTGGACATAGTGCAATGATATCCATTTTGTGCTCCTTCTGTTGCAGAAGTTGGTAAGCTATCTGAGCAGCCATGCTTGCAGTAAGAATTGTGATAGGTAGCCAGGCCTTCAAGTTACCAGTTTGTCATTCATCTTTTGCTTTACATATTTGGTAAGACAAGATCAGTTTGGGAAACTCTAGAACAGTCATAGAACCGTATTGAATATGTGATTATTTGCTTTTCAATGACTATTTTGTTTTACTGCTGTGTGATAGTGGGCAAAGTCAGTTAATAACTTGATGATTACTGGTCTAAAATTTCAGGTTTTCCCAGATGAATTTCATCTCCAAACCTTGAACCCATTTCTCAGAGCTTGTGCTGAGCTGCACCAAAATGTTAATGTGAAAAATATAATAATTGCTTTAATTGACAGGTAAGTGACCAGGGGGTGTGGAAATTGGCTCAAAATTAAGTGTGTCATGCACAAGCAGATGATAACTCTTAGCATATGAAAGCTTTCAATTTTTCATATTTTATTCATGTAGTTAAGTTTACTGTATTTTTATTACCTGCAATTAAGACTGGGAAGAATATTATTCATGTAGTTTCTGTTCTCTGGACTCTGCTTTAGCAGCTTCTAATATGTCCTACTTTCAAGGACAGATTAAAACTTCAAAAGCAGATGAAGCCAGGAAACAAGTTATTGACCACCTTTGTGGTGTTGAACTAGAGTGGCAGCAGTATTCTGATTTGACAGCCTCTTAGAAAAGAACTGGTAGGAAGCAGAACTACTTGCTTGATTCTTATTTTGGGGAAATACTGCTTTTAACTGCTTGCACTGAATTAAAATATTAAGGAAGGAATCTAAACTCAAGTTTTAATTTGTATCTTGAATGGAACAAACACAACTTACTGCAGAAAGATGCACTTAATATAAGATCATAATCTTGAAGCCTCAAGAAAACCTTCTTGGCTTTTGCACACCAATGTACACCCTTGTATAACTGGTCCATCCATACCACTGTAGGAAGTTCAGTTACTGTAGGGACCTCCTGCTAGATTCTTTATATAATCATGTAGCAATGTAGTTCTTGCATGGAGGCTTTCATTTTGTACCTTCTGCTGTCACATTTATTTGCAGGACTTGAACAACTTTGGTATTGCCTCCACAGTAAGTTTTCTGTCCTTACACTTACAGATACTCAGTATTAAGGAGCTGAGTGGCAGTGGACCTGCTGTGTCTTCTGGAGCCCTCTCATTCAGAGATAGGATAGATGTGGGGTGGTGTGATTATCTTCTTTTGTAATTTGTCAGCTTTTTGTGTAGGACTAATGTTACTCTGAAGGATAGCAGAGTTATCAGTTATTTGAATCAGTGCGTGTAATGAAAATCTTTGTTTTGCTGTTGTTTGGAACAATTATGCAGTTCAGTACTGTGCAGTTATGACTTAGATATGTTCCATGCAGGTTTTGCTGATTGCATTTCTCATCTTGATTTCTGGCATGAGGTAGTTGAAACTGGAAATGAACAAAGCAGAAAAGCTTTAGCCTCTATTCCTGTGAGGCTTTCCTGTTTAAGCAATCTTTCTGAAAAGACTTGTTGCTTTGAGATCTTTCTTGACTTACTGTGCTATTCACAACTTTTAATTATGCTGCCATCTGCCTGCAGCACAATGGTATTTGTGGAAGCCTGTCAGCCTCATACTTTGAGTTGTTAGGAGAACCTATCTTGTCCCTTTGAGAAAAGGCAATAATTTTCCTTGTCTTTAGAAAACCTTGTTACCAACCCGACAAAATGTGACCAGTTTAATGTGTTTTCCCTGGCAGTGAGGTTTTTTTGGTGCCTAAGCCTGTTCTTACATATCTTTATTTCAGAACAGAAGTTTGTGGAGAATTAAGTTTTTAAACTCTGTGAGAAATAATCTTAAAAACTTTAAGTAGGTGACTTTTCCTAAATATTCTGTAGATGTTTCTGTAACTCAGGAAAGAACAATCTCTTAACAATTAGAGAGCAAAAGAAGCAACGCTAAGCTTTCTTCAAGTCATAGCTTCAGTCAAGTGTTAACTTCCTACAGTGATAATTCTTAATTTTTATCTGATTTCTGCAGAGGTGGTGGTTTGCCTTACTTGTCATTGATTGCAATCCAGTAAAACTCTGGAAGATGTTGTAGAACTATCTCTTAACATTGCTTTTTTGGAGAAAAAAGTCATCTACTCCACTTCAAATTTACTTTGAACTTTGCTCTTCACAGGCAGTGGACATCCCAAACATGTTAATCTCTAATTCTTTTGGAAACAAGGAGTGGTTGAGTCATAGTTCAGTTCTTCTCCCTCCCTCCTCTGGAGACCTTTTAGCTGAAAATGCTATTGGATGTTAAACACCACTGCAGAACATCTGCTGTTCCATCCGGCTGTTCTGTAACTTTTTCTCTGCTGGAAGGAACAGACAATCAACTGCTAGGTGAAGAGCACAGATTGTGAACGTACATTGTTCTTTCTTCATCTTGCTGTCTATCAGCACTCTTTTCTAGGACGGATATTTACTAGCCTCGGTGGCTGATTATGGCCTCTGACTCAGATGAATTTCCTTTTTGCTTCTAATAAAACTTGCATGTATACCTAAAACTTATTTTTTTTCCTTCTAGTATCTTACTCTGACCAGTGTTCTTTTTTTTTTGTTGTTGTTGTTGTTACCAGGTTAGCTTTATTTGCCCATCGTGAAGATGGACCTGGTATCCCAGCAGATATCAAACTGTTTGACATCTTTTCACAGCAGGTTGCTACTGTTATACAGGTATGCTGGGAATTCTTGCATGCAGTCTGTTCTTTTTGCAAAGTTATGTGCTTTTGATCAGTGCTGTCTTAAATTTCAGTCTCGTCAAGACATGCCCTCGGAGGATGTGGTATCCTTGCAAGTTTCTCTCATTAACTTAGCTATGAAGTGCTACCCGGACCGTGTGGACTATGTTGATAAGGTGTTGGAGACAACTGTAGAAATATTCAATAAACTTAATCTGGAACAGTAAGTAAATATTACGTTCTCTCTGGAGTAGTAGCTGCCCTCAAATCTTGACTTCTACATCATATTTTTGTAAGATGAAGAGGCATGGTTTAGATTATACATCTTGGTGCAGGAGCCAAGCTGTGGAAGTTCGTGATAAGCTACAATGGGGGAAAGCCTGACTCACCGGGATTTACTTGTCTGTGCATAAATCTTCCCATGTAGCTGTACAGATGCACAGTGTTTATGCCAAGCTTTGTGTAGTCACTATCTATTCTTACCCTTACAGCCCTCTAGAGTTTTCCTTCTGCTGAATTTGCAGCCACAGTCTGTTCCTGCTGTCAGTGACTTTAAAATTTGTAATTCCCACTGAATATCCCAAAGAGCAAGATACTGGTTTTGAGCCTTTATTTTTCTGATCTTCTTTTCAGTGGGTTGCTTAGTTGTTATGGTCTATATCAGACTTGGTATTGGGGCAGACTTACGTCTGCCTATGTAAGTGAACTAGTAATTAATTGTGGTCTCACATGTATTTTCTTTTAGTATTGCAACAAGCAGTGCTGTTTCAAAGGAGCTGACCAGACTTCTGAAAATCCCTGTTGATACTTACAATAATATCCTGACAGTTTTGAGACTAAAACATTTCCACCCCCTGTTTGAGTACTTTGATTACGAGTCCAGGAAGAGCATGAGTTGTTACGTGCTTAGCAACGTGTTGGATTATAACACAGAAATTGTGTCCCAAGAACAGGTATGATAAAAGCTTACTTACATGGAAATTCTAGATATCTAAGCTACTGTTTGACGACTTGACAACATTCTAAAGGATCTCAGGTAGGGTATGCTTAGATTCTGTTCCTCTCTTCCCCATTTTATTAGCCCAGGTTTTATTTGGCTTGATAATTTTTCTGCCCAAGTTCTCAGATATCTTGTCTTTACAAAGCTTGTTTACCTCATCCTAGAAACTACTTCTTAAGCTTGCACAAAGACCTTGATTTTTCTCCCTTGAAGTTTGGCCTTTTATCTGAAGAAGGTTTGAATAGTACTTCTAGAATCTGAATTTTGTCAGTACAATTATTCTGTCACTCTATGCAGAGAGGGACTCTTCAGTGTGTAAGGCAAGTAAGTCCTAAAGCATCAACAGTTAACATGTTTTTAGTCCTTTGTCAGGACTATGAATGGCTGTAAAGACACTTCCAGTTTCTAACAACTTAAATTCATAGATTACTCAAATTTAAACAGCTTGTGTTCCCTTTAACAGGTTGATGCTATCATGAATTTGGTATCCACGCTGATCCAGGATCAGCCAGATCAACCTGCTGAAGACCCTGACCCTGAAGACTTTGCTGATGAGCAGAGTCTTGTGGGAAGATTTATTCACCTCTTGCGTTCAGATGACCCTGACCAACAGTATAAGGTATGGCATTAGTGCTTCTGAGTGTGTGCTCTGTGAAGTGTCAGTTTTTTGCATTATTTACTATGTAAGATTTATTAGAGGTGGAAGCTGGAGTATCACTGCTCTGGCAGTACCAACTCAATGCATAGCATAATGCAAAAGTGTAAAAAGCTGCTTACTTAGAAGTAGTGTGTTAAGGTGTAATTTAGTTAGCCTTCTAACTGCTTCATATAACCATCTATCTCAAAAGCATTGAGTGAAATTTGGTTGACTTGTTTTGTTGAACTTAACTGCTTTGTAGTTTTCTACATGCTATTGTAGGAATGGATGATCCTTTTTTTTGCAGTCTGTATTATTCTGAGAATAGAAGATATCTGTTGCAGGTTCTAAGTGTGAGTCCAGGCAACTTCTGTCTCACTACCCAATCAAGAATGTATCTATAGTTAATATAGTATGAGCATTGCCTACTGCTTATTAAGCAGTTACAGGAAAAAGTTCTGTCACTCAGTGCACAAAAAGCCTACAAATACTGCACAAATGTAATTCATGTTAAGCCGTTTGTATGTCTTCCCCACCACCACCTATAAAATACTGTAACTTACCTGATTCTGACTCCACGTCTTCCTGCTCCATGGAGTGCAGATTGTTGTAGATGGAAATTATGTTCTTTTTTTAAAAATTCTCTAAGCTTCCACTGCTTCTGTTTTTAGATTTTAAATACTGCTCGAAAACACTTTGGTGCAGGTGGGAACCAACGTATTCGTTTTACTCTGCCACCGTTGGTTTTTGCAGCATACCAGCTTGCTTTTCGCTACAAGGAGAACTCCAAAGTGGTGAGTTGGTCTCTGGATGTCTTTTGTGTACTTGTTTCTTTTTGCTCCCTTCTTAAAAGGAGCGGGGAGCATTCTGTCTGGCTCCAGCTAATAGTGTGTAAAAGCTTGAATTGTTTTCTTTTTTCCCCTCAAGGCAGACTGCACAGTCCTCTGCTGATTGCACTCTTCTAACTACTGCTCAAGTTACAATGAAACAACTCTTCTTCAATTTTTATCTCTTAAACGCTTTCTAATTGAAAGTAATAGCTTAAACATGAATTTCCCCTTACTGTGGGATTATAGAGTGAAGAAAAATGTTGTTTGTTAAAAGCAGTCTTGAAATTGGGTGTCTTGAAATCTCTTGCAATTCTTTTGTTAAGACCTGCTGAGATCCACGCAGTACTGTGAGGGCCACGTATACCAGCCCACATTCATTTCAGTAATTGTCTGACATCCAGAAGGGAACAGATTGGAGTGCTTAACAGAGTTTGCTACAGTTCGTATTCTTTTCTCTTATAGCTATCTTGTTCAGTCTTTAACTTGTCTTACTTCGCTAGGATGACAAGTGGGAGAAGAAGTGCCAGAAAATCTTCTCATTTGCTCATCAGACCATCAGTGCTTTGATCAAAGCAGAGCTGGCAGAGCTACCTCTTCGTCTCTTTCTACAAGGAGCACTGGCTGCAGGAGAGATTGGCTTTGAGAACCATGAAACTGTGGCCTATGAATTCATGTCCCAGGTAAGTGTTCAGCTGTCCTTTGCTGTCACTGTCCTGTGCTACCTTTAAATTAGATTTGGATCAGTTTTCTGAATGTTCAAAATCTAGTGTGATTAAAACATCAAATACTGCAGCAAATGCTATTAGGTAGAAACTCCTTAACTTCATTCTTGCTTCCCAGGGTTCTGTGTAACTGAGCTTCATTGATAATATTTTGAGTACGCAGTCTGACAACGTGTTACGTTGCAATGTGGCCACATCCTCATGCAGTTGGTTTGCAGGAGGAGTGTGGCTTTCTCAATATAAAATGCTTTTTCATTGCTTTTAAGACCATTTTCCAGTTCCTGTAGCTCATATTGTACTGATCGTAGGCTCTCTTGGAAGTTCTGTAAAATTTGTGGTTGTTCACAGCTGTCTCACTGGTCTTTACTGATAACAATCTTTTTGTTGAAAGTCATTAAATTATTTCCAAGTCTGCTTTACCTATAACTTGAGCCTTTCTCCCACTTGCCCGCATTAGATGAAGAACTGACTTATTAATGCTATCTGGATTACGGCCTTGTCCTAATCTTTCCTCTCATACTGCCACTAATGCATGTTCTTAAACTGAGTCACTGATAACCCCGTGTCTTTACTCACTGTGGATCAGTTGCTATTCTGGCACAGCACAATTCTGATGGACCAATGTGCCAATTATGTGCCTATATTAGAAATAAGTTTGAGATTTCTTTAGTGGTACATTCTTTTTCTGAAGGCTCTTTGTCCACACAGCAACAGTGTAAACATTTTCCTGACTGATGGTCAGTAACCTACCACTTAAACTTCTGCTGTACTGTTTTGCATTTCAAAGAATCTTTGTTAATGAATATTTCTGTTACTGAAGTTCCTTATTTGAACAGATGCCTGAAATAGGGAGAAATTCAGTCTCTGGATTATTAGAGAACCATACGTGTGTTCTGTACCTACTTTGATAACTGTTTCTTGCAGGACACATTTCTAGTCTGCGGTTTTGACTAGATGGTGACAGTCTCTATGAAATGTCCAATTGTGTTTTTCTTATTGCAAGTGTATTTTTTGTTTTTTGTATTGTTCTGAAGCAACAATTAAGATTTGCCTTCTTCTCTGATTAGGCTTTCTCTCTGTATGAAGATGAAATTAGTGATTCAAAGGCACAGCTGGCTGCAATCACATTGATAATTGGGACGTTTGAGAGGATGAAGTGCTTCAGTGAGGAGAACCATGAGCCTCTGAGGACTCAGTGTGCGTTGGCAGCCTCTAAGCTCCTTAAGAAACCAGACCAGTGCCGGGCTGTGAGTACTTGTGCCCATCTGTTCTGGTCTGGCCGAAACACTGACAAGAATGGAGAGGAGGTAAGAATAAAGGAACACAGTGCAGCACATCCTACCTCAGTAATGTAGCTTTGTCTTCCTTCAGAATGCACTAGCTTCTGAAGTGAACGCAGTGTGATGCAGGCTTGGCTGGAATGTGTTCTAGCCTTCTAAATCTTACAGTGTGCGTAAATAGAGAATTAAAAAACCCTCAAGCTTACAAGTGGGAGTACCACGCAAGATTTTGTGATTGTCAGATAGCTTAAGGCTGGCTCAGAGTAATCGCCTGCATTTTACATACCTGTGTAGTTGTTTGTATGTGAATCAATGAACTCTGAAGGTACAAATTGTTGAATTCAAAGGCAAGAAGGGGTGCTTTTCCCAAATGAGCTGTTGTACTTACGAACATTTGTTTGAAATTTGTTTTAGTATGTGTTAGTGTATGTATTGTAGTGTACATAGTGTACAAAATTGAATTTAGTTAGATACTTGAAGGCTTTCAACAAATGTTCATTGCCTGACTCTACAGAAAGCTTACCCAAACTGTTAAAATCGAGACGAGTACAGTTTTAATGGTAGGTTTTCTGCAGTTTGTTTAGTTTTCTACAGTTCTCTTTGTAATGTGCCTCCTGTGAAATGCTATCTGTGTGTTGAGGGAAGAGATGTTAGTTCTCCCGATTCTATTTCTTCTATTATATTATTATATTCTATTTCTCGTAACTTTATTTTTCCTTGTAGCTTCATGGAGGAAAGAGAGTGATGGAGTGCCTGAAGAAGGCTTTAAAAATAGCAAATCAGTGCATGGACCCTTCTCTGCAAGTCCAGCTTTTCATAGAAATTCTCAATAGATACATCTATTTTTACGAAAAGGAAAATGAGGCAGTGAGTAAAAATGCATTATTCATTAAATCTGTTTTCTAATACCTGTACTCATTTATACCCTGGATCATGTCTGCTTAATGTGCTAAATAGTAATACTAAGTGATCAATTTTTGGTATGCTAGTGAAATACAACGCTCTCCACATTGTAGAGATAACTTCTTTCTTACATCGGAAAGAAAATCACTTGTAAACTAGTTCTGAATTTAAATTGTGAGACTTGGATACATCTACTTTTATTAGGTCAAAACTGACTATGATTTAACACCTTACTGTATTTTCATCTAACTTCAGAGGTATTTAACTTAATATGCACTAAGGGAAATAAAATTCTTAGAGCTATTCAAGGTCACTGCTGAGAGTGCCACCAAAGATTGGTGTAGACTTCAGTCTCAAACTGGTGTGATGTCTTGCATGCCAGCCTAAGTTTTGCATCTGACATCTGAGATAGCGGTTGCAGCATACTCATTTTTTTAGTTAGCATGTAGCTGGTAAACTTCTGAAGGTCCTGTGTCACCATTTAGTAAAGAACAGATGTTAATAAATATCATGTAATTCTGAGAGAAACGTCTGAAGAGACTTTTAGGGATTTGATAACTTCCAGCAGCAGAACTAATTTCCAGCTACTACAGTAGTGTTGGAGATGTTGGATCTGTAGATTGAGGTGAAACACTGTATTTCAAGGCACTGAGCACATGTGTAAGAACAGTCCCTGATACAGTGGCAGTCTGCAGTGCGTTCTGTGCTTTGGTGTTGTGTAATACTGAACTTGGTGCCATAGACAGCTGTACTTTCCTAAGTGACTTGGTTGCTAAGAATATCTTAATCTGATGCTACCATCCTGATTTCTACAGGAGGCAGGTTGTCTAGACGGTCTGGTTGTGTGCTTTATTTGTTTAAAGTTATTAACATTTGTAATGAGTGAAGTGAAGAAAAATACTGTATTAAGTTACAAATCAATAGGTTTCTTCACTTGAGAGGCTGTTCACTTTTCCGCGAGTTGGGGGGAGCTTTCACAAAATTCTGAAGTATTGTGCCTTTTAGGAGGAGCAAGAGAAGGTACAGAGTCCAGCAGTTTGTCTGCGTATGTTATCAATAATAACTCTGAGAACTGTCCAAATACCAAGAGAAGTCTGTCTGTAGTCTGTTAAAACTAATATTATACAGAGGTCTTGTCAATTATTTTGTTGCTCATATCTTTTCCTGCAGGTGACAATTCAAGTTTTGAATCAACTCATACAAAAGATAAGAGAAGATCTTCCAAACCTCGAATCTACTGAAGAAACAGAACAAATTAACAAACACTTTCACAACACACTGGAGCACTTGCGTCTGAGGAGGGAATCACCAGAATCTGAGGGGCCAATCTATGAAGGTCTTGTTCTTTAAAGAAGATACGCACTGTACTTATTTCTTTTCATTTACATACCATATTTTTTTTTTAAGATAAATTCATAGATTGTGCCTTTCAGAAATGTCAAGTTAACATTCATGTGCTCAGTCTGGCACTTCAAACACTTATGTTAAGTACTCTAACGGATTTGAAAGGTTGGACCAGCAACTACAGGTTTCTTCAGTTAGCATGGCTGAATCTTTCTTTGGAATCTATGTGACATGGTAGGGCTCTTCTGTTTTTTGACTTCTCTTGTCTGTTTGCTGTTGCTTCTGTGGCACTAGAGTTCTAAACTGGCAGTAACTGTCATCTGAAACTGTGATCCTTACAGAGCATCAGACTTCTGGGATTATTGTATGTCAGGTTCTGCTTGTGCTTTTCTTTTAATGCAAGTTAAGACTAAGTGTAATGTTTTTCCCTAAAAACTAGAATATATTAATGCATGTTTGGAGAGTTTTAAAATGCCATGTTCAAAAACAGAAGCTATATTTTGCATATTAAGGCTCTGACATTCAGCGAGAGCCAGTACCGTGCACAGGGAGTATTTATCAAGATAATTTTGTTCCAAATAGTATAAAAATAGAGAAATTGCAATCTATATAGATATGTATAACCTTCATTACTGTAAATTTAGGGGAAAATGCATTACACCAGTTTATTCATATTCAGTATCATGATTTTTGCACCAGTGAAACAATAAAATTGCTATTAACACCTGTTGTTTTGTCTGTTCAGAGCCCACTGTTGAACCTAGTACTACCTTCTGATAAAAGCAAAGGGACTTCTGCTTTGAAGGGACAAAAAAACAAAGGCATGGTTAACCTGGACCAACTAAGGAGGGTGCTAGCTGTCCTGATGTAGAAAACTGTCATACAAAATCAATTTCTGCTGAAAGGCTCACACTTCAGAGTGTTTTTCTGACTTGAGAGTGGTGGAGAATCCTACTAGATTCTAGTTCTATCTAAACAGATATGTGGCAATTAAATGATGAAGCTGTAGAAATTCGAGTAGTAGAGCAATTACCAATGGTATGTGAAGACTGATCTAGTTGTAGATTAATACCATTTGCTAAAAACTTTGTTGAAATCTTGTTTCTTTACCTTAACTGACTGCAGTGTTCTAAAGCTACCGACTGAACTTCCTCACTCCTTGAGGTGGTCACTGCTATTAAAATGGCATAGGCTTTATTGGATGAGGAAGTCAGACTTTGCTGGATTGTCTAATAATTTAGTATCACTGCTTGTTTTTGAAAATGACAAATGTAATCCTAGGAAACCTAAGAATTACAGAGAAGATAAGAATTAGGTTGTTGCTCTGCTGGTTTGGAGGTGGAGGAGGAATGGAGGGAATCTCATGGCCTCATCTGCTTTGTGGTGTAAGTAAAAAAGTTTTGAATACCATTACTCAGTATTTGTTGATGCTGTCCCTTGTTTAAGAAAAAAATTAAAGCAGATTCTTTGTTATGAAGCATTCATAGTAAAATGTGATTATTATGTTCGTGTAGATACATTCATATGGTTGGAATATGCCCTCTTATCCTAGAATATTTGTGAAACTATGTTTAATTCTTAAGGTAACTTGTACTTGTAACTCAGGAATTACTTCTTAATAATAGTTTTGTGGCTTCAGCTGCAGTTATCCTAATGTTATAAGCCAGTGCTTATTTCCATATGCTCCTGGTTAAGATGACAGTCGTAACTCTTTCACAGTTTGTAATTACCTTTATTGAAATTTTACAAAATGAACTTCATAATTTGTGAGCTTTAAGATCAGCTGTGCTAAGATGCTTTTGGCACTGGGTGACTGTGGATGTTCAATAGCTATGAATTGTTCTCAGAATTAAGTGTCTGTAAAACTGTAGAAGATGCTAATGAAGGTGGAAACAAATCACTTTTCCACCCAAGTCAGTGTTCCTTTATTGGTATAGTTGTTCAGCTTTTCTGGTAGCCTGACTGTTCTGGTACCTCTTGTTCCAAGCTTTTCCTGGGTACCATTAGTTGGTTAGGGATTAGGGATTTCCTCCCCAAAATGCATACACTTAGCAGCTAAGACCTTGAAATCCTTACAGAGTGGCTGGGGGCAAAATATAACAAATCCAAACAATTAAATTTCTTACCAGTATTACTTAAATATATTAATAATGAGACACTCCCCAGTTGTTGGATAGGAAATTTGTATTCCCTTTTTGTCTCTTCAGTGCTAGAGCATCATCACCAGAAAGTAGACTGTAGGCAAATCCCCAAAGTGCTTTGAGAAATTACCTTTGTTTTCACTGATTGCTATTTCTTCAGCTATGCAGATGAGTGTATTCTATACATTCCTAAATATTTACTCACCAGTGTTCCCTTAAATATTCAGTGCACAGTGCATTTACTATTTACAGATGAATATTGGCCAGTTTGTGTTCCCACTGAAAGTAAGATGTACTTACTGACAAATTTCACAGTTTTTTTTTTTTTACATAAAAATATGAGGATGAATTTTAACTTTTCTTGGGCACAGGAGTTTGGTAAAGGCTTTCCTGAAGCTCACGTGGCATAGTGGGTACAGAATAGGATTAATGGCTGAATTCACCCACAGAAGCCAAAATGAAGTCTCATAAAGTGCGTGTAACACACAGTGCCCATGGCAAGCTGCTCTGATGATCATTAAAAGTGTATAAGGTGCCCAACACAAACCAAACACACTTACAATAATTGCTAAAGACTTTGCTACTCTCTTATCTCGAGTAAGTCTAAATCTGTTTGTCATAGCAGTGTCTGCTCTCGTGGTGGTGTCACCTGTGTCTTCTGTAGTTTTATAGAAACTGTTCCTATGAGGCTTGGTCTCTACGTCCACCTGAAGTGGTGTAAGGTCTTGATTGACATTCAGACTTAATGACTGACTGTCAAATTTACAGAGACTGAGCCTTGGAGCCTTCTGCAGGGGAGAAAGGCTGGTTGCTTTCTTCTTGTGTTTTTGTCTGTTAGCAGGTTTTACAAAAAATACGGTGTGTTCCCTTTTTTTCCCTTGGAAACTCATTTCAGAGTCCTCTTGGCCAGGAGATAAGTTTTCATTTCTAAGGGATACACGTTTCCTAATATTGAGGTAAATGCTTAGGTTGAAGTATGTAACAGTGATGAAAGGTGTGAAGAATTCAATGGTAGAAGCAATCATTAGAAAATACCAGTTGTAGAAGAATTCTGCATGACATTCTCCTTCTGGAAGGATGCTCTTCTGGGCTATGTACTCCCAGCTGAGAATGGCTGGACCATAGAGAAGAAAAGCAGTGATCCATACAGTGACCATCTTCAGTATTGCATTTCTGGTCTTCCCTTTCTGTGCTCTGTAACTCACCTGAGAAAGAAAGAAATCAAGTCACGTATATTAATGGCATCTCAAGTGGTTTCATGGGCACCTTGGAATGTGGACCTGTTACCTATTGAAGGTTGATGATAATATATATTGATTTGGGGGTAGGGGTTACAGGCTCACCAAAACCACAGGAAAGATGTTTGTTAGAATGGGTATTTCAGAAATACTGTCACAGTGATGGGTAGGTTCTGAGAATGTGTATTAGACCTTACAAACTAAAAAATAAACTTTTCTGAGTAAATACCCATTGCAATTTCTAGAATTAGCTGTTACTAGTTGCTTATGTATCCTGTTGCATAAGCTATGACACAAGTTTACAGTTTATCAAAGCTATCAAAGACAGCTCTTTGAAATTCATTGATGTATTCTATATTAAACCATCTAGAAAATTTATTAAATGAATAGAGCTTGCATGGGTATTCTGTGAATGCAGATCTTCGATGCTTTGTATAGATAGCTTTTCTTTCTTAAGTTGCCCACAAGAAGAAATGGTGAAGAGCTTTTGTTTTATACCCTTATTTTCATTTTGTCTCAAATTACTTACAGAACTGTTACCTGCAAGTGAGATTGATAAGAGTATTGTGGTCTGCAAAATGCTTTGCAGGATGAATAATTTTTCTTACTTAGAAAACCAGGAATCTAAGGTGCCACAAGGGTTGTATGTCAGTAAATCAGTAAACCACATCAGCAGTAGTATAGTAGAACCTCAAGATCATCTAAGTTTTCGTATTCTAATTTCCTGGTGTACCAGACAAGTCATATAATGAATTGGAATTCCATCTTCCCATCCCTACAGTGGCTAATCCCAGGGACTTTTGACACAATATTTTGGAATATAAAGTCCTCAGCCTTGAATTCATGCCCATTGCCCCAGTCTGTGGATTTTAGTCTCCAGGGCTTACGCTATTTTGGTTAGTATGGCACTACAGCTGAGAAATTCTGAGTTTGTCTGAATTGGGTCTGATTTTTGCAATCCTTTTCAAGACTGCTCCTGAAATCATTAGCAACTTCTGTAGGAAGTTTGAAACTTCCACTGAGAGAATAATTTAGAACTCATTCATGTGTTCTCATGTTGCTCTACACCAGTAGGCAGATCCTGTACTCTTTGCTTTGAGAGGGATTTTTATATGGATGATTTATTTGAAATGTTTCAAAAAGGCTGAACTCTATCATTTATTATGAACAGTTTGTTTCTGAAACCATCCAGTCTATATATTTATATTATGTGTATAGTCATGAGTGTGGTTTCTAAAAGTAAAATTCATGGCTAATACAGAACTTAGAAAATAAAGGAATGTTGTGTTGACTATTTGAGAATTAATCTGCTTATTTCTCCCTGTTGGAAAAAATAGTTGGTGAAATACTAAGCTACATACAAACTGTTTAAGTGCTGTTGTTTCTTTTAACTGAAAAGTATTTTCTGAAAAGTTATTGTTGCCTCAGTGTGATTTACATTGAACAATGAAGCTAAATCAGTGTTGTAACGAAATACAAGTGAAATGGTGCTAAAGAATAGCCACGAACTGCTTGTAGAAGAATGAGACCTAATGCCAGAGATAACGTGTTTTTTGGGCACCAGGGTAGGGCTTAGTACCTGTTGCAGAGCTCTGCCTTTACTGGAGGCTGTCAGTAGATGTGTTGCTGTGTTCTGAGGGAACGCTCTGTTGCACCTGGCTAATGATTTTCTAAGCTCTTCTAAGGTGTGACTGCAGAAGAAATGAGAAAACTCCGCTCTTCTAGCTTCAACAGCAGCAGTACAGCCTGTACCAGTTTCTAAAGCAGCATAAAAGTGAAAACAACTCTCCTTTCTGCCAAAGCCAATTGTTCCTAAACCTACTTCCAGAACAGAGCGGGTGTATCGAGGCTGCTCCCACCTCCTGTGCTGTCCGAGGGGCACGAGAACCACCCAGGCAAGCCCTTCCTGCAGCTGCTCTGTGCTGGGCTTCTTTGCTAACCGCGGCTTTTGCCGTTCGTGCCCTGGAGCGCAGCCCTTACCGCCTTGGTGACAGAGATGAACCTGTCGAAGCTGATAAGAACGATGTTGAAGACAGAGGCGGTGCACACCAGGTAGTCCACCACCAGCCATAGCTTGCACAAGCCCCGGCCGAGCCTCCACTCGCCGGTGAGCACGTAGGGGATGTAGAGCGGGATGCAGAAGCCGCCTGCGGACACAGCCGGTGGTGACTCGCGCGGCGCCCCGCGCTCCCCCGGCCCTCCGCCGCCCCGGCACTCACCCACCAGGAGGTCGGCGACGGCCAAGTTGAGGAAGAAGAAATCTCCCTGGGTGCGGAGGCGCCGGTCCACCACGAACGCCAGGATGACCAGGGCGTTACCCAGCACCGTCACCAGCACCAGCAGCCCCATGAGCGCCGCTAGCAGCGCCGCGGCGACGCCGGTGAAGGGCCCCGCGCGCTGCCCGTCCGCTGCGCAGGCACCGTCCGATGCCCGCGGCACGCCGAACTGGTTGAGCCGCGCCGAGCCCTGCCCCATGGCTCGCCCCGCGCTGCCGGCCCGCCTCTGCCGCGCGCCCCAACGCTGCTCCCGGCCCCGCCCCGGCGGGCGGAGGGAGGGGCCGGACGGGAGGCTCGTCTCGAAGGGACGGCGTGCGTGTAGTGAAAGCGGTCCGCTGGGGGTGGGCGGCGCCGACCGTGCCTCGTGTTCGATGGTTCGCGCTCTGCCACGCGCCTACGGGTCCTCCCGGGGTCCCCGCCATAACCTTCGCTGAAATCAGCTGCTGGTAAACACTTTTGTATGAGCGGCGAAAGATTTGTATAAATCTGCCGTTTGAAATAAGTTTTAGGAGCGATCACAACAGCTTTGTACAGAGAGGACGGTGGGTGCGAAGTCAGGTAAGGCGAGCAGCACAGCTCTGTAACGGCTGTCCGTCGTGTGCCTGAGGTGCCGGGCCTGAGGTGCCGCCCCCGAGCCTCCGCCTGCTGCCTGGGGGTGCACCTGCGAGGCTCTGCAGGTCGCTGCCTGTGCGATGCCTGGAAGCAGTGTTCTCACATGTCCCTATAGCGTTCTCTTCCTAAAGCTAGTAAGTGAAGCTACCACAGTGAAACAACACGAAACCTTAGCTTGTTACCACACTGATTACTCCCTTATTTGAGGACTCTTTCACTTTGTTTTGAGCTGAGTTCTCTTTTTACCGTTTGAGTTGGGGCAGCAGAAAGCTTGTTGATAACTGCTGCTGTCTGGTTGTGTGCTGGTATGAAAAACATAGAGGCAGCCAAGAGACATAATGAAGAGAAGTATCTCAATCACCAGGGAAACATGAGAAAGTTAATTTGTTCTTCATTAGATAATCACTCTTAAATGGATATTTTCAGGCATCTTCTACTGAGTTATGTTGGTTTTCCTTTAAGAACATCAGCTCTTAGGAGAAGAGCTTCCCTTCAAGATGTATGTTGTAGTGGTGTGGTGGATATGTTTAGGCATACTGTGGGGAATAGCTCAAAACACAGGTGAGAGAAGAGAGCTGCATCTCGTTGCTCCCATTGTCAGAGCAGGCTGTGCTGGAGGGAGAGCACTCTGATAATGGGGCCTGGAAGGATGAAGTGAAAGAGCATGAAGAGCTCTGTATAAAACCTTCTTATGTAAGGCTGAGTTGTAGACTTCTAAAAATAAATTTTGTTCTTGATTTTTAAATAGTCTCTTGCTGAGAATCAAATAATTAGAATTGTTAAAGAGTAATGACAGTTGCCCAAGATAATAATGAAAAATGCGACATTTCCCAAGGCATATCAATATGGATGTGTTCTGAAACTTAAAACTTTTGTTCCATGATTCCTTCACTGATGATTGTTTTAATTTTCAGAAGATTTCTCTCAGCCCTGAATGAAAAAGGGAGCTATCTGATTCATGCGGTTTCCCATGACTAGTGTATGTGGGTGAGCGTATCTACAGAAATGATAGAAAAACAGAATATTTTTTCTCCCCATCACAGGCAGATGACGCTTTCAGAACAGGCCAAATTCATCATCCAAATGGATTTGGGAAAGCTGCATTGTGAGGGGGTAGACTCCAACTGGCTGCATATCCCCTTGCTTCAAATCTCCTTAGTTAATCCCTTCTTTGAAGTACAACTGGGGTAGTAAGCATACTTGAACTGCATATTTCCCATAATCTCAATTTGGACTTACACTGTTGTGTCTTCTACCAAATAACATGTTGTATATAATAGTTCTTCCTTTGCTTGTTCCTTGTGAAGATATTTAGTTCTAGTCCCAGGACTCCGCATACAGGATAATTCTTTTCTGGTGGGTACACATGTTGACTGGCATGAAGCTTTAGGCTTTGATTTCCAGTGGTCTGAAGAGCAGTTGTTGCACTTCTCACTGAATTAGATGCAAGCATACTGTAGCTGGAACCTTCGCTTATGTAAAGAAAGTTGTTAAACTAATTTGCATGTTTCTGAAAAGATATATAATTTCTAATAGCCTTGTTTAAGGTTCTATCAACTGTTCTTTAGCTACTTGTTGGTATTTCGGAGTTTAAGAAGGAAAAAAGCCTCCTTGGCCAGGAACAGTGGAATGATTTTTGGACTTAGAGCAACCTGTATCATCTCTCACCAAATGAAAAATCAAATCCTGCTGTCAAATGGAACTCAGCACAGCTAAATGAACAGGGAAACAAATGATAATTTCCTATTAAGTTTATACACTCGGCCAGTCAGGTTTTTGCCTGCATGGTGGGTTCACTTTGTTCTTTTAATCTTCCCTAGGTGTCTTCATATATGAGATGCAGTAGTTACTTCAAAATAATTCCTCTTGTTCCTGCGCGTGTGGAGAAGGCACACCTGTTTGATCTGTGCCACTGTAAAGACATCTAGTTCAGAGTACTCAGTGTTACCAGCTGCTGATTATGCATTTTCTTCTGTTCAGTAAAGGAACATTCAGTCCAGTTCAGTCGTGTGCATAATGAGGGCTGTTGCATAGCAAGGTTTGGTGTAGGTATCAATGCTAACAGCTGGCTGTGAGTAGCCCCACCTGCCTTTAAGACGCACAAAGGCATGGTTAGAGCTTAAAATTGAGACAGTACTTCCTTTCTTGTGCAAAGGAAGAGTACTGCTACCCACTCAGTCCTTATGAGCAGTGTTGTCATCTCTTCACATGTAATAAACTGGTTTCCATCTACTTCAAGTGTGATCTGCTGCTTGATGAAGACCTGTTTTGTTTATGTGTACTACAGTGCAGCACTGAGGAGGTCGCAGTGTGCAGGCCAGGCTGGTTGGCTTCTGCTGTATTCTGCATTCAGGTGATGTCATTACTAGCTAATGCTCTTAGAAAATTAAACAGGCAACAAGATCCCAGAAGTAGTTATCCCATAGGCAACTGCCTCAAACCAAAGTTGTTAGAGCTGAGAAACATTATAACTGAATATTATTATAGGCACTAGGAATAGTTTTATTCCATTTTACTCCTCCTAGATACATTCACCAGCTTCTCACACTATTGCATGTGCACAGTACTACCAGTCGAGTGATGCAACATATTTGGCTTTCGTATCTTTCCCATCCCGACTATTTGCTGTATGGATATTTCACTTAGGTACTTTCATTCATGTCATCCAAGGGTAACAGCATGGTTTTGTCTCTTGGCTGTAAGCATGTTGCAGAGGATTTAATGTTTGTTTATTTAGTTATTTGTATTCAGTGAGAGCTGGACAGACATCCAAAACATCTCTCAGTACATTGGTGGACATTGCAAAAATGAGAGAGAGACTGTGGTTTTTCTCTATTCTTAACTGATTCTCTCTCCTTTGCACTGACAGTGACCAGACACATGATCTTACGTCCTTAGCATGCTCAAAGTGCTGTAGTATTTCTGTCCAAAGTGGTGCTGAGGTCCCAGGATCCCCTTTTTCCCGCAATAAATGGCATTCTCCAGAATTGATCTGGCTTCTGCATCCCTGCACCTTGGCCTACAGCGAGGCTTCTTAATAAGAATAGGTGAAATTAAGAGTACATTCATGTAAGAAAAATCCAACACATTTAATGAGACTAAATCATTACCGTGATTCAATGCATGATAATTGACAAATTAAATTTAAAAAAGAAAATGGTAACAATAACAAAGCTAGAGAGAAGAGTTGGAAGAAAATTTCATGATAGGTGAGGGAGACAAAATTCTCAGCAGTACTCACACTTACGTTCCCCTCTCTGGTCCTTCAATGCTCTATACATAGGCAATCTTCACTGCTATGAATCAACCATTCCTGAAAGAGGTTTATAACTTAAGATGGATAGGAAGTGATCCAGCAGTCACTGAGTTCCTTCACTGACTTCAGCATACTTGGGTCAGCCCCTAATTGTACAATTCTCTGGGTAGCACAAAAGGGCTGATTTTAGCTATGTGCAAAAGGGAAAACTGCAACACAAGTAGGAGGCAGAAGCCCATGTTCTGTTCTTGGCTCTGTCACAAACTTGTACACTGGGGTTCATAGAAAGTCGCTTTTTTGTGCATCTCCCTATTCTTGCATGGGACAGGGTGCTTAAAAGTCTTTCAGAAATATTCTAGAAGCAACACTTAAACATTGACAGCTAGACAGACTGTAAAACAATGGCAGCAGAACAATAGCTCTCACATCCTTCTCTGTTCATAGTTAAACTCCATAGGCAAGGCAGCTCCCACCTGCTGCGTGTTCAGATGTATTCATCTTTGCACATGGTGATTAAGCACGCTGTTCCCATTAGTGTCAGTGGGAGTTAAATAAGCCATTACAGAACATTAAGAGGAAATGATAGCCTTTAATCATCCTTTACTAAAAAAAAAAAAAACAAAAACCAAAAGAGGCAACCTGAAACTGAACTAACACATTTCTTTTTACTCCTCATATGCTTGAAGTTCATCCTTGATTCTGTGCTAGCAAACGTCCCTATCCTGTCTAAAGCTCTGTATAGCAGTATTAAAAGCATTGCTTCTGTGTGTTACAGTTAAAAAAATTGACCAAATCTAAATGTGCCTTTTTAGCAGTTCTCCAAACTGCATTGTCTCTGTGTTGGGCACAGCTGGCTGAAAATGTTTTACCAAATGTGGATGTCATTAAATGTTCTGTTCTGTTGAATGCTGAGTTTATTTCTTCAAGAGAGCTTCATGTCTATGCTGGACTTAAAGTTTTGACTCAATAAAAGTAGGGAATTGTTTTCTGTGCTGGAAGGTTGTGTTTAAAGAGCATTATTTTGTGATGAGATAGTTGAGCTTTTCAAGTAAAGGAATGTTTCATTTCAAAACTGTTATAAGTACTGCAAAGAAAAGTAGAAAAAAATTGAATAAAATTATGAACTCTCTCAAATATGGAACTAAGAAAATGTAAGAAAAGAAGTTTTCTGCTGGAAAAAAAAGCTTTTGGATTTGATGCAAATCCTTTTATAATCTTTTTCTGTTATGCACGTTTTGAAATAATCCCATTGTTTTCTATTACATACACAATTGTTTCTTACGGCTCTACTGGTTATCCCGATCTGCATTTCCAGCAAACATGAGTAATTACCTCTCTTAAGAAAAGCCACTGCTCACACAGGACTTGAAGAGTGAACCTTTAGTGCTCTTTTGTAAAATATTTGGGTTTCTTGTCGTGCTGCTCAGGGGTTACGTAGCTGAGACCTCGGGATTGGGAAATTAGCTCCTGTGTGCTTGGATTCTCCAGCTTTAAGAGAAGAACTTTCAGGCCCAAGGAGGTTGTGGTGAGGATCGATAAGGAGATTGTTATGCATTTCACATAAGTGATGATGTGGCGTTGGTGGCTGTATGTGGTGGAGAAAGCTGGGGATGGGACAGCTTGGGGAAGTGCTGCTGGCCAGTATTGTGTTATTTGCATCATGTGGCATTTGAGGAGAACTTGCAAAATTACTGGCTTCCAAATTTTTAAGACTAATAGTTCAGACTATTTTTTAAGTGAGAATTTTTACTTTCATAGATTGGCTTGTAGTGATGGACAGCTATCAGGAAAGCTTGCCAGGGGGGCACATGCTTCCCAACTGTCTTATTTTGAAGACAATCTTTTGTTCTTTTGTGAAAAAGCCCAGCTGTATTAACGTAGTGACAGGTTCTCATTAGTACACAGTGCACTGCTTTGCTACAAAAGTGGTGTATCTTAAAAAGGTACATCTATAAAAAAGCATATGAACAATATCAAGGGTTTTTTTTTAAAAGCTGGATGAGAAATATTTTCCATTTCAGTTGAATTGTGTTCTACATAATAGACACTATTACAGAATGTCAGCGTATACAAAGGGAAGAAATAGAGTGGCTTCAAATACATATAAAGGTATCACTTCTATTTTTCAAATAAATAAGGTCTTGTTTTTGAAGGGTAAGATTTCCAGATACAGGAACACTGGGGGAAAAATTTATTTGGATGTCAGTAGTTCATTCAAAAGAAAAATAATTTTTTTTGTCTTTAAACTACTTAACCGTTATTTTATTTATTAATTTGGCTACAATTTAAAGTTTATACATCCTGGTTGAAATGCATCTTTTCATTGTTTTGTTTGAATTAAAACATTTCTTCTCAGAAGGAGCGGTGAGGCAGTGGTGCAACTGCCCAGGGAATGGGGAGCCACCGTCCCTGCAGGTACTGAAGAAGGTGGTGCTGCATTGAGTGGGGTGGCCTGGAGCTGTCACTGGCGGAGGCTGGTGGTTGGGCTAGGTGACTTTAGTGGTCTTTTCAACTTGGATGGTTCTGTGATTTCATGATAGCCAAAATACATTCTGATCCTTTTTGGGGGGGAAAAAAAAAAAGCTTCTCTCTTCGATTCAACCTGTTGTGTTAATTGATTATGATCCAATGCATAAATTGCTTCTCCCAGAGGATGCATGCTATATTGTGTTTACTTAGAAACAAAACAAAATAAAAAAAACCCAGGGCACCCATCCTGAACAAACTATGATAACCACAGAAAATGATGGTTTTCATCAAAGGAAACATTTTGGAGGAGTTCTAGAGCTGTGTGCACGTATGAATCCAACTGCCTCCAAACATATGTGCCATCCAACCTACAAAAAATAATATTCTTGCCAATTTTATCTGGATGAGTAGATTGCAGTCATTAGGAAAGACGGGGCCACGTATTCTGTTGTTTCAGAAAGCCACCACAGAGGATATTCCAGTATCTGCTGTACTGAGCAGAAAACGTGTCTTCTGTAGGAAATGCTTTTCCTGACACGGCTTAAACATACCTTTAAAACTTCAGAATATTTTAAGGATTCCATTACAGGAAGAGTTGACTTTATCATTTGAGTATACGTGCAGTTATTTGTTGAGTTGTAATTTTACATAAGCATATACATTTCAGCAGTATTTAGTGAAATTTTAATTGCACACAAATTTTTAAGGAGATTGAAAGTACAGAAAGTGAAGCTAACTACATAAAAGCATCTAGAAAAATCTGATGTTACTGTGCTTTAGTTCTGCTTTACCATATCTAAAGCAAACTGGCTGCCTATTGCTGTTCTGACTATCAGCTGAAGTAGCACGCTTCAGATAGCTCCAGCCTTTCAAACTACCATCTGCTAAGACATAATTGTAAGCCCACTGACAAGTGTTTGTCAGAAATCACTTCATGCTAATTGATCTCTTTTCCAACACACTTCAGTAGCTAATTTTTAAGACCCGAGAGCCTTCGTTACTCTACTTTCATCACCAAGATAGGGACATAGCTGTACTACAGGCAAAAAAGAACTTAAAGCACTTGAAATACAACAAAATCACAGGAGAATAATTTCTAAACAGCCATGTTCAAAATTTGAACTGAAATGAAGCATTGATCACAACAACATAATGTCTCATCACCAACAGCTGCGTTCTTTTGCATCTTTAGTGAATTTATTTTGTTTTGTTTACAGTGAATGAGGAGGTGCAATGATCATACGAAATCAACACTGCAAGCAATTTTCATTCTTTTCAAGCTTGCTTTCTTCCTGATGTGATTATGCCCAATGATTTGTTGCATTCCGCATCTGCAGTAATTTCATCCTTATCTTTAATCACTGCTTCTTTCCTATTCTTTCTAAGATGTGGTCAGCAGCTCTCTGGGGGCAGAAGTTAAGTGGTCACTGACAGCAGTGATGCCTATTCTTATGAATGCCGATGGTAATATGGCCAAATATAGCTTTCATAGTGTTGTGCAGTGCGAAATGGCTGATAATTAATTCTTGCAGTATTAGTCATAAGGATGAATCCTCTTGGCTATTTTGATTTTTGCCCAAATTCGTTATTCCCATCAACATTCAACTTCAGTTTTAACGTTTGTTGGAAAATCTGTCTGCCTGTTGTCCACGTCTGAAGAAAGAAAACAGTTTATTATGGGTTTTGTCCCTGTTGCATCTTTGCAGTCAGTTGAAGAATACCTTGCAGCGCTCAGGCTACCGAGTTCTGGGGACAACACTGCAACATCTGCAAAAGGGACTTGGCTCTTTTCCGGCCTGCCTTCAGGGAGCAATGTATCTATCTGGAGAGATGGCCAGTCCAGTGCTAAGGGAGCATGGCTGACGGCACTTTCATTGAAGATGTCTTAGTTAAGTAATCTGCATGAATTTTCTGTTATTATGTAGCTTCCTTCTGAAAGTCATTATTTAGAGTGAATGTCCCTCATTCTGAAAATGAGGCGCTTGGCAATGTCAGGCATGTTTGTGGTTAAGAGAAAGTCAATATGCAGCAGATAAAGTAGCATAAATCTTGAAACTCCTCAGGTGAATTGCAAGAAAAGAGGTGTCTATAAACACAAAAATCCAAATCTGTAATGCTATTACTTTGGTTTTAAGAAATAAGGTGTTTCTTGGACCAATTTTAAGTCCATGAAGCACATTTCTGAAGAAGGCAGTGTTAAGGAGGTTCTGAAAACCACTTAAATTATAGTAGAAAAAGCACTTCAGAAAGCATCCTCTGTAATAAAGTCGAGCAGTAATAGAATCAAATGATTTTGAGCATTGATTTTTCTGACTTTCAAAGGTATATTGGTTGCAGTGATACGGCTCCATCTTTGATAGGTATAGACATTTGGATGAAGAGAGCTCATATGTGAAGTTCCAAAGTAGTTCTTTAAAAAAACCCATGAATTGGATTTGAGTTTCTGAGGGGATGAAACAACGAAGCTATAGAGGTTTGCAAAAGTTCAATTGCTTTTCTGGTTATATTTGATTTATTTAGGCTTACAATGATAAAATACCTGTCAAAGAACATACTTTACAGCTAATAACCCAAATAATTAACAGTAGTCTGCAGTTACATGGCACAGTTCATCTCCAGATATAAAAGTGGTTTACAAATGAGTTAATCAAGCACGTGTGGTAAAAAAATATTGTCTAAATTTTATGATGGACAAATGGAAGCCTAACAAGATCAAATTATTGCCATGGTAACAAAAGGAATTTGTGTCAAGAACAGAAATGTATGCAGACTTTTTACTGCCTTATGTACCATTCTTTTTAGATTTTTTTATTTTCTGTCTTTTTATTATTTCTTTCCCATCACTGTGAATCTGTGCTGATTCTCAACTTATCCCATACCTATCTTATAGACATTTTCAGATTGACAAGCCTTATAAAAAAACGTCTTTTTTTTTCATTACACGTAATAATATAATTTGATCTTTTGATACTTGTATTTTAAGGTTGCCTCATAATGAGAGGTAAAGAAAATATTGCTTTAAGATACCTTAAAGCAGGAACGGTCTGTGCTTTCAAATGAAATCTGCATATATCCACAAATGAGAACTTCTGTCGAGGGGTTTGCCATCCAGCAGTGAGTTAAAATAGAGATGATGTTTCTTTGGATAGGAGCACTGGATAAAACATTGCTATTTTTCTTTAGGTTTTTAACTATGGAATTGCATTTGCAGGTGGCATGAACAGACACTGCTCCAGTGAGGTCAGTGGCACACAATGAAGTTCTGGTCCAAACTATCCAGATGAGTTTGTATCCTACATCAATTTCTCTGGACAGATGCTTTTTCTTCATAACCTCACAGTTAAAATTAAGGGCCGTCCTGACCCCATGAATTGCTCTTATCTTTAATAACTGGCAGCCATCAGGCTCACACTTCGGAGATCTGAAGCAACAGCTCAGCAGAATTTTCCCCAGCAATTTATTTTGCACTGCACGGCAGCCCTCTCTGCAGGGCTCACAGGCTGACTTGCATATGCAGTCTTCAGCAGCCCTTTGCTGTGCAGCTTCCCTGGGCTGGGGCTGTGTTACAGCAGCCTTTGAGAAAAGCATTTGGTTGATGTTTAAGACACCTGCATAGGAGCTGTTGTGATGTGACTGCTTGTGAGGTGGGTGCTATCTACGTCCTCAGCCTGGCCGAATTGCACATGTGGGATTTGTTTCACCATGGTGTTCCTTCCATTAAAAATTAGTGAAATATCAAAGGAAATCAAACTATTCCTTTTCAATGCTAATATTTGGAAGCTAAGCAGATCTCAAATATGTTGTTTGAGATCTAAGGCAACCCTCTGTGGCTGTTTCTGTTTTAAAGCAACTGTGGCATTAAAACAAACAAACAAACAAACAAACAAAAAAAACCCCAGCAATTTAAATAGCCATTGTTTGGAGGAAAAATGGTGACATGTCCAGGAGCAGCTCTGCAGAACACCAGTTCTGCATGTCTGGCTCCAGCACTGACAAAGTGTGCTGTATGAACATAACCTGTTCTGTCCCAAACCTGTGACACTGATCTTTTCCTTCTGAATTGCTTTTCAGAGCTCTGCATATTCTTGCTGGAGCATCCTAACCTTTCTTTTCTATTGTTAGTTGCTGCCTGTCCTCAGCTCCTGTAGTGATGTCCAGTCGCCTCATGTCTGCTGAATACCGACTCTGTAAAATACGAACATCTTCCAACTGCTTAGCTTAACCTTGCTTTGTTTGGAATTTAATCCTTACTGGACCTGTGGCAATTCTACTTTCAGATTCTTTATCTGAATAGCCACAGTAGAATCTGCTCCAAAAGGCCCTTCTAGCAGCCACAACAGTAACCAGGAGCAAAGTTTCAGCATGGAACGAGCTGTGTTGCTGCTGAACGTGAGGCTGCTGGCCAGTCTCATTTGCCCCTATTTGAGGGTAAATTTGTTCATGCAGACAGGATAAATAATTCTCTCTTTTATCAAAGAAGGTGTGTGTTCAAACTTGTACCAAATAGGGAATGGCACAACCTAAACCTGATGTACTTCCTAACATGGATAATTTGGGATCTGTGTAAGTTACCCTCCAGGCTGTGTAATGTTTTGCTGTTAAGTCTGCCAATGACATGAGAAACTGGCTTACCATGCACGTTCTGCCTGCCCTTTCCCTGCCACGGAGCCATGTTTTATTGGTAGAAACATTTGTGACTCTATTATATCTCTGAGGGTAAGATTCACTTCTGAGCAGAAATCCCTTTGTGTCCCTGCAGCCTGTAAAAGTAGGATTTATGGGGGCTGACGGCTGGGCTGCGCACTGACCCGCGTCCAACTTTTATTGCATTTGCTCGGTTTTGCGGGTAACCCGGCAGTTTTAGTTCTAAGGCTGACGTTGCCAGCGTGCTTCGGATATGCCGCACCCGACTCTTACTGTGGCCAAGCACTACAAAACGCCGCCGCCTCAGCGCCCGGTTCCTCAGCCCAGGTCCCTCCCAGCGAGCCCAGAGCCCGGGCCCGCCCCGCAGCGCAACGGCCCGCCCGGCAGCCAATGGGGGCGGGCGCTGCCCGTGACGGCAGCGCGGCGAGTTTGAAATTTGTGCGGGCTGGAGCGGAGCGGGCGGTATGGACGGAACGGGGCCGCCGGGCGGGAGCGCCGCTGGGCTGCAGGGCTGCGCCGAGGAGGCGAAGCCAGGTGAGGCTCGAACCCCCTGGGGCGCGGGGAGCTGCAGGAAGGGCGGCCCGGGAGCTGCGGCGCGTGCGTTCGCGTTACCGTTTGCGCGAGGCGTTGCTGCCGCAGCTGCGGAATTCGGGCTCTGCAGGGAAAAATTCGTATTTGTGCGTGTGCGTGGTGCAGGCGCGGCCTGCCGGGGATCTTTGCTAGCACTTCTGAAGAAATACTTGATGGTTAAAATCGCCTTATAATTTTCAGCGTGTGAATTTCAGCGTTTTTGTGTTGCGTTGTGAGATTTGTTACGGAAAGCAGGCGTGTGACGGATCTTGGGCCGAGCAGGAGTTGTTTGGGAATAGAAGTGCGAGCGATGATTGCATGGATCTGACGGCGGGGTTTGTTTTGTTTCCACTCCTCCCCCAGCTCCCACCCAACAGGATGAGGACATCTGCAGCGATTATGGAAGCCGCGACAAGCCGGGCACTGCCCTGGGGAGGACTGTACCGGATGGGAATGTGCTTTTTCCTGATCTTTTTCGCACAGATCATCTGTTGTTTTATGAGCGATTTAAAGCTTACCAGGATTACATTTTGGGTAAGTGAATTTAGTAGGGAAAGAATACGTGGCGAGGTTTCTTAAGGCTTCTGCTCTAAGTGGAGTCAGTTCCATCTGAAACACTCGCTCTTAATAGCGAGGACTGGAACACAGATGGTGTATGTGTGTCATCAGTGCTGGGCTATCATGCTGTCACCTCAGCTGCTCTGGCTGATAGGCCCAAGAAGTAATGGCTTTAACGTAAGGAAATAAAATGTGAAGGTCTGAAGGGAAAAAGTGCTAATGCTGGGCCCTGTGCTTGATTTTAATTGGTGTTATTAGAACTTCTCTGTGTGTAGTGAGACTCCTTGAGATAAGGCACACTCAGCAGCACTGCTGCTGAAATCTCCCGTGCTTTTCATTTTTCACTGAGGACTTTTCATTATTTCCTCGCATAAAAGCAGTGCCTTCCATTTCATTTTAGCTGACTGCAAAGCTTCTGAGGTGAAGGAATTCACAGCTGAGTACCTGGAGAAGGTCCTTGAGCCGTCGGGATGGCAGGCTGTTTGGCGCACTAATGTGTTTGAGGTCCTCGTTGAGGTAAAAGGAATGTGGTTGTTCAGGCATTTGTCTCCCACTAATGTCATTTATCTCTCTAACAGGCAGATCACTTTCTATGAGATTTATGCTAGAACTGCTAGAAAATAGTATGTTTTTTGTATGTAATTGCCAATGAGGACTAAAGCAATAGGAATTTGTTTCAAAAGAATCCTTATTCTTAAACACTATTTTTGTACTCTAGTGTGCCTTCTTTACCTAAAAGCTTGAGGTTGGAACCTGTAATCTGATACTTGTATAGGAGACTGTTATGGCAGTGAGGCACTGCTGCTCAGAATGAGCTCTTCAGAGCCACAGCATGTCACAACTCCAGAAAATTATGCACTAGGTAGGCTTTCTATTTTTTTGCTTTATAATATAGTTTAACCTTGGAATTTAGCTGTCTATTACTTAAAGTTTACTTCTGCTTTTAAAATATAGCATTTTCAATGGGAGAGTTGAATTTTGTTATCTTTGAGACACAATTGTGGGTAAACTGGTGTTGATATCTTGAGAATAAGCTGCATCTAGTTCCATAAAGTTGATGTGGTCAGCATGTCATCTGTGGTTTTCTGGACTTTGTGTTCTTAGCAGAGCATATGGAGCATGATAGCTATTTGCGAGATAAATTTATTGGTGCTAAACCAAAATATTTGTACAGTATTTATGTTTTCTGTGTGCTAGAGTGCTGCATAATAACTTACCTTTTCTTGAGTTTCTCAAGAACTGGGCAAATAATTTCGAATCTCAGAGTGGCAATATAGAGCCTGAATAATGTCCCTGTGTGAAGTCTGTAGCAAAAACACACCATATGGGTTAGTTTCATAGATCCTCTCTAGTGTCTGAATATTTCTTGGGAGGACTGTGCTTAAAAGGAAGCAACATTCTCAAAGGGACGCTTGAAACAAGGAGGAGGAGTCCAAGCTAGCATGGGTGTGCTGGTCCAAGCTAGCAGGTGTGAGCCTGGTGGGCATAGAAGGGATAAGTGCTTTGTCCAGAGCTGGCTACTGAGGTAGTTTTCTCAGTTACCAGGCTGTGCTCACTTCTAAGTTCTTCCTATCATTAACAGTCTTCTGTCTTATCTACTTTGATACTAACAATAGCTCTTGTAGACCTGCTGGAGGATTGCAGGTTTGGGATCCTTCTTTTTTAGGCCTACCAGTATCTCAGTCTTTCATATTTGTGCAAGCCTGGGATGTTTGATCAAGCTTGAACTTGTATTACGTGTTTTCAGAAGGGAAGAACTTTATCTTTTGATCTTTTCAGCAAAATTAGTGATAAAATAGTTTGCTGATTAACTCATGGATGGTTTGTATCTTGTGGATGCTTTGAAGAACGAACCCCAGAAGAGTCTAGGAAAACTGTAAGACACTGATTTGTTTGAATCTGAAGATCCTATTTTTCCTGTTTTTTAAAATCAATTTGAGAAGCAATTTACTGGCCTTGGATAGATGTCGTGAGATTTTTTTTTTTTTTTTTGAACCTAGTTTTGAATCTCAAAGAGATTACTCCAAATCTTTTGACTTTTAGGAGTTTATTTCAGGGATTATCATTTCATCTGACCAGATTGCCTTTGCTGTAATATGTAGTGTGTGTTGATCTGTGTGGGTCAGCTGGCACTTAGTGAGGTCTGCTGGGTTGTGCTCATCATGCCCACCTTCCTCAGCCGTATCTGTGATTGTGTGTGGAGAAGTTCTAAGAGCTATTCATTCCAACAGGTTGTTGATGTGGAGTACTCGGATCTGAAGGCAGTTGTGCAGCTCTGTGAGCCTTTCCTATGCGAGTCACAGGTTAGCACCTTTACAATGGAATGCATGCAGGAACTCTTGGAGCTGAAGGAGCGTCGGATACCGCTGCAGGAGCTGTGGGTTGTGTATGATGAGTCGGGAGAGTTTGATCAGACAGCACTAGCTGTGGAGCATGTCAGGTAGGAAACTGCTTTAAGGCTAATGCTTGTCTTGAGCAATTGCACTCTGGTTGTATCTAATGTGTGGTGTCCTGAGTTCTTGTGGTCAGACTGGCAGCCCCACGTGTCTAGCTTTCCACAGTCAATATCATGACTGGTACTATGAAGGCTATGAGGAGTCTGATCACAGAGGAAATGTGTTTGCCTTTGGTAGCTGAAGGCAGCCGCACAAAGATGGGGTGTATTTACCTGAGAAGAGACTCATTCTGCTGACCATTGCTCTGCAGCAGAGACCTGAGCGTGTATCATAAAGGTGGCAAACTTCTTGTGGACAGAAAAAACTTAGTGGAAGGATGCCTGGCAAAAACTGAATAATCAAAGAACCGCAGAATCTTGTGCAAGTCGTCTTTTTAAATCCAGCTTATACTCAATCAGTCTCCTGATTGAAATCAGAAGGACTCGGGCTATTACGGATTTTGATCCAAGAAATACAGATAATACAGATTAAAGCTCTTCATATGAAAAAACAACTGTTGTGTCTACTAAATGGCTTACAGGAGGGTGATGTAGAATTGGAGAAAGAATGCAAATGAAAACATTCTGTAATCTATTACATCTGTATTTTTAGTGCCATTGTCTCTGCTTGGTTAAATGTGGCCTCCTTTGTGTTTAAAAGCTTACTTTGCTTCAAAAGGTTCTTCTACGAGTGCATCTGGAGGACCTGGGATGAGGAGGAGGAGGATGATTTTGATTACTTTGTGCGATGTGTGGAGCCTCGACTGAGACTGTAAGTGCAACACTTCTTGTGCTATTGGGTGGAACCAAAGGAAAGGGTAATGTGGGAATAGTGGCGTGCATAAATCTCCAAGGAATGTTTTCACTAATGAATTAAAGCAAGCCTATTCTAGCACTGTCTGATGCTCTATTTTCTTATAGAAGAGGGTACAACTGAAGTTGCCGCTTGATTTCTGAACCCTTGTTTTTTCCTGTAATCCCTAACCTCCCATCAGATGGCGCTCCAAATCCAGCTATTGCTTCCTTAGACTTGCAGGAGTGACTAATGTAACCCTATCTAAAGCAGGCATGGAATGCTCTCATACCTTTAGGCATAGATTAAGAACCAGAATGGAACAGAATGTAAACAAAAACTTGTAAATCATTTATCCTGAAGGAGGATTATGTGCATTTCTGTTCTCTGTGAGGTTAGTTGGCATTAGGTTTTCTGAAGGTAGGTTTTACTTTTTTAATGACATCTGGCTGTATGGAAATTGAGCAGTGCATGAGGACACAATCTGGTTACATGCTGGAGGGGGTTAAATAACCCAAGCACACTTATGTTTTAAACATAGCATAACCAAGCATGAGTATGTAATTGAGGTGCAAGTCAGCTATGATGCTTTGGAACTAAATCAGCAATTGTTTACAGCTAACCCTGAAATGCTCTTCAGAATGTAACGTGTGCTAGGGTATAGCACAAGCTTTACAAAGGAAATTAGTATCATTACCTATCCTGTAAATGTGGCTGTGGGTCTCTGTTTCTAACAGGACACAGTGAGTTTTGAGGATTCTGATATGCTTGGATTTCTAAGAGATCATACAAATTAGAGGGAAGTGTTCTATGTGGAAATTAGAAATTGTAAATGTTTGTGAAGTGTTTATGCTTGTGAGTCTGCAGTGCAAACTCATGGCTGTTCTGTTGTTGAGATTTTGGATCTTTATGAAGTCTTTGCATGGAATTAACCTGAATGCAATGGTATGTCAAAAGAGAGAGGTCATTCACAGATGAAAACAAAGTGTTGGTTTATTTGGGATCCAAAATGTTTAAAAAAAACCCCAAAAACAAAAAAACTTCAAGTAGATGTTATCTTTTTTCTCACGCTGTGCGAAGTCTCTCCTCCAAACTATGTTGATTGAGTGCCATCCTGTGTTGTGATTGAAGTGCTCGGGTGTTGACTCAGAAGCTGCATGAAAACGTGTGATGCTTTAAACTTTACAGATCTCTGGTGTGCACTCTTTCAATCAGAACAGATAAATTCATGTGTGGTGTTAGGATATAATACTGATTTTTCTGAGGCAAGTAATATGAATTGTTTAACTGAAGCTTGGGGAAAAAAAAAAATAAAAATCAAGATCAATTTTTATGCATTTTCATAGTGACCAGCCCTAAGGTGAAGTATGCATTTCAGTGCCAACCTACATTTAACTCTTAGTTTCCATCAAATATTTTATTTCTACATTGCTGTAAATCCTTTTTTCATTTAACTATGCTGCGTTAACATTCCGCTGCCTCTGATTGCACTGCCAAAATCTTGTGAGTCTTTTTCTTTATACCCTTTTTATTGTAACTGCATACTTATTTACTTCTCTGATTATAGGTTTTTTTTCTTGCTCTTTTCTGAATTAAATGCACCACTTAAAAATAATCTTTTGAACTTTGAAGATTTGCCCTTGAAGATTCAGCCTCTTCAGCAGTTATTTATGCTGTGTTAAGTTGGTTCTTTACTAAAATGAGAGTGTTAAATCTTGTTTAGTTTTATGTTATTAATTATTGTTCAGCATTTCTTTTCTCTTTTTTAGTGACTGTGATAAGTTCTACATAACTGCCTGGCACTGGCTAGCTGGCAGATACCTTAATCTTAATGCAAAGGCTGGCATTTTCTACCCTGTAATTTCATTTGTAGAAGATAATTCTGGGGTGACACAAAATTTCCTGTGAAGTGCTTTCACATCTTCATCTCTTGCAGATACTGTCTTATTTGTTTCTGGGATTTTGTCCAGGTTATTGTATAGGTTGCTGCTGATAGAGACTTCACATTATGGGCTTATTCTTCTAGTTTAGAGAGAGCTTTCTCAGGTTTTCCAGTAAATGCTTGAGAAGTAGGCTAATTTTGATTTCTAATTGATTTAGAAGTTGCTTTTTTTTTTTTTGTAACTGTACCATTTGTTTTAGAATGTTTCATATAATTGTTACCTATCTGCCATGAGAGATTGTTTAGAGAAGTAAAACATTTGTATGTGTCTGAGGGTTTTGGTTTGATGCAGACTGCAAAGAATTTTAACTTCAGTACTGATACAGGACGTCTCAGATTCTTTGGGTTTGCATTTGATCTTTTAAAATTGGAAATGGGAAATATGCTGATCTCTGGCTCTGAATTGCAGGCATTACGACATCCTCGAGCACCGTGTGCCTTCTGGTCTTGTTGCTGATTACCACAACTACTTGTCTCAATGTGAAGAGCTCTACAGGAAGTTTTTAACTGTGAGGAACAACATATCAAGCAGTGACTCAGACTCTGAAATGGAAAATATCTCCATGGTGGAGGGACTGAAGTTGTATGAGAAAATAGAGCACTTGAAACAAAAACTAAAACTAATTGAGAATCCTTTGCTGAGGTACTTAGCGGGTTTAATGGAAGGGGAGCCTTGATGGGGAAACCATGTGTAGAATGTTCTTCACTGGAGGCTTTGTTCCTTGTTCTAGGTATGTGTTTGGTTACCAAAAATACAGTGGTCTCCAAGCTAAAGGGCAGAGACCAACAGGTATCAAGATCACTCATGTTGTGTCCTCAACTGTGATGGCGAGTCTTTTGCAGTCTTTGATAAGGGACAAACTTTGCCCTGAGTCTTGTGGTGAAGAACTAGAAATACAGGTAAAGTAACAGCAATTGTCTGCTCACCCATGTTTTTTTCTACTCAAGAAACAATACAAAAGAATCGTGTACCTGAAAGACGATATGCTTGTACAGTACTATTTCTTGAGTCCGAAAACAGCACTGTAATTTAGTAAGACAAAGTTGCAAGTAATTTCTCTTAATTTGACCAGTGAAAATAAATAAGACCAGTGTGCTGAGTAATCTGCGTGAGCAGTTTCCTTCCAGTGTGTAGGAAATAAACCTGTAATAAATGTGCAAAGAAGTAGTATTCTAATCTTAGATACCTGTGTCTTTTGAGTTGCTGATAACAATTTCATTCTGTTGCTATGGTTCTGCATAGGAAACTTACTTATTTAGAGCAATTAGTTTTAGTGACTTCAGCTAGGACTTAGCACTTCAGCATAGTTTGTCATGCAGGATAGTCTGTAGTCCTTGGGCCCAAATGAAATTGCTTACTGTATTCTAATCAAGTTCATGAATTGCAGGTGGGCAAAGCAGACCCAAACAGAGTGTTCCCTATTAACTTTGGGGATATAAATCAGATTTTCTCAGTTGGCAGTTGAAAAATTCTTTTACAGTGCTTGCCCTAGAATTTGCCAGGAAGCAATAAACTCAAGGTTTTTCTGTACTATTTGTTTCCTTTCATGCAGAATTGCTCAGAGGATATCAGCCTGCACTCTTCAGGTACTGAGGTCTTTTTTTAAGGAAAAGAACCATGTGGACCCATTATTTGCCTCTGTGATGTCTGAACTCTGTTCTGGAGTGACTTGCTCTAGAAATAGGGTTCTATCAGTGTTTGGACCAACTCAAATCTAATTGCTGAGTTCTTTGCTTTTATTGACTTTTCTTTCCTGTCTGCTGTGTGTTTCTTCATGTAATTCATGGCAAGTCAATTGAAACAGAATTCACACGTTGGCCTGAAACCCAGGCCATATTGAGACCTGCATATGTGCATATGCTCTTCAATCTGCAACTTCTCCAGATTTCTCATGAAATGGATGTAACACAAAGGAATGCTTTAAGGCTGTTTTTGTCTAGAGTGCTATGATTGTGGAATTCCAAGTAGAAACAGCCTGTTACTGGTGCCATTGTAAAGGATTTCTTTCAGGCAAAGGCAGCAACATTTAATTAAAGAACAAGTTTAAAGGCATAAATATGTCTATTTTATAGCATTTTTTTTAGGAGCTGATTATGTTGTTTGTCTCTTACAGTTCCACAATGATCCGCTGGCAGCTGTAAATGCTTGTTATGAAGGAGACACAGTCATCATCTGTCCTGGTCATTATGTTGTAGACGGCGTGTTCTGCATTGCTGATTCTATTGAAATGGAAGGTAGAAAACTTGCTAAGGAGGGAGTCCACGGTCTTAAACTAGCTATGCATAAAGATTTTGTATTTGGAGAAGCTTGGCTTGGGTATTTGCTTTTTACTTTGGAGTGCTCCTATTTCTGCTTGTGGAGCTGTCGATGGAGTACGGTATTTTATTAACAGCAGTTATTCCTACAAATAAGCTTAAAGTTTTGCTGATGAATAGCAAACTTGCTGTTTTCTTCTGTTTGACTGAATTATATAGGTACTACATCTAGTACTGTTACCTATGGAACTAGATATTGTACCTGTATCTTTATCCAACAGAAATACGATTGTGTATTTTTTACATCTAACAAGCACAAATCATTCTGAGAAGCTTCATTTTGAGTGCTTGGTGGAGGTTCTTGTTCTCTTTTACATTCTTACAGTCTTAATGTGCTTCATAGAGGTGGTCTGAGACTCACTGCCAGATAGCACTCATGAATACAGAGGGGAAAAAGCCAAGTTCTGTCAACTCAGTTTATGGTATTTATTGTGTCAGCTGTGCGTATGGGCTGCTGTTGTAGATCTGTGCGTTATGTGATGTACCTGGATAGAAAGAGCTATTGATTTAGTCTCTGTTTGTTCTGTAGAAGTGGACGCATCATATATGATTCTATTTTTCTCTCCAAGTAATTTGTTTAAAATACTCTTGCATTGTCTAGGTTATGCTGCTGTCTTTTCCTCGTAATTCTTAGTTTCCCAGCATAATTTCTCTGCTTCAGGCTTGCATGCTGCTGTAACATAATAGTCTTTGTATCACTGGGGCTTGTGCAGCTGTTCAGGTTCTTCTTCAGCTGTAATTTTATCTTGTCAAAACTTCATTATCGGAAAGGCTGGAAATCTAATTTCCTGCTGCTTGGGACTATATTTTTCTTGCCCTTTTTTTATGAATATCACTTTCTCTTTTGCTCTTCTGTGATTTATATAGAGTTGTGTGCTGATGGACCGTGCTGGTTAAAGGACCTCAAACTGCTTGATTTGCTTGCAAAAATTGATTTGTTCTAAAATTGTGTGAGCTGGAGTTTATGACAACTTCTTTAATACTTTTGAGGAAACAGTAATGCAAATGGTGCAATAGCACTCCCAGTAAAGAATGAGCTATGCTATTTTGAGAAGCAAGGCATGTAAATGTGTCTTTAGTAGTACAGACTGCACTCTGAATAATGAATGTGTCAGGGTACTTAATCTTCTTATATGGACTTCTTTAACAGAAGTTTTTATAGCAATAATAGCAGCTGAAAACATTTTGAAGTAAGAGCATCAAGAAAAAAGTTGCTGGCACTAATCTGAGTAGCTGGATATAGCTGCAACAAAGTTGTGACTCGTCAAAGATGTAATATTGCTTTGCTTAGTAGTGGTGGTATTTTTTTCCATGCATGTGCAAACCAGTGCTATGACTGAAAGTCTGAGGAAAAAGAAGTACTTCAGAGGACTGAGGAAGGTTAAAGCTGTAACACAGGAAGTTATACTAAGGATAACTTAAGCACTTGGTGAAGGTATGTAGCAAAGGTACCAAATAACTTTGCAGCTTGTACAATAGTTGAAGTTGGAACAGAAGCTGTACATCAATTCTAATACCTGTGATCAGAGTTATGGGATGACAGTTGCTGTTAGCTCCTGTAAAGTTGCTTATCTTCCAGGCAGGGTGTACAACCTTGAACTGGCTGTGTACTGAACAGTGGTTGATGGCAGGTGAATCAATTCCTCTCTATTCCTTGTTTTTTAAACAGCTTCTTTACTGCTAGAGCTGCTGCTAAAAGCTTGGTTAGAAGGGCTGTGGGTAGTCTGGACAATTTTTCATAAAACTCTTGCCTTGAATGATAAATAACCTCATTCTTTGGGATGTGTAGCTAAGCAGGATCTGCCACTTGAAGTCCCAGGGTGCACTTTCATTATGTACTGAAGTAAACTGCCCCTTGCTACCTCCTCTCTAGTAGCCCTAGAAAAAGATTACTAGCTATTGTAATGTGCTGAAGCATCACTCACCAAATTGCCTTCAGTTGCTGTCTCTAAAACTTTTTCTCAGCTCTTGTTCAAAGGCTTTTTTTCAATCTTTCTACTTGCACATTTATTTATGTACTTGGTTAAAAGCTAGCATCTTGTATGGACACTTCTTATCTAAGCTTTTTTGTGTGTTCAGAAAATGATAGGACTCATGCTGCTTTAATAGATGTTGCGTTATTGCTTTCCTTATCATGATTCTTGCCAGTGACAAGCAATAAAAGCTTTACATGCTCATAAATTTCCCTGTGAGTGTTTGAATGCTGACAAGTGTGGATGGCTTTAGTAAATCAGTGGTGGCATATGCTTCTGAAAGTTCCTTTTTAATCCGGAAGTCCATATAACACAGGAACATGTTTTGACCCAGGTTTCATTCAAACAGGAAAGCTGAGTGAAACTTAGGACTGTAGCATGAATTCCTTTTGTTTCCTTGCACTGTGGTAGCGATTGCTTCTTCAGAGCCCCGGCTTGCTCTGCTCTGCTTGTCTGTTCTGAAAGCCAACTGCAGGTTCTCATGTGGCCTTTGTTGCTGTACCTCCCTCCAGAGCATTGCAGCTTTGGGGAGTGAGAACTTTGATCTCAGCGAATGTGATCTCTGTTACACATCTGTTCAACTGGCAAAAATAATTTAGCATTTGATGTCATTTAAATAGGGTGATTTGGAATTTTGGGTTATTTAAGCCATTGGACTGTAGTGCAGAAGGGTGTAAGTTGAGGCCTGGCCAATGGATAGAAAACTATTTGAGATATCGAACCTCAAGTTCTAAACCCTTCTTATTTAATGTGAATGTCTGCTAGTGATTGTTACCAGTTGCTCATCAAACTTTCACCCCTGCTTTCAGGCTATGGCCTGCCAGATGACATTGTGATAGAAAAGCAAGGGAAAGGAGACAACTTTGTGGACTGTACAGGAGCCAATATAAAGATCTCCAATTTGAAGTTGGTGCAACATGATGCTGTGGAAGGGATTTTAAGTAAGTATAAAAGCACTTTAACGTTCTTGTGACTTCTGTGACTTTCTTTTTGTTTTTTTATAAACAAATCCAGTACACAGAGCTTACTGATTTTAACTTTCAAGCTGTTGTAGCACTCAGGCTTAGCTTTTGGGTGAGATAACCTTGGATGAGGTAACTTGAGTTCTCTGCTGTTGGGTTTTGCAGCAGTAGGTCAAGTTTCAGTGTGTCAGGCTGCCTGGAAAAGGAAATAATTTCTCATGCTACAAAGAACTCCCACCACTTAACAGCTCCTTGCTGAGGGTTGATATGGACTTGAGGAGTAACACTGACAGTACACTTAAACTGAGACTCAGAGAATCCCAAATTGTATCCAATGAGTTTGGCCATGGCCTTTTCTCTTTGTAGAAGGTACTAATTAATACTTAGCCTTGGCAGGCATTTGTTTTAAAACATGTTTTGTTAACATCTGTATATATGTATCTAATAACTTATTAATACAAAAGACTCTTAAGAATGTGAAAAAACAAAAAACAAAACTGCTGGCACTTTAAAAACAAACAATGACTAACCAAATAAAAAACAAAATTTAAAGGTAAATCTTTTGACTAGTGCTTATTTGTAGTGTACCTGCTTATCCTGGCAAAATACCATGAGCTCAAACTGTGCCTGAGCAAATCAGTAAAACTTGCATAAGATGTGATTTAAATGGTCATTTTAACATACTGTAAAAAATATTGTGAATCTATCTACCTGTAGGTTTTCTTTTGCATGTTAACAATGTTTGTTGTGTGTGTATGTAGATGTTCATCAAGGGAAAACAACTTTAGAGAATTGTGTATTACAGTGTGAAACTACAGGCATAACTGTACGAACTTCAGCTGAACTATTAATGAAGAACTCAGATCTGTATGGTGCCAAGGTAGGAAATAGCCAGTCAAAAATTTGTTTATAAATTTAAATAGAGTTGTACTAGAAAATAATATTCTCAGTAAAGGGGTTGTTTCTTTCCCTCTTGTGAGAATCTTTACAGGTTATCTTGAACAGCTGTGTGTTATAGCAAGAGATCATTACCAGGGATCTTATGGTCTTCAGTAGTATCCAATGAAGTATCTCGTGCAGGGGCTATCTATGAAACAGTGATTACTGCATTGTTGAACTGATTCATGTCCCACTCTATCTTTAGGATGATTTTCTGTGTTGGTTTTTTTTCCCCCTGCCTATAAATAACTCGGTAATCCATGTTTGGCAAATTAAGTGACCTTGATGCCTTAAACTTCTGACAGATAAGTACAGAGTTGAACTCCGATTAGCACACTTCCCAATGATGGCGCTTAGAATGTTGAGGTGGAAAACTAAAGAGCAAGAAAGCAATAAAAGGATGCATAGTCATTCTTTGCTAGTAGTTTTATAGACTAGCAACAGTAGCATTACTTGTGGGACTTCCATGTTTGATATTGCTATTCAAGTTAACAGAGCTGTGAAGCTGGAGTGATGCAGATAAGTGAATGAGCACCATGATCAACCATGGAGTTGTCATGCCCAATTGTAAGCATTCCTGAACTATTTGTGAACTGCAATGGGTTTTATCTTGTAGGGTGCTGGTGTGGAAATATACCCAGGTAGCACGTGCACCTTGTTGGACAACGGCATACACCACTGCAAGGAGGGAATACTCATAAAGGTCAGTTGAAGGCAGAATGCACTTTTTTTCTTCAACTTAATAGCAAACAAACTTATAGCTGTCAGAATTGGTGCAAATAACTTGTGTTTAGCTTGGCTTATAACCTTGCTTTCTTATAGCGGAACTGTTGTGTATTACGTCTTATGATGGTGGTACTTGTTTGCCTTGGGTTGCTACACTGAAGCAATGTTTTGTTTCTTATCTGCCAGAAATATATCTTTAGCAGTGTTACTTGCATACACTCAAAAACATTTAGCCAATGCAGAGAGCTAGTTCTGTCTAAAAGTGAAACGATTTGCATCCCATTAGGTGGACATAACAAGTTGGATTTCTATTTTCTTACTATAGAACTTCTTAGATGAACATTATGACATCCCCAAAATAAGCATGGCCAATAATATGATCCATAATAATGAAGGATATGGTGTGGTCCTGGTAAAACCAACTGTTGCTTCTGATGTAAAGGATGCTTCAGCAAAAGGAACAACAGGTATTTTTATTTACTTCTGTGAAGTCAGAGAGGAAAAAAAAAAAAGAAACAAAAACCCTTAAGCATAGTATACACAAGTTTTTTTGAATTCCATAATTAGGAAGTGAGTCTTTCAAAAACTTCTCACTTTGATTTAACTGGAATATATGTCTGTAACTATCAGAACAATGGAATTTCCTGAATTAGACTTACTGCAGGTAAATACTGTGAATATCTGTGCTCCATGCTGTGTGTACACTTAGATTTTTTTTTTAAGTCCTTAAGCATCTAATGTATACTTCCCACTAAGCAAAGCCTGTATAACTACTTCAGTTGTACAGAAAACAAGAGTGTTGATCAGCAAGAAAGCAGATGTGACTTCTCTTACAGCTCTTCTGGTTCATACTTCTCTGCTCCATTTTTCCTTTCAGCACTAGAGCTGAGATGTGCTGGTTAGCACAGTCTTGCAGCACAGAAATTGTTTTCTGTGGTAAATAAAATGTGACAATTGTATTTCTCTTCATATATCTTATTTGAGAACTGCCACAGTTGTAAGTATGGTATGTAAATACTAATATCTGATGTCACTGTTACTTGGCAGCTTGAAGTCCTTTTGAGAGGAAACCTTTTCATATGCTGTATTTGAAATATATGGTTGTCACAAACAGCTACCCAAATGTGTGGGGTATGCAAATGTTAAAATTGAGGAAAACTTCATTCTGGTACTTTTAGCTGATTTGGCTATTTTTCATGCTTGGCAATGATGTTCTCATTGTTCCCTGATCTAGAGGATGCACAGTCTACCCAGTCAAGTGATGAGAGAGCACAAGTAGAGGGCTTCAGACAAGAACAACTACCTGAGTGTGTAGCTGATGAATTGGAGCTTTATGAGCAAGCTGAGATTCCTGAAGGCAATCATGAAATTGTAAGTGAACTTGGTGCTGCTTCTGCAAAGAAGAGTCAGATGCACAGGAAAAGGCTGAGTGAACTGGGAATCACAGAAGCTGATGACAACTTAATGTCACAGGAGATGTTTGTTTCTATTGTGGGCAATCAGTTCAAATGGAATGGCAAAGGAAGTTTTGGTACTTTTCTCTTCTGACAGTCCTGATTCCTAGTGGCATTGTAATAAGATTTGCAAAAGCTGTTCTTTTCACTGCTGCTTTCTTACTAGGTAACTTCCACCAGCTTTCCCTAATGTTACTAAAATATTTATTAATTATATACACACACACATGTATACAGCATGTGAAAACTACTTTCTTTGTGCAAGCATGGACAATGCTGGTAGAAAACAGAACTCTGCTAATCTATGGACTTGCTCTTTGCTAGCTGTCATTTTTTGTTGTTTTTCTTTTTGGTATATTTATTTAACTCCTTTGGTTCTTTTTTAATATATAACTAAGTCTTTCTACAAAGAAAAGGTTTGCCATGGAAGAATGGACAACAGCTGCTTAGCAATTGGTGGTACATCTTCCTCCATAGTTTTTTTTTAAAGTGCTGTTAGCCTCTACATCCCTCCTATGAGAGAATGATACACTTAGTTTTGTGTGCCAAACAGAAGCTGGTGAACTATTGCATGAAATGTAGTAATTGGCTGCCATGCTTTGCTTTAAGAATTTTTTAGAGAAATTAGCATCTGGAAGGTTAGCATTGTTCAGTCTTCTTTGGAAATAAGCTGGCACACAGCAGCAGCTGCCACTGCCTGTGCAACTTTGACATAAGGAGGATGGTGTCTAAAACTCTGAATAAGAAAAAATCAAAACACGTTTCTATGGTTAGTGTTATCTTACTATATCTTTCAGCACATTATTCTAAAATTTTTAAAACTCCTATGCCACATGTAGCAGCAGATCTCTTGGAAATAAAAGGAAAACTAAAAAGTAAAAAAAACCAAGAACTTTGCATGAAATCTCATCAGCAGACAGCTATGAAGCATTCAGTTAAAAAAAAAAAAAAAAAAAAAGGCATTTCAGTGGCTCACCATTACAAACTAACTGGAGATGAAACTTGGCTGGACTGCCTGCCCCAGGACTCTGCCATTTCAGTGCTTCTCATTCCTTTTAAATATAAATCCAAATACCTTATTCAAGCTTATATTGCCTTCGGGAGCTGTATTTCCATACATCAGTTCAAAACCAGTTCTATGTGTAAGGAAAAAAAAAAAAATCCCCAAGTGATTCAAGGTGGTGCTATAAAACACAGTATGGTGTTGAGAAGAAGGAAGGTGCCAGCAAGAGAATTTCAGAATAACTTCTGCAAGTAACTTAGCAAGTATATACCTTCCCATGCACTGTAGTGTGTTGCTTAAGGTGGAGGTGAGATGTTTACTCCAGGTTTTTCACTCCACCCACTTCTGAAACTGCAGTGGGAATCAAAATTCTCTTGAGTCTATGACTTGTTTTAGTGTGAGCAATAGGTAGAAAGGAAAAGAGAAAAGTGCAACTTAAAAGCATTTTTTTTTTTTTTACGTGACCCATGGCATTAATTGCAGTTTCCCTATTCTCCTGCTGTTTTTGTTCTGCTCAGTGCACTTGACTTCAGGACTGTGCTTTTGAGTTTTAATGAGCCTGAATGCCATTACAACATCTTAACGTGCACAAGACAATAAATGTTTGCTGTTTAGTGGCTGTAACAAAATACTTGAGTCAAGTGAACACCCACTACTTATACTGACAGTAGTGATCTTCTGGGATTTATCATGTCATGTGCCATGCTTAGTGTTTTGATGTTATACTTTTAATTCCTGAGTGTAATCCTAATTAAAGGTCTAGAGCTAAAAACTGATTTTGTGGTTTTGTAGTGAGCTGCCTTTGTGATATGTTGGTAGCATTTCTTTCTCTTGCAATTAATTTTAAAGCTGGCTTCTATTGACAGCTTTTGAGTTCCCTTTTTATGTTCAGCTTAAAATTTATGAAGGCAGAAATTAAAATATTCTTTTTCAATATCACTATTTTTTTGGTCTGTTCCTGTGCCATGTGCCAGTGGTGATGCTGCTGTATGGGTTGTCAGCAGGTGAGGAAGCAACATGTGAAAAATGAGACTTTATGCAGGAATTCTATTATAAAATTGTGGTTTAATTCTTGATGACGTTAGAGCTTCGAAGGACCAAACTTTTGATTGAGCCATGCCCTTTTTGTGGAGTTTGGCCTTACCACTGTTTTCCACTTCAGCACACTCATCTTCAGTCCAGAATGTTGTTTCAGAAATACTCCCACAAGCTGTAATCCTAACCAGTAATTTCGTCTGTTTTTGGCACGTTACGTGTTTATTTTCTCAAGTATGTCCTTTATTCACTTCTTTTGTGCTTCTTTCAAGTGTGCACTGTCACTTTCTTGCCAGCTTTCAGTTGTAGATGAAATAGTGAATTGAATATATCACAGAAGCAGTTAGGGCATCGATCTGTCTGCAATAAGTGGAATGGCATAGGCTGCCACACATTCAAATGGTGTTGTGGAACAGGGAAGATGATTTCACTGATAGGTGCTTCTCTTTTAGTGTATTGTTTTTTTTTCTTTTCTCTCAGGAAGGAAAAGAAAGCACCAAAACCTCTTGCCTGACTGCCTCAGACAGTATTTTTCGTGTTTCACAGTAAGAAAATAAAATCCGTTCAGCATGTCCTGTGATATTCCCTGTCTGATTTTCCTATGGCCCTGTTTAGCACTGCTGTGCCTTCCTGCTTCACAAGGTCCTTAGGCAATGGCCAGTTCTGCACTCTGCTCCTCCCCTCTTTCAAATACAGGGTTTTCTTATAAAGTACTCCTGCAGGCTGGAATTGATGATGCTGTCTCTCTAAAGTTCCCCTCTTGAAGCACTATTCTGCTGTTCTCTAAGGCATTATAATACAGCGCAAATGGAAAAAGAATTTTATTTTTCTTATGTGAGCTGAAATCACCTAACACTGCTCTGCTGTCTCACAACCAGAAGATATCTGCAGGCCTCAGGGCACTCGTGAGTGAAACTACAGCTCGTGCCACGTGGGTCAGGAAACAAAACTGAATTTACTGTATCCACTTGTAATAAGCTGAATAGTTTTTAAGTATACCCATGTGAAAATGTTGAGGGAAATTTAATCTCTAAATTACTTGTGATGTGGCTTTTTTTCCTTCATCAAGTTTTTAGTTTTCTAAGAGCAATATAAATGCATCAAGTTAGGCTTGTACATTAACTGTATGCAAAGTAAAAAACAGGGCAAGGATCTAAGCTGTCATTCACCATTCACCACCAGGAACAGAAGTGTGTGTGTGTGTGTGTGTGTGTGTGTGTGTGTGTGGTGATTGCTGGTCTGCTGGGGAACTAACTGTGTGAACTACCTGAACACAGAGGATTCTTTAATAAAATTTAAGAGAAAGCTATTATTTCAGGGTTTTTTGTTTCTTTTTGTTACTTTTTGGCATACTTTGGCTGGCAGACTAAATCCCTAATTCTTCACTTTGAATTGTATGTTCATTCTGAATGCTTCACGCCGTGTCATTAAAAAAAAAAACAGCATTTTATTTCTGTGATATCTGTTACAGTAAGAATCTAATAATATTAAACTCCTTTTTTTTTTTTTTTAAAGCAACTGTAAAGAAAGGTGCAATAAAATGTATCCAGAGTCCAGTGGATTTAGTGGCAGTTGGCAGTTGGTTCTACAAGGCAGGCAATGTATTGTGTTGACAGTACATCTGAGTACATGATAACAGGCACCAAAAGCAAGGCAGAAATGCAGAAAAAGAGGAAGGTATTGCAAGCCCTGATACTGGATTACAAAGCAGCGTAGGAGAGCGTGCCATCCTTTCCTTGGCTCTGAATGTTGATATTTGACTCTGGGGGTGGACAGAACTGATAAGAGTTCTGTTAAGTACATTCTTTTTAGACTTGTTTGATATATTGGGATGAAAGGCAAAAAACTTTGGCCTTAAAATGGAAGGGTAGGAATTGTATTTTTTTTTTTTTTTACTTCTTACTGCTTTCCTTTTGATCTTTTGAAGTACTTTGTGCTGCCTGATCAAGGAGAAACTTGCTGCACAACACATGACTACATCAAGTACATACCATTTCAATGCATCTTATACTCCATTTCTATTCTTAGGGTGATTTTTATGGACGACCATGTTTTTCTTTTTGGTGTTGTATCCTGTAGCACCACACTGCTTTTCAATTGTGAAGCTCTGCATTGTCTTTGGATATGAAACAAGCCTGTACCTGGCTTGTGGTGGGTGGCAGGTTCTTGATGATTTTAATTAAAGTAATTAAATTCAGAGAGACCTGCTGAAATAACCAGACTTAGGTTGTTATATCTGGGTATCTGTTTATATGTGGGCACTCCATTATAATAATTCTTACACTGGCTCTTCAACCACCTACACTAGGCTTACTGTAGCTGTTTGCTGAACAGTGAAATGCTAAAGTAAATGAGTCTTCCACTATTTAAATTGCTATTTCTTCCCAGTCAATAAAGAATTTGATCAAAAAAGTGCACATGAATTTTTGTATTGTATATGAAGTGTTTTTATTCCTAATGACAAAGCAATTTCAGCATTTTAATGCATGGTAAATGCTACTGTTTGAGAGTGTTACTTTCCTGTTTTCAAGTTTGAACATCCTATGCATCCTATGCATCTTTCTTCCTTTGCTGAGCATAATTTGAACAACTGATAATTATTTTGGTAGTGCTACACAGTTTTCCTGTATTGCTATTACAGTGGGAAATCTTGTCTTAAATGACTTGAATGTTATGGGCTAATTATAGGGAAGGTGTGGAGCAAGTTATCTTTCACTCTGATAAATGTATGCTATAGTAATAAACTGTTGTGATAAGAATCTCACTGAGACTGATAATCTGTAGAAGGGCCCTTTATTATGATGAAATACACCATTTCTCCTCCCAGCTTAATGTCAAGAATAGCTAATGGGGAAAACATTATTGGAATGTGCCTTATATTGTGTTTCATGGAATGTTTGGATTCTTAGAGTGTTAGCCAGCTTAAGTTAGGCTGTGTATTATAGTGAGGAAACATACTCTCTTAGTTTTGCAATTTTAATAATGCTATTATGCTAGTTCTACTTTTCTGTTTGTATCTGCTCATAGTCTTTATCAACACTATTTCTTTCCCACCTATTATGCATTTTAAAAACACTTAAAAAAAAAAAAAAAAAAAAGTAATTTTAATGTCATCTTAGCTTAAATTTATTCTTCTGAAGTAGGTCAGATCCATTTCTAGACCACCATTTCAAAGTACATAAAGCAGGGCACTGGAAACATCCCCATAGAAGGTGAGGAGGAAGAGGGGTAGGGAACTGGCAGAAGAATATGCATTTCAATATCCTTTGTTTTGTTACAGTGAGAGACGTGCAGTTTCAATCAAGAGACAGGCACTGTCATCTGTTGCACTTTGTAAGGTAGAGTAGCTTGTACAAATGACCCTGCACTACTTAGTGTTGCTTTAATTTATCATGATCAAGAGTGTGCAGTGAAGTCTTGTCTCTGTCGTGCGCTGCTGGAGACGAGTTCCCTGCAGCAGAAAATGCTGCAGTGGTGACAGCACTGGCAGTTGCAGAGAAACTGCCTCAGAACAGCAGCCCAGGAATCCCCAGCTGTCAGGCCCTCAGGACCCACCAGAGCTCTATTGCAAACACTGTACCAGGTGCTAAGTATTTTCCATCATAAAGCAACAAACTTGTCACAAAACATTAGTCTTAAAATATTTACCGTAATGTTTTTGTCAAATATTTTTGTTAGTTTATTTTTAGGAAATGAAAAAGTTTCATGAGAAACTTTATGATTTTTGCTCTCCAGTTCTAGTAGATAAAAATCCATTGGAAACACACAGAATAGATTTCTGCTTTCAAATGAAACAGGGAAAAACAGGTTTTAGTACAATGTCCTTAGCACCTCACTGAAGAGAGAGGCAATTCAGGCCAGAATAATAAATAAGAAAAATATTGATCAGCTGAAAGCAGACTGCTTTGCATCTTTCAATGTAGGCATAAATGATGTATGCTCTTTTGTTTCTCGGTGCAAGTTGGACTTAGGAGGTGAACAACTCCAGTTTCAGGTAGGGGTCTGTGAAAAGTTCATGTTCTTGCTAAACAAAGCAGCAAGACAACCTTGGGATCTGTGCACAGGTCTGATAGCTTTAGAAGAGATACAAGTAATGAAATGGCACAATGTTCAGTGAGGTGTTTACCTGGAAGGTGTGTCACTACGTAGTTGAAAAAAAAAAAAAAGTTTATGACATGAAATATGTAGAGAAATAAAAAAGGAGCGTGATGTGCCCCAAAAGTTGTTTTGAAAAGTGCTCTCTAACTTTTTAGCAAATCTGTTAGTATTTCTGTAGTTTAGCCTAGTATGTGTTACTCTGTTCTAAACTTTATTCTGAAGTACTTCAGCCATAGGTTAAAAAAAAAAACAACAAACAACAAAAGCTTTCCTGAATCTAGAGCTCTCATTAGACACGTTTTCTCTGTAACATGCATTATTTTAAATCTTTTACAAAACTGTTAAAACTTCATTTCAGTTGTAGGCAAATAGCTATAACTTGTTTGTGTCTTCTTAGATGCTGCTCCTTTACCAGGACTTGTATTGTCTCTGAACTCTCCAGTTATATAATAATAACTGCAATTTTGGAAAATATTCACCAGTTAGGATAAACAAAATTCAGGATGAATGTAATGCTGATTGATGTGCTTCAGTGATGGTTCTGTGGGCAGAACGCTGTTTCAAGTCTCCGTGAATACAGTGAATAACAAGGTGTCATAGCTTAAAAATTCATAGTGAACAGTCTCTTGCTTTATTAATATCAGTCACGTATTACATCTGTTCTGCTAATACAGCCAGTAAAGTACATCTCTCCTGTGATACAGTGAGTTACTTTTATTCATATTGAGATCTGTGATGATGTAAACAATTCATAGGTTTTTCCTGAAATTTCTGCATAGCCCTTCCTGCAGCTGGTTACCATAGCAACAGGCAGAGGAGGCTGATTTAAATTTGTCACAATGGGAGAGGCTTTGTATTTCATTGTGTTTTGTTTCAGAGAGGAAACATGCTGGTGTAACTTCTCCACACAAACAATTTAACTCTCATATAAATCAGTCCTCTGGGAGATGCAGCATGTTCCACTTGTGTAAAGCACTTGCCTGAGTGCTCTACTGTACTGCTTCCCCATTCCTCTAAGTTACATCAGTCATTTTTGTGTACAAGGCTGTAAGACTGTGTCATAAGCACAAATATTTTTTGTCCTCCTTCCCTCTTGCAGCACAAAACTTAAAATTATTTTTAAAAGTGTGCTCTAAATCAAGATGGAAGCATCAGGAAACGTGGGTGGACATAAAAAGTACAGTGTCCTGTCAAGCTAGACAATTTTATATATGAAAATACAATTGGATCTTTCAAGTTACTGCATGGATGTGACAGCCATACCAGCGTAGTGCACAGAGAAAATGTCTCTTAACTGAAATAGTACTTCTACTGAAAAGAATACTAGTCAAGTGTCTGCCTAGGACAAGTCCTAATGGAAGAAACGTCTTCAAGTGAGTGATAACTACATCCTTTGCAGATTTGCACTGAACCTTAGTCCTGGAAAACAGTTTGACAACTGCTAGTTCTCAGCATGAGAAAGGTCTTTGCAAAGCTGCTGGGGAACATCCACCAATGATCCCATTACGCTGGTAATTATGGACAAGTAAATAGGATGAGCTTTGTAGCTTGAAAACTGCTACAAATTAAGAGAGGAGCACAATGAATACAGATGCTTGCTTTCTTCTGTGCAGGTTAAATTTAAATAAGTACCCAGTTGAAATGGGCCACGTATCCATGGACAGATGACCTAGTCTTTACCAGGGGAAGGATTTAATAACAACAATGGGACTGAAGCAGCCATACCTTTTCTGTTCTACATGATTCTGCTGTTTGCCTGCTATAAATGTGCGTTGTACAAAATTCTGTTAGATACTGCCTGAGGTGGTAATTTGTTTAGATGTCTCACCTGCATATAGTGCAGTGAAAAGCAGCTTACTGTTATGTAACGAAAAGATAAATTTTCTGCACATCAAGTCAGTCATATCTGAACTTTCTGGTATTCGAAGAGACTGTGGAAAGTTAGTTTTCTCCTGTCCATGTCCCTATAATTGGGAGAAGGTGCTGCAGAAGCCTTGATGTCCTTATGTTCTTAGCTTAATTTCCTCATTTATTGTGAGAACATTTAATTGTAGAATGCTGGATTGATTTTAAATTTTCATTATAGCTACCTGGTTAGAAAAAAAGACATTTAATCATAGTAATGGCAATACAGAACATTAATCAGAAGAAGATAATTCTGCAGAATTTGCGCTCAAGCAGATATTTCCCTTGGATCAGTGCTGCAATCAGTACACAGAATAAGGAAGTATGTGGCTTTCCAGCTGGAATATGCTTGAAAGTCTTTTTAAATTTTATTTCAATAATCTATGAGATTCAAATCCAACTCAACACTGAGATTCAAAAGGCTGGCAGGTAAACGATGCCTCCTGACTGACCTTGCTCAGTCATAGAAAGAACAGAAGTAATTTTCTTCCTCTGCAGAAAATGTAGTGTTTGTTTGAAATTCATCTTGTGATTATGACAATTTATCTATTCTTTCCTGAAGCCAATTCACTGGAGTTAGATTAGTGAGGTCTATAACATTTCTCAATGGAATGCGAATAGTGAAAGCTGTCGTCTTGTACTCCGTGCTTCCAGATGAGGAACTCCTAGCCAGCGTCTCAGCTATTTTGTTTCTGGCTGGGCTACTTCCAGTCCTCTCCTCGTGTTTCTTTTTCTGCTGTTGTTGCATGTTTCCTGTTGGAAAGGTGTAAGTTCCATAGACCAATTGATTTATTCACGTCCTTATTCTTTTCAAGTATATGTTGTTCAAACGAGCACATCAGTCCTTTCAGATTTTTTCCTCTACCTGATGTACTTAAATTGTCATATTATCTGTTGCAATCTTTTGTGCTATTTACTCTTTGCATTTTGTCAGTCTCCTAACAGAAATGTACACTAAGAATACCTTTGTGCAAGGTTTTCTAGTGCATTTTTGAAGTTGAGAAATCTATCTTGTCTTTGTAATAGTGTTCCCGTAGGGATTTAGTGTAACTTAGCCCATTCAAATCCCAGCTTAATTGCTACATGACCAAAATAATAATAATAATAAAAAAATAATAAAAATCCTTATTTTGACATTAGGATCTTTTAATTAATGATTAATTCAAAATAAATTTGAATTTCTCCTTAATGAATTTGTTATTGAGGTGCTAGTTATTGGTACAATTCTTTCCTTAAGGAACTTTATTTCAATTACTACAGTATTTGCTATCAGTAATGGCCAAAACATAACCTATTTCATGAATATTCCTGTGTTATTGTTTAGAGCTAGTAAAGAACAGCCTTTCCTCCTGGGCCTTAGAACAAACCATAGGATCTTATACATCTTTCTTAAAATTATACAGTGTATTTTTAAGTGACAGGGTAATATCTTGCTCTATGAGATAAGTGGCTTATTTTACTGATGTTAATTAATATTAGACTCTCTAAAGTGTTTATTAGAGAATTAACTTGCAAGACATTTTAATATATGCTCCTTGATCAGTTTTCATGGGCTTATTGTCTATTGTTGCCATATTGCTGCATATCATAGCTTCATAGAAGACTAAAGAGAATATGCTGTCATCATCTTTTTTACTAATCAGGAGACAGAGGATTTTTCCACTACCATTTGGAGGCATTTGAATAAAAAATAGGCTAAACCTTTCTCTGTGACTTAAGCATGTCTCACATTGACAGGTCTCTACAGAAACTGAGAAATACACTGGAAATTTCTCTCCCTACTCCTGTTATCAATGAGTTCTTAGAAATCAAAGTGAAAATCTTTTACTTTTCAGGTTGTTTTATTTCTTCTTGCATTCTGATGCTATGTCAGTTTTCAGTTGCTTTAATTACTGAACTGTTCTTTGAGCTCTGGAATAATAAACATCTGTCTCGTATTTCATTCACCATGTCACTTTCCCCAGTGAAAATATATTTTAGTCTCAAGGATGTGCTCCAAATTCTTTCATGAATGTTAAGGGAAATAACTTATTCAGGCCTTCAGTAATACCAGCATCATCTGTCACTATTAGTGCATTCATGTTCCTTAATGACCCTCTTGACTTTTTTTTTCTTCTGTCTGCTTGCTTCTTTTTCATGTTTACCATTATTCATTTTGAAAAATACCCTTTGTGTTTGCATTTTGATGAATATTCTTATCATTCCCATATTTTAAATCTTTCCTTAACAATCACGTTTCTGGAATCAAGCTATCAACCATACTGTTGTAACTAGGAAAATATTTTCCTTTGATGATGGACATATTTGCTATTTTTTCTTTTTCAGTTAATTGCAATGGTATGTCTGTAATTTTCATGTGTGTGATCTGCATCTCCAGAGACTCGTGTCCTTTAACACAGTTTTAAGAAACTACTTTTTTAGACAATACACACCATCAGAAAGTCTGTAGCACATTGCATGCATAAGTGTTGGTACGTTCCTTTCAAGAAATACATTTGGGAGAAACTTAGAGTTTTCTTCCAATAAATGGAGGAACAATGACTGTTACTTAACCTGAGTGTATGGGGTTGTACGAGTAACAGCTGATGGTCACATGCAGTAGTTATTTCTGGGCTGCTACGTTTCTTTTACACTCACTGCATTTCTCTTTTAAACAATAAGTTTGCTTATAGCTCTGGTAGTGCAGCAGAGGTATATCATAGCTGGTTGATAACCAGAATAGTACCTCAGCTGTACAAGGACATGCAAGAATAACATCAGAAGTTTAACCTACTCCACTTATACTTTTTTTTTTAAATATATATAAGAATTAGAATTAGACAATTCTAAGACAAAATGCTTTTTGTAGTGCTGATGCCTAGTTTCTTACTTTGTGAATTCTATAAAGGTTTATATATTTTTCTTCCTGATGTGCTGCAGTGGAGACTTTTGCTTAAGGTATCAAATACTAGTACTGTTAGCATGCCAGTTGTTTGCTGATTTATTTTGTCTTTCCACAGTAATTTATGTATCTTTCTTTCAAGGTTTTTATTGTTTGTGTCACCGTTTGATTCCTAACTTCTCTGTTTAATATAGATGAGACTGGCAAAGTGGAGTAAAAGTAAACAGGAAATCATAAACAGAGAGGTAGAATGGCTTTCCCAATGTTACATGAAAGGATTATAGAACAACTGGGATCAGACAAAGTCATCCTTTAATCAGTCCCCATTTGCTGGATAAGAGCATTTGGTATTGATACACGACAGAAGAGTGAGTCATCTGTGAACATTTGGTTATCCATAAACAATTAATGTCTTAACAAGAAAGTGAGATAAATGTAGCGACCCATTTACTTGTCTCTTTAAACTGAATACAAATTTGTCAGCAGAAGTGTATGGATTTCTTAGTACTAGTTTAAATGGACCAATTATTTGAAGCGTTTGCCTGTATTAAATCCCAAATGGCTGCCAATTTCAATACCTTAAATAACCTGCTCTTACAGTGCTCCAAAGCTTGGCTGCAGGCCTCTTAATCATTTCCTAGCGTAGGAAGATACGTTGTAAGCTTTGTTTATTTTCCAAGTGGAAGTTATACATCTTCATTAGGAAAGCAGAAGAAAAAGAAGTCACACCTACATTTTCAAAGCTGTGGATAACTTCTTTCTGAATAAATATACTATCAAGCTTCCATGTTTCAACTGGGAAATGCAAATAGATGTTGAACTTTCTTCACGTGCCTAGTGCTTTGTCAGTAAGATTACTGCAATATCTCATGCCATCTGTCACATTATCTTCTCTCAGCAGGGATGCTTTTCCAGTTATGAAGTCTAAACCATTAGCAAGAAAGAGTACTATCGCTGGCATTTTGCTGCTAGGCCAGCATGCTACGCTAAGGAAAAGGAATGTTATGTAAGATTTTGGGGGGTGTTGGCTTTAAATTTGAGTAAGAATATTTCTAAAAATACCAGATGGTATAATAATCTTTGATGTGTTCTTGGTTTCTGAACTGCTGTTGTCCTCCACAGTAAAATTTGTGTGTTCTGAGGAACAGTTGCTGGCTTGCGAGACCTTGCTTTTTAGAACTCTTGCCACATGCAAATACTGTTTGAAAATGATATTCATGCAGTGCATGGGAGTTAAATTACAATACCAAGTGTACAGCATGTGGCACGTGTGCAGCATAATAATAGTTGATATAGTGTAGTAGCTAAAAAGACTGGCATCCCTACAAGTAACTGGATGCTGCAGCTGCTTTTCAGTGTGCAACAGTACTTTCTTGCAGGTGGTAGGCAGTTGTCAAAATGAAAAAAAGTTTTTCCTCTCATTTTGGTGCAAATGCATGGTGTGTTACTGAAGTGATGGCTGTCATGGATGCTCTCTTAGTGATCAGCTAAGTTCAGGCATCCTTGTTTCAGTGCATTCTTAACACCACAATGTCTCCAAAAGGCAGTGGACTATCAAGTATGTATCAAGTCAAATTAAATACCCATGTATCTGCTGACTTGTAGCGAATTGAAAGCTTTCTGAAAATCATAGTAGCTGCCAAACATTTATTTAAGACACCTGTGTAGTCTTAAAAGCTAATAAACTTCTTGTTCTGAAATACATTAGTATCTGAAGAATGAGTTGGGAGTGAGAATATTTCGCAAAACTGGACTAAAATCTTCATATAGAGATTTTATTATAGCTAAACAAGGGCATTTATTCTGGAGGCATTGACAAACATTGTACTGATTAATGTTTTTGAATAATCCTTCTATGATGTTTCAGTAATTATGGAGTATTCATGTGTGGGAACATTAGGAATCAAAATGTACTCCTTTTCCCCCAGTGTTGGCTTCAATTCATGCCTTTCATGCCTGTATCCAGCAGTATCTTTCGGGGGTTTAAATAGATGCAGTCTGAAGTCTGCGAGCCACTGGAGGAGAAAGAAGGCAAGCAAATGAATATTTAATAAACTCATAGACTTGTACATGTGTGGAATTTCACAGGTGTTTACTGTGTGTCTCCAACAGCTAGTGAGATACTCATCAATACTTAACAATCTATTTAGCAGAAATGAATCAGCATAACAAAGCTACTGTTTATTTTTAAGATATCCAATTAATTAGTCCTTTGCATCCACCTGCTTAGGTAAACGGTTCATGTAATACAAAACCTTGGTGTTTTTATTGTAGTAAGCTATGCAGTTTCTATTCGTTTGCTCACTTATGCTGAAAATGATTTCTTTGATCATGAATTTTCCTGGGAAGCAGAAGGAAGCCCATGTTCAAAACAACAACAACAAAAAAAGTATTTTTAGATGTCTCATGGTTTAATGATTAATCCATTGCATGGTCTTTTTTAAAAAATGTATTGGAATGTAGTTGTGAAAAATGTTGTGTTCTACCTTAAAAGTTTGTAATGACTCAGTAGTCATTCCAATGTTCCACACCTCTTTTGTTTTCCTTTACTTAACATTTCCTGGCAAATGTTTCTGCCCCTAGCAGATCACAAACCCAAGGGAAGTTCTTAACCTGGTTCTGATGTACCTCTGCTGCATGGTGGTGCTTTATCCGCTTCTCTCCAGCAGCTGCAGCAGTATAACTGGATCCGAAGGTACAGCTTTCTTTCACATGCTTAAGAACCTGACAAGTGAAGGCTTTCTTATAGAAAGAAGATGAGAGGCAGTCAGAGAGGTGCCAGAAACCTCAGTCTGGAAGACTTGAGGAGTGAGACTGCCTAAGTCTGGTTCTGAATTATACCAGATAGTGCTAATCTGTGAGCTTTGTGCCAAATGTACTTGGTGGGCACAGTTAATTTAGAAGAGTTTTTTTTTTCCCCTATAATTGTTTTGATGGGAATTGTAACAGTATAGATTAAACCCACAGGGATCTGTCAGCCACATTGGTGTTGAGATTTAAGAAGCAGTAGAAGGCTCAGGCTGAAACACTGAGAAGACATCACTCTAAGAGATTATTTTCTTAGTAACCTGTAGTGGAAATGCTAAGTCATGGTCTGAAGCAGTGATTGAGCACCTGGTGGGATGGCAGGGCCAACCCAGGGAAGATCAGAGGCATGCAATGCACCTGAGTGATTGGAAGGGGTGGAGCCAGGATCCACCCTTCCCAGATTTCAGGTTTGGCAGTGGAGGCAAGGGTGTTTTGCTGGAGATCCCTGTGTATCTAATTTCTTATGAAGGTAAGCAGCTTCTTCCTTTTATTTCTGTGCCCATGGCTGTTGCGTCTGTGCAAACTCTCACTTGCTGAAACCTGGGATCTTGCTGCTCTGCTGTCATTGCTGCATTTTGCATCATGTTACAGTAGCCCTGTGTTGGTCTTACAACAATTTGCTTGTGAGCTTTTAAAAGCAATTGGCTTCAGTATGTTTGGAACGTTGCAGGTAGGGCTACTATTCCAGGTGTAACAAATAATAAAAAAGAAAAAAGCTAGGCAGTCATAGCATATTTTTTTATTATCAGGCAAGCACCCCAAATGTTTGGTTTAACAAAAGTGTTTTAGCTTTCTGTGTATGTGTGTTTCATGAGATAACATTCAGAAGAAGCCGCAAATCAGGCAGTGATCCACTTGCAGAAACATTTGTCTTGAAGCCTAGAGAGAAAACTAAACGTAATTTTAAATGGAGATTTGGCTTGGAAGGTGAGCTTAGAATAGTGAGTGAAACTGCACCCTAATTTTTCAATTCTGCAGAACTTAGAAACAAATTTTACATGCTCTCTGTGACTAAAGATGAAGAGAATTTATGCTTTGTGTGTGTGTGTGTTTCCTTCTTAATTGGAAGAACCTTCCCATATGGGCTGTTTGTGTTGAAACAAGTAATGCAGCTTACAGCAAAATGTATGTGTGCAACCCAGAACCTGAACTCTATTTGCACAAAATATTTCTTTTAAAAATAGGAGTGCTACCTGGTATTGAGATTAAGTCCTTTGCTAGCAGAAGCTGAGCTTGGTCTGTATTTTGCTCATTGTATGAATGGAGAAGTTAAGTAAGAAGCAAGTTTTGTTGGTTTACTTTTTACTATTTTAGTTAACTTTTACTTTGTTTCTGTTTATCACAACTCATTTCAGTTGTGGTATGGAATGGGGTTTTGCACAGCCTTCATATCTAAGATTTATGCTCAGCCATGCGGCTGAGGCATCTGCTCAGTTGGAATACAAAAAGGGGATGCATGACTGCTGTGCTTCATGTGCTGTTGGATCAGTCATTCACGTCTCTGCTAGGTGAGCTGGGTGCAGTTATTGTGCCAGAAACTGGAGTATCCTGTGTAGAGAAAAATCAAAAGCCTTCCTAGTATTGCTTTTTTTTTTTTTCCCCTCAATAACCTAATCTCATTTTTAATAATATGGAAATAGTATTAGCCTTTTGATACCTTTTAAGGTGATTTAATTAGAAAATATTCGTGGCCTGAAATTTCATTAAGAATTTTAGCTCATCTTATTTTATCAAAACGATTCTGTTTTCAGTGAAATCTTAAATTGCTTCAGTATTGCTCTAGAATGAAACTTACATATATTTGACATACATTCAAATTTTTGAAGTGTAGCAGTACCATAGAGTTACATTATTCGAGTGCACTTCATTCTCTTGGAAAGGCTTTACTGTGTGGAAGTCCAGATGTAGGAATGGCTTTTATGGCCAAAGAAGAGAAGTGAGGGGAAAAAAAAGGTATTGTTCTCATGGGATAGCAAGGGGATGAAACTTCTCTTACTCTTTATTATGCCCGTCTTCTGCTTTTAAAACTCAGAAGGAACCGAAGTTGCCTTAGTCTTGCAAAATTCAGTGTGGAAGTATTGTCTCTCCAAATCTCACTTTGCCAAAAGGGGGGGAAAAAAAAATTACAGAGCTTTAGGGTGCAAGAGCCTTTCAGGTGAAAGCTAGAAGGATCACGTAAGCTATTTAAATTGATGTGACTTTGTATGATTTGTTGCCAGATGTATTTAAATACCCAGACAGTGCCAGGAGCCACAGAACTCACACTATGAGGTATCAACAAGTTGACATAAAGCATCTGTAAGAAGGTTACTCCTACTCCCCTGTACTCTACTGTTCACATTTTTGCAAACTACAGAACAATATCAACCTTTTGTTTTCCTGTTCAATAGCCGAACTAAGTTCAGGTTGAACCTACCCTCATTCGTATGTTGTCCACCTAAGGAGAACATTGAAGGCTTTTTCTTTTGGTTTATTACAGTGTTTGAGATCTGGTTCAATAATATTTTGGGGCGACAGAAAAGGGAAGTTTACAAAGAAATAGAGAGAAAGGAGAAACTGAAGAGGATTAATTACTCTCCTTTTACCCATGTGTTCACCTGCAGTATGAAAACTCATTTTGGTATTATTCCCCTACTTAGAAGGGCTCTGGAAACACCAGTATGTATGTTAATATGGGGGAGTGAAATGGTTATTCTCCTGTTGAGCGGCTTGGAATAGTGAGAAGGGAATTGCGGGTGTGGCTATGTATTAGGTATTTCTCAGGACTTTGTGTACATATTCAGCATGGCACACTGCTTTATGACAGTCTTATGGATGACGTGTTGGCCTCTCCACTGTCAGGCTGCAGCTTTGGGCACACATGGGAGCCGCTGCTAAATCCCAGAGAAGCTCCTAGTGTCTGCTTCTTCAGGTATGGATCCATTCTGACGGAAGACTTGAGCAGTCTGTATCACAGCAGTGGAGCAGGAGCAGCAGCACCAATGTGCTCCCAGGCTGTGGCAGCAGCTGCATGTCCATGATGCTGGCATGAGCCTCTTGAGGGGACTGCTGGGCGAAAAGGGTATTTTACCTGCTGGGTGGTTTGCTTGGAGGTTGCCTGAGGGCTCTCTAGCAGTTAATGCTTTGGCTGGTGCTTGTAATTCTCGGGTTTTGTGTGCACAATTCCATGAATTACTAGAGCTTTTTGTAACGTGTTTTGTGAATGTGTAAATAAGTTAATCACAGGATTATGTCAGAGAAACCAATTCTGTGGTATAAAACTGTCCTGAGAAGTCTCCACTGGGAGTTAAGTTACCAGCAGTGTTTACTTTTGGATGTAGGTAATTAGCAGTGACGTGTGTGTGTGTGTGTGTGTGTTTGTTGGGTGCCGGTCACAGAAGTGGTTTTGGAAGTCACAGCTTGTTAATCATCTGTACCTTCTGTTAATTTACCATTGGCTCTGAATCTTTCCTAACTAAGTTTTTCTGTAACCATTATGTATCTCTTCATAAGCGTGTACAAAATCTTTAAGTGAGTTTAGCCTCCTTTCAATGCATCACCTCTTTCATTTTCCCTTGAGTAGGACAGTTTCCCAATACCTAACTGGTCTGTTAGACTTTCAGAAGAGAAAAGGGCTGTTTGATGAAGTGAATATAGTGCTAAACTGGTGGTAAAGGCAAACATGTCTGCTCCTCCATCCCTACCTTCACTAGTGGCTTCCATTCCTTCCTGTAACTTTGTAAGACAGAAGGTCTGTTTGTAATAATTCTGTAGACTGAAGGCTGATTATTGGGTTGGCAGTGCTTGCCATGCCTAAGGAGGTTTGAAAGTACTTGCTGTGCCTTGTTTCAGTGCTGGTCTGATTCCAGGTCTGCAGTCTCTTCCAAGCAGACAGTGGTCTTTAGCTGCTGTGGGGTAGGTGCCTGAAAGCTGTTAAGATGAACCATTATAAATTCATGGTTTTTTTTTTAATGGTTCAGTATTGCATAAACTTTTCATAAGTGGCTATTGTAGTTAAAATCATTCTGATAAGTACTACTAATGGAATTTTTCAATGAAATTAACTTGTGACATTGCTAATTATTCACACCTGACATAAACTTAACCCAAACACGGTATATTCCTAAAGCGGAACTGTGTATTTGACTATTGCTTTCTTACTTATTCATGTGGTAAGTAACCTCTTGTAATCCTTAAATTATGCTTCTATTTATAAAACAGCATTACCATCAAAGCTGACTCACTGACTAGCATCAAATATTTCTAATATATCTATAAACATATATTTTTGTGTGGATTTGTTTACTGAATAATTATCTAGTAAATGCTATGATTTCTATTTCAGGCTGAGATTTGTAGTTCTGTAGCCACTAGAAGGCACTCTGGTATAATACTTCCTTTCTAAAAGCTTACAAAACCTGCATTTAACTAAGGATAAAACATAAACAAACATGACTGGCTTTAAGCAATTTCCTTCTAAAGATAGCTCTCTTCACTTTTATGTGAGATGATAACCTTCAAATTGTTGTTTGTCCAGCTACACTAGAGCTTACACTGAAATGCACACATGCTGCATGTATATGTGAGTAATAGAACCACAGAATCACCAAGGTTGGAGAAAACCTCCAGGATCATCCAGTTCAACTCCTCACCTGCCACTAATATTTCCCCACTAAACCATGCAGCTCAGTACAGCATCTAAGTTTCTTGAATGCTTCCAGGGACGGTGATTCAAACACCTCTCTGGGCAGCCCATTACAGCACCTGACCATTCTTGGAGATGAAATTCCTCCTAACATCCAACCTGACCCTCTCCTGGTGCAACTTGATTCCCTTCCCTCTAAAAATCAGTATGCTGGTTATTATTGCTGTTTCACTGAGTAGCGCTGAGAAGCCAGGAAGTTTGTGTTGTCTGACATTCTGTACACATGTGCTGAATACAACACTGATACGCACAACCAGCATGCAGGATTTTGCACAGCTCTGGGTTTGATTTTTTTTTGAACACAATTTATAATAATGCACTGTGTAGAGACGCAAATTTAGTCAAGTATATATGAAAAGAAAAAAGAGCATGTTGTATATAATACAATACATATGTATCAGTTGTCTTTATTGGTGTTTTGACTTGAAAGCTACTGTTTCTCAAGTATTCACTAAACTGGCAATATCTCCTAGCATCACAAAACAGAAACAATGTCCAAGTGCATGAAATACAAAACAATTTAATGTTACTATAGCAACACTTCCACATTTCTAGACTTGTATGTTAATTTTAACTGTGAACCTTAAAACTACATGAATGTACTTCGCCACAAATAGTGGTGGATTAACATCTCCTCACAGAAGCCAACAGAGCAATTGGGTACTGAAAGCAGAGTTTGATCCTCGAACTTTCTAGATGTGTTTCTCTATTGTAGGAGTGGATCCTCCATCCTCTTGTAGCTACTGGGACCTGGTGCATTGTTTGGGTTGGAGCCTCAGTCCTTCTGCTGTTCTGCAGCGCTACTACTGTGTGGAGAGATGCACCCAACTGCTCTCAACTGCAGTAGAACTGTTTTTCCTCAGACTTCAAAATGTTTCTTTCCCTGCATACACTCCAGTTTCAGAGAAAGTATCTACTTTGAAGGATTATGATATTATGTTTTTATAGTTTTTTTTCCCTCCAAATATAAGAAAACAAACTTGCGAAGATAAACCATAGAACTCTCTCTGTAACTGAATTTTGTATGGCAGATCCCTCTGTACGGACACTAATTATACATTATAACAGTTTTTGTAATCTGGTTCCAGTTAGGATATTTGCAAGCAATTCTGGTGCTAGCGCTTCTTTTTAACTCCTAGGAAGCGCTCACTGAGGTGGGACAAAGCAGCAGGCAGTGGTGTTGTGGGAGTGCAGGGCGGTGCAGAATGCACTGACTTTTCCAATTACGACCTCCCAGGAAACTTTTTTCAAAACGCTTAAGTACATGCAAAGCGCAGCTGGTACAAAACCCGAGGAACAAAATAGCGTCGAGCATCTGACCATAAACCCAATCAACTCTTTTGTGCCACCTTCAAGATGTGAAGCGCTGAAGAGCTCGAAAGGCTCCTGGCAGGCTTTAATCGAGGTGCGTGCACTGGGGCGGTTTGGCAGCGGGCCGTTTGGTTGCTCTCAGGCTCCGGCCGCGTTTGCAAAGTCTTCGTGCGGATCGGCCGATCTGCAAAAGTTCATCCCGAGGGAGCTTTCGCAGGAAGGTAAAGCCGTTGGGAAAGCTGCGAGCGGCCCCTCAGGTGCGGTAGCGCTGACGCGGTGGGGGCGGAGCCGCGGATGCCCGCGGTGTGTGAAGGCTGCCAGGAGCGGGGCGGGGCGCGCGGGCAGCTCGCGTGGGGGACGAGCGCTCTGTGGGCGGGAGAGGTGCGTTCCTTGGCAGTTTAGCGCCCGCCGAATTCAGGGCATTCACGGTCTGAAGTGCGGGATTATCACCTTGTAACGACAGAGACTTTATCGTGGTATCCACCCGAAGGAGAGCTGGGGTGTCTGCCCCTGTCTGGAAGCGTGTTGCAACCGTGACTGAGTGCAACCACGCGGTGTGCGCGAGCCTCCAGCTGCCTTCGTGGGGCGGCAGTCAGAGCAGGGCTGTGAGCAGGCAGGCGATCTGCTCTGCCTTGTGGCCAGGCGGCAGGATGATATATATAGATTAAAAAGTGCCACGGGGGACAAAAAGGAGCAGGGAAACTGCAGCTCCTCCATGCACGGACAGGTTATTTCAAAGAAAAAAAGACACAAATCTAAGGTAGCTTGTATCACATCGGGTTGAGAAAAAAAATTGCAAGGCTGGAGGCAAGAATGCAAAGGAAAAGAGCGGATGGAGGCAAGTCTGTGCTCAAAGCTGCAAACAAAAGTCCTCCTTACGTGCTGCGCCCACCAGGTGCCTCTGTACAACTGCTGTGAGGCCCTGCATGTGAAAGGCCTATCTGAGCGGTAACAGGGTGCTCAGCATTGATGTGCTAACAGAAACAGACAGGAAAAACTTTTCTCCAGCACTAAGGATGCTTCACTGAAGGAGAGATGGTTATTGGTTGTAGGTGATTCCTCTCTACAGGGAACTGAATGCCCACTATGCTGAGCAGACCCTCTTAGAGAAGTTTTGTGTCTTCCTGGCATGCAGGTAAGGGAAATCACTGGAAACTGCCTAGTCTGGTATGACTGACAGACCACAATTCCATACTGCTTTTCCTTGCAGGGGTAGATGTTGTGGCCAATACTCTTTAATAGCTTCATTAATGACATTGAGTGTGGGGTTGAGTGCACCCTCAGCAAGTTTGCTGATGACACCAAGCTATGGGGTGCAGTCAACATACTAGAGGGATGGGATGCCATTCAGAGGGACCTATACAGACTTGAGCAGTGGGCCCAGGTGATCCTCATGAGGATTCAACAAGTCCAAATGCAAGGTCTTCCACCTGGGACGAGGCAACCCCCATTAACAATACAAATTGAGGGATGAAAGGATTGAGAACTGCTCTGCCGAAAAAGACTTGGTTGTACTGATGGATGGTAAGCTGGACATGAACCAGCAAATGTGCCCTCACAGCTCAGAAAGACAATCATATCCTGGGCCACATCAAAAGCAGCGTGGCCAGCAGGTTGGGGGAGGTGATCCTGCACCTCTGCTCTGTACTGGTGAGACCTCACCTGGAATACTGGCCAGATGTGGAGTCCTCAGGATAGGAGAGATGTGGACCTGTTGGAGTGTGTCCAGAGTAGGGCCATGAAAATGATCCGTGGAATGGAACACCTCTCTTATGAGGACAGGCTGGGGCTCTTCAGCCTGGAGAAGAGGTGATAGCAGCCTTTCAGTATCTAAAGGGGAGCTGGAGGGTCTGTGACGATAGAACAAGGGGAAATGGCTTCAAACTCAGGGAAGTTAGATTTACATTAGTTATGAATTCATTTTTTTTTTTTTTTTCAGGTTTAAAAATAATTTAAGCTGGTAAAGTCAGCATTGCTGCCTTTCACAGTGAGGGAATTTTGTCCTGATCTGAGAAATCAATCAACAGTGGGCACGGAGATAGGCTGAACAATATAACTGATCTGGTTAACAGGCAAGCACCAGGTTGAGCTGGTGACTCAGTGCAAGAACAGTTATGTCTTATGGCCTGGCTTCTTTAAGAGATACACATTTTAGCTAGTACAAATGATACCAATGGCCAGTGTAAAGGAGGTAGGATGGGAAGAAATTCTTCACCAAGATGTATGTTTGATGTTTTTTTTTCTTTTCACAGAAGCACATATTTCATTTCTTCATTTTAGAAATAGTTTTAAATTGATCTCTACTAAAAGCCAAATACATGTTTTCTGGAGGCCTGCTTTTGCTTGTTAAGTATTGCAGTGTGGCATAAACCAATGGAGGAGAGCAGGAAAATTGCTTTCAGGCTATTGATAAACTCAATAGTTTTGTTTGTTTTAATTGAGGAATTTAAAAAGGAATTTATCAAGGAATTTACAAAGCAACAGCAACTGAATTGTGTGAAATCCCTGAAAGCCAGGATATGTCTGTGCTCTGGTGCATTATAGGGGCGTTAACCTGTGAATGCATGCATATGAATTAGGAATGAAGCATTTCCAGCAACTGTATCTTCTCTTTTTTTTCTATCAGTGTAGTCCTCCAAGAGTCATTTCTTCTTATTTGGTGCTCGATGGGCTGGGGCTAGCTACTTCCTGCCCCTTCTGATTTGAAAGGATGCATGTGGAGGAATTAAATTTTGGAGAGCTGCTGTGTTTCTTTCAGTGATTACTCATCTACAAACTAATCCTTGTGATTTGTGAGCAGGATTATAAAATTATAATGGATAGTTTCCTTGTGATGATCAGAGAATCGCAGAGGTTGGAAGGGACCTCAAGAGATTGAGTCCAACTTCCCTGCTGAACCACGTTCCTTACTGGAGGGCACACGTCAGGTCCACTTTTAAAGGCAAATGCACATTACTGTAATGTGGGGGTATCTCACTCTTCATATTCACTCTTTTTTGTGAATGTCTCTATTTTTGCTTACCAGTGGTTCTATATTCAGATGTCTTGAAGATTAGGAAAGCTGCTTCAGGGAAAAATTTAATTTGAAACTTTGATTGCAGACACCATGCCAGCTTTTGTTCCTTCGTATTGCTGGTAGCAAAAATAAGAAGCAGTTTTTTTAATTCGTTTGGCCTTGGACCAGCTTGGTTACAACCTAAAGGAGGGAGACTTGGAATGAATAGTTACCAACATGCTTATCTGTAGAGGAAACTGCGGCCAAGTATGGCAATAGGGAACAATGCTCGTCCTTTGCAGCAAGAGTTTAGATGTAAGAGATTATTTGTGCTACCTTGGCAAAAATCAGATCAGAAAAGCTCAGTTATTGTTTTTCTGCTTCGAACATAAGGATAATGCTTAATAATAATAAAACAATTTACAGTTGCCTTTTTGAGCGTGTGAAGGGTAAATAAATTTCAGTTAAAACAGAATTTCATAGTGATGTTGGGAGAATAATTATATTAATGACTGTGATCTGCATAGATACTGTAATTAATGGACAGCATATAAATACCTTAGGCACCTAATTAGTTCTCTTGTATAAAGAGTTAAAAAGCTGCAAAGGCCAGTGTTCGGTTTCCTATAGCTGTAACTGAAAAATAATGACGAGTAGAGCCTGTGTTGAAAAGAGGTGATTGAATAGAACAGGCAACTCAATAATAGTGCATTTAAAATATCAATGACCTGTCACCATAAAGAGGATAAATTGCATGTAAATGATTAATCTTTTTTTCTCTGCACCTAGTCTTCATGCTTTTGGTCCTGCTAACAGTGAGCTATCAGTGATCAGAGGTATTGTTTCAGTGTTATTTCCTGGTTTCTGAGATAAATATTCCCTTGATGGGATGCCATTGTGTGTCAAGATTTTGCTTGTGCTGATTTGTGTATTAAATGTGACTCTAATTAAGAGGAATTTGGAATTGAAATAAACATAGAATCTCTCTTGGCTTGGACCTAGACTGCTAAATAGAAGAATGAAGAATATCCATGATGTGAGAGTGTGTGTAATATTTCCGTGGACTAAAGCTCTATATTTGAAAGTTCATTTTACACGTTGTTTTCAGTTAATACAGTTGGATAGTTGGAATAAGTAGCAGCTGAGAGATGTGTGGTGTTCTATCTCACCCTTCTATCTTGTTCTTTCACCTACAATCTGTCATTTTTTCTGCTTCTTTTGCATTTCCTCTTTTTTTTTTTTTTTTTTTTTTTTTTTGTTATTTAAGAATGTTAATTCTTCTCCACTGAATAACTGCTTTTTATTTCTGGTGGTATTTTCAGTATTTTAACACTTCTTACTGTGCACTTTGCTTCTGCAGATTAAGCAATAGCAGTTCTTTAACCTCAGTGTTCCATTGAACGTTGTTGACTGATAAGGAATGTTCCACTGAACAGAGATCATCTTCTGGAATCTTTTTGGTCAGTCTGTGTGTTTCTCCGTGTGGTACCTAAGCATCGTGCTGGAGTTCTTCAGTTGAGGCGTCAGTAGTCTGTGTAGAACAGAAAGGTTTTCCTGGATTCTCACTGTGCATTGCAGTATGGTGCTCGATTTTTAAGCAGCAGTGCTACTATTAATCTATGTTCAGCATGTGGTAGATTGTAACTCCAGAGTAGACTTGCTACTCAACCACCTTCTCCTCCTCATGCATTTGTGGCTGTTATTTCTGTCTCAATATCATTCCTTGAGCTTATCAATATTGATAAGCTACAGACACCCCTTTTAATATTCTACGCTCTCGTGTTGAATTCTAAGCTTGTTTCTCAGTGTGACTGTAGTCCCTAGCCTTGTATCACTTGTGGTTTTGATTGGGGTGGTCCTAAATCCATCATCCAGGTAATAAGCAAAAAACTGCTGAACGTACCCTGGGGGACCCTTCTTGGTGACTTCTTGACAGGTAATTGTTAATAATTGGCATTTGAATGGAGTTGTTCAACCATTTTCTCTCTTAGCATGCAATAGTTCTGTTTTTCTGTTTTCCCAGATTCCTTAGATCTGCTGCATGAAATGGAAACAAAAAAACCTGAAACAGATCAGTTACAAGAATGTTGCCAATTACTCTATATCTGTAAACTCTTATGCCTTGTGATAGAAGGAAATTAAGTTAGTTAGACTTGATTTGTTTTTACAATATCCACATTGCCTGCTATTTATTTTCAAGAATATTGGAGTACTTGTTTTCTTCCTTTCTCCCCAGATAGTCTGTCATTTCTTAGTCAGACTTGGTGGGCCCCAGAGATCTGTATAAGTGAGCATTTTAGATGCAACTCAGCACACAGATCCATGCTTATGTGGTAGAAAAACAAATCACTAGGTAGCAGATGGAAATTAGTTTGTTTCCAACACCCTCCAAAAAAAAAAAACAAAAACCAACAACCCACAAACCTCCCGCACACACCCCAAAGCCAAACCAAAACAGCCTCTTGAGAAACCCAAAACTACTAACCAAACTATTATAAATTTCTAAGTGTCAGTGATGATAGTTATTATTTGGCAGGTAATTTTTTTTTTTTTTTTTTTTTCAAAAAAGGAACTCTGAAACACTTTGAGATGTGTTTACTTGCACTAACCTCAAATGATGATATATTCTTTATTGATAAAATTTCCCTGTAGACTATCAATGTGGTTGACCCATTTCAGCCTGCAAATGATGGAATCTAGATATTTATTCATACATAATACCACCAGATCTACGCAGATCTATCCTCAGCATTTATTCTGAGCTTAGTTACTAAACTGAAAATATTCTTGTTGCAGATTTGCCTTTTGGTTATTTAATTTAGATAAAAATTACAAGCAGTGCTTAAATTTCTGTGTGTGTGTGTTAAGAGTATATCCAAATCTGATAGGGTAATCTTGGCAAAGGGATGAAGCACTTTAGGGTTTCCCTAACTTTGTCTTTCAGGTACTGATTTAATGGGTCCTGGGTCTTGAGAACTTATCTGAAGAAAGTGGAACTACTCGTATCTGAACACATTGATCAGACGGGTTGTTGCGTCTTTTATTGGTTGCTGGTGTGGACTAGAGGGCTGACTTAAATCTAGAGAAAATTAACCTTTGTATTAAAAATAATAATCATTGAAATTAGGAAGTAATAAAAACAGGGATGAGCAGTTGTCAGAATGAATTTCTTAGAAGGAAAATCCACTTTAGTACAGTGCCTGGCTTCTAGTGTCATGGCTTTCAGAATTATAGCTGTAATGGCAGTTTAAATTAATCCTAAATTGAAGAGATGAGTAATAGTGAAGTGATGAGTGACATTTTCCTGAAGGAGAATAGAAATGGTTATTTATTTTTCCCAAGATTTAAGCAGCTTCCAGACTTTCAGCTAAATATGCATAAGAAAATCATATGTATGTTACAGTGCTTGGAGTTATTACTAAGCTCACAGTATATGCAAATTATAATACTGCTGCATAACTGATAAAATATGCGAATATTTCATTTTGTTAGAGGGTGAGTATGTCCCTTTTCCCCCAGATGTTTTCCTTTCAACTGATCTTGATGCAAATAAAATAATGGTGAGAATACAAACGAACTGAACTCCTGAGCAGCATGCACAGTAACGCACAGGTATGGGCATAACTGCCTTTTTGTGTTCATTGCTCACCATAAATATTGAACAAAGAACATAATCCATCAGATATGATTGCTGATTACTGTTCAGTCTGTTCGGCCAAATCACACTGCGCTGGATTTGCTGTCTGAGGTCAGATTAAAGGTATTAATAACAAGCACAACCTGATTGCAGAGGATTTGTAGCAAGCAGCTTTGAAATCAAACGGTATCAAGGGTAGTGCCTATGACAAACTGTAGATGTGCTGTGAATCCTAACGTGCAACTCGGGCAGAAATAGTTGGAGTTCTGAAGCCTCCTGAAGTGGGCTCACCCCCCCACAGACATAGGCTTACAGCACCCAATCAGTGTAAGAGGGAATGTTTTTCTGCTTGGAAGGTTTGCTGTATTATAGGCAGTACGGATTTTCAGTTGAGTGCATAGCTCATTTTAGTCTTAATCATAGGACTTCCAGCCTCTGTAACGATACGGTATTAAAGTGTTCTTAAAAAGTGCCTGATAATATACTAGGAATAGCTCCTGTGTGGACAGTACTGACAAAGATAACGTTAAAATTCCAATGAATATTCTTCTTTTTTATTTATTTAAGTTTATACCGATAAAGCTCAAACTTTTGAAGCTACAAGGGAAACGTGACAGGGATTCCTCTTATATTTTGTATATCTGGTCAGGTCAAACATTCTGAGAATTAATGGTTATGCAGAATCGCCAGCGTGGGCCCATAGGCTTTTGAAACATGTCAGTTAGAAGTTTGACACAAATGTGATAATTGGTTTGTTGGAAAGAATGATGACAGGCTTTGACTGGGGCACAAAATGGTAAGTTGGCCATTTCCTTCATGAATGCCTTATTCCAGTGTTGTACCTCAAAATTTAATATGTATTCTCAATACAATTTTTTTTTGTGTGTTTTTTTGTGTTTTTTTTTTTTTTTTCCAGAAAAAAAGCAAGAAAGAATGCAACTTATTCCCCTCTGCAGTGAGTTATTTCTGCAGTAAGTTATAGTGCACTAATGTCTTGCATTAATGTTTGGTGATAGGAGGAAAAAATCCTGTCAGTGACTTAGAAAGGATCATCTGCCATCATTTGAATGGCCTCTCACGAGCGCTACAGACCAGCTCCTTAAGAAGCATTTGCTTTCACTGCTCTGGTTTTTCAAAGTTATGGCTAGCTATGGTTCAAGTAGCCTGAATTTGGGGTTTTAGTGCTGCTAAATATTTAACTTCACTGGGACACAAAACCAAGGCATTAGCTCATTGCTGGATATTTCACCTCAGTGCTTTCGAGTGTGGGTGAAATTTGAGTGCTACAGCAATTGAAAATGCCCAAGAAAAATAATATGGAGAAGAATACAAAACCTAGACCTTGTTAATCATTATTTTGTATCTTTGTGCTGTTTTCAGCGTTGTGTTGAGAGAAGATTTTAAAGTGTTGTCGAAGGAGCTCAAGAACATATCCTCTGAGTCATCATAAGAAGTGTAAAGTGTCTTGCTAGTCATAACATAACATCAGTTTAAAAAATGTGCACATTTTAATGCGGAAGGTGGATTGAACTATTAAGTTAAATGGATTCTGACAGATGTTTCTGAACATTCTGGCCCTAGTTTTGCATACTGCAAAATGTTCTAATTTCAGGAGAGATTTCTGGGGACAAACATACAAAAAGTTAACTCCTATTTCCTTGATGTTTCTCACTTCTGCTGGAAAACAGGTGTGAACTCTTATGAAAAGCAAAGGTTTATATTGAAGGAAGTGCTAGTTACAAATATCTCGCTTTAAGCCATACATAAATACGTGTGTTCTTTTTTGAAGGGAGCAGTTAATTATTTACTGCCCTCTGTAAGAGAGTTAAGTCTGGCCTGACTCTATTAATTAGCTCCCGAGGCAGGGCCAGCAGGCTCTAGGAGCTGTGCCAAGTGGAAAGTACCCTGTTATTTAACTGAACCTTGCTCTGTCCTGTGTTCATCTAACTAGTGTCTGACCTCCATTTTCTGATCTTCAGAATATATTGTTTTTGTCAGCATTGAGACATATGCTGTGGATAGTTACTGTCATTTTTTTAGTTTTTCTTTCTTTTGTTTTCCTCCCTTCCTACCTGAATTCATCTCAGAATGACAGAACACAGAGTTCACTAAATCATCATGGTTGTTGGGAAAGAGAATGTTTTAAAAAGGCCCTAGCAGGCTTATGGATTTCCCAATGGACAAAAGCCTGACTCAGTCAGCAACCTGTCGCACCAATGTAATCCCAAACCCTCAGGTGGGACAGTAATGAAGAATTATGTGCTTATGCCAAATTTGAGCAATAAATGTCATCATCATTCTATTCAAGTTTTATTTGTTGTGATCTTCTGTATTTTTCTGTGGCACATCCAATATGTTGAATTTTCACGAAGGCCGTGGGGGTTTTTTGCGGACGTAGTAAATATTCTTTAAGTGACATAATACGTGTCAGTTAATTGTGCCTCATTAGTGCTATAAATTTGGAAAGGAGCCTTCACAAAGAAACAAAATAACCTTCCCTCAAAAAACACGCTTGAAAATCCCCTCTGAGTGTTACTTGTTCACAGATACCATAATTACATCGCTGAAAGCTGAGACATGAATGGCACAGATTTCTTATTATAAATCCTTATGTGAATTCAGCCCTCATGTAACACATGGGTGAAGAAAGAATATTGGGTCGTACTTGAGGCCAGAGCTTGTCCCGTTGTGAATTAGATGGAAATCAATTGTCAGTGATTGTAGAAAGTACCCTGGTTACGGATCAATGAACTGGCTCTAATTAATTTAGGAGACTGACAGGCTCTGGATAGAAGAGCTGCCATGCTCAGCTAGCAGTGAGAAGAAAATGCAATTCTTTAGCTGATGTTTGAAAATTGAGAAGACAGCTTTAGGTGTTTAAGCGGTACCTGTTGTTATTTTTGTTCATTGATGTTGTCTTTGGTCTACACAAATTCAAATTGTTAGCAATTTCAGGCCATTTACAGCATTAAAGGCTGGTGCTGTGCAGCTATAGCTGCGAAGATGTCAAAGGAGTTGCTCTGCCCTTGGTTCAGCTGAGTAAGGCCAATATAAATTAATTAGGTAATATTAGATATTGAGTGCAAATAACTTGTTAAAAATGGAGTCAGCTTCTGCTCAAAAAAAACCAAGGAATGATTTGTAGAGAAACTTAAAGCAAAACATGGAAAACTGAAGTAAAACGGACAAATTCCTCTTGTATTTAAGCAATTTTTTATTCCTTAGGTGATCTGTACAAACTGAACTGGGAAAATAATACCTCCAGGCTCACTAAGAAGCCTAAAAAGTTGTGCACCTTCCTGAAAAATATGCCTCTTAAGTACATATTCAACCATGGAGTAAAAGAAATAAAATTGTGTTAAGTGAGACATAGTAGGCTTGGTTCTGCTGCTAGCTTTTAGAAGAGGCAATTTTTCTCCAGTAGTATCTTCCCATCTGTATGCAGATACTTTACTAGTGATGGATAAAATGTGAGGAATGTAAGCTGGATAACCTTGTCTTAATGCTAACAAGTTACTTCCAGTTTTATCTCTATGCAGCTAAATAGAAAAAATTGTTCAAGTGTGAGGTGTGCGTTCCTCTCTCCCTAGAAGAGTAAATATGATCTGCTTAGCTGGAAATATTGGTTACTGCTTGCTTTGGGTAAGCTGTGTGCTGCTGCTGCTCGTCTGAGCTCTTGTCTCTCTGTCTTATGCGTGAAGCTTTCGTTCCTTATTTCACTTGCTGGGAATGTGCACCTACCCGCCTGTGTGTGGACGTGGAAAGCCTCAAAAAGAATCAGTAGCTCTGACTCTTAGCTGCACACCTGTAAGCACAAAAGCTCTGACATTCAGGGAGAAGCTGTGATTGCTTGGCTGGGGCACTTCAGCAATGGCACACCTCTCTGGAACCCCCACATTGCAGGCCTGTCTGATTAGTGCATCTGGGAGAGGATGGAACGAGAGAGGCTGTAATGCTGTGATGCAGCATGAAAGTTGACAAAGTAAGAGACAGTAACCTACTGTGATGGAATTTGTAACACGTTCATATCACTGCTTGTCAGGGTGAATGTGCATGTGTACCTCAAATTGTCTGCCCCTCTACTGGAGCAACACTTCTTAGTGAGTACCCCATGTGTTTCCTTCCTATGAGAAGTTGTTTCTTCTCGGGGCTTTGCTCCACCCCGTCTTTTTTTTTTTTTTTTAGTTATTATTATTTATTTTTAATGAATGCTTTTGTTCTAGGGCTTTCTAAGCCGATTCTACTCAGGTAATGGTGAGCTTCAGTATGAGCCAGGCAGCTGAAAAACAGAGGGCTCATGTGCTGTTCCTTTGGGTTAATTACCCAGCTAAACTATTGGTAGTTGATAAAGTTCAGATCAGCAGCTGACGTTGGATTTGAAGTATAATCCTAAATGAGCAAAATGCTGAGAACCCAGAAAGCTTAAAAAAGGGAGAAAGAGGAGAAGAGGTATTTCAAGATTTAATATAGGCTGCCTGTGACAATTGTAAGGGAGAAATTCCACCTGCTATGAAGTTGCAGAAGCAATTGCTTTGATTTGGATCCTAACTGACAACTGCTGTGCTGGTTTGAGCTGGGTGGGAGTGGCTGCGTTCCATCAAATTATGCTTCGATGTGCTAAGCTTAAAGGTGGTGGCAAATAAAATCACAATTGTGATATATTTGCTCTTTTTGAACAGGAACTGAAATACGTAGTGGTGCATTAGCCATGTATGCGATTTCTGAGTTTTTTTGTCCTAAAGTATCTATATTTTAAACCCAGGTTTTTTTTTTTTTTAAATTAAAATTGAAAAGAATAAATTCTTAAGCAGAGTTTTTGGTGGGAAATAAACACTCTTCAATTTATCATTTTTAAATAGAAAACCTTTCTGAATTGTTTACTTAGTTTATGGATATATGGGAACATATCTCTCATGTCCCTGAATCCTTTAAAGGGCTGTTCCTTGAAAGCAACCCCTGTAAATTTAGATCAAGATGAAGATTATAATTGTTTTAACCTCTCCAGTTGTCAAAGGATTTTTAAATCTTCTGAAATAATCACATGGGCATGGAATAAACAGGCAGGGTTTCCTTTTTTGAGTGGTACATTGCTATAACGGACAGACAAATGGTGGAAAATGTGCTTAACCCCCATCTCAGTATGTTTAATTGCTGTTGTAGCTTCAGCACAACTACTGGCACTAAATTAAAAGCATGCAGGAATATCTTGCTATTCAGCAGTCTAGTGTGACATGGTAATTGAGCTATATTTTTGGTAAATGTGAATTAGTGATGGTTGTATGCTTCAATTTATACCAGTAAGCAAATAACTTTTTTTTATAATTGGTCCTCTTCTGCCCTTGAAAATATTTGAGCCTTAAGGTCTGAAAAGTAATGACAGAAAGAGGGATGAGTACCCTGGGAGCTAAGGGTAACATAGCAATCTGATATAAAAATTTAATGAGCTTTCTTTTGACACTGTAATTTGTCTTGGCAATTTTTTGTAGTGAATAAGGCCAGAAGCCCTATGTAAATGAGTTTTTCTTGTGACTTGTGCTTGCCAGACTGCTACAGCTGCAGGGAGTGTTAGGGTGATGAAATGATATTGCACATAATAGGGTTAACGAAGATTACAAGTTCCTTCCTTCAGGGAAGTGTACTCTATTCATTTTTTTGTTTTGTTTTAAGCAAGCTTACACTGAAAATCAGAAGATCAACTCTGTGTTAATATATTGTTAAATCTAAGCAAGGTTTGAGGCAACATGTCACAGAATGCAGGTGGGTAATTAGGTATTGTGTTTTGTGACTGGTGGTATTTCTTTTGAGACTGTCCACTTCAGAAACAGTAACAGCTTATGAGGAGGTCTTCAGTCTCCTTTACTGATGTTTCTTTTTACTTGCAATTAATTCAGTGTTTGAAGAAGAAACTGTTGGGCTTGGGCTTGTCTGTAGTCCCATAATACAATATATAGAAAAGTTGTTACCAAAAGCCTGTGAGTTACTTAGATATACCTAAGAAAAATTGAAGTGCTTAGAATATTTTAATGGGAGCAAAATAGTAAAAATTCCTTTATTTAACATAACCAGTATTTCCAAGAAGCCTCTTATTTCAGCCAGCCCTTCTTATTATCTTCAGCTTTTTTACATTTGCATTTCCTGCAACACTGTCCTTAGTTTTCCAGTCTGCCACAGCAGATGCTTGTTGTCTAAGTTGTTCCAGCTCCTGTGGAAACCTGTGACCACTCATTAGAGAACAGCAATGTTAATTAATATGAAGTAGATCAATACGTTTAGGTGAGGAGAAGAGCACCTGGTCTTCAACTTCTCTATTTGAATGGATAAATTAGAATTAGAATTTATTCTATCTTTTTTTTTTTTTAGTTTTCTCTTTTTTCTTTTTTTTTTTCCTATTAGTTTATCAATTTAGCTATTATACTGACAAGCAAATCGATACATTTATAGTAGATTATAATTACTATTGTGAAGGAGAACATCACAAACTGAGCATGAGACACCTCTTCAGCCATTTTTATTTTTCTAATGTGTAATCCTGCAGATATCTGTAATATTTACATAGTTATTCACAAAATGTGCAAAAAATAATTTATTACTTATCTCTATATGTTGTAGAAATGCTAAGTCATGGCCTGAAGTAGTGATTGAATACCAGGTGGGAAGGCAGGGCCAACCCAGAGGAGCTCAGGTGTGAGCAATGAGTGATTGGGAGGGGTGTAGCCAGGATCCACCCTTTCTCAGACCTCATCTAAGGGTTGGCAGTGGAGGTGAGGGGATCTTGCTGAAGATCCCTGTGTACCTGAAGGTAATCAGTTTCTTTCTTTTGTTTCTGTGCTTATGGCTGTTGCATTTGAATGAATCCTCAATTGTTGCAGCCTGGGATCTTGCTGCTCTGCTCTGCTGTCATTACTGAGCTATCCATTGCATTACACTATTCAGCTAAATAATAAATAAATAAAAATTATCTTGTTCCTTTTGTAATAATAGAATACATCTTAATTTTTTTTTTATCATAAGCAAATGGGGAAGGTTTCCAGGTTTTGCTATTTGTCCTTACAGCTCCATGTGTCTTGGTGATTTTGTTCTGTTATTTCAGCAGATGGAACTGAGAAAAGATTGAATACTGAAGAGAATGGTATCAAGTTTTTGTTGCATTAAAAGCAGTTCACATGGAAGCTCTTTTCAGACCTTATTCTAAAAGAAGACAGAATTAATGTACTTCAAGTAGGGTAACTTACCCAGCGCTGTGAAAACTTGGAAGATTTTACCTAATGGCATTTTTTAATTTATGGTAAATTAATTAGCATCTGAATTTTATAGTGGCAGAATCCTGCCAGTTCACTTTCCTGACTTACTTTTGGACTTGCTTAAAAATACATCACGTTCGGCTCTGCTGAGTGTTTCTGCTTGCATAAAATTATATATAAATCAAGGTAATATAATTAGTGATCTTACAGGGAGAATTTCCATGTTTGATATCTTTTTCTAACCTGCATCAACAATGAAAAGAAAGCCAATAATGAGGAATTCTCGTGCAGAAATGAGAAAATCTTACTTTCATGTTCTTCATCCTACACAGAAAGTCTTCAAAGTAATTGAAGTGAATCTTCCTTGGATTAAGATTTTTCAATTTATTTGCAAGTCCATAGCATCAACCCATATTTTGTCCATTGAAGAATCTAGGGGCTGAATTCTGTTCTGCTTGATATAGAGGTTCTGAGAGGCAAACCCTCCCAGATGTCGTAGTGTAAAATTGGTATAATTTGCAAGGAGTGACTTAATAAGCAAAAATGTAGTTTACATTTCAGATATATAGTGTGTCTGTAAATTTGCATTTATATTTTATGTTCAAGTTATTCACGGAGTCAGTGTTTCACTCTTGTGTAACCTCTGTCCAGGCCTATGAGACCTATTCAAATCAGGGTCTTATATAATTATAAGGATTGGATTATATGAGTGGAAAAGCAGGCAAGCCAAATTCATTCCTTTTTTTTTTTTTAACTGACTGTATGGGAAAATATTTCCTACTGGGAGCATCTGACCAAACTCCTCATCTGTGGTTGTTAATATTTTAATTTTTTTTTTTTTTTTTAATGGGACCAGTTAAAAATATAGTCCTGATATGCTGGTGTGCCAGTTAACATTGCAGGCAAACTAAATCTTTGCTGATGATCAGGCCAAATGAATGTGGATGGCGTGGAAATGCAGGTGCTAAAGTACAGAGTCCCATAGGTGTATTTGCAGTATTTGGATTTTTAGTAACTTTACACTGTTACTTTTTAATGTGCTTTGAAATTCTGAAGTTCCAGAGTGCTTTGGGGAAAAATGTCCTCTCTGCCTGGCTGGGTGTTCTCAGGAAAGCCATGACATGAACTACATCACTGATGCTTTGTCAACCATCCATGCAGTAGGGTTTAAAAAAAAAATTAAAATCTCTTCATGATTGGCTTCCCTTCCAATTAGGGAATTTACAGGAATTCACAGGATCAAGATAATTAATATGGATTATTCCAAACATCATTTTTTCATTAAAAAAATCACTAAATATCCATATTAATTATTATTGACTTGTATATATTTAGGACCAAATTTAGTTCAGCGAAGGATTAAAAAAAACTAACTACCTGAAGACCTTCTTAATGTACACTTAGGATAAATTCATTTCTGTTCCTTGTGTATTTTCTTTTGCAAGTGTTGATGAACAGGATTTTTGTCTTCAACTTGCATAGAACTCATTTTTGTCTCAAAGAAAAACATTTTGGCTTTATTAGCTTTAGTAGTCTCCTTGTTTTTAAAGGGAGAGCACTGTAAGTTTTGGCTTCCAGTAATTTCACTGTTACTTGTAAAATAAGTTAGCAGAAAATGCTGCAGCCTTCTACTCCAGTGCAGTTATGAGAATTCCGGTTCAGACAGGTATTTCAGCTCTAAATGAAAACAGAGATAATATAGACTACCCATTTCCTGCAACTTCTCCTTCAGCTGTTTACTTCTTGCGTATGTTGAGTTATATTTTTATTTTTAGATAATCTTTCTAATTTACTTCATACTGTTTTACTTTGGCATGATTCATTTTAATTGGTGTGGAGACTAGAACTCTACTGCTTTTTTCTCCTGGCACTACCCAAAGTGATTGCTGTAAGCAACACGTCGCAGTCATTTTTTAATGAAGTTGGGTTCATTCTCTGATCCAGGCCGCTCCAAAGCCCCACAGATAGTGGTTACACCTTCGTGTGGCCAGAGAGGCCCTCTTGTGCAGTAGAGCAGCTGATGTGAATCGTCAGAAGCACTTTCACTGACATCCCTGTGCATCCAAGTGAGCCCTACAGAAGAGGGAAGCCCAGAAGCTTGGTACAGGTTACTTCATTTTTGCCCAAATCAAAAGTATTTGGTGTAATCAAGTTTCACAACAGTTCTTGTGGTACAGAGGTTGAATTTGAATGTGTTTCACTGGAAAAATCAGCAAGCAGTGAAGTCCAATTTAAATGCAGTTCTGGCTGCAGTTCAGTATGACTTGGAGGCTAGGCCATTGACTTCAGTGACATTAAATTGGCTAAAAGTATTATATCCTGAATATAGACATAAAGCTCATCTGAAACTAAATGAAATTAGATTTTTTTGGGTCTCTGTTTCTGTATGCAGGCATACACAGTGAATACTTAGCCCACATGTTTGCTGTTAATTTGTGTCATTGAGAAAATGGAAATATTTTTGTTCCTGCATTAATTAGGTCGTATTCTAGACTTTGCTTGTTTTTTCTGCCAGTGCAGGAGGAGTCAAGAATATGTTGTGAAAACATCTTATTCTGCTCTTGATGAAAAAACACTTTTTGCAAACAGTTATCTGGTGATAATGTTGTTGACTGTGTGCTTCATATGCAGGCTAAAGAGGGAAGGTTGGAACAATACTGTGAATACTTGCCTTTCCTTCAGGTTAACAAACTCATTTTTGTGCCTGGTAAATGCTCTCCCAAAATGGATTTAGCTTTATTAAAGAAAAATTTGAGCAGATGCTCTAAAGAGAAGGTTTCTTTTACCAGTGCTGTAGGATGACTTTGAGGATTTTGTTCACTTGTTTCTTCTAATGCATCATGTATTGCATTACTTAAGAAGATAGTGCCTAGAGGAGAAAGGTTGCTTTTTAATGTTGCTTATAGACATGTCTATTGGGTGGAAGAGATTGTATGAAAATGTCTACTTAAATCAAATCAACTGTGACTACCTATGTGTGCCAGTTGCTGCTTGTTCTTCACTTTCTTAAATAATAACCCTGTAGTGCTATTCTCATGTAGGTTGTTTAGGGAACAGATGACAGGCAGTAGTACTTAACAAGTTGAAGTAGAGCCAGGATAAAGACAGAAGATGTTCATTTAGTTTTAAATGATGCACAGTCTATGAGATGACTTATCACAGTGATAAAGACACACAAACATGACAGGCTTTGTGGTCAGTAGTGTAACAGTGAAAGCAGTTAGCAATGCCCAAATGAAACAAAAGAATTACTCAACTCAACTTTTGTTGTTTGTGATAAAGGATACATCTGATGACACCTGATAAATGCTAGCCCCAAAGAAAAAATAAGGAAAAAAACCCACCAATCTTTATCACAGTGGTTTTATGCTGGGCTTACCACAGTCTTTTGTGCATGTGCTTGATATGAATCTGTTTACAGTGTCACAGCACTGTAATTCACCTAGAAGGGCTGCAGAATGGGACTGCTAAAATGGTCGTATGAACTTCAGTATTTTCATTTTGACAAATTGAAGTTTATCACTGTCCTTCCTTTATGACAGAATGTGATAATTTTCTTTATTTCTGTCTGTGTTGGGCTCATTACTACTTGATACAATTTTTTGGAGAATTATCCATTATTCAATCTATTTCCATTTGTAGTTAGGCAATATATACAATAATAGAATTGATGCCATCAGTTGATAAGAGGTTTTCACTTAAGTTTTCTGTTCCTTCAATTCACAAAAGTGACTCAAGAGGCCTTTAGATGAGCCAAGAGAATCTTATTATATATATGTGTGGGGCTGCCTTTTGCTGGTGAATGTCAGCGGCAGGGTTGTAGGGCAGAATCCATGCTGTGCTGTACATCATACTCTCTTCTCTTGTAGAGCTGAAGTTATAGCTTATATAGGCCTTATTAAGTTTTCATTCATATCAGTTGATCCTGGATTAAATATCTAGATTTAATATGAACTCTTCTGTCTTGTGTAGAGTTTTTTAGACTGTAGTGTGAAGAAAGCAATGTATTTGTATTCAATATTCAAAAGAAAGAAAGATAAATGTTGGTATGTTTCATTTAAAGCAGTACAATAAATGTAATGCATGTATTAAATTTCATTTCTAATTCACGTAATCATTCATTCCTTACTGACAAAAATAACTTCTCATTTAAATTACCAATTAGAAATTATAATCTATAGAGCACATCTAGGAATTGACCTTTCTTCACTTGAAATACTCTTAAAAATTAACTTCTCATGGTCTGTAGGCAGCACTTCAGGAAAGGTTGTTTAGCATACTGGATATTGCTTTCAAAGTACTCTTAATTGCCTAAATTAAGAACAGTATTTTTTTTCTTTGAATCTTATAAGGGACAAATGAATTTGAATTATCTTGAAAGATCTGAATCACTGGACAGCTTTATCTGATTGCTTTTTGCATTCATTACAAAATAAAACAGGCAAAAACCAACAAGGTCACCTTTAGCATGGCTTTTATTTGTGAGACAAGCGAAGTGGCACTAACTCTTCTTAACCAGACCTTATGGAAGTATGGGGTCTACAAGCACTGGTAATGTTATGTCAGCTCTGGATGTCAGATGTATAGGTATAGGTAATAGCTTCTGAACTGTGTCATGAAAGATAGTTTTTCTTATCAAGGATTGAGATAATAGTACTGTTGTGTAAACAAAGGTCAATACAAACACATTTCTGATCTGAGACCTATTAAAAAAAAAAAAGATAAGCCTGATTTTTTTGTTTTGTTTTGTTTTTAGGAATGTAAAATTAAAGCACAGAAATCTTCCCTGCTTTATTCAAAAATGTAAAGAATCTGCATTATGAGATACAGATGAGTTTTCTGTATTCCATCTGGCAGTTCAGAAGAGAGAGAAAATTAGTCAGGAACTTTATTAATTGCTTAGGGATCAACTGAGTATGTAATTAGCCCAGAAGAGCTTTTTAGAATGTTATATATAAGATGCGGTAAATCGATTCTACTCCAATATATCAAGCTTGTTTGCAAGCTTGAACTTTCAAAAGTCATACATTTAGAATGCTGATCTATCAGCAATTTGATACAGAGCTCTGTGCAGGTAAGTATCAGTGTTTTGGGTCCCCAGTTCTAAGGGAAACATAGAAGCTGAAAATAAGTTGCAGTTTGGATAGCCTTGGGTGCTAGTGACACACCTGGAAGAAAGAAAAGTATATGAATATTGAGGTTTGTGCTTGTGACTTGTCTTCTGATGGCACAAGAATATGCCTTTCTCCAGGCTATGCCATCTTGTGTTTGCAATACCTGGTACAGTGCAGTAGGCCTGAGATGATTTTGGTCCTGTAGCTCCTGTTCTTACTGTGACTGAATCTCACTGGGTGACACTTCAAAATGTTGAGCATGAAGTGGCACATTGTTTCTACATTTCCTGCCAAAACAAGAGTTGATTTAATGAGGGGAGAAATTTGCCTTAATAAGATTATTTTTATATGTTTAGGAAGATTAATCTCACTTTTAATAGAAAATAGATATATTAGAATGAGAAACAAGCTGCTACATCTGGGTCTTTTAGTAATCTCTCAGTTTGCTTAATTGCTTTTGTATTGCTTTTATAATTGAGACCTGTTAATATATCACACATTGATAGTAGAGATGGTTCCTGAAACAGGCTGGTAGTCCTGTATTTCTGAATGCTCATAGGAACATGTTAATCTTCTGTTGTTATTGTAAGAGCAATAGAAGCAGAAATCTTTTTCGTATGAATTCTTGAAGTCTAGCCAATGGAACGTGTATAGTTCTGTACTGCTCAGTAGGGAACTGATAGTGGCCCTGAAGTTTTTCTCACAAGTTAGTGGGTCAAAATTGGCAAGATTTTATATACAACAGTAATTTTATGATGCAAATATATACATATTCTTAACATTCTACCGTATTTAACTATTTATTTGAATAGCATTGTCTTGTGGTGTATGTTAGCTGGTGGGCTTATTGTTTAAATCTAGTAAAAGTAGCTTTTATTAATATCTTGTACAGCACAAACAAAACACCTGATAAGAAGTGTTGGACTTGTTGGAAGATGACTCTTGTAGGTCTATTGAGCACATAGCAGAGCCCATTAAACAGTTTCAGCTGGTGGAAGCTACTCAATAATTGCAAGCCATTTCTGTGGATCATTAGCAGTTAAAGATTATTTTTAATGTGATGTTTGCAACATATAAGATTTTCTCTGAAGCTTATAAAATAAAAGAAAGAAATCTGATTAAAACAGTATCAGAGAAAGCATTGGGATGTTCTGTTATAACCTGGAATTAGACTATAACAATTACAGGTAGGGCAAATTTTATGCTTCAGCAAGTTATGAGAGTCTTTGATATTTTCAGCCATAAATAATTAGCTCATGGTGACAATTCTTCAGTGAGTTCTTTCTCTTGCAGTAGAGTATATTGAAACAGAGCAATCTGTCGGATACAGATAAGCATTTACTGAAAGTCATAAGTTAATAGGAAATTGTTTGGAGACCTCTGCGAAAGCTGAAGTTGAACAACTGCAGTAGCAAAACCTACAGACTAATGGTCCAATTATACTCACAGCAATGTACGTTTAATTATTATTTAATAATTTGTAACAAATATTACATTGTTTCACTCCTGGATTACAGATTTGAAGCAAACAAAGTGTAAACTGGGGAGTACATACTTTTTCCTACCATAATCTCAAACAAGTATGGCAGACAGTGCTATCTTCTACTCTTCTTGGAAGCATGTTTGTTTAGGTTAGTGATGAACACATCAAATATTAGTAATACTTTTTTTTTTTGATATCATAAGATTGCTTCCTGAAATGCTGACAGGGCTATTTGTGGAGGGATGGGGCTATTTGCTTTTTACTAGTTAAACACCAGTATTATTTCTCTCAATTTAAAATTGAAGTGGAATGAAATAGCGATGGTCATGGAGCAAAGGGTGGAACAGATCAGTTCTGTTTGGTCATTTATTGATTGAATGTTTTGGATCATTCTCAACAAAATAAAACTCAATCATCTAAACTTATCCCAAAGCAACAAAAACACCAAAAAAAACCATCAACCCAAAAATTGTCAGCTGAGATCACTAAATTTCTACTACACATAACTTAGCAATTTTTTCATTGAAATGTCCACAAAAGAATGAAAGTGTCTTTTTGTTGTGTTTCCTTTTGTGAGATAAATGAGAATCAGAAAATGATATATCAGTCACCTTAATCTATTATAGATTACCCAAAGAGAAATCTTCATGGGAACTTCTTTCTGGAATTTTCATAGGCTTTTTGTGTGTAAATGAGTGTAATTATACCAATAGGGAGGGTTGAGTAGAAATTTCTGTCAAAGAATATTAAATGGACAAACTGAAGATGACTTACATTTTTTTTTAAACTGACCATTCTTCTAGAGAGATCTGTGATTAGAAAAGCCCTGTATCATATAACATTTGCATTTTCACTTAAAAACTTTTTTTTACTAAATAAAATATGTACCAAACATAAAGAATATTTTTTTATTATAAGAAAATAATATATATGTATGATGTATGTGTATGCCAGCATAAAAATGACAGGGAAACTTACCAGCCTAAATATAGTCATATAAACTGATTTGCTATTAATGAACTTTGGGTTTAGAGATTACAACAGAGTTTAGGGGAACGTGTTCTTGATATAGTTAAATTTCCAGGAAATACACTGTTTTATGTTGGAGCTGAAATTGTCAGGAATCCTGTTATCTTCTAGGGGACAATATCATGCTACATCGTGGGGGTTTTGTAAAACATGCTCTCTCTCTAGAAATCTTGTCTTGCACATGTTTTTTTCACCAAATATATGAATTACAGTTTTGGTCATGTGCAGGCATTTCAGTAGATGCTATGCTGTTTATTAAGAATTATAAGCCTTAGTCCTTGAAGTCTGCAGAATGCAGGCCAGAATAGTAGTCCTTGCTGTCTAGCACTAACCAAGTAGGGACAAGTTGTTGTGAACTGTGTAGGGACCAGCCTGGGACCACTAAATTTTCTTAGATATTGTTCATATCTTTTATGCTGGTATCTAATCTTCCCTTAAAAACTTCAGAAGACAGAGAATTGAAAAGTAATGCTGTTTTAACACCAAATTTCCTGTGAGATGAAGAGAACAGAATAAAGTTCCTGGAAGGACGGAGTGTATTGTGCCAGCTGGGACTGCACTGTGCATTATTAGCATCTACTGGAGACTGGGAGACTTCTGTTTAACAGTTTTCTGTACAGAAGCGAGTGTAGCTCATAGAAATCAGAGCTACCTTAAAAAAAAAAAAAAAAATCCAATGTAAGTCATAAAGAGATTAAAGCTGTGACGCTTAGCGCAGCTGAGGAGCTATTAGGAAAAGATGACAGCAGTGAAATGAAATATTTCCATGAAAGGATTTAAGGGAATCTGCAATCTGTAACATGACAAAGCATGTTAATGTAGCTGATTTCTGAAACACTGAAGAAGCAAACTCTTTTGAGAAGGAAAAAAAAACTCTTTTCTGTGAAAAAAATGGGAGCTGTGTTTAACTTAAGCTATACCATCCTGATACTTGAAATATCCTAGAAAACACTTGATTTCAGGCTAAGTTGACAGGAGCATATCAAGGTATTCACATTTTAACAGAGTCAGTTATTTCCTAATCTACGTGAAGCTGTGACTTCAGGAAGTGGTTAAATAAACTTACGGGGAAAAAACTGTCAAAATTAAGTATACAGAGATCATCATGCTAATCCTGCAGAAAACCTAACTAACCTTCATATGAAATCTTTTCAAAGTAACAGTATGCCATTCTGCTTTCTGTGCTGATAAAGTTGATGGAAATATGTTGAGAACGCATGCAACCTATAGATTTTCAACAAACTACCTTTTGGTGGTGTGAGAAGCCAGTGTGAATTGGATTTGCACTATAAAGTTAGGGAGAAACCAAACGTTTAACTTAGGCAAGTCAGCTCTTGTTAGCCCAGAGAGTTCTGCAGTGTGAAGCTGGCTTTTCTCCCTGGTCGGCCTTGCTTTCCATGCACTAGTTATGACAGTGAAGTCTTACCTCACTCCAATAAACAGATTTCAACTAGAAGATAAGAGATGCTCAAGCATTGGTAGTTAAAGAATTTCTTTTGCGGCAAATAACCATAAAGTTCTCCAAAATATTAGTGTATTTCTTATTCCATCAACTTAGAGGCTTCTAACAATGGGAATTAACAGTTCATTGAACTTAGCTGTGGTAACTCTGGTTTCAAGTGAAATTTAATAAACTCTGCACCAAGAGATGTTTTCTTTTTAACAGATGAAGTGCATAATTTTCCTCCTTTGAGTATTGGATTCTATTGATAGTAATTAGATGAAAAATTATTCTCAGTTAATCTAAAATAAAATATTTACCATAAAAAAAAATCAATTTGAATGCAAATTAAGTGGCTCTTCATTAAATGAAAATGTAAGTAAGCCTGCAAATTTCACTTGGACCTATTGACTACGGGAAAGAATTATTGAAACAGCTTTTCATCACAGAAATGATAATGGTGATTAAAAAGGCTTTTTACAGCAACAGCACTAACCATGGTATCAGGTTGGGATTACTGGCAGTATTTCTCTGGAAGGACATCTGGAGCTTTTGCTTGACTCTGGAGGTTTTTTAGAAAGCCTGTAAACATGTCCTGCTCTCTCCAGGTAGGTGTCACCTCTCTAAAAGGGAGTATCAGAGAAACTACTTGTGAATCAATCTTTTCATGACTTTGCTGTTCTACGGCTGCCTCCTTGAATTGGCATGTGTGTATTTCACTGAGACCTATCACAGGAGCAGAGAGTACTGACAAAGCAAGAAGGAAAAAAACCCCAATGAATGAGTTTTAAACTTCCATAAACTTCCATAGCATCCATACAAGTTTAGGAAGGACAATGCTAATAATGAGTTTATATTATGAGAAGTGTGCTCGTCTTGACAGAAACAAACTATAAGTCTGCACTTCTGAGAAGCACTAGTTACATTTAATTTGTTGAACAGATACTAATGAATGTATAGCAGTAAGGATTTGTTTATTTTAAGCTCCTCAGAGGTTGCTGAAAGAAATCATTTGCTGCTAAATTTACAGAGTGAATTCAGCAGTCTTTGAGCTGAGAAATTGGGCATTTTAAGTTTTTTGGATGAGGTGTGATATTTCTACTGGGATTTCAGTGATGTAGAAATTAAGAGATGGATGGACAAGAAGTAGAAGTGAGTTTTGTTTTTTGAATTATACCCCAGACTGGTGAGTCCTAGTCTGAAATGTGAGTCCTCTCTATTTGTATTCTGATTTTTTTCATGGAATTTCAGGCTCTAGAAAAGAAATTTCCTTTTGAAGGACATTGATCCTTTAAATAAATTTATTACTGTGTAATTACAATGTAATCTTTATATTAAAAAAAATATAAATTTTGTGGCTTTGGAAACTTCTCCTCATTCCCTTCCCCCCATATAGACTAGTGAGGGATAAAGGAAAAGCAGTTGAAAATAATCTCTGTTGGACACCTTAGGCTTCCAAGTTTTAGTCTTTATTTATGAAGTTGAATAAATAGATTTTTCTGGTAGAAACATCTCAAATATCTCAAAACTGATGTGATTTCTGACTAAAGATTTCTGTGATTTCTGAGCATTATACTACTCAAAAAGTAAGAAAACAATCAGATAAAGCAAAAAAAACAATTTGGAAATAAAATGATTGAGTGGAATTTGTCACGGGAATTCATGCTAATTGAACTCTAAAGAATGGAAAACACCTTATTAGCAGGAAGCCTTGGTCTGTCAGGTTTGTCATAGGTTATTTTAGGAGTTGAACACCAAGGATAACATGCACATGGACACCTCCAACTAAATATAGTAGCTGTTTGTGCTAAAGATTTGTAACAACATTATTTCCTGCCTCAGATTCTTTCCTTTGGAAGAAAAGAAAAAATGTAGAAGGTTTTTGTCGTAATAATTTTAGTATTAACAGATATGATTCATCTTTCACTGTAGTTGAGATGGCCAACAAAATGGTAAGCACTACTACTAGGTACATTTTTTGGTAGAAGAAAAGTCAACTGCTTAATATGTTTGCTTTCATTAATAATGTGCACGTTTCATCCGAACATGAAATTAACCTAATTATATGTGACAGTTAATATTCTTAGTGATAGGGAAGTGTTTAGGGAGTTTTCTAATACAGTGAAGAGTCATCTGTAAGTTGAAAATTGCAGCCTGGCAAATATGCTTGTAGTGGTGAGGAGAGTTCACCAAACAGGTCAGATGAGGGAGTAAAATTAATAATTAAGAAGGTCTAGAGGAAGCAAACTGCTTTTTCAGATTCGTTTTGTGTTTTCAAAGAGGGAGAATAATTCACAAGCAGAACTCAATTATTATGTAGAGAAAACGTGTGACGAGCCTGGGTGGCTTTTTAAATTTTTGATGTCAGTCTCTAAGGATATGAGATAGTGATGTTCATGTACCTTTAGTGTGTCTCTTGCTGAAATTATTGTGGTTCTTTCACTGAATGTGTCAGAAAAAGCACCTTATTCTAAGAATTGTTGGTACGCACTGATTTCAAATCCAGCTATAGAGATTGTTTATGTCTCTAAAGCAACAAAACCAAAAACTTAAAATGAAATACAATTATTTTCCAAAGAATTATAGTTCTCTAGGTATGTTAGTTCAAAGTAATTAATCTTCAACTAATTATAGACACTTCCTTTCATACTGCACTGCTTTCTTAAACATCATTTCTGCTTGGCATATGAATTGCAATAGCTGATTAGACCTCTCAGCTAACATAATTCAAATCCCTCCATCGAATGGAATATAATATGGAAGCAACCATGCTATATCTTATCTTGAATAGCTTCAGTGATGGTGCCATGAGTTGGCAATCATTGTGTAAATATCCTCATGTGAAAAACAGAATGCTTCCTATTTTTCTTAGTTATAAGTTCATGGAAGAGGATAGGAGTGGAGGATGCCCGCAGGTTTCTACAAAGAGAGGCATGATTGCGAAAAAAAAAAACACATAAATAAGACTAGATTTCATATTACATAACCATTTTATCAAAAATTGTTAAATTGAAGGTTATGGAACACGTGGATATTGTACCACTAAAGTTAAAAACACGAGACCATCTTGAAAGAGTACCCAACTTCACTGTTAATAGCTAAAATTAGCTTATAGTCTAAATTTTTAAATTTTATTTTGTACTACACATGGTATGTAGCTAAGACTGGACATAAGGTAATATTTTTATCTTTTTCCATGGACAACTTGTTTTGTGTGATGCCTAAAAAGCCATGAGAGGATTTTAATTTACTCTTTATTTTCAATAATATTTCCATACAACCATGATAATTCTTTGTGTTCTGCAGATGATATGAGTTCTTCTGTGGTGTATTCTAAATTCCTTTATGAATCTATTGAGTATTCAGTTCTTGCAGGACTGGGGAGTAATGGGAGGTGCACACTGGACATTAGATTATTGCGTCTTTGTGTGGGTACCACACTTTGTTGAGATTTCTTCCTCTCTTGTACAAAGTGTCATCTGAAGTTTAAAAGTGTCAGTATAATTCCAGCAAATGGGAATTGGATCACTAATTACTGTTGCAGGCAAAACATAGTGTAGGAAGATTAATACAATTAATTGTAATTGTAACTCTGTTACTAACAGACTGGAGCAATGAGAAATAACAGCAAACTAAAACCACCTTCCCCACCCCATCCACCCCTCCATTTGAGTAGTGCAGGGGATAAGGGGCTGGGGTTTGTGATCAGTCCGTAATGCTTTTTCTTTGCCTCTCTCTTATATTTTCTTGTAAGCTTTTTCTAACACTTGGAATATTGATGGGATATAATCTAGTCATTCAGTGATGACAGTGATTCTTTTTATAGCGTGGACAGATATTTATATTTTATGTAAAATAATTTAGTCAACATAGTTAGACAGTAATTTGTGACTTAAAATGTAAACATTTTAGGATCTGTGGAACCAGAAGTGAGTGCTAATTAGTTAGCTAAATATATGTAATCGAGAACAGGCTGTTCCAAACAGCAGGCTACTTATAAATCTGTGCTGTTTTAAGATTATATTTTGCTTAATAGACTTTGGACAATGCGTAACAGGAGAATTTGGTGATTGGATTTGCACTTTAATTTCTTAAAATAAAGTGAAACCTTGCAAATGTGAATGCTACACAGGCTAGCTGTGATAATTGAAAACTATTATTAACTAGATGACTTTGAGGCTGAACCATTTTCTAATTTCTTTAGAGTGGGGACTCCCTGAAGAGAATTATAAATTCAAGTATTACTTAATTACACTTTTAACAATAAAGGGCACTTTAATCAGCAACCTCTCAAAAGCCCTTGTCTTGTAGTAATTTATTCAAACAATGGAAATGTCAAGAGATACTTCCTTTATAAACTCTTCTGAAAGGACAGTGTACCTGTTCACAGACTTGAACTTATGTTATAGCTGTTCCTATGGAAACTGAGCCTTCGATATCAGTGTCAGAATATTAGTTTAACTGTTTTCAGCTAACTGAATAGTGATGTACTGCACCTGTTTTTCATTTTTAAGGAGATGTTTGGGCATTGTGATCATCTTTATGGATAGGGTTGAGTATGTCAGTTCTGAGAAGAATGTGTTGCCTTTCTGAGGCTGGGAAAGCCAAGAGTGGTCTGTAAATAATTTGAAAGCTGAAGGTTAATTTTTATCAGGATCTCTGAGGGAACCAGAACTGCTATTTAGAAAATCATCCTAATATAGAAGCCAAAGGCGGAAATGGTAGATCCAGACAGAAGTGCTCTCTGATCTCTCAGATTGTTGCTGTAAAGCAATCACATGCTGACAAGACTGCGCAGGAACAATTTGAAGAGCATGACACAATTCTTCTGGCAATGTCACCTCTGCTAGGAACTGCCAAGCTTATTTATAAACTGGAGTTGTATCTGAACAGTAGCATTCCTTTAGTTTTTTCAGATGAAGGAGCTAGTTCCAATATTATTCACACCTTGGAGTGTCTTGTTTTCATTCAAGTGTGATTTGATTAAGCCCGAAGGCTGAAGCTATAGAATAATTTTTGTTTAAAACTTTCTAAAACTTAAGATAAAATTATATCACGTACTCAAAGACCATTTCTACAAACAGATGCAAACTTTCTGTTCTATCTGAAATTAGTAAGAAGTTGATCAAACTCTAGGATGATATGGAAGACCTCACAAGACACGATGGTATTTCAGCAAGAGGTGACATTTAATGCCCCTTTGTCATCAAATGTCAAACCCTAAAACTACAGCTAGTGTAAAATGGTACACTGGGAACATGTAATTTGAGTAGTCTGCAGACAGATGTCATGAAAGATTTCTTTTTTTGAAATTGAGTGTGACTGGACAGTTCTTCAGAGTAAGTCTTACCACTGCAAGTGTATAGAAAGATTATCTTGTCAGATTACATCAATTCATTATTACTAAAAAAGGAAATTAATTGTTGAGAAACGATGGCTGCTTGTATCAGTGTGCAGACTAATGGCTATTCCCATTCTCTGGTGTGTGGGGGAAGGCTGAGATTTCACCAAAACTTTTTCATCAGTATTTGTTGCATTCACAAAGTCATTTTGTCCTTTAGAAGTCTTAAATTGTTTTCCCTTGAACTACATCTTTCCTCATTGAAATTCCATGTATTTTTGAAATTAATGTTTGAATACAAAATATTCAGTATTGAAGAGATGTTTCTTTTTAATCTTTTTCTAAGTTTGCAATTGGAAAATTGATTACTCTTTTTTTCTCTATTTTGACTGCTTATTTTTCCTTGATGCTCTTTTCTTATAAAAAACTCCGGTCATCTTTGAGCCATTTTCTATTTCCCTTGCTTATCTATGGATTTAGTTGCTTTTTTGTTGACTTGTTTTAAATTGTCTTGGTTAATAATAATTACCACTTTTGATTTGCATCATTTCTCATTAAATAATAACAAGTACAAACTTTACCACAAGCAATTAATTTTGAAAGTGGTGGAAGTAATAAGCCTTGGTTTCCAATCTGGTTGGATTCTCATATCTAAAAAGGCGAATCAAAGTTTTTACTGTGATTGGGATGTTTATAATCCATTTTCTGGTATATGAAATGAGTTGGCTTTATAATACAGGCTTTAATAGAACTTCTAAAAATGTAATTAACTTTGAGATGCCAATCCAGCTGTCAGTGATTGAACTTGGCAGATAAGTACAGAGATTTCAGGGGTGTGAGTGGACAGATGTGAATACATGCAGAAACGCACATGCTCTCAGAAAATGCTGATTGGCATAGTTTACTTGACCTTAGGTTGAAGACAAAGTGAGAGATGCAAGATAATGAGCAGTAATGTCACTAAGCAGATTTTTACTATATAAAATGCTGAAGTTCATGTCTTAAATGATGCGACACACAAGTTATGAATTAGACTTTGCTTGTAAGTTCCTCCCCAAAAAGCTATCTTGGGGCTGGTGTGCATGTTTACTAATCTGAGAAACATTCTGCAAGACTTACTGCAATGCATCAGTTCCTAACTTTGTGTTTGTGATTGATCAAAACAAGACTTTTCCATAATCTTTAAAATTGAATCCAAATGGTTCCATTTGGAGTAGGAAGACACTCTTGACCTTCTTAACGGTGAAAAAGTTACTTGAAAAAAATACAGGAAGGACAGATCAATTTTGTTGTCTGACGAAGCATATGATAAAGGAAACTGCTCTAATTACTAATGAAAGTGGCTTTGCTGTTTGAGTGAGGAATCAGTAACATCTGTTCTCTCTTCAGATGCTTATCTCTCTCTGAATCTCCTGCCTTTGGTCTTCATTTCAGATGCATATTTTGTTTTCATCTCTCCATTAAGATTTCCCTCTTGACAAATTAAACATAATTTTGTGTGTATATTCTTGGAGTTCTACCTGAGATGGCCTATTAAGCATTGTAATGACATCATTAATAAATTTTTAAAAAATTACAATGTAGCTGTGAACAGTAATGAAGGCTCAGAACTTGGATATTAGAAAGAAAAAGTAAACGTTTTATAGTATAAAACATGCTGCAGGGGCATTGCGAGGCAACTGAACTGACTAATAATGCTGCAGTCACATAGTTTAAAAACTGAGCAGTGTGTGTTTTCTGCAAGGGAGTTTTGGTGGTTTAATTAAGAAAAAAGTGGAAATGGGTAAGGAAAGGCACTTAAAACCACCCTGTTCATTTTTATTTCTGTCTTTTGTCTGCACCTAATACTATCTTTGGTATGTGAGAAAGAGGAGACTATAGTAATATGGTTAATGTTACTTTTGATTTAACTCCATCGTTAAAATGTTTTGATTAAACACAGTAGAAATGTCACAGTGAAGACACGAGGAAGACATTGCATGTTTCAGTTGTGGTTGTTTTTTTTTTTTTTGAATCTTAAAAATTTGTTGCACTTAAGAAAAAGCAATTTCCACTGGCTTCAATAACTGGTTGATTAATTTTCAAAGATTCACATCTCTTCTTCAGTCTAGAGAGGTTTACGCTCATTGCTCTTTCTTTTTAATAGTTTACAAATCCGAGTTTGGATCTTGTTCAGTATTCTTTTTTGCTTTTTTTAAACTGAAGTTCCTTTTAAAGGTGGGAATATAACTGTTGTTTTGTGACCTGCTGTAAAGTGTACTTTGATTCAGACCGGTAGATCCATGTTGTATTGTCTCATAATTAACTAACAATTGAAATTTGCATCACACAGCAGAGTAATGTGTATGATTTTTACGGTCTCTTCTGGTTCTTCTTTCAGAGTTTCTGCTGAATTTGCTACTGGAGTTTGCTATGCTAAATGTTTGCAAGGTTAGCATTAAATAGAATAGCCTTAGAAATTTTGTGGAGCAATCTGCCATGCCTTTCATTTTAACAGACCTAGTAGGAAGGTTTATGGAGAAAGGCAAGTTTAGCCTATACTTAACATTTTTGACATTAAGCTGTGCCTCCTTGAAAATGCTTTGGATTCTTTTACCACCTGCTGGTGGGATGTTTTATTTGGATAACTAAGCTGTCTAAGTTTAGAGTAAGGTTTTTGTTGTCCTAAATTTTGCAGCATCCATGAAGAATTTACTAAATCCACAAAAATCTTCTGCATGCCTTCTTATAACTGGAACTTTATTTAGAAATTCTTTTTTGAATCTTAATATGCTTGTAGACCACTGTATAGCTGAGTGTACTTCAAAATTCATCTCTACTCTTTTACTTCATAATGAACAGATTATGAACTTGCATTAGAGTGCGCTCAGGTTGAATCATACTGGTTATGTGACTGCCTAGTGCAGTGGTTACCAAATCCTTTTTCATTTGCACATCTCATTATTAAAAACATAAAATAATTCAGTATGCACCCCTAAAATGTCTATACATACCATGGTACTACTATGCACATTGTAAAACATAAAAATAGGGATTGAAAAAGATCTGAATGGAAGAAATGCATTTTTGTCTGCGCTTTACAGAGTGATAATACTGATTTTTGACTCTCATCTACCAGTTATGTAAAGGTTTTTCTTGGAATTTGGCTGGTCGATTTCTGTCCTTCCTCATATCAACGAGTAGTTCTGCCAAACTGGTCAGAAGGTGTTTTCATTACCATCAGAAACGCTGCTCCAGTTGTCCTGCCTACCTCTGTCCACTGCCCCCTGGCACTCTGTGGTCCACTCTCCCCATGTTCTACTCTGAAGTCGTTCAGATCAGCATACAGTAAAATTTGTCCTGTAACACATAATGGCTGAGAAATTAAAAATTCAACTGTTAAAATCAAGCTTTAGATGGCAACAGAAATGGTAGCTAGGAAATGCACTTATACTTTTCTATTGCTCTAACTTTAATGTGAAAGATTACATTTTACTTCTATTTCTTGCATGATTAATCCTATTTCTGGTTAATTTGAAACACTAGGTCTGTGCTACTCTCACAGATTACTCCTGGAGGGATAATGTGCTTCAGTGACAAATGTTAAATGAATGTGTTCCGTTATCTTTTGTGACAGGGCAAACAAAGATGGAAAATCATTTATTTACTTTCAGAAAGCAGACTTAAGGGATTATTCTGACAGTGCTTTGACTTCAACTAAGTGACTGTGGTAGCTTTTCCAAAGCTTTACCAGCAGACAGGAATGATGACGCTCCTACTTCATTGGTAGACTAGGAAACATAAAACATCTATGGAGTACGCTGCAGCTGAAACAGCAACTGTGTTTATCATCAGTGTTTACCATCCAGTGTGGTTCTCTTAACTCTCCACTATTCTTTCCAGAAAATTAATATACTGATGAACTAACTGAACAATTAAAGGTAGTTCTAGACTTTGGCTTATGATAATGTGGCATTAAAGATGTGTTGGCATGTTTTTGTGACATTTTTAGTGAGCTGAACATTGCTACAAGAATATCATATGGAACAAAGGCATTATTCTGCTGCTAGACCACCCTGGAATTCTCTGATGAGTAATAGCAGAGATGGGTGCAAAGGTCCTGTGCAAGATAAGAAAAGAAAAATTTTCAAGGTTGTTGGCTTTTAAAAGAAATCAGTGTATAAGTGAAATGCTAGTAGGAACCAACTATTATTGCAAGTTAATATGTGCTTTGTTGTGTGTACTGCTAGCATACTTTCTTCTATGGGCATCAAGTACCTACCAGAAGTGCTTTGTTTTCATGTAAGTTTTTCTGATGCAGATATAAGCATGATTGAAAACAAACATAGGATGTGTTTTGAGGGTTAGAAAAGTCAGTGAACTCAGAAGAAAGGAGGTGTACTTTTACTATCTTTAGCTGTAAGATACAAACTAAGCATTCTGAAGCATTTTAAACGTTTGTCTCTGTACCATTGGAGAGGTAAAGGTGAGATGGGTCCATTTCTCTTTCCAGTGGTGTTATTAAAAATTTCAATTCATTAAGAGCAGCCTGGACTTCTAACAGGTAATTGTATCTGCCTTTGAATTTTCTCTTGATTATGAGAACAGAGCCTTCCCTTTGTATGGTACTGACTATGCATAATGCACAGCAGAATTAATTTGAAATGATGCTTAAAAAGAACCTGTCCATGAAAATCTCGTATGCATTACAACAGATTCGGAAGTTAATCATTTCTCAAGTGAAAAAATGAAGGTAGTAAGCTATTACTGTGCCATAAAGCTGAAACCAAGAGTATTTTGAGTGGTGCTATGAACAGTATCCATGTGAATTAAAGAAATGGAAAAGATGATGATCACTGGTTGAATGGTCAGCAATTCCAAATCACACTACTACTGAAAGTTTTTAGCTTCAGTTATTGTTTATATACAGATACATAAACTGGATTGGTTTAAAAGATGAAATTCTGATGTATTGATTTATCAGCAACCACCTCTGTTTTAGTTTCCACATCCAAACACAATGAGAGAGCTGGAATAGTAGTGATTGGCCGGGGAGATTTATCAAATAAATTCATTGGATGTTCAAAAATTTCATAGTTCTTCACTGTTGTTGAACGTGTTAAGCACTGCCAATGAGATTTGAAGAGAAGTTTCTCTTGCCCATTTTTCGTTTAGTCTGCTTGTAACATGTATGTAGCCATGGATCCCCTCTGTAAGGTGTCAGATCGACACGAGTTATGTTCTGTTCTCTAACTCTACGGGCATGTATTAAGGTTTTCCTACTAGTGTGTGTTGTGGCTTCTAGTAGTGCAAACTAAAACTAAGATAACTCACATTGATTGTAAGCATTTGGTACGCAGGGATATATTTTGTCCATGAAAGACAACTAATTTCACCTTGTTATACCACTACTCTGAGGTTTCTCCTATGATACATTGGTTAAATAAGCAAAACATAACTCTTTCAGCTGATTTAAATATAAAGGGATATTTTTGTGCAAAAAAGGTAATTGCTGTCTGAAAAAGATTTCTTATTCATCTTGTCTTAAAGTCTAGCAACAATGTTTATGGGGCATTTATATATAAAAACTGTTGTTTGTTGTGTGGGAACAGGTGTTGATGTTTTCGTTAATTATTTTTCTATTCATTTGTTCCCTTTTTCCCTTCAAATGCTGTATTTGCTATTTAAGTTGGGATCTTTATCTTTTAATTGCTGGCTCTATCCAGTTTTCAAGTTTACTCCCTTGTGCTGATGACTGTTACTATGAGATATTTTGCAGGTGGAGGCTGTCTTAGAAGAGAAAGCTGCAGCTTCTTGAGGAATTTAGATGAATTGATCACATCCAGTTATCAAAGAGAGCAATTGACTTATGCTGTGGTTCTTGTTCCATTTTGAATTTACAGATGGCAAACTTTATATTGAAGTTCTGAATTTGGAAAAAAGAGAAAAAGATAGTAATTACTTGTTGCTCAGAACCCTTTTAGTTAGCTTTGACGAATGATTCAGTCAGTCATTTTCAATAACGACAGTGTTCATGAAAAAGTAAAGTATTTTAAGATCGCTTCTGGTGAGTTATGTAAGTAACAGCTATGGAGCTATTAATCAAGTCTGAATTGTTAGAAGTCACTGAAGCAATGTCTCTGAGATGGTCTTCTGTCTGCTACTATTTTTATGTAGGTTGTGAAAAATGGGACTTTTGTAACAATGATGGATTGGTCTACCTCAGTTTTGACTATGAGAATAACAGATTTTTTTTTCTTATGCTCAGGTAAGACGTTGAAGTAATTTTCCCCAGTAGAGGACACTGTGCTTCTGCTATTAGCTTTGTATTTTTTATTTTGCCTGGGAACCATGGATACAAATGAAGTATGATATGATTTTGTACTTGGTATTCTGTATGGACACCATGACTGACATTGCAATTATAGGTTTTTTGCATTGTTTATGCTTCTCCCAAAGCGTATCTGAGTGCTCTGAACCACTGGCTGAAAAGATGTTAGCTTTTATTATAGCGTATAATTGTATTTACCCTTTAAGGCCTCCAAGTGCATTTTGTGTTTTTTCTCTTGTGCTCGAACACTGTTTGTATTATTCATAATTAAATAACTGATTGAATGAATAAGCTCCAAATCATTTTTGTAGAGAGTTTTTAGCTTGGCTTTTGAGCACCTATCTGAAAGTAATCCATGCTCTATTTCTTTTCTCTTTTTATTTTTTTTCCTTGTTCAAGGGCATGGTGTGATTCCTCGCTCCACCCAATTATTTAAATAAAACAAATTTCTTGCAGAGCATGCATTGTATCTGTGATTACACAATATATACATTTATAATTACAATTACAAATATCTTATCTGCAAATATCTACATATTAAGTTAAAGTTCTTATAAAGGGAGTGCTAGAAATATAATTTAAGAACATAGGAGGAATTCCAATAGACTGGAATTGCTAAAGTCACAGAATCACAGAATTGTAGGGGTTGGAAGAGACTTTTGGAGATCTAACCCTCTGCTGAAGCAAGTTCCCTACAGTAGGTTATGCAGAAAGCTGACTAGGTGAGCTTTGAATATCTCCAGAGAATGCACTCCCACCTCTGGGCAGCCTGTTCAAGTGCCCTGTCACTAAGTAAAGTTTTTCCTCATGTTTATATGGAACTTGCTCTGTTCCAGTTTGTTTTCACTGCACTTTCTTCTTCCCCTTCCTCAGCCCCAACAAATTGTATTACCTGTCCTTTTCCAGGTAGCACTTGGTTTTTGTTATTTGCTTTGCATGGTGTTAGCTATCTACTTCTCCTGTGTTAAACATTCTAGACAAAGTTAGAAACCATGAGAAACTATCTGAAAATGTTTCCATCTTAGTTTTGTGTGGCAGGGCTGTTAAGGGAATATGTGATACAGCAATCAAATCACTCATGTTGTATTTTTTTTCATTATCACTGTGATCCTACAGGTATATTAATAGTTTTCAAATGACAACTTCTGCCATGAAGGTGTGGGACTTGTATTTCCTTCATTAACATCACAAGGATTTCACTAAATAAACTCAAGGCATCCCTTTTGTTGTTCTATTCCTAATCACTACCAAGACAAACTGTAGATTTAAAGCACTATTTGAGTGATATTTTACAGGTATCAGATAGAAATGAGAATATTAATGTAATTAAGTTCTGTGTTATATGTAACAAAACATAGGGGAGGTAGAGCCCATAAGAGTTAACTATGGAGATGTCACAATTTATTGTATGTTAAGCTGTCTTAAAGCAGTATGCTTGGCTGTCTTCAGCATCTGGAAGCTTGACCCCTAAATTGCATGAGAAAAGCAGTCTTTCAACATTATTACTAGTAGAATATCTCTGTACTATGAAGCACTGAAGTGAGCAGTATCATCTTCCATTGCTTAAATCATTCAACGAATGACATTTTTTATGCAGGATATGCTACAGAGGCTTCAAATTTTTCACAAATGGCTGTTAGGCAAAAACATTGTGAGGTAATGACGAATGCACTGAGCTGCACTGAAAATGGTTAGAAGAAATGCACTAGGTTTTGTAGAGGTGGGCTTTGTAGAGAGACCATAAAACAGCTTAGAGTGCTTTATAGAAACATTACAAGATGTTTCTATTTGTTCTGGCAAGGTATGGATGCCTTGTTAGGTTTTGAGGGAATTCTCATGCAGGCTGTTAGAAAATACAGACAGAAATCTTTCTTGGAGCACAATTTCTGCTAGCTATTTAGCTATTCAAATGGCCACCTATGAGTAGGCACCTGATCAAAAGTCAGTGAAATACAGAGGATTTTTCAAAAATATTTTAGATGACTGAAGATCCTACTGACTATTTTTACAGTACTATCCAGACATTTCAGTTTCCTCTGTTTATTCTGGAATGAAATAGGTGGTTTTAAATGTCATGTGTGAAGTACTTTTGTGATGCTCATGACCTGTGCTAGTTTCTTTCTAGGGACTGGGATAAAGCATGTTGTTCTCAGATTCTCTATTTTTTTTTTTCTTTTCAGTTTCCGAGTGTTGTCTTCATTTTTAGTCTCCTTGATCAATTAGAGTGTTGGTTAAATAGTGTTCAGAGTGTTATTATTTGGAGGGTTGTGTATTTAAAAGCAAAGAAACAGCAACAAAATATTCCCCTGTTCCAAGTTGTGGTTCATGTTTAAGTCCCTGATAGACTACGAGATGAGTGTACTGGCTTTGTTTGTAGAGGAACACAAAACTGTGCTATTTCTAATCTGGCTTACTGGTTTCAGCTGGAAGATGTGAAGTTTATCGCTTTGATTTTGCATATTGTTGAGAAAACAAGCAACAATGGAGTTTGTCTTCAATAGTATTAGTGTTGAAGCTATGCAGCATCACTACTTTCACTGCTTCTGCTGAATCCACATTTGATGTGTCGACTGCAAATACCAGCCAAGCAAAAGGGATTCTTGTATATAACCTACTTGCTTTAAGCTGGAGATTTGATGTAACTTATGAGTGGGTATTCTCTATTATGCTTAATTGCATGTCCTAAGTTAGGTGTATTTTGTTGGATCTAAGGAAAGAGCAGTTCAGGTAGTACCAAAGAATAGAATAGAATAACTAGATATAATACCTACCTGGTCAAACTCTTTATATGCAAGATAATGTATATATTTTATCTTCAATCACTTTATAAAGACCATTACACCGTTTATTTTACATATAATATGTATTACTTGGCTTCAGACGATATCCTTTAAAATACTCTGACATTTTTAAATGAGATCTATTTATTCCAGTATTAGAAATTTCACTGCTTTTAGATTGCTACTTCTAGAATACTGTAGGAATTCATAAGTGTATAGTTATTTATATGAATTATTGATTGCAGTAGTAATAGTCTGGTGCTACTAAAGAAATTACTTAATTTTTCTAGTTGTTATTAGTTTTGTTATAATTATTTTTGAAGAGTGGATGCACAAATGTGCTCTAGAAATGTGGTAGAGCTATCATGCTCTGTTACTGCCAGGCTTCTGTTTCCAGTTGGAAGGAACTGCAGTTATATTCAAAAATTATACAGATCACAGCTGTTTGTTTTTCATGGGCTGAATATTTGTCATTAGATTAAAAAAAAAAAAAAAAAAAGAGAGAGAACAAATAAGAGTGCATCATCAATATTACGTAAAGCCCATCAGAGGACGTGATCCTGAGAGGCATTCAAACCTGAGATATAATTGCAATTTGTTTTGAGTTCTATGTTAGCAGTAAAACATTTTGTATTCTATGTGTTATTCTATGTGTTTTGGTTGGCTAGTTTTAGATCAGTCATTTAATGAGAATGGAGTGTGTTTGGAGAGCTGTAATACTGCTGTGTGTTTCTGAAGGCTGTACAGTTGTGGAATAAAAGCAGTTGAAAAGATTTTTACATTGAACAGGAATGGAGCACAATTCCTTCATATAAAAATGATTAATAATCAAATAAAAATATGCTAAGTTGGCCATATATTTTCAAGTAGGCATGCGTATGCAGATAACCAATTGCAAAGAGATGGATGCTGAGCCCAATTCACAATGTGAGAATGAGCTGTTCCAAGACATAGGTGAAACTTCCATGGGATGTTCTGTGAGGCACTGTCCATTGGTTTGTTTTGTATTCTCTGCGTTGAGAAAAGAAAGCTCTTGAGCCTAATTTCTGTGGGTTGTGATTCACCTATACATGACTTTCTCACTCCTTGTTTGGGAGCAATTTATGTGGTCAGTATTGCTCACCATGGTGAGCAAACCAAATATTAAGGTTTCACTGAGATTGTTTTTTAATGCTTTGAAACACTGGCCATTAACTCTCAATTTTGAACTGCATTTTTCTTTTTCTATTTTTTATTTTCTAATTACGAGTAATTTAGTCTCTAAGACCAGTGCACCAACTCACACTGTGTCAGCATCCCCTGATTTAACCATACAAGCTCTGCATAGGTGATTTACTTGTACTACGTACCTTTACTTCTTCTTGAACTCTTACAGATTTTGACTGCTGTTTATACACAGAATTGTATTTATTCTACAAGAGAGCTAACTAAATAGGTAAAGCTATCCTAATTACGAAAACTAAATCTGAATGTATGTTGTGCACATAATGAATTGCGTCAGGCAAATAAAACATATTCTGTCCATTCAGTATAGAAGTTCTGTCACCAAGATAAATGGACTAACTAATATACATATCAGTATGGCCGAAATGCATAACAACGTAATTATTTTGCCAAGAGAATGCTAACCTGTTTTAATCATTGTATTCACAGCATAATGGAAAGTGATTTAGTAGTAAAATGAATCTACTTACAAATGGTTTTATAGCCATAATTGCAGTCCCTTTTTAGAATGTAAGTTGATGATGATAATTTTATGGGCAAATGATTTTTCAATTAAAACGTCTTTTCACAGATAGAATGTGAATGTTCCAAACTGTTCTTGGTAACTGTAGACCAGAGTGGAGGCATACAGGGCTGTCAAATGTATCAACCTCTTTTCAGCCTCAGCTGAAAGAACTCCTATGTTATGTATGATTTATTTCAGTGAAATTTGTAATTTACTTCTAGTACACACGCAAAGTTACCTCTATGTGGTCCTGTTGATATAATAACCATCTTAAGAATTTGCTGTTAAAAGGTAGCAGCTGACATTCCTTTTTAAAATACTTTTAATCTATTAATACAAGATATGTTTTAGTAATTAATTTAATCTAACTATAACCTGTTATCTTTATTACAGTAATTGCAATGTCTGACCAGAATAAATTGCAGCAATAAATAATCTCTAATTTTAAAAATGTGATAAGGGAAGAAATCGCGTTGCTCAGCCTAACAAGAGTAACTCCTTTTCAACACAGGAGGGTACTCTTCGATGTAGGAAATACATGTGTGGTTACTCTTTAGAGGAGCTATTAAACGGAAAATCATTAAAACGTTATCAAGTGGCTCTGTATGCTCTACATAATATCTTATTTAAGCAAATCTATTTATTAACCAGTGATTGATTTTTCTTTCCACTTTTATGTAGCCAATGGCTTTATCATCTTTAAATTTTATTATTTAATGTATTATACTTGCCTTTCATCCCAATTTAATAGAACTTTTATGCAGCCTTAAACCTCATAAGTCAGGTTTTTTATATCACTATCAAATTAATTTCTGTAAATGGCAAGGTTTTTGTTTTATATTGTCCAGCATAAAAAAAACTTGGCTGAAATTTTGAATGCTGTTGGGAAAATTTAAACTGAATTTCTGAGCTTTTCCCCTATTTCATAGTAGAAAGTTTTTGCAAATTTGTAAGAATTATGGAAGATTAAGGTAATATTTTATCAGACTAGATTTTTTACAGGCTGTTCTGAAGGATTCAGGACACCCTATTAATGACTATACATTTTGAGGTTTCCTAAACAAACTGGTAGCTTGTCCTAGGTACTGATGTTAAGCGGTGAAGCTTGAAATTTGTTGTAAGGAGGTGATGCACAGTAGCATTCCTTACATATAGAACTCCAGTCTTGTTGATTTCTGACTTAGAAATTTTTGAGGAGCACAAATCTTTAGTGTTGGTATTTACTATTAGCATTCTACCTCACAACTGCAAGCTAATGAAGGATGAAAATTCAGGTAGATATGTGATGGTGCATTCTGTCATAGGTGGCATCTTGGAGAAAAGTTTTAAATTCTGAACGGTGTAGTCAAGAAGATACCAGAACAAGGGAGACGGTGAGACCATCTGTGTGTGTACTGGATCAGACCTTCATAGCAAAATCTGTTCAAAGTTCACCAATCTCTTCATTATTTTCTACTTATATTTTGTTCTTACAGGCTTTTCTTTCACCAGTCCCCTCTGCTTGAGCTCTGCAGTAGCTATTACTGCCTTGCTTGCCTTCAAGTTCTTCAGACTGCCTCAGCTTTTACATAGCCTTGTTTAAACCTTCACACGCACTGTCTAAGCCTTCCTGATCTTCACTTGGAATTCAGTTTCTTCTTGCTTGTCCCAGCTCTCATTTGTTATCTGATCATTTCCACCCTTAACAGCAGTAGTCTATTCTCGCATCATTTTTCCCTGTACGTTGGCTGTCTTCAGTTCAATACAAAATGCTGTTGTTAGCAACATCTTCCTGACTAACTGCTCTGCCATGTCTTCATTTAAGTCCCTTATTAAAAAAATAAAGGTTTTGGCCTTGGTGTTCACATCTGTTGCTCCTTTTCTAATCTGGTCAGTAATAAGTGACTCACTCTTTCATTTTAATTTTAAAGATATTATGATAGATTACCTAATTCTGTTTGATGAGGATACTTGTAGTAATTGTCCCAGGTGTATCCCTTTGGAGCTGTCTTCATTGCTTCTCTTCTGTTTGAATTTCCTCTACCAAAGTTCTGATCAGGGCAACGGGTCTCAGTTAACTCAGTCTCACCCAATGGAGTTTTGATGTGTTTGTCAAAGTAAAAAACCTCAAATCCTCTTCCCAACAACAACTCTTTCTAAATATTTCAAGACAGAGGCAAATAATTGCCTAACTGGCGATAATTTTTTAGAGTTTAAACATTGTCTAAGGGTGTGAGCTGGTCATGCCTCTTCCTCATGCGTGCAGGACCACCAATGCTCATTTGGCAATATATAGTGTATTAAAGAAATGTAAACAGTGTGCAGTGGCCAGGAGAGTTTGGGAGGAGAAGTCATTTTAGAATATGAAGACTATCTTATGATTCCATGTGACTCCACCTCTGAAGAAAACAGCTGAGTATTGTTTTTAGCATGATCCAGATTGTACGTTTTTAATGAATAAGTAAGGATTCTTAGCTGTGCTATTAAACGAAGGATTTAGACTTTTAAAACTTTTGAAGTGCATTACTTCTTTTAAAGTTAATTTTTCTTTTTCTGAGATGTGACTAACTTAATAAATCCCCTCACTCTACCTCAATTTGTGCATCTTTTGATTTTAACTGAAAACAACTTCTGTTCGTTTCTGCATCAGCAGCCAGGGATCACTTTGATGGTATCTTTTTCATAACATTTTTCCAATGGGGATTGTAGCTGGAACCCTAACAAGAATAGCAATTTGTTACAGTTAGAGAAATGTCTGTAAATCCTCAAGGCCTTGTCATTTTAGGAGGAATTTAGCTGTACGAAAGATGCAGAATCAATGATAAAAAAAATAAATAAGAACCAGAGGGTGATCTAAATTGTTATTGACAAGCCAACAATACAAGCTATTTCAACCTGATTACATTGACTATAACTCTGTAAGGATTTTGCAAGTTAATGGTTTTGTCGTGTTCTGATAGTTTAGAAGTGTATCAGTTCTGTATATCTTGTGTGTTGGTTTCTGTTAGTTTCTTTTGTGGATGTTGGGTGGGGACCTTTATGTCCCAGAAGTTATAATTCATGTTTTACCTCCAGGTCTCTCAAATATCAAAATTCTTTTGTCTAAGACCAGAAGCAAGGAATATAAAAAAAAAAAAAAAAAATGCTAGAGTTTTAATATACTTAGTCAATCATAAAAAAGGATAGGTAGTAGCTTTATTATAAATGAAGGAATCTGAGACAGGAGTGCAGACAGAAAAGTAATATGACTTCATAAAATAATTGGAATATGCGTATAACATTCATGATTTAATTAAAACCTATTAAAACTAATATAGCTTTGTGAGCTTCACCTTGTTATTTTCTAGTTGTCAGGCATAGGACTAATCCAGTAGTAAGTAGATTTTGTTAGTAAGCAAGTTCTTGTAGCTTTGCATCCTTAATGGGAAATCCATCTGCAATGGGAGATGCATTATGCATTGAGAATTTGGAAGAAGTGATCATTCCTCGTTAGTGCTGATGCTATTTGATCCTTATGGACCAGGCCTCCTTAGGTAACTTTGCATGGCTTTGGGTAACTCCAAGGCCTACCAGTAACTGTTTAAATTTTCACAGAAACATTAAAGAGGTTAGGCTCTGTAGCCTTCTTAAGCTGTTCTTAAAATTTAAAATGAGAATGAAAAAGGCTTGCAATCTTTTATAAATTGAATGTTCTTATAAAGCAATAAATTCACATATATTTGCAGTGGGATTTGGGAGGATAGGCAGATAATAAGCATCAACAGCTTTCTTTGACATCATGATGGAAGGGTAATTTCACTTTTCTGACACATTTTGCTCTTGTAAGCACTTCTCTTAGGCTGTTTCTACTGAATCACATATGCCACAGTTCTCAGTAAAGGTAAGTAGAAAAGTAAAATGGAACTAATGTCTGTAACACCTGTACAATAATCAGAATAAATCATAGCTTTGTACATATGTGATGGCAGTTCTTTGAATTTTTAGTTGCAGTAAACGATTCTATTATTTCTTTGTATTGCAGTGAAAAATAGAAAAGTTACTTTGTGAGCAGGCAACAATATAAATGAAAACATTTTTACGAACTCAGTGTCACTGTAGGTCATCTGTAAGCATCTTACATTGGGAAATTTGCTAATGTTACATTCAGCTGTGTTCTGAAGTCTTTTCCTGGTAGGAAAGATTCTCTCCTTGAATTCTTCTGTACCTCATCACTAAGAGAAGTGGTGCAATGCAACTAGAAGTAACAGTGTAGTTTTCCTTACACATTAGACCCTAATGCATATAAACAAGTCAGAATATTGTTTGTCTCTTTCCTTTACCAAAACCATTTTGAGTATAGTGTTTGTAGGTGTCTTGTTAAAGTTCATATGGAACTGATGATTATTAGTTAATTTCATGAACTTTTTGTGCGCTGTTTTTTTTTTTTTTTTCCCAAGTATTTTAAATCTACTAAGGAAGCATTAGTGGAAACACTGAGTTTGACTTGAATATTAAAGAACACTTACAGAATATCAGATTAAAATATGATGACATCTGCTTACGTCAGGGAGCTTGATAACCTTCCACTGACGTTGAAGGTAACAGAGAGATGAGTGATTGTCTAGTTACTGTCAGTCCAATCCAGCTCCTTGAGGACATTTATAGTAGTGGTAAGTTAACAGATTTTATAGGAGAGGATTTCTGATAAATTCCTATTCTGAAAGGACTTTGCCTGTTTTTATTCACCCTTCTCCTTTTTTCCTGAGTAGTGTTGTCTTAGTTTAGTGATTGAGGATTTTTAATTATGATAGAAAATAAATTGGAAACATTTTGAGATGGAGAGCATTTGATATGTTTAATAATCTTAAAAAACCAATGCCACTCTTGTAAGCATCTATGCCATGGTGTAAGAAATTATATATTCTTCTCTTAAGGACTGTCATTGGTTTGCAAGTGGGAGAGCCAAGCTAGTGCTGTGGGCTCATTTAATTATATAACTCAACCTGAGAATCAACAGAGGGAATCGGGAAAATCTTGCCCTGCTTGACACCATTCAATGTGTTCCATCTGAGCAATATGCAGACACTCAAAGCAGTAAGAGATTCCTGATGAAATTGTTCTCTGTGCACGTTTCCTTCCTTGTACTGCTGCTTGGGAGCTGCACGCACTGTATGTTGCTGCGTATGCAAATCATTTCAGAAAGCAACAATCTAGCCCCAAAGTGTCTGATTTATCTATACTGATATGAAGTAAGGATGGTGCTCATGTTCAGAATTATTGTATAGACAATACATCAAAGTCTCTCTCATAACCTGAGTGTTTTGATCTGTTCTTCAGGCCGTTATGGTAACTGATGCAACAGAGTAAATAAACAGAAATTCTCTGCTAAGAGAACTACAAGCTGTGCTGGTGGGAATCAAACAGAATAAAGGAGTGCAGTGAACTTCTAAAACTGACTCTATTTTAATATTGTTATAGCAAGCAGATGCTAGAGACCTTTGTCTCACTAACGTCTTGGATATTTCAGTTCTCTCTGTTAATTCTTGTAATTGTTACAGCTCAAGTAATTGCTTTTTTAAATAACTATATTACAGATAAATCAGAGCACTTATGTGTAGTAATGGTGTTTCTTATAATGGCTTTTTTTGGAATACAGCAGTTAGAGATAATTCTTTTTAAGGAAGAGTTTTCAAAATGAGCTGCAAAAGCCTGTGTAACTATAATGAATAGAAAGTACACCTTATTAGTTGAGTGACTATGCCGTGGTCAGTTAGGTCAGAACTCACAGGGGGTACATCAAAATTAAACTCCTAAGATTCAACAGAGAAATACAGTAGCCATTAGGACTGAATTTCTGTTTATATGGAACTGCCTTCAGAAAAGGGAACCGTGGACAGCTGTGGGAACACATCTCTACATTAGTTTCCAAGCTAGAATCCTTAGGGCTTTGACTTTTTACATAAAAGCTGCATAATGAAATTAATTAATGATGGGGGTGTGATGGGTGTTCGTAATAACTGTATGTCAGACAGGATATATCACACGAGTTTTATGATACTATGTATAAAGTATTAGCCCTCTGAACTAAGTTAACAAAGGTTTCAGGGAACGGAACTCTGCATGTGCTACATAGGTAAATTGTTAGGTAATAAGCACTTAGAAACTGACAAATAAAGTATGCAGACGTTAAGTTCTGGTGTGTTAGTCTAATGACAGCTCACAAAGCTTTCTTAAATACTGTAAAATCTGGAGGCATCAGATGTAATATGAAAATGCTACCTAGAAAAAATCTAAGGCCAGATTCCCATTGTCTTACTTTGTTTGCAAAGAGCTAAATCTCTCTTCAATCTTTTTGCAGTTATGTCATCTCTTCATTAGTAGTTTATTTATAGTTGTACGTTTTAGTATATATTTAGTGATATTTAGGAACTTTCTTTTTCTTAAAAAGGTCAAAAGCTAAGTCATCAGTGTTGCAAATAATTCTTTGTAATAATGTACAATGAAGATAAGGATTGTGTCGTTTTGTCTCAGAGCAAGATGGTGCTGGTGTCTCACCAGTTTATTCATGCAAGTTACATCTCTTTTGCAAGAACTGAAGGAGGTTAATTTTATGCAGCAAACATCTCGGTGCGTGTATGGGGAGCTATGGCTGCTATACCCTTTCTTATGGTTTTTTTGTGGGTTGAGTTGCAGCTTTGTATTCTACACAGAAAAATAGGACTGCAGTGTGTAGTGTTTAATTTTATTCTCCCACAATATTTTGAGTAAACTGAAGAGTAGTAAGTAAGGTAATAAGAACCAGAACGTTTTTGTATCAGTAAAGGTATGTGCATTAAAAAATCAAAGGAACAAATATTATTAAAATGGATGTTCTCCACCGCAAAAGATGCTAGAAGAGTTATCTTGGTAGTTCTTGTGGGTTTATAAACTGTGACTGCAAATCTAGTATTCTTTTTCACCAGGATATTCTAGTTGTGTATTGTCATGGAATTATTGTTTTTTTTTTCCCTTTACGTTAGTAGACAAGAATTACAATGCTGGACTGTCAATTCTCTTTGAAATGTTTCTGTTCACATTTCATAGCTGGAGCTATCAGTCATACCAGTTATATTCTTGGAAATGGCATCACATCTAATAGCAAACAGCATTCTTTGAGTGACAGAGAAGGTTAGCTTATGTGTGAATCTGACATTGCACCCACTTCTTACAAAGTCTCCTTCTGACAAGTTGTAAATGAGAGTTTTCTCATTGATTTTTATGTTGGGAAATAGAAACTTGTGTGCATATTGGTCATGATTATTTTTTCTCATTTTACTGGAACTGAAAGAGGGCAGTTTAGTTACTAGAGATACAGCAGGAGTTGCTGAGTTTCTGGTTCAGTACTTCACTGAGTTGAATTTCTGTCATTGTTATGCTGACACACAAAAAAGTAATAACACCTGAGCTTCAACTAGCTGAAGATTGGGTCTTTTATTTTTTTTCCTTCAGAGAAGTAACCTAAGAGTAGGGGCTTGTCTTCTGTTGTTGAAGAATAGGTTGAAGTCTTCATAATATGTCTTGGACCGAAAACCTCATGGGCCGAATAGTGCTGAAGCTTACCCCATGTGTTCTAAAATTGGGAACAACTGTTTCCTGGTAATCCTGAGAGGAGAGATCATTGTGGACGTGTCTCATGTAACTCATGTCACAACTGTATGAACTAATGTCTAGATTGCTTCTTCCTGCACCTCACATGATAATTCTTCTTCCTTTCCATGTTTTCAGTGTTTTTAGAATACAATGCCCCTAAAGCATTTTTTTTTTTTTTCCTCAGTGGTTAAATTAATAGCTTGTCATGGTTCTTAATCAGTGTAGTACTTTAGAACACTTGGGTATTTTAGTGCATGGGTAACAAAAGAGTCCTTTAAGTCTCTTTTCTCTCAACATAAAGTATTGGAAGAGATGAACAAAATCACATGTTTAAAATGAAATACATAAACACAAATTTTAAAAATCCCTTCAAATCGTGAAATCTTCAGTGTGATTTACCTACCCAGAATAGTGATACACCTACAAATTTCTCTTGATTTTTTGGAGTTTGGCCTTTTTGGGGAATAGTAAGTCTTTTAAAAATTCAAAGTTTTGTTCATGTTCATTAATTTTAATAGTTGTAAATTTACATTTAGGTAAAAAAAGAAACCTTTTACATGGATGTGATGGCTGACTTTTTTTTTCTGTTTTTCTCCAAAACTGTTGTTTTGGAGGGGTCATATTCTTGATAAGCTGGAGTAATTAAAAATATTTTGAATTCTGAGTTTTATTTGAATTGTTCTTTGATTAAAAAAAAAAATAATGGAAACTATGCTTTGAGATTAAGCTTTGCTTTTTTTGCAGCTCAACTTCAGAGCTGTTGTTAACGTTTATTAATGTCTCCTTCAATTTGTGCTGATGCAAATACCTGATAGTAAACCAGAATTTGTTTGAAGGGAATTCTATTGTTGTGAGCCTGATTGATTTCAGTTGCATGAAGAAGCATCTGTAAGCTACTTTTCTGCTAAACATGTTGTTGTTTCTTGGGCCCTGCTACACTGTCTTTTATTTTGTAATCCACTGGTTAGAGGCTATTTTCCATATAATACGTATTTTGTCATCTTTATTCAGTACTGTTGCATCTTTTAAATATTTATTCTGAAGTTCTGATTGACATTTTGTTATTCAGTGTTACTGAACTAACACTTCACGTGTTTGTATCATATTAATTCTGGCATATAAGTCAAGACTATATGTATATTGTTAGCAATACAACAAGCTGCATTCTATGGCAAGTCCCAATTGCCTAAGAAACATTTCCTACTTAATATTTAAGGTATGCTGACTATGAGTGTGTGCACATGGCAGCTGTTCCTTTCTGAAGAACATTCTTGTTGAAAGGATGCTGATAGTCTCCATTGTCCTACTTGATTGGTGAGTCTAAATATTTATTTTTGTTAAGCATTTTGTGAACATAAAGATCTCGAACTTGTTGCTGCTAATTTTATTTTTTCTATGACGTAACCAGTTGTTCAAGATGACGCACAGATAAACCTTTATAACAGGCTCCTTAATGGAACACAGTAACTTGTAAAATCACTTAGAGGACTCCCAAGTCCTCTCTACTGAACTGATACATTTGTCAAAGGGTATACACACTTTATTTCAGATCTTATTGAATGAAACATCAATTCTGAACTTTTAGCTTTAATCCTGTCTGCTGGAGAAAGTTCAGTGCCATATCTGTTTGCCCCAGATATTTCAGGAATCCACTTAAGCAAATCAATAGGTCATCAAAGCAAGCTAGTAAAATAGAAAAAAATATATTATCACTGTGTTGTAAAAAATCAGTCCAGTGTGGTGGAATGTTTTAAAGATCAAAAGATTTTCAAGTAGTAAATCCACAGGTATCACACATGCAGGTTTTTGTTGAGGTTCTCCTGCACTTGTCTTCTGATAGTTATCTATCTAGACAGACCTTTTCATTGCTGGATATTAACACTGGGTGAAAAATAAAGAAAGCTTTCTTTGTATGTTTCAGTATCATGATGTATTAAGTTAATACTGGAGAGTGTTCAGTCTATAATTATTCTCAGCCAGGAGATCTTGCAACGACGAGATGTGAGTCGTTGTTCTTAGCTATATCTATTTTTTTATCTTTATTTAACATAAGCTTATACCTTAAGCATTACAGCTTAAGTTAATGTAATTTCTATAGAAATAAGAAAAGCAGGGAGAATAACCAACAGGAAGCAAAAAATGAGCAGAAAGCAAGGCAGATGAATTGAGAGTCTTTTCTGGTAAGAGACTCCAAACACAAGTGTTGGAGCATCTGCTGGTTGGAGTAACACGGTTTGGGGATGTATGATGAGTTGGAAGCCAGGGAGAGCAAGGAGTGAAATAGCTGTTGGCAGAGCAGGTGTCATGTGTAGCTAAAAAGGACATAAAGTTATTGTGGTCAAAAGTATGTGTGAAATAAAGAAAAATGTAAAGAATACATTTGAGTAAAAAATGTAGGACTAAAGGCATGCTGGATGGAAAAGGAAGACATTTGGAGGAGATAGTCCTAAGGAACTGGGCGATCTGGAGGGAAAGAACATCTAATTCTGTAAAAGATGATGTTTAGCTAAGTTTAATTTCATCCTGAGTAAGATGAAAATTCCAAACCTTGTCTCCCTAAAAATGATTTTGGGTCAAATGAATTAACCAGCACTGCTGTCAGCACTAATTAGTCAAAATACATTTACAAACAGGATTCTGCATTTAATAAATATATAATCCCTTAAAGCATAATCTCTTACTACTTTTTTTATAAAAGCTCATTTCTATGTTTCTGTAGACTGCAATGTAAATTAATCACAGTTGATTCAACAGCATTTTTACTGTTAGGACAGATTTATGTTGCCAAACTATACAGAATTAATTTTTATCACATGAAAAGCTGAAGGCATGAACAGTAAACTTCAAATTATATTGTTTCTTTCTGCCTTTCTTCTTTTCCTATTTTCAGTTTTTGCCTTTGAAATACTCCTTTATGAGTTTACGTCTAAGACCACAGACAATGAAATTCAGCACACTGCAGTGTCCTTTCTTCTTGAGAGGCTAACATCCATTTTTTTTTGTGATAGTTATATAGTCTTGTCTTTGATATTTTTAATAATAATATGAATCAAAATAGAGATCCTGCTTCAAAACAGTATAGCATTTATTGATAAATGCAAGGGGAGTTTTAGAGAAACTCTAAAAACATTTAGGCCTTATCAACATGCAGAAGACTTTTGAGGAATAAATAGTAACTGCTTTTCTGCATTGCTAAGGCTTGCTCATCTTCCTCAGAGCTGCAAATCGTAAATAGATCTGTTAAAAAAACATGAAATGAAATTTACAATATGGAAGAGATTAAAAAAAAAAAATTTGTTTGGAAGGTACTGCTTTTACTGCTTGACTCTGCACTGTAAAATGCACCCAGTGGGGAGGACTGGACTTAATTTCCAAAGGTCCCTTCCATCCCTTATGATTCTATGAAATTAAGATCTTAGTTTTTTAAAATGTGTTGGAAATTCAGCATACTCAGTAAAAATGTATGATATGCCTGCTAAGGGATGAGCTGTCTTCTATCTTGGCTGTATGGATAAGCAGCATATCAAAAATCAGACAGTCTAAAATTAATAAAAGGCTTATTTTTTGAGGAGGGTGCCAGGGGAATGTCATAGAGGAGAAATTTATGAAAAAAAAAAAAAAGAAAATAATGAAAGCCTTTAGCTGAAAAAATACTGTTTTTGAGATTTTTAAAAATTATTTTTTACATGACTAATTTACAAAACAAATAGGAAGTTAAGAAGCATGTAGGTAATCTTGAAAAGACATGAACTGTTCTTGAAAGCAATTTGTCTTTGCTAATAGGAACTCCTCCACGCCCAAATATTGTTTTGAAAAATTTTCAAAGTAGGCGCCATGTGGATTTATGTTCTAAATATAACAGTATGAGTCTCACAGCCACGTATCTTAGTCCCACATTAAAAACTAGAAAATATGGAACATTTAAATATAAAAAAAAGAAAAACTGACTAAATTGATTACTATAAGATAGAGTAGATGTATTATTTGTATTAGTGATTAATAGTTTTAAATTATAAATGCAAATCTTATTACACTGTATTCACTTGTCATTAGCAAACAGAAAATCTTAGGTAAAATCAAGTGTGCACATTATGTAAGCACTCTCTAGGAACCTGCTTGGGTAAAATAGTGTCAATCACTGTATAGGGAAAAAAAGCAAATATTTTTCTTCACACTGGAGTATAAATGAGCACTGAGGCCTGTGTGATTCATGTCTCAAATGGTTAATGAAAGGCACTGTTATTGCAATCCTATGCATTTTGGTGGGTGTCTGTGTTGCTTTGTGGCCTGGCTGATGGATGCTCACTTTTATATATTGTTTGAATTACTTCAGCTTTCCTTTCATTGTGAGGGATATATGTCTTCATAATTGTAAATCTTCTCCGAATTCTTTCTGGTCTGTATGAAGAAGAAAATTGTGGAATTCAAGTCAGTTGAATGCTACAACAGGAAAAAAAATCAGTGAAGTCTTTCCTTGGAAAAGTAGTCAAAGTGATTTTTGTGCCCTGAGATGCAGAACTGATAATCCTGGGGAAAAATAACCAATTAACCTCTGGTTTGCTAACATGATTGCATGCTGATCTTACAGTTTTTGCTTAATTTTAGTATATGTGTTATTAAGTGGAGAGTTTCTAATTTGCTTAAAATCATTTGGTTTAATTTATCTTAAATTCTGGAAAAAAATATAGAGTCATTTGAAGTGTTTTTTTCCAAGTACATTTATTCAAGACTTGATTTTATGCGTAACACAAATTTAAAAGTGAACATATTACACGTTTGTTCAAACTAGACCTATTTTTTATTTTTATATTCATTTTCAGTAAATCTATTTTACTTCCACTGACAGATGGTAATTTTAGCTTTAAAAGTTATGATGGGTGAACCATTTTAGAACTTTTGAAATGCTTGCTCTCTACAGCCAGGATTCTCCCATTGTTCCTTCAGATTTAGGTGCAGCCAGCTATCTATTAGCTAACTGTGCAGCTCTCCTTTTGAAGGAGATTATATGTATGGTTAAAAGGGTCATGATTCTGATTTTGATAATTTGGAGATTACTTCATTTTTTGAGCTTCAGTACAAACATTGTTTTTCAGACTCTTCTGATGATTGTCAGTAGGGCTGCGAGGAGAGGCCACTAATATTGTGTGTGATTGCCTGCCAATGGCTACATTAGTGTTTGTATCTTTGAAGAAAATAACTGCAAACAGCTGCAATTAATGGCATTGCATAGACTTCTAAATAATTATTGATTTCTTCCCAATTTTTCAAGTGATGGATTTTTCTACAGAGTCTAGAATTTTGTTTTTATTAAAAATTGTCTACCCCATATATTGCTTCAGAGAATCTTAAAATATTCCTTGCACTATTTGTTCTCTTTTCTTGCACACTCTGATCCTCATACTACTTTTTCTGGTGTTCTTTTTTTTTTTTTTTTTTTTTTTTTTTTTTTTTTTTACTTCAGTGATATATGTTGTAGTAGATCAAAATGGAAGCCCCCAGATACCTGACATCCTTTGTGGCGCTTGCTTGGCACAGGGTTCAGCAGCTTAGAAGTTATTTTAGGGTCAGTATGAAATAAGAAAATTGATTTACTGAGACACTGCTTTCACTGAGTTACTTGCCTTCCATACTAATCATTCCTTAGGCCTTCTTGATAGTCTCTAACACAACACTTTTTTCCTAAGGTGCCTTGTAGACTTCTGAAAGTCTCATCTATGGGTACAATCTTTGCTTTGATAAACAGAATTCCTGCATGTTTACTGCTCTTGAATTCTTATAATAAGAAATGACTTTAGGTATAGTGTTAGTGGTCTGATCACAAGCGGTGTAAAAGACATTTAAGTAAAGGTTAGTAGTATGTGTACCGAGTTCACTTGTCAAATGTATCTTCTCTGTAAAGCACAGTTGTCACTTGGCAATTTATTTGGCATTCCAGGTACTGGGAATGCCAGTGGTAGTTCTCTCTTCTGTGTCAACTTAACAAAGTTAGATGGGATTGAAGGTGAGACTTGTGAAGTGTTCAACAGCATTGATCCAATCTGGGTTTCTCTCCGAGCCTATTAATATTCTCAGAGCATACTTGGAATGTAGCAGAATTGAAACAGACCTTTCAAATGTTCCCTTGTGTTCAACTAAATACCTTGAATGAAGTTCTAATGGGAAAACTCAGATTCATTACTTATCCTTTGAATTGAAGTCTTTTAATATCTTCAATATTTTTTTTAAATTTTTTCTCCATTACATTTTTTTCACCCCATTTTCCCCCTTTTATGTTTCCTCTCTCAGACAGAAGAAGTTATTGGGAAAAGTAAAAGCGAAAAGAGGAATTGAGAAAATGCTGTTTTTCTTTACTGTTAAGAAAGTGAAAATAAAGTGAAAGGTCAGGGAAGGATTTTTTTTTAATTTTTCCTTTAATTTGTTTTAGTTTGCACAGGTTTTTCATCTTTAAAGAAAGTAACATTTCTTTTAATGAAGGTAAGAGAAGTGGTTCCTACTTTTGTGTATTTTCGGTAATGTTTGGCATCAGATGTTGCAAGATCTTTTGCTTTAAAACTTACAAACTTTGAAGTAATACTGAAGAAAAGACAACTCTAATACCTAAGAATCGTGTTGTTATTATCAAGTTATTTTATTGTGTACAGTTAGAAATCAGAAAAGATTAAGTTCAGAGCACTGTTTAGATAGGTTATACTCCCTTAGAGATGGCAAGTAAAGTGAATGATCTCATGACAAGCAGGCCTTGGGGTGGTTCATGTTCTTGTTGATGCATCAGATATGATGCTGATACCAAGTTTGAAAAGGAACTCAGTTCTCCTAAATGAATTGTAGGTATTAAATAATTCATGTCTTTACTTGCTTCCAGCCTTAAGAAATTAATAAAAACGTGGACGACTTAGAAAGCTATTAAAAGTTAAGATTTATTACTGGCATAAGAGACAGCTTACAATCTTTTTCCACAATAAGGAAACATCTGCTTGTTCTAAAAGCTCAGAATTTACCAGCTTAACTTCAGAGTGTTATTTGCAGTAAAAAGCAAAATTTAAAGTAATGAAGCATAAACATCAATGTCTATAAAAGGCAGTAAAAGCCTTTTAAAATCTTATTGCAGAAATGTTTCATTTTACATAGTCCTATGAATGCAGAGTAGTAGGCATTTATTTAAGTAACACACTGCATGAGAACACATGTAAGAGCTGACTGAAGAGGCTGTGGATGCCCTGTCCCTGGAGGTGTCTGTGATTCTAAGAGCAGGTGCTTTCAGTTCCAGCAACTTGCCATCGCTCAAACTTCTTCTGTTTTGAGTAGGTCTATTCACATTCACTCTTTTTATATTCCGTTGTAGGATTCTACCTCTCAAAAGAGCCAGAACATAAATGACTTCAGTACAATCACCTTGTCTGTTGTTTTTTTTTTTCTCCAGTACTTCTGAAGATTGCCATCTGGTTCAGGAACTGCTGTTATTTATTTCCTGCTTTTGGCATGTTGTACAAAATACTTGAAAGCCAACAGTGTTTAACCTACTCAGATTTTTACTATTTTGTTTTGTTGCTTTCAGAATGGTTCAATTGTAAAAAACATTAATTTGCTTTAATGTCTATCTGGAGATACAGACAAAAAAGCATTCTAGCAAAAAACTGCTGGTATTTTTTTTAGCATTATCTGATGAGGTTTTCACTTTATATGAATTTGGAATGGTTTGGGAAACTACTTAACTTACAGGTAAATTTACTTCGTTTTTTTTTTATCTTGGAGCCATAGAATAATTCAGTTTGAAACAGATCTGTAGATATTTTCTAATCCAAAACCCTTTTCAAAGATTTATTAATTAGGTCAGGTAGCTCAGGGCCACATGTAATCAATTCTCTATCTCTGAAGTCAGGTATCCTAAAGCATCTCTGGGTCACTGTTTCAGTTCTCAACTAAATCTCTGATTAGATCTATCACTGTAAATAGCAAGTCCAGCATGGTGCCTGCACTCACTGGCTCCTCACTCACCTTGGTTAGGAAACTCCAAAAGCCTCCTGGCTTGCTGTTGCTCTTCTGTCAGATACTGAGGTGATGAACACACACCGTGAGAACCAGGATCTGCAAAAATGAACCTTCTTCCAGTTGTCTGAGGAAGGCTTCATATTATATCCTTTCCTTAATCAGCTGATACATAGCAAGTGTAGTGCTTAGGGTTGATGGTTTGTCTGGATTCCAGGAAATCAAGAAGGATCGGTCCTTTCTTATCCCAAAAAGCATTGCATGTCACTTTACTCACTGAGGGCAGCATCTTGAATGTAATTGCATGTAATGGAACTCTTCCAAGGGAATTGAAGTAGATTTTTCTCTTTGTAGGATGATCTAATGAAATTTTTTCTTGCCTGGATTCCAGGGCATTTCCCACTGTGCTTTTGTCCAAAGCACCTGTCATGGGCTTTTCCATCTTTTTGCTGTTATTTAATATCTATGTGGTGATTAACAATACGCACAGTTGTGAAGCCCTGCATTAGAACAGTTTTTTGTTTTTTTTTTAATAGTGGAACAGATGGTTTGGACTAACAGTTTTATTCTTGAGTCTGCAGTGCAGAAAAGGGAAAATTATATTCAAGTAATGCATCTTCAAAGTTAAAGTTACTTTTTCGATTATTCACCTTTGCCTACTGGGAAATTTGCTGCTCTTTTAGAGAATGAGAGCAAATAAAAGCTACCGAGATAAAATCAAAAGAAAACAAGCCATATCAGGAATGTATTCAAATCTGGTAGATAGAATGACTGCTGGTGAAGGAGGTGGCTCTTTCTGCATGGCATAAAATAATGAAATGTGTAGGGATTGTGTTAACTTCTCAGCATGTTTGAAGAAGTCTAAAGATTAGGTAATTACTTTAGTGTAAACTGCACCCCTTTGAGGTTGCCAAAAGGAAGGCAGATTCTTTGTGAATTTGTTTCTCCTGGATGAGCTCAGCTGGGAGGCCTTTGAATTTAAGGGCCACCTGATGTAGCTAAGCATAATAGTGAATTCAACTTATGTATCATGAGGAGAGGGTTGAAGCAAAGACATTCCATGGCTGTGCCTTTGTTGTCATCACTTTCCCATTTCCATCATCTGTTCTGAGGATTCCTATCAGCACGAAACTACGAAAATAGCTTTGCCATTAAAATCCTGACTTAGAACAGGAAGGAATTTTTACCTGCTCCATGCTTACCAGCTCTAACACTAATTAATAAAGTGCTTGTCTTACACCATTCTGATATTCACTCATCTGTGTCAAAAAAATAATTCTACCAGTACTCAGTATCATTTAAGTGAGAATAGACTTTCTACTTGTCATTTATACTATAGTCTACACCTGAAAAAACCATGTGCCTATGAGCAATAAAACTGAACTTATTCCTGATGCATCTAAATTTATATCCAGAGTTATCTAAAGCAGTGTCTGGAAAGAATATAGACAAGAAATCATTTCTTCATTTTTGCTTGGGACAAGGCTGGCTCCCTGCTAAATCAAAACATATTGACTTAAAAAGGAGGGTAGTTTGTTACTGTCAGTTGAAATTGTTACTAAAATTTAGGAATCTACCTTAGGGTTATCATGTACTGTTTTACTACTTATTATGTTTAAACTTTATTACACAAGTTAAGGAACTGGATTTAGACATTTTCAGATTAATTAATACCTTGCATGCTTTGAGTCTTTTCTGTGGTATTGTGGTGATCTTCCATCAGATGGTGCTATTAGGATTTAAGATGAAAACAGTCTGGTTTGTGCTCGTAAGAACTAAAAGACCTTGATTCCGTTCATCATTTTGTATTTCAAGCTAATTAATGGAGATTTATCGGAAGTTTTATGCAGTTCATATAGTGAAGGAAGCTGTTTGTAAACACGTGGTAATGTCAAACTCAGTGATCTGAAAACATGCCTCAACAAATTTTATTAAATGTTTTAGAAGAGGGAATAAGATTTTGTATTGTCTTATCAGTTCTATGGAGTAACCAAAAATCTTGCACTATCTTCTTCGGAGTCAAGGGAACTGCACTAATATTCTAGAAAGGTATTTCTCCTGCTGACACCTGACTGATCTTCAGACAATGGCTCACATGAGAGGTCATTGGTCAGAATTCAGTTTGTTCAAAATAGTATTACTTGCTTTCCCCATCCAGCAGTGGTTTCCTGTAGTAATGTGAGTACAGAAGTGATTTGACCTCTACCCACGGTACCTCACAAGGAACTTCTAGCATAAAAAATAAAAAACTGTTTGCCTAACAAATCAAAACCAGAAAATATACAAATTCTCAAGTCAGGAAATGGTAAGTTTTTATGGTGTCCCTCTGTCAGCTTGAATATTATCAGAACAAAGCAGATGTGCCACTGATGAATAACGAAATGCTGAGTAAGTTTTCTGGAAAAATTGTGAGATAACTTATTCTGGACTTCCACAAAGAGTGACTTTACATGGTATGTTTAGAGATAAACTGTGTAAAATGTTTGAAAACTTGAGTATGCATCAAAACTAATCTGTGAGGTTCTGTGCCATCAGCTAAAACAACCTTTAAAACATTTTGATTGCACTTAATTTTGCTTGAGATACTAGCGATTGTTACAGCCAGGTACTGAATAGAGTTGCTGATTTTGCTGTGGTTAGGTGAAAAAATTCAAAGTATTTATCATTGTTTTGCATAAAAAAAAGCAAAACCCCAAACCAACCACTTTCAGAATAGTTCGAAATATGTAATTTCAATAATTTTTCCAAAAATGCTGAAAACTTCACATTTGGACAGCAGAAGATACTGACTTTGATAAGGGTGTAACATTGTTTCAGATTTTTACTTGAGAAAAATTTACAGAATAATCACCAAAACGTACTGTACGGTTTTGAATGTTGAATGTAAAGTATCTTACATTAAAATATTTCACTTTGGAGCTAAATGTACAAAAAAACAAATAATGTTTACAACATATGGTTCGGTGTGACTGTATTTCTGAAAGGTGTAGAGGTGACCTGAGCCTTATTTCTAGAAAGTATTATGGAAATCAAGGGAGTCTGCGTGGTGTTAAATCACTGAATTACTGTGTCTCTACAGAAGTGCTGTGCAAGAAACAGAAGTAAAACTCTGGAAGCAGTATACTTCCCAAAGTCATGCTTACAGTGAAGCTAATACTGTGTTTTCCCCACTATATCAGTGGGTGTTCTTCATCATTTCTTGCAGAGGGTGCTAATGTGAGTTATAACAATACAGTAAGAAAGAAAAACAAACTAGAACCCAGCATTGTATTTACCACACCAATTGGGCAAGTGGTGTGAGTTGTGAAAAGCCCAGTGACACAAATAAGTAGCTTTCAGAGATGGTAATTGTAGCAGAGAGATTCTTTGGTAGCGCCCACCTTTTAGCACTCTGTGGCTTAGTGATTATCTTTAGACTTCACACCCTGGCTTCCCTGCTCAGGAACACTAATGTTCTGTAAACAATAGGATTTAAATGGCTTGTTAAAAGGAATTCTGTGATTTTGCACCGTTATCAAAAGAAAACATTTTAATGGTGTTCAGTGCTGCTCTTACTGTGCAAATTAAAATTCCTTTGTAGGGATCAAGAGCTACAGCTTAGATTAATATCCTACAGAAGGAAGAACATATTATCTTCCACAGTCTAATGCCTTTATCTGAGCCAGCAGTTCATGATGCTGTGAACTGCTGGATTTAAGTGACCTTTCCCAGTGATATTCACAGCAAGTGGTAAGAATAACAAGTACATACACAAAGCTGCTCTGAAACTTTTTATCCCCACTCTTTTTGATATTATTACTTCATTATATTTAAAGACTTCTTGCAACAGTGGCTTCCACCAATATTCACGCAGCAACAACTTGATGACTAGCATCACACCACTGCATGCAATTTCATTATAGCTAGAAAGACAGAAAAAGGCTGTCTCTGCCCTATTATGGGAAGATGCTGCTTTTTATATTCCTCTGGGATAAATCCTTATTGTATTGCCACTGTGGATACACTCCATTAATACTTTATAAAGTCATTCTCTTTGAGGCTACTGAGCCAGAATTTCATCTTTTAACTGCTACTTCAGTTCCACTCAGATTAATCTCTTCCACTGAGTTCTGGTCCTCGTGTAAATTGTTGGATCCATAATTATCAGAGATAATCCTGAGAACAAATGCCACTGATTCAGCAGGTTTGCTCCTAGATCAAGTCATTAGATTCTCAGAACACCTTTTACTGAAATTGATTTATATGAATTAGGGCTATAAAATGTGGCTTTCTGTACGTTGCAACTTATACATAGCTTTCCTGCTTATTTGAATGAAAAAGTGAATTATTAGCATGACTTTTTTCTTAATGGTTTTAAACTATTATTCCACTTCGGTGAATGTTGTACATTTCATGAATGTTCTGCTTCTGTTCTTTGCAGGATGAGGCAAATCAGAAATGATTTATTAATATGCAACTTATTCTGTGTTAATTATCTTGATATTTGTCATCTTGTTCTTATGTAGGCTTTGTGAACAAAAAACTCAGGCTTATGACTTTAGAGCTGATGTAACAAGAGAAAACTAGCACTGTGCTAGAAAATTGTTAATAAATGTATTTTATAACTTCATAAATTATAATGAATTTATAAAACTTTCTAAAACAATTCCAGTGAGCGTTAGAGCAGCAGTAATGCAGAACATATTAATGGTGTTCCATTTGTTGAAGTCCAACCTTAAGAAATGCATAATAACTCTAGTGGCTTCTGAAGAAAGCATTTACTACCATGATGTATCTCCTTTCAGACATTCTATTACATTTTCTATGGTTTTGATTGTGTTTTATTACACTTTCTGTGGGAAATCCTAATAACTGGAGACATTAATTTGTCCTAATCAATAAAATCATAAATCTGTTATTTCCTTGTAAGACTGTAAAAGTATGTGGAGAAGCATGAAAAGCCAAGTCCCTGCCCCTGGTGCATGACTTGTTACTTAGAGCTTATTCAAAAGACGTAATTATAAATGACTTTACAACTGGCTTCAAGAGGTGTTTTTATAATCCAGTTTTCAACTTGGAAGATTGGTAGTCAGTCTTCAAGAGGAAAAAGAAGTCTTGACTGATTTATTTTCCTGGTTTGCTAACAAGTGTATGAAAGTATGTTCCTATTAATGGCATTGCAGTTACTTTAGGATGGTATTATAAAGTGATCTTCATTCACAAACGTAATCATAGGGACAGAAAGAACCTGTTGTTCATTCTAGCATCAATTCTCATGTCTCTGTGACTTAAACATGCAAAGATAGAATAGCCGGAGAAGTTCTGTGTTAAAATAGTGCATTCCTGACAAGGCCTTCGTGAGGAACAGTGAGGTCAGACATAAAATAAAATCAAACAAACCTCACATTGCTTTCAAAAAGCAAAACGCCCATAAAATTTCTAATGATTCAGTGTTTGCCAATACTTAATGTTTTCTTTCCCCAGTTTTGAACTTGATCAAGTCAGTGTGTGCTTAATATTAATGATTGAACCTTGGCTTTTAAGTGTTCTGTTGAAGAATGTCTTGTAATTGTTTTTAAGTACATACAACTCAGTAGAGAATTACTTGTATTAAAGTAAAAGCTGTTATAGTAATTATCTATTATGTGTTTTTGATGCAAATTTGTGTTAAATGTGGCAAAGATTATCATGCAGTATTAATGATGCTGATGAATGTCCATTTTTTCTGATTTTATCTATTTTTCTTAAATCTGAGAAAATTAATTTGCATATTAGTGGATGCATTTTTCTGCTAAATAAAAAATATGCGCCAATATGCATTAAATATGTTCTACTATGCAGATTTTAAATTTATCTGCCCTAAGTATCAGTAGTATGTGAAAAATAATCCACAAATGAGTAGACATTGTAGAACATTTTTCTTCATTTCCTGTTTATGCTCTATGTTGTGCTTTGCAAAAACTGTGGCTCCTTTCTGGCATAAATAGTTGTTTTCCTTCCTGAACTATACTGATAACAAATGCTACTACTTAAAACTTCAAATGGGGTGTGAAATTTTTTTTCAAGTTGATAACTTCATTTTTTTTTTTAATACAAAAAATTCCTTTTTGAGTTTCAGTAGAGTTTTACCTTTTTAAATTGGATCGTTAATTAAAGTGTATTCTTGCTTCTTCTCATTTTTGAACAAAACTCTGTGTGTAGACCTTTAAAAGTGGAGTGTAGGCTAATTTTGTTTAGAGTTATAAAATTCCAATTTGTGCAAGTTGGATTCCATATAACTCTCATTTTCAATTATGCAGTCGTCTGGAAAAAAATGTATAGACTGATAGCTAAGTTTTAGTAAACTCTAATTTTAGTCCTTTTAAAAAAAAAGAAATTATCTGCGGTTACTGGAATCTTGGCTATTTCCAGTAAGATGCAAACTACTGCTGAAAAATACCATTTAGGGAATGTTTTCATTTGCTCACTGAGGAGCTAAAATAATTGCTACAACTGAAGGAACATATTTATTTGATACTTTGGTACAATTCTGAGGTATGCACCAGACTGTATAATCACATAAAATGTAATGCTCTTAATATTTTGTTCCCCTGCGATGCCCAGTTCAGCTTTCAGTATTGTTAATCAAGAAGATATCTTCTACTTCAGCATCTTCCAGACAGCAACTATTCCCTGGAGCATGCTTATCCAATCTCTACTGCCAGACTTTTCAATTTATCACCACAGTCTGACAGAGGTGACCCATAAGTAGAAGAGCTGCTCACATTCATTTTTGCTGTGTCTCAGAGCGTCATTTCAGTCAAGCTGGGACAATTCCCCTAAGAAATAAAGGCAGCTATATCAAAATCTGCATGGAAGTATTATTTTTATTTTGATATCTGTGTTCCTCTGAGATCTTCTGATCTTTTTCTTTCAGAATGTCTTTTGTTTAAGAAGTGCATGTTGTTAATCCTTCACATGTTGAAGCTGTGGTCAAATTGGAAGCCCAAGAGGAGTTCTTGGTCAGGCTTTGATTGTATCTTCTAGCTGGAAACGTATTTGTCAGGGTTGTTGGGATGGTCAAAATAAGCAGTGGCCAAGCTTAGTCCAAGAGCTCTGTGCAGGCTGGATTCAGAATGAACTGAGAAGAAGGAAGCTTGGAGAAGCTTAGAAGTTCAAAAGGAGTGTGATGTTTAAGGAAAGTGTTTGATAATTTTGGGGTTTCAAGTTGCAAAACCCTACAACTATCAAGTGTACATTGCTTTTTGGCTTCCTTCCTCCTACATTCAGGTACCAGCTGTTTTATTCCATTTGTTTTCCTTCAGTCCATTGACCTTGTTAAAACTAAATAAATATCTTCAACTTCCCATAGAACTTTTAAGGAATGCTCAAAGGAAATGCGACTTAGGCTGAAAAACTTCTGTTTTTCCCTTAAAAGGATGAACGCCTTTATATATAATCGTTGATCTTGTAAGAGGTCACTAAGCTTTCAACTATTTCTTATCTACATCACATTTTAGAAATAAAAGCCTTGTTGGCAAATTGCTATTAGACTTTGCTATTTTAAAACTGAGTGACAGAAACTTGCACTGTACTAAAGGTGAAGATAAATGAAGCCAAATAGACTATATTAATTGCAGTCCAGTTGTCCTGTGTGATGTATCTTTTTGTTTGGACAATGAACAAAGTCTGCAAATGATTTTGGTGAAGTTTTGCTACAGTGGAGTTTTACAAACTGAATTCACTATTACTATAGAATTTTAGTCACCACTGGAGTGTCATATTCACAATCTCTGTTACTGTAACTGTGACAAAGCTTAGTAATCTAGTGGCAGTAGCATTCCAGGTTTAATTCCTTTGCTATTCTACACGCTATAACCCCAAAAACCAGCAACAACAGTAGAAATTGAAGAGGAGATTATGAAACTATACCTGAATTCCATATCTGGCATTAGCCATTCTGAGCTCTTACAAATATAGCAGAGGCTCAAATGACAGAGAAGAATTTATATCTTGGAGTCTTAACAAAACTAAGGCTAACACTGAATAGCCAGTCTAAAACAGCTAGGAAACTATAATTCCATTTTAATCATACTGAGATGATTGCAAAGGCACGTGGAAGTTTATTTCCTCACCTACCTGCCTACTCATCCAGATAATGCTGATATTTTCTTTTTTCACTTCAGTTAAACAAAGCTCGCAAATGATGTTCTGGACAGTTCAGCCAACGTGGAAGCTCAAAAGAGACATCGCTAATTGAGAAACAGGGAAAATAGTAATTGAATTTATAGCTACAGAGGGATCCACCTTCTGTGTTAAGGTGAGTCTCTGAGTAGAAGGCATGTTGTCTCTGTTCATTGAACTGGAAAATGTAGCAGCTAAATAGAAAATTGCCAGTGCTGATGTGCTTAAAATAGTTTCTATCTGAATTGTGCTGCTTTGCTGAATGACAGTCTGTGATTGCTAACCCCATCAAGTATGCCTACAACTGTTGAGAGTAAATCTTGGAAAGGATTATCTCTGTCACAAAGTTGCTATAGTATTTCAGCCAGTATTGCATTCATGAGAGCTTGTAAAAGAAATCAAGGGTTTACATGCTATGCTATTTGGAGAATACATCCGACTGTTTTGTATTAGGCAAGAGTAAAAACAGTATGAAAAAGGCCCAGCTGTGACAACATGCTCACTGTGGCTCTTCTCAAGTTCAAGCTGCATATGTCCACAAGAATAGGAATGTAGTAATGTTAGTAACTGGATCGCTAGTGTCAAGTAAGTCAGTCAGTTGTAATTGAGCATAGCAAAACTCATGTCATCCACTTTCTGTCATCAGCTCTGTAGACTAAAAGCAAAAACTTCAGTCCTCTGAGACTTCCTATAATGTATCTTAAATCACGGAGTAAACTGCTGAGTGAGGTTTCTAGAGGTCTTTACCCAAAGTTGGTTGTACACATTTAACTGTTCCTTTATTAAGGCAGTCAGGGAATATACAGATCATATATGTAAGAACTTCCAGTTTATGTATGTATTTGATAGGTGTTTGGGGGAGAATTGCAGAAAAAATGGAAGAAATGTAGTGAAGAGTTTTATTTGTGTATTATATATTAATGTATTATGGCTACCTTAAGAGCAACTTGTGGGTTGGATTCAATTTGGAATTTGTCCAGATATTGTCTGATTTACTTGCTTTTAATTTGGAAAAGCTAATGTGTAGCTATCACCAATTAATAGTTGTCTAAAGCATTCTGTCTCTTATGTGAGGGCTGGGGAAATTCTTGGATTCAGTGAAGCACACGTGCATAGAATGAAAAGTGAAGTAGCTGTTTTCAAGATGTAGCCAAGAATCAAGTGAGCAGAATATAAATAAGTAGCTGAATTCTCCACTTTGATACAGAGTTAAAATATTGTAATAGCTAGATCTCAAGTAAACAACTACACTTGCTGGTTTTATTTAGGTATTTGTAAAGCTTTGAGTATTAAAACAAATGTGTGTGCCAGTCAGAGGAGCAGCTGCATTAGTAAGGAACTACCTAGTATGTTCTCCAAAATGAGAGCTGCGGGCTGGGAGTTTCTCTTTAATGTAGTTCTTCTCCTATGTGTTGTCTTCATAAGTTCCTTAAAGAAATGAACGTATATATACACTCTCTTACCCTTGTAGGTGTTTGAGTCTCAAAAGACTCTCTATTATCTATTTTCTTCAATAAATGTCTTTCACACATAGAATTCTTGTGCAGTTCTCTTGTCCACATCATAGTGGAAGTTATTCTACTCGCACAAATGTCCCGAGATGTGTAAAGACAGAGTCCAGTTATGATAAGGTAAAAAAATAAGCCCAAGCCAGTATTTTGATGTTCGAATGCGTGTACATATGTACACAACATGGTATTTTTCATGTCAAAATTACATAAATAGTGTTTCTTTTCAAATGTCTTTAATTTCTCATTGTTGTGTGCTTACCATAGGTGAAAATAGTATGGGAATATTCCTGCCCTTTCTGCATTTGCAGGTACGTCTGCTAAGTATTATGTTCATCTGATGCTAAAGTCAGTAAAATAAATGTGGTGGAACTGCTTTGATATTCTGGGTGTGGACAAGTTTGAAATATAACTATTGGTGAGATCCGTGTCATACGGGACTGTGATAAAACTCCTTATACATTAAAAGAAGAAAATAAGGAATTGAATGAAGCACTTGGACTAATTCCCTGTGGAGGAGGCTTCATTTTATCTTCACTCATACTGCAGTTGAAGCAACTTCTGTACTTTCCGATAATATCAAATGTCAGACGTGCCACATGTTTTGGAGCAATGGCAGCTTTGAGAGAGGGCTATTTTGAGACTTTTGGAAAACTAATCTTAGGAACAGATCATTTTGGAATAAATAATTTTCTGTTGAAAATGCACAAAAACTTAGAATGGAAACGCTTGGTGCGGTGAACATGGTAATTGATAAAAAAAAAAATCTGTTTTCTCCTCAGCAGCTTCATTAATAGGGCTCAGTAACTGCCTGGGTTCCATAGCTCTGGCTATGATGTATTGAGGCATGCAAGAGGTAGTGTGAAGTTTTCTGTTTTCGAAAAGTAAAATTTATCTTAATGTTGCCCTTCCCTTCTCCTCCAAAGATTTTCAGCATGTCTTAAAACTGTTGTATTTCATACCATTTTGTATTTTGGAATAAAAATTCGTCATGAGTGTTGTAGGAACTGCATTCCAGTTTTGGACAGGCTTTATTAGCATTGTAGATAAGATATGATAAAATTGCTGTAAATTTCTATTGTATTTGTTAATTTTGACTATAAAAAGGGAAAATTGGGTGTTCAGTAGGTAAACTTAATATGATTTCATTTTCAGACTGAGGTTTGAATCACAATTTGAAAGTTTAAATTTTTGCTCTGGATTTATAAGATGCCTGGTTGCTTTGTATAAAGTTTATTTCACTCCAGGATTATTTTTTTCAAAAGTTATGGTTTTGAAGGTGTGGCAAAGTATTATTGAATACAAAACATTCAAATTTCAGTAAACTTAAACCACCTGCAAACAAATCCATCAGCAGTTAATTAATTTATTCAATCTTTGTAACAAACCCACAGAGTTTGTGCTTCAGAAGTGTTGCAGGATTATAATTTCATACTTGGTGAATCCCTGCACAACCAGATCAGCATCTCATATTTCAGATTTCTCAAAGTCTGAATTACATATCTTCATACGTATCTTCCTTCTAAAATCTTCTTTAAAGCACTTTAGGCAAAGACAAGAATGTTTAAGACAAATATCGTTATTTTCTATTAAACGTGAATTTTAATTTGACAGAAAAGTGTGGTATTCTTGAGAGGCAGAACTTGAATTCTGTTTTGACATTAGAAAAATTGATCCCCTAAGGCTCAGCAATGAAGCCTCTAAGTACTTAGGAAAGCTTACTTTAATCCTTTCACAGTGTCCTTAGAATATACAGCATAGAATAGAGTCAGCAGCCAGGCACACAGTCTGACTTAGGGTTTGTGGGGATTATCTTACATGATTTTAATACTTCATGGATGTTCTTGATGTTCCCTCATCTCCTTTTGTAATATTCTAATTTGATTTTATGGCATAAAAATATATTTAGATGGTGTAAAAATGTTTTTAGACAGCATACTGATCATCTTCAATCCAAAAAAGCTGTAACTAGACATTAAGTTCTTTCAACTGCATTTCTTTAACTGCAATTTTATCCTGTTTTTGGCCTCACCTCTTGCCTAGCAAGGCAATAGTATTTTTTTACTATGGTTTTAAAGATCTTGGTAATATACTACAGCCTTAAAAATTATTCATTTGTAATGAGCAGTGCTTATCCTTCAGCTATTTTTATCTTACTCTATAAATCTTAGTATCGTTCAGTTAAAGTTGTTGATCTGAAGATGAGTGAATGTCTATGTACAAAGAAAACATGATCTTAAATATGCCATTTTGGACCGAGGGAGTGGGCCCAATGCTGTGTTACACAAAGCCCATAATTGAGCCCACAGTGAGGTATTTTGAATAATTTTCTCCTATGAGGAAAGTCTGGGTGACCTGGGTCTATTCAGTGTTGAAAAAAGAAGACTGAGAGGGGATCTGATGTGGCCAACATCTTTTCAGTGGTCTGTGGGGACAGGACAAGGGGAAACAGCTATAAACTGGAGCATAGGAAGTTCCACACCAATATGTGAAGGAACTTCTTCATAGTGAGGGTGATGGAGCACTGGCCCAGGGAGGTTGTGGAGTCTCCTTCTCTGGAGATATTCAAGACCCACCTGGATGCCTACCTGTGCAACCTGCTGTAGGGAGCCTGTTTTGGCAGGGGGATTGGACTCGATGATCTCTAGAGGTTCCCTCCAGCCCCTAGAATTCTGTGATTTTGTGATATGGTTAAATAGACTATCTATTAAAAAAAAATAAGTTTCATAAAAGTTGATCTGTGAAAGTTATAAAGATTTGGTCCTGGCATGATATGCTACGGAAACATTTAATTGTTCAACACTTGTAATAATCTGAGGGATATGGAATGAGTAACAAGAAGTTTTGCTTTTTTCCTACTTTTTCACATGATTTTCCAAGGTTAAAGTTTCAATTTCTGATAGTACATAAGGGACTGTATCCCCCAGTGTTGGTAAATTCAGAATAACTGTGAACAACTGAATGGACATAAGAAGAGTAATAGCTTTGCACAAGATCTTGAAACTACAAGATAAATGATAACTGGGGGCTATGACAGACTACATAAAGAATTTCAGTGAGTATTGAATCTTGAAAGATAATATACAGATGCTCAAATATCATGTGTGCCATAAATATTTGCAGGAAAAAAAAAGAGAAAATCTTCTATTTACAACTTTTACTAAGAACTATGATTGAGTTCTAAACATGCAAATCTCTAAGGCAAGTTGGTTTTCTTCCTGTTCATTAATTGAAAAAGGAGACTGTTAGATAAATGGCATTTGCTACCAGAAATGCAAATCTATACCTACAGTTCAGTTAAGAAAGGGAAAAAAGAAAAAAAAAAAAAGGAGAGCAGGGGTTTGAATTGCCTTGACAGATTTTTTTTGTATTTCATTTATCCAGTAATTACAACTGACAGGTCCTTTTTCTCTTTCATTCCCCAGATTATTCTCCTCTATTTTATCCTATCTTTTCTAGCAAGTTTCAAATCTAGGTAGGTACAAACAATAAGCTAGAATCCTACTGCAGAATTAAGCAACGTTAACCATGATTGTTGTGGCAGCTTCGTACAGAATATTCCATTTATTATTGTATAAATATCAAATGATAATCAAGGTCAGGCATAAACTGTCAGGACTACGGCTGTAATAAATGCAGAGGATCAGAAAATTGCTTCATAAAGAAAAGACATGGCCTGGTTCCAAAACTAAATTCATATCACTACAACAAATTAGAAGAGGGTATTTCAAGAACATTTGCAGTAGACCACACTTAAAGAAGATGAAGTGATGTCTCAAGTGATCTCATTACTTTTTTGCTTATTTTAATTTGATATTATATACACTTATCTGTGAAGGACTATAATTTAAAAATAATTCCTCTAGACCTTGCGTTTGTTTTTTTTTCCCTAAACTTTCACTTCTCAGAGATTTTTTATTACTTACCAAGTGAATTGTTGTTTGTGGAAACAGAATATAGTGAGCCACACAGTCAAAGCCAAGCAAATTCTGACATAGTGAAGGCCATTTTTTTTTTTAAGACAAGGCTTGCTTTTCTGAGCCTGGAGCAGATGGTTTTAAGACAAATGCTGCTTTCCTCTGAAGAAATTAATTTACCAAGCGCAACGAGCTTAGTTAATAGAATTAGTCTGAAGAGAAAAGGGTACATTGCAATAAACCTAAGTTCATGCCTCAGTGTTGAAATGACTAAATGAAAATATTAAAAGGACAATGAAGACAGAAGCTGCTTTTTCAAGTTCATTGAAAATGGAATTCTGAAGTACTGATGTAAATGTAACTAAACATTCTGGTGGTTTATCCTCAAAGAGATCGGACTGTGTTCTGCCCGTAGGCTATGTCAGTTTCAGAAGAACACTGCAAGACGATATCTATGTTTTAAAGGATTGCTGAAGATCAAGTATTTATCCTGTATATTTTGAATATAAAAATAATCTGAATCAAAGAAACACCTGAAAAAAATTCTGAAATGTATTCTATTGAAGCTGATCATTACTTCAGTGTGTTTGAAATGGTTATGTGTTTAAAATAACACGTTGATCTTTCACAATGTTCCAAGCAGACAATAATAAGTAAGTTCCACTGAATTAAAATTTACTGTAGCAAAAGAGGAATGAATGCTTCAACAAAGTGAAGTGCAACTTTTTTTGCAGTTTCTTTATAGATTTATTCTTTTTATATTAACTGTAAAATTAGCATACATTATGACTATATTTATCTTGTGTAGTCATGCACATGCTACAGTAAAGGTAACCTCAGCTTTCTGGCAAGAACATTGCTATGCAAAAATGCTTTAACTTCCACTGCTGACATGGACTATGGAAGCAAAATGACTGTAAATTTACTCTGCTGGCATTGTTGAATGAACTAAGTACTCTTGTAAAGAATCATGAGCCAGCGTTCAAGTCATGCTCAAGGTCAATTCATTTACATTCAGTAATTAAAAAGGCATATTGAAATGAAGTGAATCCTGAGTAGGATGCATGAAAGCTCATTTATCAGGCTATTATGCCAAACATTTTATACTATTAATAACTTTCCTTAAGACATGCTTATGCTCTCCCCCTTTAATCATTTTAAATTTCTCTACCTTGCAAGTTTGACTAGTTTATGAAAACTACTATTTAAAACTCTACTGTCAGCAATGCATGGATATCATACAGTCTGTTCATCACGTAGGAATCTTTGCTTGTAATGCATTGTTATTCAAATTCTTCTATAAGCTCAGGTTGGATGTTCCAGTTGCTTGAAAACTGTTGTATTCTACAGTTTAAGTGAAATGTTTAGCACAGAGGACTGGGGGGAAAAAAAAGAAAAAAGAAAAAAAAGAAAAAAAATGAGAACGTTTGCTCTGAAAACTGTCAACTTCATAGTAGATTTTATTTACTTAAAACATAGCTTTTCTAGACTTTTTTTGGATGTATGTGTACCGACAGTAACGGCTCTCAAAGTACTCAAGAATTTCCAGTAAGTTTTCATTTATTATTAAAAGGAATGAATATCTTGCTTTTCTGTATATCATCCCAGAAAAAATCTCAGAGAATCCATTTTCCTTACAATGTAATAAATTTTCTATCTTTTGGCAGTGTTACAGTATTCTCTAGGACCTCAATTACGTTTGCTATTCTTAGATGCTACTCCCATGAAAAGTACACTTGAAAAAAAAAGATAGAAAAGGAACCCCATATTGGAAGTGAGTTTGTTTTATGTAACCAGTGTCCAAATGTTGTATCTGAGCTCATGATGTGGATTTCACATGTATTGCCTCGTGGCAGTGTATGGGAACTGCTGAATCATGGCCTGAACATCTGATTGATCACCTGAGGCAAGCATTAAGTCAGCCACAGGAGCACAGGTGAAGGCAATTCATCTGTGCTGCCGGAAAGGGTGGAGCCTGGCTGCACCTCTCCTGGACCCATTTAAGAGCTGACTGCCAGTGGGAAAGGATCTTTTCTGGAGATCCCTCCTCTGGAATTTTGCAGTGAGCCCAGGACGCAGGTAAGCTTTTTATCTATTCTCTTTTTGTTATTATAATCTGCTTTGCTAAACTCTCTTGTTTACTTCATAATTATAACATCTTTATATTCATTGACTATGCAGGCTTCGTTTCACAAAACCAAACTCATGTCTGGTAATATTCTGCTATGGTGTGAAATGTTGCACCAAACTGAAAGTGAATTTCTTGTGAATTCTGCATGCTGCTTTACCATCCTCATTATATTGTTTCCTGTGGAAAGTAACAGATGTTCTGGTATTAGATGAGGCTGTATCTTTCCAGCTTCCAAAAAAAACATTTCCTTGACAAAAATTACTAGGTATCCAGGTTTCAGTTTCAGTTTCAGTTTTGCTTGATTGCTGTGCAATGAGTCAGAATTCAATCTTGCTTCAAAAATGAAAAGTAACTTTTTAGAATAGGCATGCTTAGAAACACAATTCAGGTACGAAAGTTCAGAGGTACAGACTGAATTGCAAGCAACAGGCATCTCACCGAGTTTGCCAGATCCATGCAATATGTTGTTATTGCTTTTCCTGGGCTTTGTTGAACGTTTATTTTTGGAGTGCTTGAGCAGGCATCACTCTCTGCAATTTCATACTATAATACCTCCAATTTCCTGTTTAAATCCACGTATGTACTGTTTTTTTTAATTTATGGCTCAATAGGATTTACAAAATATTTCAGTTTTTAGTCCAAAGAGGGTATCTTTTTGTTTTTGTCCATCATATTAACATAGTTTTCTCAAGTTATTTTCTGTGTATTTTCCTGCTGCTATTTAGATTACATCAAAGGTTTTCTTACTGCTGTGCTATCCAGTGCTTTATGGCAAGACTTGAAGTTATGAAGGACGGGCTAAAATTCAGCCCCCATTGGCAATTAAATGTCTTCTACGTATTTTATTTCCGTATCACAGAAACTGTGTTATAATATCTTAACTATCTAACTAGATGGCTTATGTGACTCTTTGTTATTCTTTTAAAAATGTGATTTCTACTCTTTTAAATGTGCAAGTAGCATGCATTTGGTTTATGCTCATGATATTAATGGAAGACTGGATAATGCTTGCAGTTGTTTCCCATCGCTTGAAGTGAAAAACAACCTTTTAAAGAAACTTAAAGTATTTTAGATTGGTTTACTCAACTCTAGAAATGTATTTTAGCATTTAATGAGGTAAGTGTCAAGGTTTTAAAACTCAACATAGCGTGTATATAGAATTCTACTGATAATACTGCATTTGTCAGGAAAAAAAAACATCCTTACTGATTGGCTGTCATAAAGATGAATTTCTAAGATGGACTTTTTTCATGTTTCTTGAATGCTACCAAATGTTATGATATTTTATAGTTAATTTATTCAGAATTATTTAGTTTTTTTTTTTTTTTACATTGATCCATTTCCACATTTAGGCTTTTGCTGAACAGCTGATCTGCTGTTTCTTATGAGTTTGCAATTGCTGTCTGAATTGAGCATCATCTTATGTGATCCTGTTGAGTATCTTGCTGCTAAGGTAGCAAGTGAAAGTGAAATAGATACTGGCATTTGTTTTGACAGATCACTAATGTTTGATGTCCATTTTCTTGATTTACTGTAAAATGTAGACTGAAAAAGTCTTTCAGATATAATCATATGTAGTTATATATATTATTGGTATAGTTGTTGCAGGGTTTCATGCCTTTTTCTTATCCTATTTCAACACAATTCATATTAAAAAACAACTACAACAAAACAAGGAATTGGGAAAAAGTAAAAATACAGTGTGTATATGCATTCACTGTGACACAAATTTCTTTGTATCTTTCTACATTAGCAGAATGTGGTACATTTCCTTCTGGCTATCAGTTTGGGGTGTTTAACTATAACCAAATGAGTATCCTCATTATAAACTCTATTGGGGAACGTCCAATATTATCTTTTTGACAAGCTTTAATCCTAGAGAGCCTTGATGAAGGTCCTAATTGTTTTTTTGATTCATCAGTGTTCAGGAAAGAGATTTATTATAGTAGCACCCACTTGTGCCATTGATAGTTAGAAGTCAGCATTTTCATTATACAGCTCTAGTCCTGTAGGAGCGAATCCCTCCCCATCTGATGCTTTGGATTATTTGTGAATGACTTGGACAGAATTTGCCACTTAGGCTAAAATTGACTGGAAACAGCATTGTGATTAACTGCTCCAGCCATTGCTGCTGTGAGGTGTGCACAACCTGCCATTCTTCTAGAAAAATGGAAGGAATTGAAAAATTAGGAGCAGAGTTGTTCTCCTCCCCCCCTCCCCCCTTTTTTTTATTTTTATTTTCTGGGGAAGCTGATCTGTGCTGCAGGTAAATGATTAAAACTCTGCCAAAAAGAAGAAACAGATTTGCAATTTTAGAATTTCAGATGTGTGTAACTTTTTCACAAACCATACCAGTAATCTGTCCATGCTTCAAGATGAATGTCTAAATGTCCGTGGCTGAGTCTGAGCTCCTTACTTTTGGCATAAGATCTGCTTCAAGAAATGTGATTTTTCTAAGTACGCACATGCTCCTTGCTTAGACCAAGATGAAAGTGCAGTTACTTTGTGTTCAAGTTAACACTGGAGCTGGCTATTAGCATATGTGAAAAAAAATCAAATGACAGTAATTCTTGATGTGCACTTACCATGTTGTATTCTCAAACAAAACATATACAGGATATCTCAAATTCTCAGCAATTTTGATTTTTCAAGAATCTGCAGAATTGAACTAGCCTGTCAGAACGGAACTATTTTCTTGTGGTGAGACACGTTGACTATTTTGTGTCTTTCTAAAACCCAGGATGATTCTGTGCATGCTTATGGCTGCTCATGTGACTACTCTAGAAACATCTGCTCACTGTTGCAGAGTGGGCTTTAATATACTGCTTTCAAAACTTACCTATGTTTTATAGAAGCAGATATAGCATGCTGGGAAACGATATAAATATTACCACTTAAGAATAGTTCATCTTCTTTTCTTTTTAAAGACTCTTGGAGTAAAGGTTTATTTTTACTTGACTATTGTTGCTTTTAAGATTTGTGAAGAAGGGATGGCAGGGAAAGAAATAGGGAGTTGTATTAGATCTCTACATTTGTGCAAGATCATATGTATGGTTTACATTCTGTTAAATTGAATTCCTAACATAATTTTTATGTTCTCCTATTTAGTTTCTTTTAGGTGCTTAAATAGGCTTCTTACCCCACTTCATTTGTTTTAACGTGTTCTCTGTTAATAAAGCTGCTATTGTAAATTTTAGCTCCTCATCAGCTTCTGCCATCTTGCGCATTTTTTAGTAAGTAAGCAGCTTGTAATTGACATCTTTAAGGGAAACCAAACAGCAGGGTTTCATAATTCAGGAAAAAACTGAAGTGTTGTCACTTTCAGTCATATTTCAGTTCTGGAGGTCTCGGCCTCAGGAGGACAAAGCAAGATCTATTGTTATGAATTTTATAGTAAGCAAGCATAACACACTTTCATGTCACAAGGGAGAAGAAGAGAGCCTTTGCCTTCAGATGTGTAAACCAAAGCTCTGAACTGTGTAATTTAGTTGTCTTTGATCTAGAAGCTGTTCTTTTGCAAAAGTAGATCTGCTCCTAGGTAAATCTCTGAATTTTCAGCATAAGATAAAAAATCAAGGAGGTCACTGTTTGGTCTGCATACATGTTCAGCGAGTTGATGAATGTCAGTGGGTGCGATTTTTTCTACATGGAGGAATTCAGTGACACACCTTTGCTTCATCTGCATTTCCATGTCAGATACTATTTTCTCAGACTGCTCCTCTGCTACCATCTGTTGCACAGCAACCATGTGTGGAATATTGGTGGGAAGGTTCAGCCTCTGCTGCCATACCCCAGACAGCAGCCTATGACACTGTGGGCCAGCATCATAAAATAGAAGGTATTACTTTTGGGGCTGCTCTTTCCCTAAAACAGCCTTTCCCTGGTTAAAATCCCCTGTTATCAGCTCACTGGACTTCATTAGTGGTTTTGCATTTTGCTGAACTTCAAAGAGTGGGAGGTGTTATCAGATCTGATATGTAAAAATGAGAAATGATGCTGAAACTTATTCTCAGCCAGATAGAACACACAGTTACTGTCTGATTGTTTCAGTGTAATATATCATTAAAGAACAGGTAAACAAACTCTATTCTGATTAGTTTCCACCTCATTTATCTACTTTGTACAAATTAACTGTATCCTTGACATCTACAGGTGAAACAACCTAGTTCTAGCACTTAATAATAATGATATTCTATATTTATAAATAGCTTCCATATTTTGTGTATCACGAACATCTTTCTACATATGTGATTTCAGTGCGTGTAAAATATTTCACGATCCCACTCTCCTGACCTCTTGAAGTTAATTGTTTCAAGGTAGAAATATGCACATGAATTAAGATACAAATTTGCTTTTATGCATTAACAAGTAACTGTACAACTGTAATAAATTACCTCTGGCAGATTAAAAGATCTGATATTCAGGCCAATTAACTTTACACAAGGGTGGGGTGGAACAAGGATATATAATCTTCAGTTTAAACTACTGGTAGGTATTTTCAGTGGACAGCCTGTCATTACCCCAACTACAGTTTGCCATGCCTGTGGAATATACAGCAATTATATGCTGGGCTTCATGACCTGATGTTTACATCTTGTCCACTGTAGTGGTGCCACTGGCTCTATGTCAATATCAAAGGAGATTTGAAGGTAGAGTGCCCTGCAGTGAGCATCTCATACATTACCCTCTTTCACTCCTCTGCTTTTTATCTAGTATGCTTTTTTTTTTTTTGAAGTACTTTGATTTATGGAGAAGGGATTTTTCTTTTTTTCTTTTCTATCCATCAGGTCCAGAAATTATTTGAACCGATGTTCCCAATGAAATTTAGTTTAACACCCTTCTTTCTTTTTTATGTTTTCTTTTAATTTAAATTAATTTAAAGGTACGTTTCTATGCCAGAAATAGTTAGCATGCGTATAACTTCGCAATTTCTAAGGTGTATTGGGATTTTTAGACACTTGACTTCTTTTGATTCATAAGAAATGTGCAGTTTTGACAATGTGCAGATTCAGTACAGTATTGAAAACAATAACAAAAAAGCAGCTGTTGCTTTCTGATAGCCAGGCATAATATCACATACTGGAATGTAGTCCGAAAGAATAAGTCTTCTGCCCTCGACAGAAAGTGGCAAATGTAATTTTCAATGAAATGCTATCAGCCTTGATCCAGAACAGCCAAAACAGTTTCTTGAACTACCATGACCTGCATGCCTGTGCTATGAGTGAAAGATTTCAGCATGACCAGGTATGCTTTGGATACTACATATTTAGCAAGGGCAGTCATTTTAGTGTGAACAATTGGAAAATCTAAAAAGAATTTATTGTATCAAAACTCACAGGTTATTGCAGAAAACATTTTGATAATAAAATTTAATTAATAGCTAGAGTTATCCCTTGCACATTCTGTAAAACTTTAGAAAACAATTTTTCATTTTGTAGTCTAGGGCATCTATTTGTGCATGCTTAATGTGCAGAACAAATAATACATTTTTAGAGATAAAGAAATAGCTATAAAGTGGATTTTAGAGATCTAATCCTCCAAATGTATTCATCTCACTCTTTAAAGTAATTAAATGTAAGTTAAAGATAATACTTAAAATAATTTCATTGACTGTATTTACCTGTAAGAGGAGACTTGGTTTTACAATAACTTATAAGTTGTATTAGCAGTTACTAGACTTAGTAGGTTAAGTTTTTTTACTGTGAGAATTCTCAATGGATATAGGAAATGACTTCAGGATGTACAGCCTATACCCTGTATTTCTGAGCATAACTTTTCATTTCTCAACTCGCTAGGTTAATGACATGACTTTTCTCAATATAAAGATGTGATGAAGATGGGACAGCTGAGGTTAGCTGCTGCTTCAAAGGATGATACAGCTCAATGTGTGGTCAAATAGAACAATGGCTTTTGTTTGTTTGATATTTGACTTGGCCTAACAATCACTGTTCCAGACAACATCTAAGAAGAGGGAATTTCTAAAACTTATTATCATGTTGGGTGTGTGGCTTTAGTTTTTCAGTAAGTTTTCTGAGTGATATTTGCCAATATGACAACACAATTCACAAAAATATTTTTGGTAGCCTATTTCAATGGTATTAATAACTGGTTAATTTTGGACTTTTGTGCTTTCTTGCTATTTACTATCACAATTCTACTCTACTCTTCTTTTTGAATGCCATCTTTTATGTTCTTCCTGATGTTAAATGCTTCCTTGTTTTATTCAAACTAATATAATAGGAATGTGGATTCAGTTGCATTTTCACTGTGATCTTACTGATGTCTTTAATGAATACATTTAGTGCCATGAAAGCACGGTTCATGTGGTTTCTGAAGAACAGTAGCCTGTGTTCAGTAGAGCACTATATGGTCTGATTGCAAAAACAAGAAGGTTGTCTTTCATTCAAACTCATACATTTTCTTTGAAATTAGAAATCTGTTACTTCTGGCAAATTTTGCTAAATGCTTTCTGTTATGAATGTTGGCATTTTTTTCATGTTGGACATACAGAGATGGTAAGTTAATTGAGTAAAATACTGAAGCAGCTGTGTCCAATTAAGAAACTTACATCTATTTGTTTGTTTTTTTTTTTTAATTTTGCTGGCACTGCACTATGCTCAGTGAAGTTACTCTATCTTTTTATTGGCAATGAGTATAATCATAGATGCAGACACAGGTGGTTCTTACATACATCTTTGCATTCCAACTTTAAATGGCAGAATGTAGGCCAGATACTGTATTATCTGGAATAAGTCATCAGGCCAGCTGAAGTTTGAAAGGTAGGTCTGAACTTCTTTGGTTGTATAACTTGAACAGAACATGATTCCTAGGCTTTCTGTTCAATTTCTACTTAGTAGTCAAAAAGTTTACTATATGCTAGCAACAAAAGAAGTGCAAAAAGTCTTTTTGCACCTGTGTATATACTAAATATTTTCACAACATAAAAACTAAGCCATGAATACAGCAATTCTCAAGTTACGAGGGAATGGAAGATATGCCACTAGTATTTCATTTCTGTTCAAATTCTAGAAACATTCTTAACATTTTAACTTGAATTAGAATGATAATGTGCTAATATAATTCCTTTGTTTCTTATATGTGAACAGCATATAATGCATGTGCTTTTCTTTAAATAGAATCTCATGTGGACTGTTGTTTTTTATTACAGTCTCCACTGAAACAGTAAGCTCTTCTATGAGCTTTTGAAATAGAAAAGCAAATAACTGGTTGGTTTGTTTGAGAGTTTATTTCAACTCTTTTAGAATCCGTCTGACAAAATCATTCTCTTTCAGAGATTGTTTTTCCACCCTTGTTTTTATTGCAGTGTTGTTTTGAATCTCGTGAAATGTGAAAGAAGTTGCTTTCACCTCCAAAGAGAGAACACAGCTCCAGAGAAGTGTTTAAGTTGATGTAGGGGATGCACCTGAGTGACGTGTCTCTCTGCAACATACCTATGAGCACTGCTTTGTCAAGACGCAGTGAGACTTTGGCACCCTCATGCACCTTTACAGGCATATTCCCTTGTTTGTGTGATTTGGTGTAATCTCTTCTGGCCACTCTCAATAATGCTTCCACTCCTCTTCTCCTGTATCTCTTGGGTATGTTGCCTGGCACTGCTTTTGTCAGCTCTTTAGCAGTGCCAGCCTTCCAGTCGCAGCTCACAGAAATTGAAATCTAGCCAGCACAGGGGGGTACAGAACTGTGAGTGACTGATCCATGCCAAAGGAAAGTTTATTCCTCCAAATAAACTACAGAGAACAATTATTTCTCCATACTTCTTATTTTATTGCCAGCTTTTGATTGGGTCTTCCACATATCACTGTGGGTGGGCAGAAGGACCCCCACTCAAACACTGTGCTTGCACAGAGGTGCCTGCAGCGCTGCTGATTGGCTCTGCGGTGTGGAACCTTCTAGAAACAGCTGGAGATTGCTGGGTCTTTCCTCACACAGACATGCAGCCTGCACAGCTGGCAGCCAGCAGTTGCCACACATAGGCACACACAGTGTGTGTTTGCCTGTCTATAGGTATACTTCACACAAACTTGTATAGAAAAACAACACAGAGCTATGGATGGGTTGGAAAACTCGATCAAGAAGCAAAGGTTCAGGCAGCTGGTTGCTGCAAAGGGCTCAGTGACTGCAACTCATCAAGAGATTGCTCAGGTATGTGGAGAATTCAGCACAGCTGGGCCATCAGAGCTATGCTGTCTGTTATTGTGCAGTATTTAAGTGTACATCAGGGAAGGCTGAGTGCAGATTGACTTTTAGGACATTCAGCCAAGTGATCAATACTATCAATTGCTTTGTGGTTTGTTTTCTTTCTCAGATTGTTGCTAGCCGTTTAGAACTTGTTTGCCATTCTCTTGAGTGGAAGAGGAGGGAAAAAAAAAATGACTTGCATGGGAAGTCAAATTGCAATCACAGTTATCTGTACAAGAGTTCTAGAGAATAGGACTTACAGGGCTGGCCCTATGCAGATCATTGCGATAATTGAGGAATGTTCTGGGATAAGATTCTGGAACTTACCAGTACCCCATACTTTTCTGTATGTTAGGGAATTTCGCTCTTGCTACTGCTGCATAAAAAACTCTTCGTTAGAAGGGGATGCTGATTTGCTAACGAAATCTGTTCCACACAATTAGAGGCATGTGTTGCCTGAGGCTTCATTTTTAGAGCAACCTTCCAGGACTTCTTAGAGCAGGAGGGCATTTGATGGTATTTCTCACTGTTGTATTTTTCCATTGAACTAGATTTTGTTTTTATTCGTGTGAAAGTAAGTTGACAATGACCTTTTGGTTCTCAAGCTCTTCTCAGAAGGAAAAGGTAAATGTGTAGCCAGAAGTTGACTGCAGAAATCATTAGAAAGGACAGCAGTGAATGTTAGAGCTGCAGGCTGATGCAAACTCTGGGCAACTTTTCATAGCGTCCGTTTGTGTCTGCTCTATTACTGATCCTTTTACTATAAGAGTTTGTATGTTTATAAATATTTTGTGGTGAGAGTTTCTTGTCAAGAAATTTTTCAAGTGGCATCAGATGATAAAGGATCTAGAGTGAGTTTGTTTTTTAGTATACTTCTGGTGAGTGTCTCTAGGAAAACTTAGAGAAGTCAAACGCTGACATGCCTGATACAGCAAATTGGCAAAATTCCTATGGCCATTAGCTAAAACAGTAAATGGAAACAGCTCCTACATATTTATGAGAGGAGAGAAAAGAAAAAGCCTGTTTGGCTGACAATGATCTTTCACAGTCAGTTGCTTTATTTTGCAATTACAGCATGTCCTTATGGTAATATTTAGGACAACCAGCCCTTGAGAATCCCCCTACCCAGCTCTTCTCACTGCTGTAGGAATGAGCTCTTACAGCAAAGGTGATGTTGTGTCACTTTGGGAAAGAAAGCTGCCAGCAAATGCCAGGGGCTGTATCAACATATTCTAAAAGAAACTTTGTTCAACATATCACAGACATGAGGATTCTGATCCTACTATTCAATAATTTAGCAGGAGGAGGCTTCAAAGGGAAAAAGAGATCACTAAAACAAAATTTGTACAAAGGTAAGAGTGACTTAGGTACCTTCAGAAGAATGGGAAACTATCACCTGTGATTAAAAGGTATAGAACCCCAGCCATGGTGATGCTTTATCCCATGAACTGTTGTTCTTTTTAACAGCCTATCAGAGATTATCAAATAAACACATGACCTTGACACTGATTCAGTGATTTAGCAGTGTAGTAGCTCTGTTCTTCTACTGCATGGGGATGCTCTTGAGAGAAAGGGAAAATTGAATTTCATCTTCAAACCTCTTGGGTTCAGATGCATAAAATAGTATACCCCATAGGAGATGCTTCTGAACATTTTCATTATTATTTTTTTTTTTTTAGTACTTCAGACTCTGTTGGCATCAAGGTCGGGTTTGAAATCTTCATTTTTGCTCTGAGCCTGCTACAAATTCTTAAATATGGCTCTGTAGCTGTGCTAAGAGAAAGGAACATGCTGGGATGCAGTGGGACATGACGATCCTATTCCTTACTATTTATGAACAGCTCAAAATATACTGACCTTGAGAACTGATGTATTACAGACAGGTCTGACACACATTGCAGATAATTCCCATGGACACTAGAGCAGAAGCTATGCATGAGGTTTTTCTCGCTAGCGTGCTGGGTGACTTGGTCTACTTCCTAGCTTAGCAGCAGGCAGATAATTGCACTGATCATGTGCCCATTGAAACTCTTATGAGTGGATAAAAGGTATATTTTGTGATCTTTGATAACAGATTAGATAATTTATTTTGTTGAGTCTGAATTTTGTGTTTCACAGTCAAAATTCTGCAGGTAGACTTATAATTTATCAGGCTGTGTAAAATACTCCTTGCTGTGATTCACTTGTGTCTAAATTTAAGCAAAAAACACCAAATAGAACATGTGATTAAATGCAGCAACTCTATTTTTCTTTGGAAAATGTTTGCAATGTGAATAATTGGATACAACTGTGACACTACTGCTGTACATATATTAATTTTAATTAGGAAAAATAAATACTCTCTTATCACTTCAGAAGAGAGGAGGAATTATGGAAGTCAATTTCCCAAGGATGATTTATAATCAAGAACTGGGATACCACATATGGAAATGATTCCCACCAAATGTGAGTAAGCTGGCTAGACAGTAATGACTTTGGTTATAGTTGTTGCTTGAGCAGTTGTTGCAGATGTAGTTGCTGAAGACAGAAAGAGATGTTACAATTATTAGCAGTGTATACAAACTTAAAATGCTCGGATGCTTTGAGTTCAAAGTTCCTTATTTTTGTTTCTCCATGTGCCAATTTCATAATGTTAATGTGAATCGTAGTACAAACTGGGGTTTAGAGCCTTAGCATAATCTGTACCTTACGTACATCAGGTGTACACTGGCAGGCATCTGAGCTGCGTTCTGCAGATGTCACTAGTGTGTCTTTAGTTTCTTCTGTGTGCAGCTCTTTGAATTGCAGTTAGATAGCTTGGAGCACAGAATCAATAATGTGATACTGAGATAACGCATTAACTACATAACATTATGAGTTTGAACAATCAGATTTAAGAGTCTTGGGTAATAACAGTCCCCTTGGACCATCGTTCTCTCCAAGGTTCTGTCTCTGAAATTTGCTCTGACTTCAATTCCTTATCAAGGTAAACTTGCTGGATGCTTGAAAAATTTCAACTATCTCAGAAAATCCACGTATCTGCTGAATGGGGAGCATAGTTGTATTCTTTACTGTTCTTTTACAGAATGTAAGAACGTAGGACATCTAAGTAGATGTCTGAGCAATTTCTTAAGACAACCTTAGCTTTATTTCCTGAGGTCTGCAGTTTTTTTTTTGTCTAATATCTTTTTCGTATGTAGTATTAAATATGTAATATTGTTACAGTGTAAACAACCTAATTTCAATTTTTTTTTGGTGTGGACTGTTGCTTTTTCTTACTGAGAAACTGCTCTAAATTGAACAAACGATGCTCTTTTTTGTCATTTCTCTTCTTATTCGGCTACATTATAGGTAGGGGGGTCAAAATACACGCCTTTGAATTATGTGGCAACATAAAGAACTGCTATGAATGCCACAAGGTGGTTAGTTTGACTCTGTCCAGTTATTAAGTGTTTCACTGTGAAAAATGGCTCCTTGTTCTTTGGATGATAGAGATTGTACAATTACTATTTTAATCCAATACAAGATTAATCGGCTGCAGAACACGTAGTCGCAGTCCTATAAATCTGCTTCTGATGTGCAGATCCAGACTTCTGTGTCCTCTAGGGACTGTATACAGATGATAGGCGTGTCTGCATTGCTGGCATGTTTGCATGGTGTGAAGCATATAGGAGGGGATGCTGATACTGTTCTGACTTCTAATATGGCATTTTATGGTTTGCATTTGAACAGATAGAAATGATGTTCTTGAACTGTTGGTTGCAGAAGGTGATACTTCTTGTTTTTGTTGCATGTGATTATTGATGGATGTAAGGCTTTGTTTTGGATAACAGCTTTTCTGGATTGTAGCATACAGCCGTTGCAAATTGATCTGACAGAGAAAGTTCCAATTTGAGAAGCATTTTGAATTGAAAGCAAGATCTTTCAGATTTTTTTTCTGAGGGCTCTGAGGTACGAGAGAAGAAAGATCAAGTAGAAAGCATAGATGCTCATTTTAAGAAACTTGTTGAAGATGCTGCTGCTTCAGATTAATGTCCCACTTACAGTGCACCTAAGCAGCACTGATGAACAATTAAAGTGGTTTGTGAGGCTATGGTACATTTTTTATTAACAGTGTATAAACTTTTGTCCTTGAAATTTCACATACTGCAACTTACTGTAGTACTTTGAGAAATATTTTAATCTTTGGTATTTTAAAAGGAGGAAAATCTTGTAAGGTTACTTACCAAATGCTGGGAGACACTTCAGAGACCTGCCCCACTTCTCTGTGATTCTTTCCAATTCCCCTCAGTGTAGTTAGCATTTTCTCTTCTATGGCTTAGCTGCTTGGATGATCACTGTTAGTGTTCTCTATGAAGTATAAGCCTGTCCAGGCTTTTGATTGAATGCACTTCCTGCATGCTTATTAGCTTTCTTTTTCTTTATTTATATATATATATATATTTTTTTTTTTTGGCTAGCATTCAAGACCTTTGTTATTTATCAGAAATAATATAGTCAATTCAAGGAACAAAATGAGCCCAAGTCTGTTGCTCTTATATTTCTTTGAGGTTTAACTGTACATGCACAGGATCTTTCAGTTCCTAAGGCTGACAAAGGCACTACAGCACCAAAAAGAGCCTATCCAACATGATCCCATTTGCAAAACACAGAACTGTCAAGTCGTGGGCAGGGAAACATATGGCAGATGGGCAAAAATATGTTCCACATGTGACTTACAGGAATGGTAAGAGTTAAACTTACCCTGCATTCTCTGTGATACACAGAAATGTTTGTAACTTTACCAAATGTCAAAATAGTACTCTGAAATTTGAGTGAAGTTTATCATTATTCCAAAAGTCAGCAAATAATTTTTCCTGAAAAACAATTTTGGGGCTGGTGAAAGTGACATCTGCAAGGAGGGACGCATCCTCCAATGTTTCTGAAAATTTTAGCAGCCTGTCAGCTGGCTGCTCTGTGCTACAGTTCAGAGGAAACGAGTGAACAGTCTGAGCTGAATGGGCAGAAATGGTAAGAGAAGAGAAACAGGCAGTAGCCTACTGGTGAAGGAGAGGTCAGATAAGAACAGGCACCTGGAGTATTTGATGGCCAACAAGACTGATAAGAATGCTGAATGAGAAGGCAAAATATCTTATAGAAGGAAATATGAGCAGGACATGAAGGATGCAAAACCAGATTTGAGTGGTAAAAAGGAGAGGCTGCAGATGGAGTTGCAGGGCTTGTAGTAGTAGTGAAGGGTATGGGGCAGGAGCCATGTTCTTGAAAAGAAAAGAATGAAATAAGGTGATATCATTCCTGGCATTTTCTTTTTTGTAGCTACTGGCTTTTAATCTACATTATTCTTCTGTTACAGCATGGGTCTTTTTGAAATTAATATCCAAATGTTTTATGACTTTCATTTAATATTTTGCCTCCCATGTGCTTATTTGTGAGTCATTTTGCTTCTTTCTGTTCCATTCATACCTTGCTTGCTTGTTCAATACTTTCTCAAGTTTTCCTATTTCCCTTTCTTTATTTCACATGTCACTATCAGAGGTTTCAGGTTGGCTGTCTGCAAAGTGTGGAATGTCACGTGGCAGACGTGGAAACTTTTGTGAGACTAAACACAGCTTTTGCTACCTGAGAAAGTAAATGATTTCAGAAATGTTAATGACAAAATGTGAACTGAAAAAGATCTCTATATAATCCATCCATATAATGATCAGGCTGTCTGAGGAACAAAAAAGGGATTCTGAAGATATCTATAGCAGTATGTTATTTACTGTTTGTCGATGTTTCTAAGTGTGTTTGTTAATTATTATGTTAAATAATGAACACTATGCAAATAGCAGCAAATGACATCATTATCATAAGGAACATAGAAATACCGTGATTATTTTACATAAGAAAATGTTTTGACCTTCCATAGGTACAGATAAAGGGATTTTGTACACCAAATTTCAGATGATGAATCTCCATCTTGTCTGTATCAAAATGTATAAAACTTCTTTTTGGGAAATGGTATTGTGTTGCCATTAAACCATGCTTCATACACAGATTTCTGCATTCTTCTGAAAAGTAGCTGTTTCCTTTTGTTTCTAAAATATTTTTCATCATTGAGAATGAATTTTCATAACTCTGTTCTTGTCGTGCTCAAAAACATGGTTGCATCCATTTATTTATTTCCTTCAAAGGGGTAGTGACAGACAGTACACATATATGATATTATCAGTATTTTTCAGAGATAAAGATCCATTAAACTGTAAAGGAACAGGCTCAATGTTAAGTCACATTTCACTTGGAAATTTGCTTTCCAGGCTGCATTTGCTGATATCCCTATGCAATACTGATATTCTGCCTGTTGGCTTGGTCCTGTGGAAGTAGTTCAGAGAAACAAAGCTTTCAAATGAGAAAGCAGGAGCTTTGTCTCTGGATGTGTTTATTGTGAGAAATCTCTGAGTTACACTATCAAAAAAAAAAAAAGTCAGATTTCAATATTAAATTAATTGTTTATGATTCAGGTGCATATTTTTCATCTCACTCTGCTTGCTTATTTTTCCAAGTATTCTATTTATGTTCTTACTAAGTAGTATTTTCCAAAGACCCAATTCATTTTACTCAGCCAAGTTCAACCAGGAGAGAAGCGTGTTGTTGCCAGTGGGAAGGAAGCACTGAGAGCCAGGGCTTACAATCTCATAACTGACGGTGAATCAGACCTCTGAGTGAGGCAACTCAGTTCCATTAAGACATGAACCCCACTGCAGTGCTATGAGGACTAGATAGTTCCTATAACCTGTTTGGAAAACGAAAAAGATCACAAGAGCTGAGAAGCTGAGCTTTTCATTTTACTGCTCAATGCAGGAGAATTTCCAATATAATCTGGAATACGATTGTCCTCTGAAATTCCATTCAGTACATATCCATTTGCTTTTTTTCCCAGGGAAAGGTTATCATTAATGGACTTTATCTGTCCTTTTAGAAGCTTTAGAGCATGAACAAGTTTTTCAGGCCTGAAAAACCTTTGCGTGATTTATTTCATATACAAATGTAAAATAACATTGGAGACTAGCATTGTTTTCTGACAGATTGTCAAGCCTGAGGCTAGTGTGCACGTTTGGCCTCACTGAATTCAATGGTGGTAAATTTTAGGAGATGGCTGACTGAATTTCTGTTAAATTGGTTTCTTTTTAGAGTTTTTCTGTTCTCTTCTGTTGTGATTCATATTGTCTTTCTCTTTATAACAAGCAGTGGCAAGTCCTTGGGGTGGCCTTAGCTTAGAATTCCAGGAAAGTCATGTAGCTAACGCTGCCACATAGAAATTCACTGAAGTTATGTTCTGCTTTTTTTTCCTACTGCTCATATTTCCGGATATGCTGTCCTTAAATTTCAGATTCTCCTTGTATGTCTTCAAGGAAGACAAAGGAAAGTAGTGTAACCTATTCTTAGTAAATTCAGTGATTCATACTCGAAGTTTGAGATCATGAACATTGTTTGAAGTAGGGAATGCTTTGGGATTTTGAAAATTGATAACAAAGGGAGCTTTATACTTCTTTGCAAATAAATCATGTGGTGTCCCAAATGCAGGTGAAGTTCAGAACTGGGTGTTACACATCAAGAGGATGCATAATTTAACTGCACTTGTAAAGAGTTTTTTTTTTTTAAACCAGGTGTAAGGTAGTATGGTCTTCTTAGCACCTAGGAAGGAAGCAAGAGTTTGGGAAAAGCAATGTTAATATTCATGTCCCTTAATGCATGGAACTGTGTTTTTATGTAAGAACTGCAGTGTCTCTGAAACCTGGCACAGGTCAGTGATTCTTTGCATCCATCACAAATTGCTTTCTGTGTCCAACCTGTGCACCTGAATCTTCAGCTGGTGCTTCTCTGCTATTTTCTGCATGTACCTCCCAAAGTTAGAAGAAAACTGAAGAAAGGAAACCACTGTTCCATCCGTGCTTTACATAGTATTGCCAAAGCCATTTTTTGCCAGGCGAAGCTACTCTAATGAGTGCCTCTAACAGGGATACATGATAGATACTCCAAATGATGGGAGACTTTAGTGTGTGGATCTTGTAACTGTCAAAGAGAGTTTCATTATGCCAAAATGTGGAGATTTCTGATGTCACAGCAAAGTTTCCCAAACAATATTTGTTTTGTTATATTACATTTTGTCTTCATCATTAAACTTTGTGTTAAGTGAATCTCTCCTTTTCTTTCCTCAGCAGAATGACATAATTATTTTTTCTGGCACTTTCTTAGAGCTGTAGGGACACCATTTATGACTTTCATTTTGTCTACTTTCCTTTTTTCTTAAGACAAATACTGTACTCTAAATGGTGAACTGGGCTGTGGCTCAGTATGCACTGGATATGGAGATCGCTGACTCCTTATAAAAGGAGAAATGCATTAGTTTAGTTTGGTTGCTGTATTGCTTTCAGCATAAGGGTGTAGATGCTACCAGTGAATACAATAATTTTTCCTCTGCAGTCTTCAACATCCTCAGATACACTGCTGTACCTTGACATCTGGTCCATTAGTCTCTAGCTAATTTGATCATGCCTGATTTGCAGTGCCAGCCCAACAGATAAGAGTAGAGAAGAACTGAAACAATATGGATTATTTTATGATACTGAACACAACCATCTGTGATGGCTTCTACTCTTTGAAAGACTATGAGGCAGACAGACCAGGCCAAACAACAAATCTAAAATGCAGTGTGAAACCCAAGAGGCATGAATCTATGCTTGCTGGGTTTCAACTATTAGTTCAATCATTTTTCTTTTCTGTTGCTTTTTTCCTTTTGTATAACTGTCCCTAGCTGCTCAACTGGTGCCATACTACCCTATTTCTCTCTTATTTTGTTCACGTGTAAAAATACAATACATAGGACATAATAACACGTGCTTTTAACCTTGCAGACACGTGCTTTTAACTTTGCAGCGCTGACCTTACAGCTAATAAGTTTCACAATATCTCCTGTTGGAGAATATAAGGTTGACTAAACTAGATCTGTTTCAAGCCATTGGGCATTCATCCACAATGCTCAGGCCAATTTCAGTGAGGTCACTTTTTCATACAGTGAGTCTATAACAGTTTTTGTCTCCTATTGTTTGATTTATTCTTTTGGCAAGGACTGCTGGTATCCCTGAAAGTGAAGAGGCAGTTTGTTCATCGTTGTTTGTTTTCCTTTAGACAGAAATATACTTATTTTTGAGGTTTTTAAATATAAGATTTCAGTACTTGACAGTTGTATTACTTTGCAGTTTTCTTTTTGACCTTTTTCTATTTTAGACTCCTCAAGGATTTACATTATGAACTGTACTCTGTTGCTATATGTAAAAGGCAAAGTATTTAAATACTGCTTTATGAGAATAATTATAAGCTCTATTTCCTGAACAATGAAAGCAAGACCAATGCTTAAGTATTCACATTTTATTTGTAATAAAACAGATGTGAAATGTGTTCTAAGGGATTAAATACCTTGGCTGTACTTTGATTTTTCTCATTAAACACCTCGTCCCAGAGAGCACAGTAGTTATCATAGTTATATCTATTTGATAATTTCTTAATTACACTGTCACTAATCCTTAGTATTTTAAGTGTTTTCTTATTTCATTGGAGTTATTTGAATGAACTAAAAAAATGAAGAATATATAAATATGTAGGTAAGATGTATGTAGGGAGTTCCTGTTGTCAAACTTTTACTAAGGTCAAAATAGAAGTGTCACTCTGTGCTAGCCAGGATAGATTTGCCACATGCAAACCTAATTGTATGTTAAAAGGTTTCTCCATTCTCTGACAATAAGCAGCTTGGCTTTATGTCTATGCTGCATAAATTAACCATGGATATGTAGCAATGGGCTGGAGGAGCAACCTAAGTAGTAATTAGTAGTATAGTTACATGTTTCATATAAATACATATATATGTACAGACATTTTAATTCTGTGGTCATGTGAGTGCAGTTCAGGTAACTTCACTATTGTCTTTGAAAGTAAAATTAGAAAATACATAGCTGAGTTGGAATGATCCATTATACATATAAGATTTTAAAAAATAAAATCCTTATCCTTGTCCCAAGTTCTGTCTCTGAGGAGTACCACTAGTAGCCTTTTTATTCCTGATAACTCTCAATGTAACCTCGTGAGTATTTTCATTCCACTTATCCACAATTACGCCCTGATCAGTCCTCCAGCTTGAGAGCTGCATTTCACAACTGTGAAGCTTGGGACACAACTGACCATAGGGTTAACGTTAAAATTTAATTCCAGTTTATTCATAGGATCAGTGTGATCTCATCAGGATGAGATTGGGAAAAGAGGTAATAAAAAGGTAATATTTGACTTTTTTTCTTGATTAACTGATACTGGTAGACCAGACAAGTTTACACATATACCATCAAGATACAAAAGAATGCAATCAATTGTACCCCTATTACATTATTACTTTATTTTTCCATTAGATATTTCTAATAGGGAATCACTTAATTTGAATCTTTTGAAAGACAAAAGTTAGTCATACGATAATCTCTTCAATATTTGGGCCCATTGGTGGTTGATAAAGGATGTGACTTATTGACGTGATGTGTTAAAATGATGAAGTTTTTATTTATGGTCAAATCCTTATGCCAATAGTATCTCAATTTAGAAAAAGAATGATGCCATTAGGTCTGATATCAAGGTAGCTTCCTTAGCTTACTTCTGGTGTAAATCATCATGACCTGTACATTCATCATTTCTAGTGGAGAAACTCCTAGTAGAGGAGTCTCAGCTGTGACTACTAGCAAGATAACTTTTTGTCATGTCCTTCAGGATGAATGGTTTTCTGGAGCTGCTGCAGAGAAAGGATGGCACATCTTACTGTACTGTCCACCCTATTCTGCAAAATGAAGTGCTATGTGTTGAAATGCCCCAGTTAGTAAGCTGATTGTAAAAGAGAACAGTTTTCAAAACTGTGATAAATAGAGTTATAGTGATCATTCTTAAGTGGTATGTACCTTCATTAGCCTTCAGTGGAAGAAATCCTCACTACTGTAATTCTACTGTCATGTCCACATTTTCACCACTGCACAGCTAGTATGTGCTGCTGCATTAGGGTCTGTCTTTGGGGCACAAATGTTCCTAGATTTATAATGGGATCCATTCAGAGGCATGGTAGAATTTTTCTTATGTTGCAGATATGAATTTAGGTCTTTCATCATTGTGTTGGAACTTTCTTTAGGGCAGTGTTTCTAGCATTGCAATTCTAAACTGTAGCTCCTTCTTGGTAAAAGATACCTTTTGGCAATGCTTCTCATTATTTTAAGTACTATGTTATGCCTCCAGAGAAGAATTCCTGTTTAAAAATAAATAAATAAATAAATAATTCTTCCTCCTTCCCCCTCCAAAAAAAAAAAAAAAAAAAAAAAGAAAAAGAAAACAAGAAAAAAAAGAGCTGCTTCCTGAGTTTCTTTATCTGACAGTACACCTGCACAATAAAGCTACCCCAGGCAAGGATCCCAGCACTCTCTTTAAAAATGTAAAGAACATTTACATAACCAGTGTGACCATCAATTACATTTAGCAAATATATAAACATAATGCATCTTTATGATCCATTCTTTGAAATTCAAGATTCAGAATGAATTTTTCCTACTTTCCTTCCGTAGAGGTTTCATTGCTGTGTATTCTTTTCCTATTAATTACTTTGATCTGCTCAGTAAGTGCCTCACTTGGGGAGACTACGCAAACAAATAACTAGTCAGAATAGAAGCAAGTACATCAAACAGATAAACAAGTAGCGAATATCTCTTCGGTCATGGCAAGTAGTGGTTTGGGATGATCTCATCTTGGCCATTTTTTCATGTAGTGCTTGGTATTTTAGCACTTTGGCAGGCCTGAAATATATGGCAGTCAAGCAAGATTTATGAACATTAAATACCCACGAAAATTCAGCAACAGTGGGGCACTCGTATCAGTGTACAAAATGCTGTCTGAGGTCTAGATGGATTAAGGAACATTGCCATCAAGATACGTTAAGACAGAACAAGTGTTGATAACTAAAGAGTAGAAATTTGGTGTGGTGACTGAGATTTAGTTTGGTTGTTTTTTTAATTTTAGTGAAAATGCCTTGCAACTTATAAACTGTCACTGAATTTTAGCCAACTATCTGTAGACCAGATTGTTGTGTGTGCAAATGTATTTCTAGGCTTACTGATATTTGAGCCCCAGAAAGCCTCAATGTTTTGTATTTTTCAGGGTGAACTGAATTGAGTCCTGTTTTTGTTCCTATTTAATTGCTGTTGTTAGCTATACTTGGCAAACACAGTTGGACCTTAAAATGAGGTTGGCTGAAAAAAGTAATTAACGTTCAGAATGCACAATGCCTTTTTGTTTCTGTAATTTTTTTTTATAGTCTGCAGTGTTTAGTCAATTCAGTTATTTTTCTTTCAGAAAAGATTTTTTATGACATGTTGGTCTGAACCATTCCCTCTATCCTCTAAAAACCCCTCTCTTTCCAGAGCAAATCAGCATGCCCTTGCAGAAAGGCCTTTCAGCACTACCTGGCATTTGTGTGAATTTGTTTATGACTTAGGTTAGGATGAACAAAGAAAGGTTATTTATTAACTTATTATATATTGTTACTGCTAGCATTCAGGGCACCGATGTCACAATGAAGTGTTTTGGAAAGGTCTGATAAAACAGGTTATAATACACTGCTGTGCAGAGATATCTGGAACACTGTGGGGGAACAAGTTATTGTGCTGCACTTCTTTGCTCCTGCTGGCAACTCTATTTCTGATGCAAGCCAGGATGCCATTGGCCTTCTTTGCCAGCTGGGCACACTGCTGGCTCATGTTCAACCAAGCTTTGACCAACACCCCCAGTTCTGTTTTTTCCACACAGTCTTCCAGCCGCTCTGCCCCAAGCCTGTAGCATTGCCTGGGGTGTTGCTGCTGAAGTGCAGGACCTGGCACTGGTCTTGTTGAACTTCATCCCATTGGCCTCAGCCCGTTGATCAGCCTGTCCAGATCCCTCTAGATGGCCTTCCTGCTCCCAGGCAGATTGACACTTTCTGCCAGCTCAGTGTCATCTGCAAACTTACTGAGGGTGTACTCAATCCCCTTGCCAGGCCATCAATAAAGATATTGAACAGGACAGGCCCTAGTTCCTAACCCTGTGGAACATCACTTGTGACTGGGTCTCCAGATGGATTTTACTCCATTCAGCACTATGATAAGGAGCAGCAGTGAAAGCTTACCATCTGTTTTAAAAAAAGTTCACTTTTTGAAACTGAATATAATTTGAAGTTTTCCAGCAGGTGTGGGGAAGAGAGAAAAAAAGAAGCATGTATCTGTAAAGCTGCCCAGAAATTTGTTGTTTGCCTTGTTTTTACTTCAAATAGTAACAGATTGTTCCAGAAGTACCTTAGAGTCAGTAAACCTTGGGCTAGGGTACTTCAGAATAGAAAAAAAAAAACTCAGCAGAAGACATAGTAAGGCAAGCATCCAACAAGCATGCTTTGAAGCAATTTCAGTCAGAAGCAGGATGAGAAAGAACACGGCCAGTGTAGCTATGCAGTTATATCAAAGTCAGTGTTCAGTTTTTATCTCGTTCACTCTATAGCTGGCTCTAGACCAGAGCTGTAAAATGATAAAATTTTTTCCAGTAATGTTAACTGGAAACTTTGATATTACTGCCATTTCTTCTCCTATGAAAGATTCCTGCCTGTTCAGTTAGAACATGGCTGTTGGCACGGCCAGTAGGGTTAAAGGCCTCCTGAGCATGCTTAGAAATAGGTGGCTGATCAGGGAGGGAAGGGGAGAACAGAATGCAAAATTGATACAAAAACCACTGCATAAATGAATATATTCTCTAACAGCAACACAGTTGCTTTTGCTGAAATTCTAAAAGGCAAGAAAAAAAGGAAAAGGGAACATGCAGGGAAAGCTTATTATCAATAGTCTTTTTATGTACTTCTTCCTTATTTTTTGTTTGTTTGTTTGTTTTTCAAAATGATTTTCTGCACTATGCTTACAAGGCAGAATTAACAGCTCTTCCTACACTTTCTGCCTTGGGAAAAACTAGCAATCTGAAAGTCTTTCTAGAAGCACATAGGAAATTAAGATAACAGAAGTAACCGTTTTCCTCTTGTCTGTTGCTTTTGTCAAAGGCTTTTAAAGTGGAAGTGGACTAGGGTGGAATGATTTTTTCTTTGTCTTTTCTCAGTGCTTATATGAGGAAAGCTTATTTCAAGTGATGGTTTTGAGAGTTTAAGTCTCACCTGTATGGAGTTTCAGGTGATCTTGTGTATTTTCTCCTAAGCAGCACAAATTGTCCGCTCACCCTACTGCCTGTTCATATTATACATAGTTGGTACCCAAGATATTTGCATAGGATGTACCTCAGATGTAAATTTAAAACATTGGAGAATAATTCTTTTTTCTGCATGTGTATTTTTTTCACAGGAGAATAGGCCCGCTTACTCTCAAAATAATATTCTTAGGTTCTAAAAGTATCTCCACGCTCAGTGAATTTGGAACTTTTCCAGTTGAATATACTGTATACATCTCTAAATCCAAACATCTAAAAATGGCAGACTGCTGAGCACCAGAAAAAAATTGTACTTGTCAAAAAATAAATATTACTCATAAATAGGATTGATACAAATAAATACTACAGGAACACAGAGACATGAGGTTAATAAAACATGGATATTGTCATTATATATATATATAAAATTCATTTTCCATCTTTTATTTAGTTAGTTCTGGTCATCAGTTTGAGAGGATTGATTGTTTGAAATGCATAGATTTTTCTACTTATGGTCCACTGCATCAATTTTCCTTGATTTTTTTGAGGAGGTCTAATTGTCTACTAGATTACACTTTATAGCCACACTGATACTGAGTATTTATTAAGATGATCTTATCTATCCTGATCTGTAAATTTGGATTGGGTTCTGTGCATCTACTATCACCCATTAGTTAAATCATATTCCTTTTTTTCCTAGTTAGAAGATAAATAGGAAGAACAACAATATGCCAGCCCCTTTCCCACTGTACTTTATATAGAATCAAATGCTTGCCTGCAGCAGCAGCAATTTGATAGTGCCTTCATGAAGCCACTACAGAACTTATTACTCTGGGTAAATTGCTTTGTATGGTATAAAGTACTGTGCTGGAGTCTAAAGGGACATGAATCCCAAACAGTGTTTAAGATAGACCATTAAATATTTAGTGACTGTTACATTAGTTTTAAAATGCTTAGGAAGGTAAAACTTTATCCAAAAAGAGAAAAAAAAAAAAAAAATCATTCTGCTCCCATTAAATCAGTGATTTAATAGAGTTTTCAGTACAATGCATTTGCTCCATGATAATCAATTACTTTGAGCAAATTAAAATATAAATTAAGTTGTCTTGGAGACAAGGAGGTTCTAAAACAATTTGTTCTGGTTGCACATAAATAGAAATTTTCTAATTATGATTTCTTAATGTCAGAACTGACATATCATGAAAGAGAAATAGTTTTTGCTGCTGTGATTCTTAATCCAACAACTATTAATTTCTTTTTGTTTCAAAGGTGGGAGAGCCAAATTACAACCTTTCTTTAGAAAGATATCACATTTCTTCATTATATGTGTGAGCCGTGCAGGAACCTTGAAAAACTGTTTGGGCAGTAGGCAATGGGAATTCTGGCTACAAATGGAAAAAAAAACAAACTCAGTTTTACAGATTTGTCAATGTAAGCAAAACTCCTTGTTTTCCAGAGGAAGAGTAATTGATATTGTCAATAATCTTCAATAATTGACTGTTGAAATCAGTTAGTCATTTTAAGCCTGCACTCTTAACGCTGATAAACTCTTGCACTATTTAATTTGTATGTATGAATGTTTGGCTGGGATTTTTTTGGATTATAATCAGGATCATCAGATTTCCAGCAAAGATTTTTCATTACTTCTGGAAAAAACACTTATTTCTGACATCCAATACAGCACAGCTGAGTGACTCTTGAAAATAAATACAAACAAAAAGACACTGTAAACCAGGGCTGCTCTGTGAGTAATTCTGCAGAAACTGGATTCTGTATCAGATGAACTAGAAACTGTGTCAACGTAGTTCAGAAAGAATTATGAGCTTGGTTTTATGAGATGTAATTCTATGGACTCCATTCTTGTTTTCCAGTACTGTTTGCTACAGAGTAGAGTTTTACATCATCTATCTGACTTTAAATATTATTATGAGATTTAAATTAACAATTTCAGCAGCATTGTGTCAAGGCCATGTTCTTCACAGAGTAAGAATTAACATTGATGTCAGTATAGACGCTGAACCATCATACATACATACATCATACGTGCATTTAGAATTAAAAAACTATGACAATTCTCTGTGTGCCTTCGCACAGAAAGTAAAACACGTTCTGCTTACCGATATGAAAAAAATCAACCAAACAAACAGAAAAAAACCCAAAAACCAAAGCAAAAAGAAAATTTCTAGTGCTCTAAATAGATGTTCTCAAAGAAATTTAGGTGCGTTTTATCACCAAATCCCTGAGAAATTTCACAGTGGATTCTTGAAGCAGTGGATGAAGGATGCATACTTCTGGGCTTCAGTTCTACTCTGCCCTGAATGTGGTTAATTTTCCATATGTCAGTCTTTGCAGATCAGATTCTGAGAGATGAGTCTTGGAAATGGAGGCAGTGGGGCAAAATGTGTGTGAGGTGCTGTGAGATACATTTTCTCAGTAAAAGCTGAGTTAGGGATTTGATCTTCTTAGTGAAAGCATCTTATTCATAGATAATAAATGCGATAATTCACTGTGTAATTTAGAGTTATAGCAAGGAAAATTTGATTTATCTCTGTGGTGAAGCACAGTATTTCTGCATACCTGCCCAAGAAACACAGAAAAATGTTAAAGGGGCAGTTTTCTAGTGGAGTCACTTTCAGAAATGGGAAAAAATGTAGGGTTACCTCTTAGAGCTCTTTTAGAGTGGTTCTATCTGTTATGAGAACTACAGCCAAGGCAACTGATCAGAAGATTAAAAAAACCCCAACTAATAGAGGATTAAAAATGACCATTACTGAAATGAGTCTCTTTTCAAGCTGCACTGCTTCAGCACAATAGTTCAAAGACTGAGGTGTGCAGGAGGCACATTGTTCCTGCTGGTCCCCAGGGGAGGAGTTGCCTGTACTGCCGGTGGGAATCTGGGAGAAAGATATGGCATGTTGAATTAGGCTTCTGCTGTCTCTGTGCCTCTATGCTCCTATAAGGGCTGCAACCACAGCCTGGCTGCTTGGAGGAGCAGCAAGACCCAGCTCCCCAGTCAGCAAAGACTGACAGGCAGCACCTGTGGGGCATGGAGCTTTTGAAGGGAAGGAATGAGCAAGGTGTGCTGGGAGGTGCTGAGGAGATGATGTGAGTATTTTTAGGGGTTGTTAGTTGACCATGTCCTAAAGTTAAGCTCTGCGTGTAGAAGGTTGATGTGTATTTTTGGGGTTTGCAATATTCTCTTCAGAAAGAGAAGCTTATTCTGAACCTGCTAGGGACTATTGAATTTTCTTGCTTCTGTTAGGGGACTCCCTGAGCCCTTTCTGTTGTTGTTTGGTAGGGCACACTTACTCAGTTTTCCCCATATTTATTGTGAGTAGTCAGAGGAATGGAGATCTCACTGGTGCAGTGCCATGTATCTTCAGGAGGAAGAGAGATTGTTTCTGTTTAAGAAAAAGGTATGGTCTCCCAAGACAGAGCTAGCAGGTGAGCTTCATACAGACAGAAATATTTCTGTTATAAAAGATTTTTTTTTTTTTTTTTTTTTGTAATTTGTATGCTGGTAAGCAATGTGACAAGCAGTGATGTAAAAAAGCAGCACTTTGCTTTCGGAATAGTATCTTTTGAAAAGTTGTTTTAAAACATGGACTATACATTATGATCATGTGTAGGGACTTCTAATTGAGTATTTCCATTTGTCAGGAGATCTGGTATTGCAGCTGATCACAGTGGATTCCTATTCTGTAAATGCAGAAATAGAAACAAAGATGCTCAATCAACCTTTTTCCACATGATGGAAAGCAGGGTAACCTGACACACGACGACACCAGCCCTGGTTTTAAACTTACTTCCAAAATGACTTTAGTCCAACCTTGTGTGCTTCAGTAACTTATTCAGTCATTGCCTTAACAGAACTAATTCATTTCTGAGAGGAAGGATGGCTGCCTGAGGCAATGTGGGTGTATAAGACTGAACTGAGCACCTTTAGGAGATGGTGGCAGGATGCTGCCATTTTTCTGCAGTTTTCACTGATTGCTTTTGTTCAAACTGTCAAATATCTTTGTTCTTTAAAGAAAAATATATACCACTTACTAGAAGATATTAGTGACTTAGGCAAGTATCTTCTTCTATATATTACTCCCACCTAAACAACTATAAAAAGTTAGCAGCAGAATAAATTGCTTGTCTGCTGCTATAAATCAAAAATACGATCTTAGTCCAGTGTAACACATAGCAAAATACAATAATGGCAAAATCTATAGCTGTAGAGATGATGAAGTAGCAAGAGGGTCTGCCCTCTACTCTGAGGCCTGAGTATAGGATACATTATTTAAATGTACAGTAGGCAGTGAAAGTGATCAATACTTCACAAGTCTCAGCTTCAGAAAGCAGTGAATATATTTGATCTTAACAGCTGATTATTGTTGGCAGTGCAGTAATAGGGGTTGCTAAAATGTATGCTGTGGCCTGCATTATTGCAGTCTTTGCATAGCTGTTTAAACCAGAGGAAATTGAATGTGGTATGATACAAAGCTTAGATTGGTAGTGTTTTTTCAGTACTAGTTAAGTAGACTAAGCACAAAGCAATGGAGAATCTATCTAGTTTTTTTGATTCTCATGTGATTACAGGGTAGCGTCTAGCACTTAATGGTAATGTGCTGCCATTCTCATTGCCACAATTCCAATTTTGAAGCCGTACTTTACACTTGTATGGGATCCTCCCCGCCTTGCTGCTACCTTTGAACATAAGTCAGTGCTGCATTAACCTATCCAGATCAATTGCTAAATGTTCTGGATGAAATATTAGCCTTTTTGAATGGGCTAGATGTGGTTAGCAGTTAACAGTCTGGCAAGCATGGGGAGGACAAAGTTCTTTGTGTTATAAGTAGCATCTTATGATTTGTGGTGTAACCTGTAAAAATCTTAACCAGTAAAATTTGGTTTAAATTGTGCAAGGGTTTTAAAGATTTAATTAGAAGGATGATGTCAATTTATGTCTCTCTAATTGGTGCTAAGAATTCTTTTCATAAAGACTTTGAACTGGATTGCATAGAATAGCTTAAATCCACCTAACGTTTCAAAACACAACTGCTTGCGTCTTGTAGTGTCATTTAACTATGAGCCAATTTGGGAAAGCATAAGGGAGTAAGATGGATAACTAGTATGAAGGTTGCTCTAAAAGTAGTGCCTCCTATTTATTTCCATGAAAATGACAACAAAGAATATACTAATAGTACTTGATAGAGCAAATTCTTGCCTACAAAACAGTATTTCTCAACATAGTCACCACTATTAGCTATGCATTTTCACCTGCAATGCACAGGAGACTGCATGCTGCACTTATAAAAGTCTGCACCAATGGAGGTGACCACTGTCATTGTCACCACTGCTGAAATGTACCACCCACTGCCTCGCTGTGCTCATGTTCACTATTTTGTCTCCATTAATGTTCAACAAACATTGATGAATGTTAATGGGTGCAATTTTTTCCACATGGAGAAACTCAGTGACATGTCTTTTCTTCATCTGCACTCACCATTTTATCAGTCTGCCCCTCTGCTGCCAACTGTCTCACAGCAAGAAAATGTGATGGAATATTGGTGGGAAGGTTCAAACTCTACTGCCAGACTACCAACATCTACTTTGATATTGCAAGTCAACATAATAAAACAGGAGGCATTACCTTTGGAGTGGCCCTCTTAGTTTTCTGTTTATGTGGGCTGGATAGTAAATAATTTGAGTACTATTTGAAAAAATGGATAAATATTGCAATAAAGTAAAGACAATGGTAATGGATTGAGGCTCACTGGGCTACTAGCTGTGTAGAGAAAAAGTAGCATGATGAGTTGGGGTCCATTTTGCTGCTTTGATGACTGGGAGCATAGAGGGCATGGAGGTAGCTGCTAGATGTGTGGTGAGCAGCCTGACCCTGGTTGGGCAGGCAGCAGGTACCATGGCTTCCCAGGATGTTAGTGGGGAGGTGGAAGAGGAGTCTGGGGTGCTTTTCCCATTTGCAGCTGGAGATATCAACTGTAGATGTAGCAGATTTGTGAGCAAATATGAATGGCAACAGTTTTCTTGCTTCTCCTTTGTCTACAGTTTATCTGTGTGAGTTCTGACCCATTTGTATGTGCCATGGACTGAGATATACTGGAATGAAGGCAAAAAATTGTCACAAAAATCAGGAGCAAAGTTTATTTGTTTTGGATGTGTCATTATAGCACTTTCAGTAAGCATTGCAAATCCACAAATCATTGCTATAAAGGTCTAACGTTCCTGATGTATTTCAGATAACTGACACCGTTTTATTTTGACAAAGATAAAATCACAAATCCCATGTTGGAGTTCCCGTTAGTCATCAGTGGCTATAAAGTGAATCACATTGGTGCTGATGAGGGTTCTTTAAGACTTCATTTACAGACAGAAAGGTTGTGTCTAGTGCATTAGCTGAAATGACACTGTCATTATTCATCTTGCTAACTTGATTTTAATCGTTTTTGTCCCTAGCAGGCTAGGAAGTGCTTTCTAATGCACTAGACTGTGACTTTATCATGACACTTATATTGATAGCGATTAAATGTATCAGTATCTTAAAAAGACAATGCAACTGACTTAAAACTATGAAGTATTTAGCCAATTCTCTTCAGTGTAATATGATCATTTTACTATCATTTTACAGTATTTACTGTAAATCTGTGAGGTTAGAAAGTAAATGTAGACTGCTGAGAGGAAAAATCAGTAGCGTGCGCTAAGGAGAATACTGACACTGTGGAAAGAAGCACTGCTGTTCTAATTCAGGTCGCTGCATGGTCACATCCAGCCTTACTTGAATTTATCTCAAGCAAACACAGCCTTTAAATGTGTTGCCTGGGTGAGCTTTGAAGATTGAGAAAAGCGTGATGAAGAGTTAAAGGTTGCATGGTAAGTTAGGGTCCATGTCACTCCCTTTATGAGCATTTTCTCTGTGTTTCTGTTTCCTGGCAGAGTAGAGACAGAGTTGGAAATAGAGTTCAAGTCTCCTGAATACTGGTGCAGTATTGTCTCTCACTCTCATTGTATCAGTACTAGGAACTGACTCATTGCTGTGTGCACATTTTGAACCTATAGAGTCAGTACAGGGCTGTGCGTTTCTAATAATCTATCTCTACCAACTGTACATTTGAAACACTACAAAATTCCATTGAGGTAAAGCTTCCAAATCTCATTTGTGCTGCTGTGGTTCTCCTTTGTGGATCTTAAGGGGATGAAACACTTTTGCATGAAGACATAAGAAATTAAAAAAATACAGGCACTGTGTTATCTTTTGGCTTTCTTTTAAATGCGTTGAACAAATTTGGTATGTTTCTTCTAAAAGCTTCCAGAGAAGCTCTTTTCCACTGAAGTAGACAAGTTAAATTATCAAGTATCTGAGAAAATTTTATAAAATCATTTTGATTAAACTTAAGTCTTAAAATCTAGCTTTGTTTTTTCCTTCTGGTTGGATTTGACTTTTCCTGAAAATGTGTTATGCTATGAGTTGTCTATGATTAGATTTTATTTTTTGTAATTAGAGTTATTAACAGAATGTGCTTTTTGGAAAAGGTCAGATATGTATCTTTTTAGATCGTAAGAATACAAAAATGTAATCAAACCAGAAGTGACATTTACTTGGTTACTCATCTCAACCTATGGTCATCCAAACTGAAGCATCGAGAACTTTAATCTCTCAGGGAGCAAGTTTCTGTCCTTACATGTGGTCTCTCCTCTGTGATGTTTCTGACATCTTGACACAATTAAGCTGCCTCCAAAAATCAGTTTGATGCACTGATTTGTGCATCTTAAATCAGTGTGCAGTGTGAGCTAAAAAAAGGAGGAGATCCTCTATATTCTTGAAGTTGCTAAGCACAGCAAAGTCGTTCTAGTAGCTCAGTGATTAGATTGTGTGACTTGATGTTGTTAACTGTCAGCAATATAGGAAGTTAAGATTGATATCTGTAAATTATCTAGATACAATATTTGGTTAGAATAAACAAATAATCAATTTTTTTGCACTGTTCAGACATTTCATGGTACAAACATTAGTTAAAGTCAGAGAGAATGTTAAGTCGAAAGGAATAGAGAAACAGAGCCCAGTATAATCCACACAGTGCACAATATTTAAAGAGCACTGAGAAAATCTGGACTATGTTGAGGAGTAAAAAGGAAATAAATGCTGGACCTGAGTGTCAGGAAAGATATCTCCTAACTGAGTTAAATCTTCTGGTTTATGGAAGTAGCACATGGCACTTACCATGCCCATAACTTGCAATTGATTCCCAGTTCCTCTAATGTTAAGTTCTGCTTATTTTTCTCCCTTCATGATTGTAATATCTAAAGAGATATCTAACTATGCCAATTCTACTTCAGATTTGAAAACTGTGCAGCTTTACTGCATGAGATTTTGAACTGAGAGTTGGTAGCTGGTCTTCTAAATTTTAAATGTGCAAGAGCCCACCAGTCTGTTGGTCATTTACAGTAGACTTAAGAACAAACATTTGTTTAAAACTCCCTCTGAAACACATCCTGTTTGCCACTGAAACTGAAACAATTGCCTTTTAAAATACAGTAATATGAAAAAAAGAAAAAAAAAGTTTGTCAAATTCTTGCTAGTTGTTAGCCTAAAAATGCCACTTGCCAGTTTGCTGTCAACTATTTATAAGAGATGGAAACTTTTTTTTATATATATGTATATACATACAGTTTTAATAAAATGTATCCAGTAACTCTTTTTTACAATGCCATTTTCACTCTGCCTGTTATAATGTAGCTTTTCTTTAAGAGGAAAATGACCTCCCTGTGTCATTTCATTTCCAGTTAAAATGCATGATGCCTAGCTGGTTCTGGTTTAGGTATTTGTCAGGCAGTAACCAAAACTATTTTATTTCTAGGAATACTCACCAATGTCATCCAGACTTTATGTTGCCCAAACATGTGATTTGTACAGGATCATTCCTGAATTTTTAGTTGACTTTCCCAAGGTCATTTCAAATTGCTTATGTTTGTTACACTCTAAAGAATTTCAGCTTGAAGAATTAGCCAGTGAATATCCTAGTCAGTTCTATTTTAAGACATTTTTCCGTTTAAGACTGCCAAATGAGAGTTTGGTGAGCCCAAAGCATGTAAGTGATAATGTAACAGTCCATCTGCCCACAGTCTTTGCTGCATACACTTATCTCATCAACTCATGAGTGATCTTAGAAACTTCAAAGTTGTTTTGGTGTACAAACGTATGAGGAGATCTCTGGAAGGACTATAGTATTGCAGCTAATGCAGTTATATGGAGGTGGAAATGAGGACAATTTCTAGCATAATAGGCATGGTGAAGCAAAATTCAGATTGCTTTTCTCTTGATACCTATCTAAACAGTCTTGCATTCCAATAACAATAATAGTCTGTAAACAGCAGCTATGCCACATGCATTATTGAGGAAAGGCAAGCACTAAGCTATTTAAAGGAAAAAGAATTAAAACAACCTTTACAAGGTTTTATATGTAAAAGTGAAGTATCACTTAACATACTGACCTTCTCTCTCTCCTCTGTTTCCCCTTTGCCTTCCCATGTAGCATTTTATTTTTATCTTCAGGTCAGGACATCTGTTTTATTCTCCTATCATTACTTTGCCTATTAGAATTAGTGCTACTGTGAACTTGGTCATTATATTCAGCAATACTGAACTACCTCTTACCCAGTTCAGTTGCTGTTGAACTTGCTACATCTTCAGCTTAACAGCAGGAGATAGCAGGGAGATGATAATTGGGCAGAAAAATAGCATTACTGACAACCTTAAGTTGCAACAGAGCTTACATATTTCTTTTACTTGGGGCTCATGATGTCTTCTGTTGGCTCTGTCAAGATTGTTGCCAATTCATAATTGAGAGTAGACATTTTCCTTCCATTGTTAAAGGTTTAAATGAGATTCTTAGAGGATTCTTAGGGGAAAATTAATTGCCTCAGTTTGACATGCTTGCTCATTTGTATAGTGAAGATGGACTCTTAGGATCATATTAGAGTGAGAGATTATGACAATATAGGAGCATCTGGGCTTAAATACAGAGCTTTTCTCAGCTCAGAGCTTCTAGCTGCAAATCTTTGGTTTCTGGATTAAAAAAACAAGGAAAAAGAAAAAACTGCAAAATTTTGCAAAGTGATCTCATAGGAAAAATATCTGCTTTTATACATAATTTGTTGTGACTATTTTTCTTGATTAGCAAGCATAATCTTTATTTCAAATTCTTTAGTTTGATTTACAGTGTATTATTTTTTGGTATAATCTGCATGTGCATTAAATCTTCCTTCTTTCTAAGGAAATGCACACAATTGTCCTTTGAGACAAATCTGTTACTGATATCTCTATTTGACAGTTTGTGCTGGCATGTAACGTTTAAGAAATTTTCTCTCCATTGTGAGATTAATTTATTGTTTTATTTTTCATTAAAGGAGGGCATTATTCAAGGACTAGACAGGCTTATATGAACCTAAATTCTGAAGCAGAAAATTCTAACTGTGCAACTCTTAGACTCTCATTCATTTTTTTTTATCCCCCGAGAGGTCATTGAGATTACTCCAATGTTCAGTGTGCTTTAATTTTCACAGTGGCCATTTACAGGTGTGGCCAGGAAGAAAACTCTGGAAATTCCTGTTAAGTGGTGACCAAGAATAACATTCTTCATTTATGAATGTATGTATTTTTGTGTGGGTGATGAGATAAATTTCCCTGATTAGATTGCCTGGTTCTTCAGAGTGATGAAATAATTCCAGGAATGAATGCCTTTAAGGAAAGGAGTGAGAGGGTGCAGCAGAGTGGAGACAACCCCACACCAGCAACTAAGGGAAACTTTGTTGTATTGGGAAGGAATTCCAGATTGCTTTGAAGGCAGTGGAATGCCAGGGGAGCTTAGTTGAATTTTCTACCCTTATGCAGGCTGGCAATTTGAATAGTCCGAAAAGAGTTTCAGCCACATCAGGACATTAAGTGCTTCTTGCTGCCATAAATGTGGTTATTTAGATTAGAAATGAGGAAAAAAAAAAACAACCACCACCTAACGAAAAGAAGGCATAATTAACATGAAAGAAGGAACTAGGAAGTATGCCAGTAATTTCTGTTCAACTTAATCTATGAATGTACCACATATAGCTGAGGAATATGGTACAAACAGTACCACAAAAAGTTCCAGTCTGATGCCTCTGTGTAACGGAAATAACAGAGGAACTAGAAACCATCTCAAGTTTTGTTCATTTTTCTCCTGGATATAAAATTTGTGAAAACTAGTTTCACTTTTATAGCTGTCTGAGGTTTGGCTTGTTTTTTCCACAAATTCCTCTTAGTTTTATTCACTTAAAAGTTTACTGGGAAATTGCGGCGTTCAGACTTAGCATGTTTGCGTATCTTCCCTGTATTTTTAACTTTGCATTTGTTTTAAACAGTTTAATCTTCTCATTGGCTAGTGAAATCATAGTTTCCCTCAAATAGGATAAAAATTGATCTTGTTTGTGTGTAAGCAGCTGCATCATAGTCTCTTCCTGTACCTGTTCATAATAAAGGCAAGATATTCATTTCTACTGCAGATAAGTATAATGACAATCTTCATTTAATTACTGGGAAGAGAAAGACCTCATTTTGTAGAAATGCCTCTAAAGCATTCCTAAAATTACAGGATTCCTTCTATAGAAATCCAGAAATTTAGGGGCTGAATCAGAACTAGAGGCTGAATTAACTTAAACGCAGAGAAAAAGAGATTCAGAGTGTATGTTAGTATAACTAAAGATCATATCTTTCAACCTGAAGGTATTGTTCTGGAACAGAGCAGTTCTGTTGGTCAGATCCTGCTGCAAGTTTTTTCAGTCTCTGCTAATCTTTTAAGTATATATTTTTTCCTCTTCATTTTCCTATAATGCTGTCACATGTTTTTGGGAATGGATGTCTCATGTGTTTGTAGATTTTCTCGAATAATTTTAGCCTGGGGATTGCAACAATCCCCTCATTTTTTCTCAGAGGTCCTAAAACATTTTATCCCTCTCTCTACACTGAAGCACGCCACAGGAGAGCTCAGAGCCATTACAGCATGTTTTTTTGGACAATAATAATTATATTAGTGTGGTACAAGTAAATGACATCTTCCAAAGGAAAAAAATGTTAACTCATGGATAAATTATTCTTCTCTTGGATTGTAATATTGATATCCACAAATCTATATGATCTCTTTTCAATAAAAATAGTTCATTCCTTTCAGTGAAAATAACAAACCCTGTATTGTAAGAGCCAGTGGAGATCACAGACTCTGATGAGATGAGTGAGATGTCAGGAAACAGAGGCACAGGTAGCAGGGAAGGAAGAAAATGACATCTTGGAATCCTAGGACTGGGGAAGGATGTTCAAGACCCTTGCTAGTCCCTGAAGCAGGATCTTTGGTCTGTGTCTTTCTTTGTAGGGGTTTACCTGTACTCTTCATTAAACTTTCTAAACTTCGCATTTCTCTATTACACTGCTCACTATTTTTTCTGAAAGCTCAGGACACAGCTTACTGTCCATATGCAACATGAAAACAAAGTGAATGTTTTCCTATGCAGTCATAGAACTCCTACTCTCATTGTGACTTCTTGTGATGTGTTACTGTGAAGCAGTCAACTGACAACAATGTCAGTTTTTCTGCACTGGTTGGTTGTTTCTGCTGAAGTCTTGCACCTTTTGGTCATCTTTTACCAGAGAACACCTCCCATTTAAGACCACTGAATTCTGCCCAGGCTCTCACTGTATTTCCTTGCCCAGTTTTGTCAAGTTTGCAAATTTAATAATCAAAATATCACTGAGCATGTCATTAAGGTATTTAACAGGACTGACTCATAGGCTTTACTGCTGCAGAATCCCCTTCAGTGCAAACTTTTCTTCAGCAGGAAATTGCTGATGTCTTCACTAAAACGCTGGTCATGTACATAGACTTTTATATTGTATTTCTTTTGAAGGCATTCTGATGCTGTAATTACAATATGGCTTAATGCTGTTTTTGTCAGGATGTAGATAAAACCTTATTGCTATTTTCTTTTTATAAAGCCTGTTACTCTTCTACAGAAGGAGATCAGATTAACTTGATATATCTTTGTGATAAATCTTGCTTGCTGTTCTTCGGCTTTGCTACTGTCTTCTGTGATGTGAAATTCATCACGTGATTATTTGTTCTAGTTTTGCTCTGTAATTATTCAGTTACTCCTCTTCCATTGGCACACTGTGCATGCCATTCTTTAGGTGTTACCTTTGGGCATTTCTCCTGAGTTCTCAAAAATGGCTAAAAAAGTGGCTCAGCCATTTCTTTAAATGTCCTGGAAGGACATTTACCTTGTCATGCTCACTTGAATGTTTTGGGGAAGTGGGTGAGAAACAAACAAACAAACTTGCTCTCAATATACCTTTCTTCCTGAGTAATGGTTTCTTTATACCATTCTTGCACAAAAATAAGCTAGCAATACTCAGAACAGATAGTGAGCCTGTCGTGAAATGAAGTGTGGTCTCTAAGTATGAGCAATAGATACTTCTATGTCCAAAGTGAATGTTTAAATTTTTTTTTCAACCTAAGAATAAATCCTTCCCCCCACACCCCCCGAGATTACTGCTGGAACCAACAATTTACAAAAAAAACCCTCACAAATAACTATGTACAAAGACAGCAAAAACAGATTTAATTAATTTAATTAATTAAAATGAAAATAGGACCTGTCAAAGAACTGTAGAGACAATGCAGTGTCAGTGCTGCTTATTTCTAAACATCCTTTTTTTTTTTCTCCTATGACTTGCTGAATATCAAGATAAATGTGAAATAACTTGGTATAAATTTAAGGTAGATGGTGACACCAGCTGGTGGTGAAATATATGCATTTAACAAGTGTGGGTTCAGATTCTTCCACTGCCTTTAGCAGAAAAGCTCCTGGAATGGCTTTTATGCCATGTCAATGCAGCAGCTAAGTGCAGATTTCTCTCTCATCCTTTGAACATGCCCATCCTCTTCAATGGTTAGGCAGAAAATGAATTCCTGAATAACAGCTGTGAGCCACACTTCCAAAGCACTTTCTTTGCTTTCTTTTGTTTCTGTAGAATTGTTGTCCTAAGAAACTGGATGAAATTATATAATGTGATAAGTTTCTGCTGAGGATGTTGGTACTTGTTTCTCTTTGGAAAGAACGTTTCTCTGTTCTCATCTTGGAGGGGAAAAAAAGCAATACATGTGCCTTTTTGTATTAGCACAAAATTGAACAATCATTGAAATTCTCAGTTGTAGTAAAAACATTTTCCTTTTGAAGAAAACAAAAGAACATTGAATTAAAAACAAATGTGTTATAACTTCTGCATTTCATATTAAACTCAACTAGGATATAGAAATTTAGTTGTTTTTTTTTAATGTTTTGTAGCAGTCTCTAAACGAGTTCTTATTTTCTAATAAGATACTGAGAATAAATATCAATAGAGAGCAAACTGAAAAAATATGCAATATATCAAAATAAAAATCCCTCTATAAAAAGACAAAAAAAATTATACAGAGGTCACTTGCAGATTCGCAATCCTGCCTCCTTTTCCCCTCCAAAGGAAAAAAAAAAAAAAAAGGGAATTCTGAAATTCACTACTCAAACTCCCATACATAGACAAAGTCCTGAGCCATATCTTTCTCCAAAGAGCATGATGCCATGGGGGGACTGCGTATATTCATATTCACCTCCTCATGGGGGTTTCAGTATTGTGGACTGAATGACTTCCTCAGCTGATTAAATCTGGTTAAGAAATGTATTGATAAAAGGCTTGAATCCATAGATTTCCTTTAAAGACCTTCTATGTGTGAGTGAGACAGTGAACACCAGCCCATATTGTTTTGGACATGGGCTTCTTTAGGAGCTGGTGAAATTAGTATTGTCATTTGATCTGAAATAGCATTCATCCATGTACAGGCAAGAGAGTGTAAAGAGACAAACACATATAAAAGACAAAGATAGAAAAAAATCAGAAAAACCCCACCATTCAACTAACAGCATCGACCCCAGTTCCCTCCAAATCTTTACAAGGTATCTACATTCTATTAGAAATGTGTTACAATGATATTATTGATATATCCATCACTTAATTTGCAATCTTTGCTATAAATCTTTAGTACTTTGGGGTTATTTTTTAAAAAGAGAGGAGGAAAAAAAAAGAATATGGCTTTGAAATGTCTTGGAGATTGTCAGCACTTCTCATCTTTGTGTGTTTCTAATGGAATAATTCAGAAACATGCATATCAAAAAGTGTATTGATGCCTAAAAAGCAGCGTAAATAATGTCCCTTGTGTTCCTTGGTATGCTCCTGTTTTCATTACTGCAGACTCGAAATTCACCAAGCAATTTAATTCTTTCAAGCTGCATTGTTTAGATAGGATGACAGTATCAGATATTCTCCTGCCTCTAATGGCCATTGGGATTGTCATTGCTGAGGTGAATAGCTGAGCTGCCTATTAAACAGTTTTCTCACAGAGCTTAACTGTACTGAAATGGAAAACGTTGTATGGGCTTGTGTATTTACAGCAAGCATGTGATCTTTCAACCTAACGTTGGATTAATGTTCTCTTCTTCAAGCCTCAGAGCGCACAAATGAAATGTTTGACAAAAATGGTTTTTTTAATTTCTTTTTTTTCCCTTCAGCAAGTGCTTTTGTTAGACCTTTCTTCTTTTTCTCCCCTATTTTTTCCCCTTTCCATTAGTGAAAAGGAAAAGGTGAGAGAACTGGAATGTTTAAGCCAGTAGGTCTGGTTCATTTTCCTGTTTGTTAAGGAACATAGGTAAATCAAGTCCACCGCAGTAAATATGTATACACCTGAGCTAAAGCATATGGTGGTGGTCTGAAGAGTGGGAAATGACTTGGTTATAATGGCTGCTGGGCTGTTAAGACAAAGGTCTTCAAACTGCAACATCTGATATCAGAACTTCACGCTCTGCTGTCACATCAGCTGGGCTACCTTAGAGAATATGACTCCTGCATAAATGTAAGGCACTGCTTCTTCAGATACAGTCAAGGCCTCCAAAATGGCATCTGGAATATAAAATTACTTCTGGTACCTATATGCAGGTTATTTATTTTTATTACGTGTTTGGAGCTGTTCATCTGTTCTTCCAAGAGAAAGGTTGCAACTGCCAGGAAATTCCTACTGAGCCCTTCCATCAGCTGTCCACCCTGGAGGTGATTTTGTGTGTCTGCACTGATCACACTGCAGCTGTGTTCTGTGTGTTATGGCAATGAACAGAGTTAACCAACACATCGAATTGCAGAACTTTGGAAACGCCAAAGTAACTTTCAGCAAATGTATGGGGCATTAAAATTCTGACATCTCATTTTCATAACGTAAGTCCAAAGGTGAGAAGTTGCTCGCTAAACAACCGATTTGTAGACTGTACTGAGTAGAAACACTTGAAGAGTTCCCCTTGTACGTAACCAGTCTGTACTGACCCTGGTGAGCCAAGCTGTGCTCATATCCGGGTCCCTTGGCTTGGTTCAGCATCCTCAGACCAGGACGGATAGAGGATTTCACACAGAAACCTGTGGAGAAACCCATGATTCTTCCATTCAAAAAGCCTGTCTGGTCACGTGGAGGGGAGCTGTGTACCTCTTGTCATTTCTGTTTCTGCCTTGCAAACCAAAATTTCCAGAATCATTTCCAGAGCAAAAGTAGTTCAAACGTGTGAAATGGTAATTTTCCTTAAGTTCCTCTCTTTCCCCCAGGTGGTTGTCTGATGTAGTACAATAGTGCATTTCTCAGTGTGAAATAAACCCCTAAACATGAAATGGAATTACTGAATACTACTAGCATTCTTCTTTCCTGAAGGCAAGAGAAGATAAATATTTCTCATTTATAACATGGATTACAATCCCATTGTATTCAACATAGTGATTATGTTCAGTGGAATAGCACTATCAAGAGAAAATACTTGGTATGCAAGTTATGAAAGATAAAGTAGCGATTCAAAGAAATCTGTGTTAAAATTACTAAGATCATAATAATACCTAGGGAGTATGTCATATGCTGTGCACTTGATACAGCCATAGCAGTATGCTGGTTTTGAGTACTTGTTCTGAAACAGGAATTTGAACAGGTTTTTGTACATAGTTATGCTACAAGCTTATGCTTACAGTGGAATGCTAATTCATTATGATGGCCTGCATTTCCTGCCATCATTTGCAGATAAAATGATATGGAAATATCTGCCTCGTTTTAAGTAAAGAAATAATTCTAGAGATAGTGGTAATCCCAAAGGCACCTGTACAATGAATTAATTTCTTGTCATGGATTAAAGTGTATGGATTCTAATTAATTTTGGCATTGCCTTCTTCATAAAAAGAATCATCGTATCGGAAATTCATAATTAAGAAGGATTTTGCATGGTGAGATTGACCTCTGTACCCTTACTTCTTTTCATTTTAATGTAACTGTCTTCTAAAAATGAATTGAGCCTTGAGCAATTTTAGGATGAAAATGAAATGGAATGGTAAATGCCTTTTTGTTGCCATAGTTTGTTTGTGCGTTTCTTCGAAGTTCTCTTATAGGAGAATGTAAAAGTTCCTTCTTATTGTTTTTTTCATTATAGATGATGTTCAGATCTCAATTGAACGTCTACGTGGTGTCAACTCCCTGCTAAATTCATTATTCAGCAGGCTTTTCTCTGGAGAAAAGGAACATTTGTGGCTGTTCTTCAGTCTTTTTTTTTTTTTTTTTTTTTTTTCCACTTGCCTGCCATCCTTCCCTCTACTCTATTTGTACACTGTGGGAAACCTAATGGAGAGGAAAAGTGCCTTTGCTTAAATAAGCTGTTGTATCCTCTTTTTGAATTGCTTTCTGCCCATGGCTGAACTTGATAGAATTATTATCATTTTTACTGGCAACAGGGTGAGAGAACAAGCACTGGAGTGGGTTTAAGTACCTTAGCCCTCACACTGGCTCATATTGAGCTGCTGGCCGCTGGTGACTGCATATGCCTGTGGCACGAGGAGTCAGGCATGGTGTGCTCAGTGTGTGGAGAACTGCCACCATCCCCACACCTCATAATAACTACTGGGGCAGCTGTCTTCTGGGAATGCCAGAAAAACTCTCAGAGTAAGCAAAGCTCAAACTTGTCACCAGGAGCAGTTACTTACATGTGGGCTATTTGCAGTTGAATGGGAAAGAGCTTCAGTGATGGAAAACTAGTTCTAGCCACGAAACCTGCTTGCAGAACAACTACTTGGGGCATAGTTTTCTTTTTCCATTGGACACGTACCTCTTGTGGAACCTGCTTTACCAAAGAGCTCTGCAGGGGGTAGAATCAACAGCTTCTGAAAGTTGAAGACTGTGAAAAGGCTTTCCATTTCCTGTGCTCTCTGCTCCTGGGAATCATTTTGTCCCTTCATCATCTTCTTTCCAAATTGTCCAGAAATTTAGATTTACTAATATATAACTTTAACTTGATGCTAGAGCTAGTCTGCCAACAGTTCTTAAACTGCAGCTCTACAGGGTACAATTTACAGTGTTGCATTTTTTCATGGTGTCACTTGGGGTGCCAAGTGACTGCAAGGGCTGCAAGACCTGATGTGATGCTGATGGTGGCCATCATCACGGAGGGAGCTGTCCTGAGGATTCTGTGTGGATGCAACATCTAGTTCTGCAGCTGGACAGGTGGAGCTCAGCTACACTCCAGGGAAAGCTAAGCTGAGTGCATACAGCCCCTAGCAGCTTCCACCTGCCAAAGGTGGAGGAAACTGCATAAAGCTCCAAAGCACAAAGAGAAATATCTTGTCTTGTAGTGGTAGGAGCTTTCTGCACCAATCTGAAGGGCGAGGAGAGGGGAAATAATAGCTTTTAAAGAATCTTCTTACTTTATCTTCACGGTAGTCTTGTTCTTTCCAGTATGATTATGAAGTGCTTATTTTTTTGTAAATATAATATCAATATATTGCTCCTAGGTAGCGCTGACCTACAGCCCTGATTGGAATGAAGGAGATGGAGGCAGAAGGTGTCTTTTAGAGCTGAGAAAAGGCCTATGCTATGGAATCATTTGTAGCATTTGCATTTTTTGAGCGGCGTTCTTTAAATCTTACAGATTTGTGCATGGTCATGTTTTAGCATTGATACAAGCTGCATTAGATGAGTTACACTATGAAATGAATTAAAACACACGTGGTTTTCATGATGACTTCTTTTTTGTGTGGTTGTCATATAAAGGATTTGATTAAATAGATGATACGTTGGTATATATTTCATGAATGCCAATATTACTCATATTATCAACCAACATTGATCAGATTTTCCCTTTACTTTCCTGCCTGTCTGTTCAGTTCTCTGAGCTGACTGTAAGGCACAAGAGGTGGTTCTTACAATTTCAGTGGCATGAAGCAGATGTATCTGTTTTAGTCCACTATTGCTGGTTTTGCCACTCTTGTGCAGAAGGACAGAGATTGTGTAAGAGAGGGGGAGAGCCTTTTCTCCCTAGCTAATTTGCTGTTATATCTTTATTTTTTAATGATTCCTGAGGTTTAATTAGTGATTATGTTGCTACTGTTCTGTGTTTACACTAAAACATCTACTTTAGTGGCACTTGGCCGCTGTTTCTCTAATCTATGGTAGGATACAATATGGCAGTACATAATTAAAAAGTACTTTGAATAGACATCATTCCATGTTTGTTATTTTTCACTTGGGATGAAAATTAACAGAGCCTATTAGTGTGGCTGCATTAGTGTGCGGTCAGCATTTCTAGTCGTCTCAGCCCTTATATAAGGAATTTAAATGTAATTAAGTTTATCTCATTCTGCCTGCAAAATGTTTTAAACCCGAGATCAGTTCGTTCTTTCCAGATTTTTTAAAATGCGTTAGGAAGTACATGAAGGATAAAAGTGGAAAGAACAGGAGCGTAATATGGCTTTTTCTGGTGAGTTTACTTGAGTTGTTTTCTTTATGCTTGACTTAGTTTGTGCTGCAGGTCTTTTGAGCAGGAGAGTTAGAATTACAAACTGAGTTCTACTTTGATTCTTGCTATATTTATACACAAAACAGAGGTTTTTGGACTCTGTTGATGTCTTACCAGTCACTTCTCTTAGGACGGCTCTGGAAAGTTATGTTTTAATAGGGATATTATTATTTTTTCTACCCCAGCATATTCTAAACACAATTTCAAATGATTTTGAGGAGGGTGAGGGAGTGAGGAGGAGGAAGAATTTGTTCCTGGAAGTGCAGGTATGGATGGTGTGCTGACACCAGTTTATGCCTAAGTCACTGCTAACTTTGTAAATCTGGGAGACCTGCAGTGAGTGGTCTCCTGAAGGCTTCATAAGAAGTTGTGAGAGAGGTGGTGGCGAATTTAAATATGTCTTAATACTACTGTGTCTATATAATGCCTCATCCCTCCTAGTTTTTGCATCTCTTTTAATTGCTCAGGAAGAGTAAGCAGCACCAAGAAAGCACTATCCCTTGATGAATTTGGGTTGTCCTGTGTGGAGCCAGGGATTGGACTGATGGTCTTTGTGGGTCCCTTCCAAACTGGGATATTCTGTGACTGTGAATCTGTGGTACTTGTTTCTATCTGTACTAAGTCAGGTGGTAGAAGAGGAAAGGATATTTGAATTTTTCCCTTTGCTTTAAAGTAAAGAAATGACAATTTTTAGCATTCCTTTTTAGTGGAGACTTACTTAAGTGCGCAAGTAAAATTTATTTGTAGAAACACTGTCCCCACTAAGTTAATGATAGAGAACATTTGATGCGACATTAAGCTCAGGAATAAAAGTGGCTCTGTCTACTGCTGAGTAAAACTCAATTGTCTCACGTAAGATAAGAGGAGATTGGTGCTGTCAGAACTTGGTCCAATCAAAGATATTTCTGGGTGGTCTGGTAACTGCTTTTGAATCTCCAGATTTTACTGGAAGGTCAAGACAACGTCTGAACTGTGTAGTTTGAGACTTTCCGCATTTTCACAATCTTTTTTTGATGTCTCAATAAGTAGAATCAGTATAGCATCTGACAGAAGTTAAACAGAGGTATTGGATTAAAAATATCTAGTAGTGACAGAAGGGAATTTAATTCTTCAGATCATGAATCAGAGCTTACAAAGAATAGTTCCATGCTGCTAGAACTCACTGGTTCCTGGAGGTTCCCAGGCTATGTGCAGTGTGCCTGTTTTTGAGGTCCATACCTTATGTCTCAGTCAGCCTACAGGCAGAGATATCCTTTCTTGCTCATCTTGAAGGAAATTCATTTAATTCTGTGATTTCTCGACATGGTTCCTGCAACAGCAGCAGTTCATGATGAAAATGAGGAGAATTCTATTACGTCTGCCACTTTTCTCACATATTTCTCAAATTAAAATCAGTTTCTGAGCCCCCCATGTAGGAGAAAGTTGTGAAGGTCTCAGGAGTGAGATCTGTGTTTTCAGAGTTGCTGATACAGTGCAAGTTACCTAGAATTTGAAACCTTTTATATGACAGCTTTTCTCAAATACGTGTCCTAAATTTGAATTAAATGTGGCAAAACAGTTTACTCATGGCTTGGCCAATCCACATCTTACACACATGAATTCCAAGTTCCTGTTTTCAGCTCATATTGAAATGACATTATCATTGGCAAACCCTAGAACAAAGTTCTTCAGCCAAACTTCTTTTTCATTGTTCTGGAGGTATTTGTTTCACACACAGCTAAACCTGTTGGCTAAACTGCTTCTCAGGTGACTGGTGTGAGCTGCTTACAATGCATTCATGTGCGGAGGTTGCAGTATTAGTGTGAAGATTTGTTTTGCAGTACTGATTCACTGTGAAACCAATGTAGTATCACTAGATGGTGCTACAGAGAAGGTTTGTTTCGGTTTATTGAAATTATTCAAATTTGTGGAGTCCAGACTTCAGTGCCTATGGTTCTAGGGCTTTCAAGCCTTTTTATTTGACCTTCCTCTGTTTTTTGTTGTTGTTTTTCGTTTATTTGTTTGGCTGGCTGGGGGTGGAGCTGCTAGCCCTGAAGAAGTCAATGGCAGGCCTTCTGTTGAATGCAAAGACAACAAAATTGAGCACTACCAAGAATTTCTGATAGACATGCATTTACTGAAACTTCTTATTCAGGGCCTGACCCTTTGTGAGATAAATCCACTGCAAGTTTTATGCTGTATCTTTTCAGAAAGGCACAGAGATGAATGCCTAGAATACTGATGTATCATTGCTTTTTGGTAAGACTTACAACATCAAGTAATATCCACACCTGAATGTTTTGATGTCATCTGCTTACAGCAACACAAGCTAGATTGCCTGTAATTCCTGAAACTCTTGGATGAATTCTCTGTTGGGTGATGAGCCTTTTATTGTTGCATATAATGGCACAGATAATGGTTCTACCTTTCTCTTCTGATGAAAATCCAGGTAGATGGATGCTTGTCCTACACTGGCTCTGATCACAAGCAGTTTAGTTTAGTTTAGTTTCAGAAGCTTTCCTATATCTGCCCAGTCCACAGATTATCTTAGTATTTATTAAACAATTTTTGTTTTTTAAATTGGAGATTCTGGTTTGTTGTTTGTATCTGAAGTACTCTTTATACAACATTTTGTGTGGAACTGAGTCACATACTGCACTGAAATTCTCTGTGTTAGCTAGAGAAAAATTATTACAGTTTGTAACACATGAACAACTACAACATAAAAATAGGTATTTAAGCTTCATAATCTGTATCCTGATCAAATATTGCAGGTTCAAAGATTTTCCTTGTATATGTGCATTTGGCTTTTTTTTTTTTTTCTTTAGTTCACAGAATCACAGAATCACAAAATTGTAGGGGTTGGAAGGGACCTCTAGAGATCATCGAGACCAACCCCCCTGCCAAAGCAGGTTCCCTACACCAGGTCGCACAGGTAGGCGTCCAGGCGAGACTTGAATATCTCCAGAGAAGGAGACTCCACAACCTCCCTGGGCAGCCTGTTCCAGTGCTCCGTCACCCTCACCGTGAAGAAGTTCTTACGCACATTCGTGCGAAACTTCCTGTGCTGCAGCTTATGTCCGTTTCCCCTCGTCCTGTCTCCACGTACCACTGAAAAGAGACTGGCCTCACCACTATGGCCGCCACACCTCAGATATTTATAAACCTGGATCAGGTCCCCTCTCAGTCTTCTTTTCTCAAGGCTAAACAGACCCAGTTCACTTAGCCTTTCTTCATAGGGGAGATGCTCCAGGCCCTTCACCATCTTTGTGGCCCTCCGCTGGACTCTTTCCAAGAGATCCCTGTCTTTTTTGTACTGGGGAGCCCAGAACTGGACACAGTACTAGTACTAGTTCTAGTATTTGGGTTTGTGATTACTAATAGGCATTGAAAATTCTGGTTTTGCTTGTGAGATGTATTAAAGAGTAATGGCTTGGGGGGGAAAAAGCTTTTATAAAATCCAGATTGATGAGTTTCTTTTGTGTAAAATGATACTAAAACTTTTTGTATGAAAAGACTTCATTTTTTACTTTAAGGTTTTGTTTACCTTTTGTGACATTGCAAAATCTCATTATCTCTGTCTGTCACAATCTCCCCAGTAAAGCTGAGATAAGGCAGACTACAAATCAAGCAGTCTTTTGCTCTATAGGTACAATATCTAAAACATTGTTAACAGATAGTCTTTTAACAATTTAATGTAATATTGTAACACTTTAAGAATTTTCATGTATTAAGTATTAAGTTGTGCTTAATATATGTATTTTTTTTTCCAATCTGGATTTTTTCAGAGTTTCTCTGAAGGCACATTTAGCTGAGATCTGGGAACCAGGGAAGCAGCTACCCTTGTCAATGACACAACTTATTAGCTTTTATTTTTTTATTTTTTTAAATTACTTCCTGTGCTGTTAAGATACTGTTACATAGTTGCCTGATAGGTAGGGCAGCAGATTAACATAGGGATCTTACTAATCAGTTTGATTTTAAAGTGAGTTTCACAGTGGGATATTTAATACCTATAGGTTAATTGAAATCTTCTCCATTCAAGCAGGAAGCAGGCAGAGTGCGCCTTGTGTCTGGCTCATGAATATATTTACTTATTGTAGTCTGTACCTTCTAATCATACATGTTCTCTTAGGGGCATCCTAAGGTTCGTAACAAGCCAAGCAAGAAATGGTTGAAAGTGGGAGTTTCAAGATTTGCGTCAGTAATTGTGCCTTCAAAAATCAGCATTGCAGTGAAGCTCAGTTCCCATTCGTTGCAATGTCACTAGATGGTACTGCAGAATAGGAAAATGCCCAAAGTACAAATTTTGTCCAAATACAAGGGTATAGAGAGCTTTAACCAACACTAAGCATGTTTCCTTGAGCAAAAGAACGGTTACCTAGCAGTTCAGAAGTGTCTTCTATGCTTTTGTATTTCTGCTGGTGCAGAAAATGTTGTCCCCAAAACGTTACCAATCATTAGATCTGCCACTTGTTTTTTTTTTTTATTTTGGCAGATCAGATGAAAGCTTTTTTTTTTCTTTTGATTAATCTGCCATTTCCAACTGTGTTCCCTAAAACTGTGGTCTTTTGGGGCTTAAAACAGCCAGCTTAGAGGTTTTCTTGGCACTAGGCTTGGTTTTGATGTGGTGTATAGCATGAGTATTTATCTTTCATTGGAAAGATAAAGAGCAGAACAAAATTTCATCAGCTGGAGTATCTGGTATAAAGATAAACCTTGAAGATGACATGATTGGTGAGTTTTTCTCTGGGAAAGGCTGTTTCAGATTCATTCCAAGAATGCTGTGACTTTTCCAGCAGGTTTTGCTGCGCATTGAGTGGCTCTGCTGGCCACTGCACAGCTCCAGCCAAAGGTGGCTGTGGTTGCTGGGGTGCCCTGTTGCTGGAAGCACCTTGCTGCACAAGGAAGCCCTACCCACACCAATGGCGGGCCACATGTTTTTACTTCATAGATAACTGAGGAAAATATTATAATCTTCTAATTATCAACAGTGCAATATTCTGATGAAAGCCTAGAAATTACTAGAATTTTTGCTTTCACCTGATTCAGTTGCAACTGATAGTATAATCCAAATGCCTTAGTTACTTTCTTTATTTCATTCTAATGGGGGCTTTAGGGATTTTTCTGCAATAACTCTTAAATCCTTTTCCTGGTCATTATATTGCAGCTGCATTTCATTTCACAGAGGTTCTCTCATTGGGCTTTGTTGTTTCAGGACCTGTAGTTTGCATTGATTGTGTAACTAAAAACTTCACTTTCTTTTTCACCACTCTCTCAAAAAATTCACAAATCTGCTTTGGAGTTTTCTAGTGTGACTTTTAAGAGAAATAGAAAAGATAAAGGTCGAGAAGTGGGAAGCAAAATGAGAACTTCCTAACACAAGTCTCAATAATGGTAAGCAATACCACACTCCTGAACAGCAGGATAATAAATTAAAACTAATAATTTGCTCAAAAAAGGGTACTTTTTTGTTTGTATGTAGAGGTGAGGGAGCAGCTGTTTATTCAGTTGTATTCATTAGTTTAATTTACATCATGATGTACTCAATAGCATCTTACAGAAGTATACTGGTGGTGAACTGCATGATAAAACTGATCGTAGCAATATTGATTTGAAATGTGGATAGGTCTTGTGATGTGACATGTTAATGTAACAGCACCAAACACAGAATATGATGAGGAAAGGTTTATGCTCTTTCCTTTCTCTGAGATCTCTGTCTGCTTCTAGATATATGGCAGATTTTTATAAGAACAGCATGCAGGCTCTTGTTCATGGCTGGTGAAAATGCGTAGTTAATGGTTGTGAATATGTTGAAAAACAGGGTTTTATAGCTGAGAATTTCCTATATGGAACTGTTCTATTTCGGTCTTTGTTGTAGTTTGCATGGAAATAAATAGGAGGCATTAGTTTTGGAATGACCTATATATATTTTCACTCTATCCTTTATATGGCACTTAGCTTCACGGGTAGCATAGTTATGAAATCAAACTAATCTCAGAGAAAACAGGGATGGTGTTAGCTCTATTTCTTACATAGCAGATCCACCAAATAGTATCTCAACACCTAGATTGTGTTTTAAAAGAATGCTTGGCTATAGGAGTCACGCTTGTTAAGATCTTGTGTCTGTCACTGGAGCATTCTGACTTAAACTGCTGAGGGCTAAAGGTGACAAACAGAAGAAAGATAGGAGGAAGGATTCAGAATTGCTGATAATACAGAAACAAGTGGTCTGCATTAAAACAATTGGAGAGAAGAACTGAGAACTTTGAATAACAGTTTGTAGGTTTTTGAGCTAATTAGAAATGAAGTTTTAGTCCTTTCCGAAGTATTCATTCAGAAATTCATTTCTTTCCCTAGAGTAGGCCTGCATGAGGAAATTAAATGTGTGACTCCAGAACCAATAACACAGACCATGAGTTCAGAAGTACTTTTACCACTAAGTAATTGAAACCACAGGTTATCTCCTTAAGAAGTGGATATTTTAATACCCCGATGAACACAGATTTGCATTTTACATACTCTGAAATTATTTCATAGGAGGTAAAGAACATTACATTGATTTAAAGTATGTATTATATATAAATATATTTCATCCAGGTGGCTTTTGTGAACTGTATTGTGCATTTTCAGTCAGTAAGCAAATTAAAAGCTCTTAAAATTCACTAATGTAGATGTCTTCATTCTTATTTTCTTTTAATATTTTTAGGTTTGTCTCACTAAGAGAATTTTGCTTTTTAGGTTACACTAGAAGGCAGATCATTGTATTATACAAGCTTTGTTCTGGATTCTTTTTGTTTAACTGGCAAGTTTTCTCTCATTGATTTGTGTCTTTATTTGCTCAGCTGTGCTAAGAGTTATCCTTTTCTTCTCTCAGGTCTATTAAAAGACCATTATCACAGCATTTCCTCTTGAGATCTTTTTACCCTTATCACATTTGCTATAAATTCATGAACTCCCATTTCACTTGAAGATATTTATACCATATGGGCCATTTTCTTTTACAATCAAGATGTAAAGGTAGGTTCCAGTGTTAAGTGCCCATTCCAAACTTCTGCTGTAGATGAATGATTCCTGCATTCTTTGCAATTATTACCTTACAAGAAATGACATCATGATAAAGACATTGCTTAGTAAGACAGATAATGGCAGTAAAAGCAAAAAGCTTGAAGGGGAGTTTTGCTTTTCTGATCCTTCAATTACACTTTCAATGTAAAGTTATATTTAATACACGTTTTTTAATATGTAATAGCGCACTGAATAGCAGGGCAAGCTCTACAGATGGAAGAGACTCATCTTTAATTTGAAATCTGCCCTTTACTCCAAAGTTTTGTACTTTTGTCATAACCCTAACTGGATTGGGATAGGAGACTTTCAAATGCATCTGCCAAGTAACTAGCTACTCAGGAAATGCTGTCCTGTCTTGTCCTGTTGCTTTTGTGATGGCGTTTTACAGCTAAAGAGGATATTTCCTAAGTGAAGTGCAGAGCTAAGTAACTCACTAGTAGGATCACTGACATTGGGTGAAGCATTTTGAAATCAAATTCTTCAACTTCTCTGAACAATTTTCCAAAAGTGAATGTAGAACATGTATTTTTGAACATGTTTATACAAGCTTACCGAAAATGTTTTTGCTCTGGTCACTGAAGAGAAGTCGTATTGTGTTATGTAGCTGACAAAATATGAACAGAGCATGAAAGACTTGTGGCTGTTCAGTCAGAAGCAGAGTTATTAAATATGTCCAAGGAAGTTGTATTTCACAAATACACAGATACCTGGTGCTTCTGCATCTATTACCTGATGCTATATTCATCTCTACTCTGGAAGATTGTAAGGCAGGAATTATTTCATAATTGTTAAAAAAAAAAAAAAAGTTGTTTTGAGCTACTTAAAAAAAAAAAATCTCCAAATAATGGGGAACGATATACAAATTTCTATACAGTAAACATTTGGTTCTTCAAAAATAATAGGATTGCAAGAAAATAATGAATTTTGAGATAGACTTTGATGCAGGAAATAATGCCTTTAGTTTTAGAAATGGGCAGCAAGTTTTGAAGTGTAGAAAATGTTGTCTATAATACTGTAGTCTAGGCTTGCTGGGAAAGAAGAAAAGCCAATAAAGGAAAGAATAATAGTACATTGATCAACTCTTTATCACAGCAGGGTAACTAAATCTGCTGTCACCAAACATATCACACAGCCACTTGATTAAAGTCATGTAATTTGCTGGGATGGATGTGAGAGTTGAGCTGTTGTCAGCAATTGTGGACAAAGGCAGATAAGGAATGTACTGAAATTATAAAAGCTTCCAGCTGAAAACTCTTAATTCGTTTCTCAAAAGAAGAGGGTGTTCCACTGTTTTTCTCCACATTAACAGCACAAATTGCTGTGTCCTTATGTTTTCTGAGTCCCTTATAAAACACAGTAAAGACAATATCATGTTCGATCAGCCCTATTCAGTTGTCAGATCAGCGGGGAGAAAGGAGTAGTGTTCACTATTTAGAAATAAAGCAGAAGGGAGAACGTTGTAGTCAAGGAGGTGAGGAAACCCCAGTCAGAGATAGGGCTGTGCAGTGCACTCAGGAGAAGTGAGAAGAGCAGTGGGAGAAATACCCCTTTCAGAACAGGAGTTTTGTGCTGTGGTGTAGCCTGCATTGACTGAGGACTCATTCTTGTCTTCATGTTTTTCTGTTAAGTATTCCAGAATGAAAGTGCATGTTAAGGGGGAAGCTATGGGATGTGATAGTGAGTCCTTCCCACCTTAGGAAAAGTGTGGTTCACCTCATAAATGGGCAAATAATTCCTTAGACTGGGCAAAATGGGTGGGCCTTGGAGCTGAAAGGTAAACTGAGGCATGTCTGGCCCAGAATCTCTCTGGTCTGGGTTTGCTATTTCCACCTGCTGCAGCTCAGCCTTTATGGCATGGAAATGAAGAAATTAAAGCCAGGTGCCTTTCTCATGCCTCAATTGGAGTTAGAAGTTCATCTGTGGCTAGTAGATGGGATGGGATGGGATGATTTAAGAGCAGCGATTGTACCAGATCCTTGTTTTTTCCTTGTTATAATGTAGTCTTGTTCTCACAGTTCCTCAAGTTTTGACTTGCTGAAATGGAGAAACTTGCAATACTCCTACGAGAAAAGGTTAGAAATAATTTTTTTTTTTTGAAGTACTGAGACTACATTAAAGTGTGCTACTATATTTAAAGCTATATAAACAGTCAGAAAATATACTCAGTTCAATTTTCACTTCTGCTAACAGAAGTTGTGTGCCCCTTGTCTTAAAGAGCAGCTCAGAGAGCGTGACTATTTTGTCTGTCAGTGATCACTTGTTAGGAAATTACTTCATAAATTTCATTTTCTGTTCCTATGTGGACTGCTTTGTATAATGTAGAAAAGAATTGCATAACGCGACCCAGAAAAGTACTTCAGTTCTTTTACTTTTAGATCACTGCTCATAAAGTAAAACAGTATGTAGCATCAAATCTTTTACTCTTAGAAATTCAGTTTCCCTGGCTGGAGCAAAAGTATTCCAATTATGGGCAGAGATGAAAGTGCCAATATGCCATCAGCTCAATTCTTTAAAATGACAAATCTGTGTACACTCTTTATGTTAATTATCTGAATGTCCAGCATCATTTAGCAGAATTGAAACTGAAATATTTGTGGATTTTTTTTCCCCTGAATTCTTTACTGTATTTAAATCTGTACTGTATGGCAGAATATACAACACTGCTATGTTTTTCTCTGGTCTCTGTTAGACCAGTTAATGCTCATCAAATATCTATTAAGCCAAATTTGCTTTGGTTTATTTGAACAGCTGCTGTGTGATAAAATTCATTACACTTGGTTGAATTTTTCTGTAACTAATTTTTTTCCTTTTTTTTTTTTTTTTTTTTTTTTGAGAGAGAGAGAGAGACTGCAGATAAGAAAGGGTTTAATTGTAGTGTTTCTATTAGTAATACTATGTTTCTGTCTGTGACTGTTCACAGTCTCTGAAAACATGAAGGAAAGGATGTCTGTTTCTGTAGAAGTGAAATCTCATTGCAATGATAGCAATAAATCTTAAAATTAAAAAGCCTTGTTCTCCTATCAGTAGATTTGATCCGATGGATTCTAGAACTGATAGCAAGATTTCAGTGAACTTGTGTTGAATATTCTGGGCACATAAAAAGCCAACAGATCTGGATATGTTCAAGGTTGATGATGCCGTGTTCACCTTCTCCTGTCTCCTTTTAAATGTAATGAGACATATTCTTTGATAATTTATCTGAAAACTTTAAGTACTTAATGATGGATCTTTTTCCTTCAAGTAGGATGGGTCAAATCTACACTGTACTTGATTGGACATTCCTAACACTTTGAAATGGTGAATTTATCAACTTCTCTGTCAAGGACAGAAAAAGATCCTTTCCCTAAGGGTGTGTTTGTGTGAGTATCTAACAACTGATCTCCAGCAGTTAATATTATGCCCTAATGTTTGTTACCAGTGGCATTGAATTCAATTTTATCAGTTTATGTTTGATGGCAACTTACAAAACAAAACAACAAAAGTATATTTTGAAAAAGATTTTCAGACTTACAGCTGGAAGGGTGTGGTTTTCTTGTTTGTTTTTTCCTTGCAGACAATATTTTATTTGTTATAAAATGAAATTTTAGTTGCCTCAAATTGTTCGTGAATTTTTAAAATAGTATAAGATGAATGAATGGATGAATTACAGATGCAAGTTTTTGAATCTTTCTAAAGAATCTTTCTGGGGGAAGAAACAGCTGAATTTGACCCAAAAGAGAACTGCAACTGCTTAATTCTTTATTTTTGTGTGGTGTGGAAGGGTATGAAGGATTCAAGATGGGCAGTTCTGTGCTCTGGTGGCTGCTGCTCCTCACATGCAGCCCTTTCCTCACAGGACCAAACACATGAACAGGAAGCTGAGCAGTCAGTGCTGAATGTGTGTGATTTTGAGCCATTAGGTAAAAATGATTGGAGATTATCCATCTCTTCCTCTTTGCTTCATTATTTGTGACTGGTACTACAAAGGTTTGTCTCAGGTGAAATGTTTTGATTCTTTGTGATGTCTTCCTTCCATCTGAAGAGCAAAACCTGGGAGGGGGGAAGGCATGAGAAAAGTTAAAGTCTTTGCCTCGTTTTTTTTTTTTTTTTTAAAGCAGATAAAACCTTTTAAAAGCATTCATTTCAGAGACTGAACATGCTTTTCTATACAAATGTGGTATTTTTGTATCTTAAAAAAAATAAAGGAAAAAGAAATCTTTTCTTGATGACGAGCAGTTAGTCATGTATGTTGTGTGGTTTATATAAAAGTATAACTACATGTTATTTGTCACTTTTAGCCATGCATCAAAATAAATTTACATGGGAGCCTTTTATACTTATTTCCCTTCTTCTTGATCTGAAAATAAGGACAGGATTCAACTGGCTGTTGTCCTTGAAGTGTATGCTGTTGAACCGTACTAAAAGGCATCAACTCAGAGTTAGCTCAAAATGACTGGCCTTGCTGCAAGCACCCTGATCTGAGATACTGTCAGACTTGCATGGTTTTTGCAGTTTTTGCTTAGGGAAAATAGCAAGGTTGGTTAAAAATAGCTGTCTTCAGGTCATGAAACTTTACTCACTCTGGTTTCTGCTTGTACTCTTTACTAAATCTCATCTCACGCCATCCTCCTTTTCCTTGTGTGCTTGTGTGGTGCCTCCGCTCTTGATGCTGCACTGGTCCTAAACTAATACTGCTAATTGGTTTCATTTTTGTATCTCTTTATTCTAAGTCAGTTTTCATTGCTTTTTGGTGCAGATCAGAGTAGCTGTTGCAGTTGCCCTGACTAGCATACAGTTACTGTCAGATTAGATGTGTCAGTACTGATAGTGTGAAGTCCATCAATCTGTTAGGAGTGAAGTCTTATCAGCTCTTGCATCAGGTAGAGCTAGACACAAGAATCTTGGTTAATGGGGGGAATTTTATCTTTTTGCTTCCTTGAAAGTTAAGAAGAGATCCCTTTTCCAATGGCATAAAATGTAATTAGGTACCTTCATTAATTAAGTGCTCTTTGTATATCTCTTAGCTTTCTACATACACAGTTCTTGGGTGCTTACTTTTCTGCCATGTGATCTATTCAGCATTTTGCCTTCTTAAATCCCCATTGGTTTTGTCCAGAGGCTTCTATATCTCTTAGCTGGATGAGACGAAATGACACATTTTAAAACATCCTAGTTCACATTTTGTGCAATGCATCTGATTCTTTGCGATTTCTGCAATAGTAATAAGAGTCTAAATTCCTTCACATATTAACAAATTAATGAATATCATGATCAAGATGTAAACTGAGTAATTATTCTGCTGTGAATGTTTTGAGGAAAATGTAAGGCAGGTTTTTACTGGACTGTTTCACACTTCTTCCACTGGGAAAATACCATTTCTAATCTGTCATTACCGATTAGGTTTTGAATACCTTGGCAACTACTGAATTTTGAAGTTTCAGAGGAGATTTAAAAAAAAAACAAAACAAAACTATATTCTATGTAAGTTTTGTTTTGCCCACTAGGAAAAAACTATGCATGAATGTAATCATTTGAAGTACTATAATCATAAACATTGAATCAAGATCCTGTAATCTTGGCACAACATTTAAGGAGAAAATGCCAAATATTTTGGCATAGGATTGTGCATCGCTTCAAAAGATAATGGAAGTGGGTTAAACATCTCTGTTATAAATATGGGCTAACACTGAGTGCTTTATAGGATATTGCTCAGGTTCACACTGAAGAATGATTTATAGAATAGGATTTACCTTAATGATTGCCAGAAGAACCACGTCAGCCTTAATCAAAGATTTTCTCATTACACTGCCAGAAATAAGTAAGTCCAAAGCATCATGATTGGTATGAGAAAAAGTTCTGAGGTGATGAAATATTAAGAAAGACAGAAGCATTCAAACTGTATTATTGTAGGTATGAGTGCTATGAACTAAAGCTTCTCTTTTTTGTTCTTTCTCTGCTATTTTGATGGACTTTTCCATTTTACTAATAAGAAGGTATTTCTTTAGCACCTTTCAGCTGATAGTTTCTCTGTACATCACCCAATGTTAAGACTCAATTTTACCAATGCAGTAAAAACTGATAGGAGTACTAGTTTCAGTAATCTACTTATGCTGTTTGCAGTGATTTCAGTTGAAGTCATGCATGTTCTGAAACCATATTTATGCCTAATGAAAGCATACTGTTCCTACATAATCCAGGAAAATGCTCTATAGGATCTGATGGTCACTGTCCTAATATGAACATAAGAGAACTTTAAATACCACTTGGAAGTTTTAACACTTGCAATTTCAGTAAATATTTACAGGCTTTTAAAGGTGACCTGCAGTTGAGTATGAGTACCATTGCCAGCACATGATGCAGGTCCCCTGTACGTGCTTTCTGAGGAGTGGGTGGAATTTAATGCTTTGCTGCTGGGGGGTTTGAGTTCAACTTACTGCTTCTTGGTAGAATTCTTGTCACCATGAGCTGCTTAATCTCATGTTCTGAAGGGTGCTTAAATTGCCAGATTTTACATCAGAATGAGTAAGGAAACAGGTGCCTCAAAGGTGCATGAGGTCTGTGATGCACTGCCTTGTCAATAGGGCAAATTCTCTTCATCTCAGGAAATGCTGTAGGATCAGATTGAGGTAGGTGCTATGGGCATTACAAGTGTGTCTAAGATTGCAAACAAGGGAAAAAGCATTACTTGCAGCCTCCTATTACACATATTGCTGAAGTCAATCTCTTCAAATGCTAATTGATGGATCCAAAGAAAGACAAAGAAGACTTCTTTTACTAACTCATGGGAAAAAAATAGTAGATACTCATGATGAAAGATGACTGTTCTTTAAGTATAAACTATCTAATATTAGAGGGATTTTAATGTGTGACAACACTTACCCTCATGGGATGCAAAATTATGAAAAGGTTTGAAAATGGACTTTGTTTTGCTTGTACTCCAGCACTGTCATTATATTTTGTTCTAGAGAGACCTTTGGCTGCTGCGTGTTTTAATTAAGTGCATCTGCTGAAGTGAGTTTCAATCCTAAAACTTGAAAATAAGGATTTATAATAATCACTATGTCTGTAATGAGAGCATGTTTTAATGTATTTTTATGACATGATGGTCCTCAGATGAATAATATTCTACAGATGACAAAATGATTTATTAATAGCTTGTAAAATGAAAGATGGCTAAAAAATTTGTAGCTTTCTAGCTGAACAAAAAAACTGATGTTCATAATGGTAATGGTATGCATGACCTCACTCAACATAACTTAAAATTGAATTAAGATTTAATTTTGAACCTCACTGCTTCTTAATGGAAAATAGAAGATTTTTTGCCTGAAAACTTGCTTGATATTTTTACTATTGTTTTCATGATTTCTGTAGCAAAGTAATGTTTAAAAAAAATGGAAGGAAGGCAGAAAACTGTTCATTCAGGTTAGCAAAAAAGCTGTTCTGTTCCACCACTCTTTCTCTGTAGGCAAAACAGGAACTGGAAAAAAAAAATCTGTTTTAGTGTTTAGAAGGCTTTTGTTTTGCTTTGCTTTACTCCTCGTTTTCATGAAGTTGTCTTGATATTAATAGTAAGATCTGTTCTTAAACTTATTTGTATGTAATCTTTGGTAAATGAAAGCATTTATTAAGGCACACATGAAGATTCAAGTTCATATTCTGCTGATATCACGCTCCTTCATTTGCTCTTTTGACTTGAGATGATTTTGTTTAGGAATAAGGCTGAAGAACATACTAGCTTTTCTCATAATTAAAAGTTTGAAGAGAGTAGAAAATAATTTCCTTGGAGAAAATAAAATAATACAAATAACAATAATAAATCATTAACTAAATTGAAAAGACATGCAGAATTTTGGGAACTTGTCTGTAGAGAAGACAGTGTGCAATTCTCCTGCGCTATTGCTGAAGGTAATATTTTGGGTTCTAGTTAAAATAGGAGAAGAAAACACTCTTTTTGTCTCAAGTAAGACTTGATGAAGAGATACATGGCTGAATCATTCAGATCAGGGTTTGGAAAGAGGACTGAACTGAAGGAAAACTATTCCATTACTTTTTTCTTTTTTTAATGTTCTAATATCTTTGCCCTCCTTTTCATAAATTATATTTCATGTTCATGTGTCTTAGCTGGGCCTTTGCTCTTCACAGGCTAATGGAATGACATCAGTCCCTTCTAATGCTGTGTGCCAGGTATGCAGATGCTGGAGATAATATTGCAAAAGGACCAAGAATTAATTTGGGTAATTTTGCTTTCTGTGTTGGAAGCGAGCCCTTGTGTGTCAGTAAACAACCTCTAATGAACAGCTCAGGGAAAACTGAAACCTTCCGATCACTGTAGGAGGAATAACAAGAAAAATCACATTTTCTGTGTTCAAGAAATAGATGAGGACCTCTGCATTTGAATTTATCTAAATTGTTTTGTATTCAAATATTTTTAGCAAATGTTAAAATTAAACCCATTAGAAAAACTTTTAACTGTTTTACAGTTAACATGTCTGTTTTATCTGTTCTGCTTTAAAACTGGACACCTATTCTTTTTCTTTTGTTTTTCTGCCTCTCTTAACAAATAGAGACTCCTACAAGCAATACAGTCTTTTGGCATGTAAGCCACTCCTCCCACCTTAGTATCATCAGCACTCTCAGCAAGTTTCAAGAGACAAATCAAGAGATTTCACAAGCCCATGTTCAACAGTCCAACATCCTGTGTGTCATTATAGGTTAGGGACTGACACGTTGGAAAGGAGCTCTGTGCAGAAGGACCTAGGTGTTCTGGTGGACAGTAGGGTGACCATGAGCCAGCGGTGTACCCTTATGGCCAAAAAGGCAAATGGGATCCTGGGGTGCATTAGAAAGGGCACAGCCAGCAGATCAAAGGTCATAATCATAATCCTCCCCCTCTACTCTGCCCTGGTGAGGGTGCATATGGTGTACCGGATCCAGTTGTGATCCCCCTCAGTCCATGAAAGACAGGGAACTTCTAGTAAGAGACCAACAGAGCTACAGAGATGGTTAGGATTCTGGAGCATCTCCCATCTGAGAAAAGGCTGAGAGACCAGGGACTCTTCAGCCTAAAGAAGACAGAGTTAATCTCAGCAATGCTTATGAGTATCTAATGGGCAGGAGTCAAGTGGATGGGGCCAGCCTTTTTTCAGCTATGCCCGTTGTTCTGTCACTGGGGAATGAGCACAAACCAGAACATAAGAAGTTCCATACAAACTTGAGGAAAAGCATTTTAATGATGAGGATGACAGAGCGCTGGAACATGCTGCCCGGGGAGGTTGTGGAGTCTCCCTCTCTGGAGATATTCAGAACCTGCCTGGGTGCTTTCCTATGTAACCTGCTGTAGGGATCCTGCCCTGCAGGGTTTGGACTTGATTTCCAGCAGTCTTATTTAATCCCTATGATTCTGTAATTATTAGATGGGAGAGTCTAAATCAATTTGTTTTGAAGCTCAAAGCAAAACATCCATCAATATAAACTTGGTTTTCTTAATAGATTCAATACAGTCAATGAAATTGGTATCATAGCTCTTCGAGAAAGAAGAACGACCATATTGGCTGCTAGAGATAAAATTAAGCCAGTGCTTTAAGAGCACTTTTTCTGCATTGGTTTTGCTTCTGTCAGATACCAGCCTACTGGTTCCAAATTAATCTCTCTTTGGAAGAAATGGAAGGATGACTATTGTCTAACCTAGGTGAAGGTGAAAAGATAATGTTGGCAGACTACACAAATCTGTTAACGACTTTGATAGATAACTTAAAATGAGGCAGCGTTCTGTTATACCTGTGCCTAAGTGAGTGTTGGCTTTCTTATTTCACTCCAGAACATTTCAGTGCTGCTTCAAGTTCATGGACACGAGAAGCATCGGAGAGATGACATTGACACTGAATGGATGTCATCATCCTCAAATGCTGGAAGCAGTAAATGCAGAAATATAACATCTGTTCTGTGAAAGAGCATTTTGATACTAATATACTGAGAACTACTTGAGCCATTCAGATTAAGAATCAGAAGTACAAATTCCCATGTTGAATGGAAAATCATTCTGTGTTTTGCTGGCATGGCTTTTGGTGCTAGGAGAAATGAGAGAGCCTTAAGTCACAATCAAGTTTTGCATAGCCATGGTACCACAATAACCAACTGTGTCGGTGCTATGAACAACTAGGTTTTGATGTCTTACTAGAAATGAGTTTCAGGAAATATAGGTTGTAAGAACTGCTATAGTTTTGATTCCCCTTCCCATTAGTTTCAGTGAAATTACTGGCAAAATTCCCACTGGCTTCTGGGGTGAAGTCATGTTTATCCTTTTTGTCCTTATTGCTATTCTTGGTGCAGAGAATTAATGCAAGTATTGGCAATTCTGCTTCTAGCTGAAACTTGAAAGGTGATGTTGAAGTCAATCTGAAGAGTTGTCCCTTAAGATTTGTTTTGGGTTAAGAGTGAATGTTTGTCAGGAGGATTGAAATAGTCTTTCAGACAGCGTTCCAATCCTTAGTTATGAAACGAACCGTCATCAGGTTTCCTTTTCTCCTTAGTCTTTATAGCATCCCATGCTACGTGAATTTACATTGTAGTCCAAGGTTAACATAGAAAATATATGTGAATTTGTCTATAATGGCAGAAATATGAAAATAGAGTGTACATTTGGCAAGGAGAAAAATGTATTTAAAAAGTTTGCGTGTAGAATGTGTTTCCAGAATTACCTTCTGATGCTTCTATCAGTTCCTTCACTTCTTGTGGACCATGCAGTTTTCCCTCCTGCTGAGAACAATGACTCAGCCTTCCCAGGGCAAAGATTGCTCTAGTTTATCTAACTTATCCCAAGATACTCCCAAATGTATGTATGCATATAAACAACTGCCTGGGGGAGCTCTTCTGTGGTTCCTCTCCTTTTTTTCCATTCCTCTTTTAAAAATAAATAAAAATTTTCTGTCTTTAATTTGAAAGTTTAATGTGACCATTGGATAGGAGAAAATATACTCAGGGCACAATCTCGAAATGCTGCAAACTGTTATAATGTGCTGGAAAATATTCTATGCTCTTCTTAGGCTTAAAGATCTAAGACAGTCTGTATTCTTTACAAGGGTCTCCTACGCAGCCTGTATGATGAGGCATGCAATGACTGTTCTCTAGAACTGCAAGCAGGTTTTGTGGCTGCTGAGACTGGGAAAATGATTGCCTATCCTACAATCTACTAGTGTTGATGTTACACATTCTACTTGAAGCAGCAGATTGATCAGGCATAAAAGTGTGCCAGCAGCATCTTCATTGCTTCCACAGTTTTTCTCTATAGAGTAAAATCTAAAAGTCTTGAATTTGTATAGAATTGTGGGATTTTTATGTAATTATACTTTACAGTGAAGGGCACTGGCACAGATGACTCCTCTATTGTATTTTCTTAAAATGCAAGAATTTCTTCCTCGAGCACTTATGGCAAAGTCAATGAGATTTGAAATTACATCAGTGTTTGATGTTATTTTGTGTATCTTTAGTATAATTATGATGCTGCATCTATTCTACCAAGTACTGAGGAGTAGAAGGATGAATCCTTGAACTGAGTTTCTTTTTAAGCTTTATCACCCTGTTGAGCACATCCTGGATTTATGTAGCCTTTTCATTTTCAGTATGAATTATCTTAGCATCTGTGCTGCTTAGAGAACTTTTTTTTAAACTTAAAATTGAAGTGTTTTGCCAAACATAGAACTTCAGTATGCAGTTTTGAAGATGCTGAAGCAACATGAAGAAATCTGTTTCTTCAGAGCAAAATTTGAGGATGGTACAGAAAAATAAGTAGGGAGTAGTATCGATATCGTGCATTATTTGAGAGGTTCACAGATGCCCTTCTGACTTTATGGTGATCCATTTGGTCTCTTAAGCCAGCTGCTACTGAAATTAAGGATCAAGTCTGATGCTGAAAGCTCTTGCTACAGGTGCTCTTAGTTATATAGCTATTGTTACACTTGTGAAAACAAAGAACTCTGTCCGTCTAAGTATTTTAGCTCTCTAGCACTCATTCCTCCATTATTGGAAAGAACTGAATGCAAGTAGTAGGCTGACATATATTGATTTTCTGGAAAGTAAAAAGTAGAATATGAAAATGAAGTGGGAAATGTTTAAGAAGTCTGCTGAATTGATGTACATGAAGCCTAAAGGGTGTAAAATGCTTTTTGTTATGAAACTGCTGTCCTTTAATGAGTAGACAACTGGAGGAAGACTTCAAATGCTGGATTCGGAACAACTGAATATTTGCTAAGAGCCTGACTGCATTTGTGTATTGTGGCTAACTTTTCATGAAATGATATGTAGAGAAGTGATTAGAAAAGTTGTGGTTTTGGTTTTGTCTTTTTTTTGTTTGTTTGTTTTGCTGTTGTTGTCCTTAATTAATATCCAATAGATCTATTTCATATTGTTCAGTATGATTTCTTCTAAGTGTTGGTATATAGTACGGGTGGAGTTGACAACTTATGCGAAGTGTTTCCAAGCCTTGCCAAGGGAAGTGTGTAGTTGCCTCTTTCTAAACACTGTCTTAATTCTGGAACTTTTTCCTATGATTCTCCTGGATCAAACTATCTAAGAAATACCTTCAGTGGCTTCATTTTTTGAGGGGGGAGGGTAGAGGGGGGGACATCCTGAAAGAAATAGTTGCAAAGAATGCAACAGCAGTAAGTTTTTAAGATGCTCCTGTGTTGTTCTTTAAAACCAGGGTTTTCTACCTGCGTAACTTGAAAGACTTCAGTACAATTGCTTGGAACCTGTAGCTTGTAGGCTGTGCAGCTGTGATCTGTTCAGAGGTTCACACAGGTGAGCAGAGGAACTGCTGAGGTGCTGTGAGTGTGGCAGTTGGGATCTACTAATATGTAATGACTGCTTCAGCCTATTGTGCAGAGCAATAGGAATGCAATGCAGGTAGCTCAAGGAAGTTAATCAATTGACTTGGTTGGTGTGTATAAAGGAAACTAAGTATCCAACGATACTTGGTTGGATAGGAACAACTACTTAACCTGTACTCTATATGGTAGAGTGGCTGCCATGCAGCAGTTGTGTAGTTTGTGCTTTTCAATGTTGCATTATTGAAACACTTTATCCATTGCTGTTGTATCCATTGCAAGACTTCATATTTCCATATAAAAATAATTAACTTGTATCACTTTATTGTGCAAGTAACCCCATCAGTCCTCTGAAGTTTCCTCCCTCTGCACCTGTGGTGATTCTTGCACAGATAAGGTCTGCTACGACACTTTATCACTGTGTTTGAAGAAAATGCAATATGATTACTCTGTGCAAACTGCTGGATTACAAGGATTTATTTGAAACATGCCTCTAACCCTGCAAACTGCTGACTTAAGGGCACAGCTAAAGGTATAAATACTTTGCTGAATGTAATTTCATTTGCTAACTAAATGCAACAGCGCTTCAGGAGTGTCTGTTTATCAAATAATTTTTGCTGTTCACAGCAATCATGAGAATGAACAGTGTGCTGATGATACTTGGAGTAGTGCTTCAACAAAATTACTAGTGAACCTGATGCTTAATTGAGAAGTTACAGTTCTGCTATGGAGGAAGCAAGCTGTTACTTTTAGCTTTAACCCCAAGTAAAGTAAAACAAAGAAAAATACTGGCTTCTCAGGATTGTCATTGTGATCACTGACTGTTTCTAGTTATTTCTTTCTTTCTCTCTCTCTCTCTATTTTTTTTTTTTTCCCCCTCAGGGAACTTTCATTCTGTTGTTCTACTACTGACATATTCAATTCATAATATGGTTCAATTTTTTTCCCTAAATTGCAGGCTCTGGTTTTTAATAGATCATAACAGTTGCTGGTGAAGCAATTGTATCTTTTTGCAGGAATTAGGTGGGACACCACAGAGTTATCCTGACTAAACTCCAAGTTAATTTTTCTTGTGTGTGTGGTTTTGTAATGGACTAAACTTCACTTGGTCCATTTTAGTGTCAGTTTAGCTTTAATTCCCTTTTGCCATATCTCAACTGGAATAGCTTTGTAAAGTGTACGTGTGGTGATATTGAACCCCCCAAAAATCCAATTTTCACCTATGCTTTTTGGTGTATGTATTTATTTATATAGATATTTGTATATAACAGAAGCTGATACACACCCAGCAGCCTCGTGTGCCCTGTTACATGAATGCTTCCTGTGCAGCTGATGTTCTGACATTGTTAAGGTAGCTCCTGGCTGTTTGTGTAACTGTGTGCTCATACTAGCCTAACCATTTTTGTCACCATCAGCTTCAGTTGTGAATGATAACCAGGTAAAGCTATATGAATTAGAGTTGGTTAGTTATAACAAACAAGGATAGGAAAATGAGCATTTGCTGTGGAAGTCCCAGTGCACGCAGCGACTGACCCAGATAATTTATTAGGCCAGTGTGTATGCACAGTAGCCATGAAGCTGAGCAGACTGCAGGTCGTATCCCAGGGGTTCAACAGAGATGTAGTGATGGTCTAAAACTGGATTGAGATGGTTGTCGATGACTAAAGGTGTCCATTCAGCTCAGGTATGCCTGAGCACGCATCGAGTCCTGACTTGTTCAGAGCATTAAGGTAAGCTGGTCCAGCCTCAGTGGAACTTCCCAGGACAGGAAGCTGTTGGAGTGCTGGAGTTGCTCCGGGGCAGCCTTCTTCAAGGGCAGTGGCTTCTCCAGGCTCCACTTAGCTGCCTGGGGCAGAGAAGCTTCATCGTGTGTCCTCAGCTTCCTCCCACCTGTCTACAGTCCTGGGCAGCACCTGTCTTTGGCTTCAGAATTATGCTCTCTTATGACTCATTCTTTTCATGCAGGAACGATTTAGAAAATTGTATCTAGGAAAATATGTTTTTATATCACTTATATAATACATTTATATAAATTACTGTGTGGATATGTAAGCTCATATATTTGTAAGAAAAAAAACTCTTAGTGAAACCCACAGTTCTGAATAGGTGGTGTGCTAAGGCCTAGACAGTGTTTATTAGCAGAAGAGTAAATAACTTGATATATATATATATATATATATGTAGGTATGTATGTATATATACACACACAGAATTAGACAAGATGAAGTATTGGAATGAAGGTACTGTATTTGTAGTGCTTTTCCTCAGCATGCTGGACTTGTCAAACTGTAATGCTAGGCCTTAAATTTGAATTAATGGTCTCCAGCAGTTTGTTATGGTTTTGCCAGTTGGTGGTTTAAGGCATTTTATTTGCTAAGGTGACATTTCTGACTAGCAACAAACTGACTATTAGATTATGTCAACCTAGTGGGTGTTATCAACATCAATATTATTTTCACTTGAAACAAAACAGGATGGCAGCTTACAAGAGCGGGTTTTGCCCAGGGATGAATTGATTTTCTATCATTTCAGGTCCTCCAAGACAGCTAGCTGGAAACAGCATTTGAATTTTCTCTTCTGCTACTAAGCATGCTGAATTTAGACTTCAGCTGCAGCAAAACCACTGCACTGAAACTATATAAATCCATGCTAGCTGAGAATGTTATCTGTGTTGTATCAGAAGCCTTGCTCAAATTGAATTAACTGTTTGATCGTTCAGACAAGATTAAAATGGCCTCAAATGTTTTTGATGCGTTTGAAGCAGAGAAGCTGGCTGATTTCCATCTTGTTGTAGTGCCATTACTCTTGACCAGCCACATCTGGGGAAAAGAAATTGCTCGTTTGTCTGTCCTATAGCCCCTAGAGTCTGCTTTTAAAATGGATTACATAAATAAAATAGATTAGTTTTAAAATAAGCAAACAAACAAAAAAAAAAAATCAAGCATCAAAAACCCAACAACTAGGAAATCTGGTGAATAATTGGCATCTTGGCTTTATTCCTTCCAGTACCGCTCCTAGTGACGCATGAAATAACGTGAATGAAAGATACTTATTAATCCCATAGTTTCTGTGAGCAACATGCAGTGATTTTACCTGTCTTACACTGATAACTTAGAACAAATTGAAGAAACCGCCTCACACATCAGATAGTAGCCAATTAATTCCTTCGTTTTCTACCTCCTCCAGTTTCTTGCCATCAATAAATAGAAGTTGATCTTTCCTCTTGCCTACTTTGACAGTTTTCATATTAACTGAAGGAAGATCTGGGCCATTTGCTAGCTGTCAGTTAACTGACATTTAATGTCCGCTCCTTTTTTAGAACTTCCCTTGAACCAATTTACAGAACACTGCATGCGAGGTGGCAAGCAGGAGAGATGTGCCTTCAGCCAGACAGGAGTCTGCTCTGGACAGCCTGGGTCAAAGGAATGCTCTTCCATCTATTTTGTTTTATTTATTTCTCCCTACACCTGGAAACCAACATCTTAACAGGTCCATTTCAAATACTGGGGGAAATAAATAACCAGAGTATGTCTGTAATTTTGTTATAAATTGCATGGAGGAGAGTTTTGTTTTACCTTGGTACAGCCTGCACAAGTGGTGAAGTAACAGTGTAAGTAAAGAAAATAATGATTAATTTAGATCTGTCAAACTTTAACCCAAAATGAATGATCAAACTAGAACAGATACGAATTACAGTAGTGTACAACATTTGCACTCGAAGGCTACAGAATACTTGAGTGGTCATTCTTCAGGAATGTTTGAAATTCCAGCATTACTGCAGAATTCTGGGGCTGACCTTACTATAGCAAATGCCAACACAAGTGGCTTAGGCTTTGTAGATTAGTGTTTCAAATATCCTACATGCGTTTCTGTTTAGTATGGTGAGCTGAGTACATCTTCTCTTACATATATTAATTAACATTTATCACTCATTTCTTACTATTTTTGAAGAGTCTCAGGTGTATATTATAAAACAGGAATAGGTGAAAATAATAACCCATGTATCATCATACCTGTGTAAAGATAATGAGTCCATTTATGAGTTTCTGCCCAGGAGCATCATGGTAAAAGCATATTTATTTGACTAATTACAAAATGACCTAAGACATAATATACTTTAAAGTTCAGGAACTGAGCTTTAACAGCACCTCCTGCACAAAGGTGGGGAGGTCCCAGGAAAGCTTCTCACAGCTGCTTCTTCGCAGCAATTTTCCCAGCATCCTGATCCACGGCTGCACATCAGAGCTGCTGCTTGAGGCACTCAGGGTCTGACAGCTCTAATTCCTGCAGCTCAGCACCAAGAGTAGGGCTTTGAACTTATACTGCATCTGTTGTTAAGTATAGCTGAACTTTTGCTTTCTGGGCAATCGAGTTGCTGTGTTCTTTAAATTTATTTTTTTTCCAATTTCAGGTCACTTTTCTAAGTGAAGGGCTAGATTGCAGCTACCATATTCATTCACGTTTGATAAAGTGCAAATCTCTGACAAATAAAGCTTCAAAGTTCATTAAGTGAGAGAAATGGATCCTGCTTAAATGAAATTTCAATGCTTTCCATCGCTTTGCAATCTCATACCCTACCATGTGAATAGAAACCAAAATGGAAACTGTACAATCTGATTTATTTTGTTTGTATTTTTCTTACTTTTAGGGAAGGACAACAAACATCTTCCTATCTCAAGTGCTTTGTAGCAGAAGAACCTCATAATATTTGTACAAATGCAGTTACACTGATTTGTGTGAGAGCAGGGAGATCTAAACAGCTGTGTAACTCGAGCCATTTTTTTTTTGGTGAGCAGTGAAAATGCCAGGGCAACTTTCTGAATAAACCTATTGCCCCTACGTTTATTACAGGCATAGAATATGATCCAGTGATGTAATCTTATATAATGGTTACATAAACTAAAGCAATGTAATACTTTTGTAGGTTTCTTTAGTTCCCTTTTTATGTGGAAGAAAATGATAGTAGGTCAGTGGTTCTTTTCAAATCAATTCATGAAAAATAAAAATGTGGAATTGTGGTAAGGTTTTGTGGCTGTGAAGTTTTTGCAAGGAAAGTAAATATTTTAATTATTTTCCTTTGTTAATCCAGCTGTTACATATTGTAATGGCAGTATTCTGCTCAATTAGTAAGCATGAAAACAAAAGTTTACACTCTTGCTATTATTTATTTGTGATTATCTTGTTCTTTTGAGAAAAAGCACAAGGGACCTGTAGTTTTCAGTATGGTTATGATTCTCCTCAGCTTAAAAAGGCTTGTAAATTTTAAACATTAGCAAGTAATAAAAGCCAGGTGTTACTAACCTTCCATTTAATGCTGGAACTTTTCCAAAATCTTTTCCTGAGCCTTTCTGAACCTGTACTGTCACTCAGATCTGTGAGATACATACAGCTGTAGCCTCAACCCTAATCCACTTCTTAACCCGAAGGCAAATGACCACTGAGGAGCCACTCAGCTGCTCCAAAATGTGCTCCTGGAATATTACGACCTACTCCTTCACTCCAAAGCCAGGCTGCGTAGTGGCTTCTCACTTTCTGGGTCAAGTAGAATGAGCAGGTAAAGGGGCATTGCTGTGGTTTACAGTGTGAACAGGGGAAGGCTTCAGTCTTGCGATGAACAGTAGAAGTTTATTGAAATAATGGCTGAAGGATTCTATACACTGTACTAGATTTGCATAAGTAAAAGGAGGATATAAGGCTGTGAATCACTAATGGAGATAGCTGGTATGCAGTGAGGTACGACTTAGGACATGGTAGGATCTTTTTTTGTTTGTTTTATAATTGATTTTGGATAGTTTTTGAGGCTATTCTGTTGCATCCAGTTCCATCCTGCACTATGTAGAGTCTGTGTGCATTCCTCAGGCAAAGTACTGGCGGCGCAATGCCTTTTATTTAGTGGTGGTATCCTGTCACAGTTTTCGGGGGATGGGTGAAAGCTGGAAGACGAGATGCTGTCTACAGCTGCCCTTTGTTCCTGCTCTCTGTCCAGGGAGCCTATTGTGATATTCAGAAAGGATAAAATGGATCATACAATCACTCTTACTTTGGTACCCTTCCAGCTATTTTTGGTTCTCTGCTCTTCTCTGCAGAAGAAGGTGAATGGGGGTTAAAATGTCTGTCTGAGTCTTTCAGCCATGAGCTGGTAGAAAATGTTCCTGAGAGGGAAGAAGTCAGTAACCTTCAAAAGAAGGAGGGACCTCTTACAAATCTCAGAAAGGCAAGAGAATGGTTTGGAATATTTGTTTGTAGGGGCTCGAGGGTTGGTAGGAATAAGAACTATCAGCACAAGTCTTCAGAAGTGTAATGTACTGGATGCTTTTCACTCAGGTCTTTGGGTGTTTAGGACCCTATAAGATTCCCAGATTCAGCAAAATGGAACAATGTCTCCATTTAGAAATCCAAAGGATGCTTTGGGGAAACATATGTTGTAGACAGTTCTTAGAATTATATTTACTTAATTAGTAGGTAAGACATAGCTATGATATATGAAACATTCAGAGCCATATCAGTGAAAGAGTACCAACTCCAATGCAGACTATGCAAAACTCTGTTCTAATTAGAACTTAATGATTTTTCTAACTTGAGTTATTCATTTCTAACTTTCTTGATCTCCCAAATAATTCAACTATTTATTATAGGCAAGGTATAGAGCAGGACTTGAGTTGATGGATTTGATGCGTAAATTTGCATGAGGATGGATGTGTTTTGAATGCAATTGCTTTCTGTGCCAGCAGAAGTTTTACCATCCTCTGACAAACTAGAGCCTGTAGAAATTCAGATGAAATTGAGCCAAAAAAAGAAAAAAAAAAAAAAAAAAGAAAAGGGGGGGGTAGTCAAGGTTCTTGTACCAAGAAACATCAGGTTTAGAATTAAGTATTCCCAAATTTCAAACTAAAAGAGAGTAAATTTAGTTTGGAGATAAGAAAAAATATATATAAATACACATATATATATATGTGTGTGTTTATATATATATATATTTACAGTACGATTGGTGAGGCACAGGAACAGTCTGTTCAGAGAGGCCGTGGGTGCCCTGTCCTTGGAGATCCCCAAAGTCAGGTTGGACTCTTAGCACTTGATTGAGCTGTACGTGTCCCTGTTTATTGCAAGGGAGATGGTCTTTAAGGGTCCCTTCCAACTGAAACGATTCTATGAAGTTTGTCATTGTAGTTGTGTTTAGTGGCTTCTAAATCTAGGATTTTCTTCCAGTGTGCTGTCCTAATAGACTATGGTAATCCTTGTGGAGTCTTAAGTCCTAGCACAGCTCTTTCCAACTGCATGAACAAAGTTGCCTGGGAAACAAGCAGCTGCAAGAAGATATTCCTAACAGAAGCAACGTTTTTTGTTTGACAGTTGATGTTTTTATTTAAATGCCTGTTTATAAGGAGGGGAAGGCATTACTGTTATTTCCCCCCCCCCCCCACGCTCCTCACTCTTCATGCATAAAAGAAGAAAATACATCAAAGTGTAGTGCAGTTCTGAAGGATGCGTGGATGCTTGTCTGTGGCTAGGGTGTAGAAGCAGTAGTGCACTAGCAAAAGTAGTTTTGGGGGGGGAAATTACAATGCGCTTCATACAGCAGTGCCCATGCTGGGTTCTAGTCTTTGCTCTGTCCCTCCCCCTGCAGTTTTCATCTATTTTGTTCTGCCTGTTTCAATTACTGAAAGTAGCATCCTTCTGTTTTCTTACCCCACTTTATTGCAGCAGTGCCTAATAAATCAAAGAAAAAGTAAGACCCCCACTTCCCCTTGCTAAATACAGAACAGACAGATGGTCCCTGGCCTGAAGACCTTGCAGTCTGTTTTCTAAACCTGGGCTAGCATTTCTAAAAGCCTTACGCGGAGTACTTTGTTGCACTATTCAGCAAGCAGTGTTTCCTGCCAGCAGCTCTGCCAGTTCCCCCTGTCCAGGGGGCAGGCAGCTGTGGTGGGCTTGCTCAGCTTGCCCAAATGTGCCAGGCTGGCTGGAGCTGAGCCACAAGGAGCAGCTGCCCCCAGCTCTTCCCTGTGCTCTCAGCTGCGCTTTCCCCACACTGCTATGCTGCGGGCACACGGGGATGTCTCGTCTCCCTGGTGTCCCCTAGGGCAGAGTGGGGAGGAGGGCAGGTCTGGCCTCTTTGCACTGGTTTCAGCACAGTTTTGGGGCCTTAGGAAGTAATTCAGCATCAAGGGTAGATAGGTTTTCCTATCTATTCTAAGTGATCCAAAATAGCAAAACAACAATGTGATTTGTCTCTCCTGCTATAAATACTATAGGTATATTTGAAATCATAGTGAATTAGATGCCTTTGGGGGCTATGAACTGAAACAGCTTTGTGCCAAAAATAATAGGAGAAGGCAGCAGAGATTGCATTTCTATCTCTTCTGTACCAGACTTTTTGTTTTCCTTGCTGTTTCCTATCAGACGATGGGCATCTTAAAATCCGTGGTTTGTCATTATGCAGAGAGCAAATTGTGTTCTCTTTTTTCATTTGTGGAAAAGAAAAATACTACCTCAGCTTGAGGTACATGCCCGCATCCTGTACTGTGTTCCTGCTTCCACTGACAGATGTTTCAGAGGCTGCTGGGCTCTGCAATTGCCCCACTTTTCTTGCGCTTCCTACAAGTCTGTAGAAACAGTGAACTGAAACGTAAAACACCAGAAGCCTGAGAAGCAGTGTTTTGCCAACAGATAGAACAATCTGTTACTTGCTTAATTAGTTATGTTAAACAACTTGAGCTTTGGCATTATTAATAAATTCATTTAATTGTAGTAAATAATGAAGATTATAATTGAAATTATGACCTTTGCCTCTTGAAGAGATGCTAAGTTGTGCCAAGTTTGCTTCATACTTGCTAAATCAGTGCTGATCGATGACTGGCAATGGCCAGACATAATAATGTATTTGCAATTTGCACTTCTTAAAAACCCTGTAGGGAGGGAAGCCAGTTAAAATGTGTTTTGAGGATCTGAAGGAAAAGAGAACATTATCTGCTACAGGAAAAGTGGAAACTGATTAAAAGTAAAATTAGGAAAATGTCAGTATGTGTTGCTTGTGTAAATGTACAAGTGGCCAATGATCAGAATAATTTCTGATCCAAAACTGTTATATCATGCCTTCAGAAGACCTTAGCTTAGGAGGAATGAGGAGTACGTGGAAGTGGGCTCCATTGCTGTTAGTTTCTAAAGTTTTGTTAAAAAGTCAAGATTGAAATAAAGGTAAAATGAGTTGTGAAAGAACCCAAAATCTTTATCATGTGATTGTACAAATGCCTGTGAGAGCATCAGCAAGTACCACAAGTGGATGATTTAGAAAGATGATGCCCAGTGGTTAAGCTGTTCTAGGACTGTGCAGCAGTGGCTTCACACCCTGCATCTTTTCTGCTGCTGTGTCATAGATTACCTCTTGGAGGAAAGAGCCAGTAAAGTAACTACATGTAAAGATGTAGTTATATTAAGTGTGTTTGCTCAAACATGGCAAATATATAGCCTAAATGGGGAAATACTGGCTCATATTGAACTGGAATGTATTTGCCAGTAGTTTGCATGAGCATATATACTGTTCAGACATATACTGTGATCAGATAATGGATGATAACGTCCTTAAATTTTCTCTGCAACCTTAATGCACACTTACCAGCCCACAACTGGCAATAGCCCAATTTCCCTGTAAAGTAGTGCTCCGATTTCTGTCTAAATAGAAGCCAAATGTGCCTATCTGCAGAGGGGGAAAAAGCAAAAAACATCATTTGGAGGTAAATGCTAACTGCAAGCTTCCTAAATACTGCTGAGTGGGATGGAGCAGAATGATGCTAGTTCCCCTTGCTTCAGGCCTCTGTGATGAAGGACCATCTCCAGCCCAGCAAGGAATGTAAAGAGGGAATTTGGGAAATCATCACCATGTAAGGCCCCGTTGTGCCCATGAATGAAGAACCTAACCCAGGTGCTAACCCCTGCCAACAGAGGAGTAGCACTTCCTTCCTCAATCTATCACTATAGCAGAAAGCAATATGAGTTTTCCTACCTCTGCTGTAATTTACTTGAAAAAGTCATCTTCCTGGAAGAGAAGGTGGACTCTCAAGCACATTTCTAAAGAAGCAGTCCTAGGTCTTGTGCATCATTTCCCTTCCACGAAAGCCACGGAGGAGGCTGTACTGATGCCACTGAGACTTGAGCAGTAGGAGCAGCTATGGTGCAGCTTAAAGTTACAGTTGCTTGGTTTAATTCACACCTCCTAAAGTTTACCATGTTCCCCATTACTAATGTAGCTTAAAGGATTAAAAAAAAAAAAAAAAAAAAAAGCAAATATAAAACAGATAACAAAATAAAAACCAAAACTCACTGTAAAAAAGAAGAGAATCTTGACCTTGGGTGGCTTTGACAGAATCTGTATCAGCATGCTGGATCTGGAATAGTTACTGGCAGATAGCGATGTGCTGGATCTGCTGCTTGTTCAGTAGGTGCCTAAGGCAGAAATTTGTTTGCCTCCAGAAACTGAACATTAGAGAAAGAAGCTGTAAGCTATCCACTAGCAACGTATGATGAACTAGAAATAAGTATGTCAAACGGGATTCGTACTGTATATAATGTAGTGCCTGCAGTGTCTTTTTAGATACCCTTGGTCTAGTCTATAATAGGAATAAACTTTTTGATGACTGTGGTGAAAAGCTGTGAATAAGGAGAGGTTTCATATTGCACAGGAAATACAAGAGAGATAGTGAATTCTTCCTGGTGAGATCTAAAGCTTCAATAGACACTGACAGTCTTATGTCATTTGAACTGATAACCAAACACATTAATGTTCAGAAGCAGGATCCTAGAAGCAATCTGGAACAGTGACAGAAGTCAGTGGAAATCATTACATATTTCAGGTCTAGGCATGAAAGCCTCAGTGTTACCCGGGGACACCACAGTGACAGGTTCTCTATAAATGCAAAACCTAAGGGCAGTTTCTGGCAAAATAGATCAGCATATTTCTGTATTTCATGATATGATTATTTATATTTTCTAAATATATTCTAACATATTTTTGTATTTCACAATATGAAATATATAGAAGATAACTCCAGTTTGTAATGCACTTTGGCTGCTGTTATGGTTTATTTAACTTCTACACTGTGATCACAAACAGGTTGGGCCCCATTTTTCCATGCGATTTGAAAAGACCGAATAAATGAAAATTTGGTAACAAGGAACTTATGGTCTAAAAGGCTGGGCAAATAAAGCAAATAAGGTGGAGTACATTGCAGCCAACTGAAAAAGATGCCATGTCAGTGTGTCCTTAAGAAAAGACATCTTTGATTCATGTGAGCACTTTGTACAGACCAGCTGGTGAAAACTGAGGTGAAACTGTTGTGTCCTATTGTTCACAAATGGTGAGGACCTTTCTGTGGCACCTAATGAGGGTGACTCATGTCAACATGGGCAAAAGTGGACATAAAAATTGTCTCAGTTCTTGTCAGGAGAAACTGGAAGTAGATGGTAAATTATTAGAAAATGACTTTAAGGGAAAGTTAGAAACCTGAAAGTCCTTTTATTGCTACTCCTGTAAAATCCCATCATTCTCCCAGGCAAGATATAAATAGTGTCTATAAACAATTAGAATGAATCAAATATACTCCTCCTGGTTTGATTTAGATTACTCCTTAATTAAGTAATGTACTTCCCTGACACCAGTTTTATGTTGTCCTAAAAGGTTTCGGCTACAAATTAGATCACCGACTAAATGTCTACACATCCACAAGGACTATTAATGATCTTTTAGGCAGTGCTGTGTTACCTTAGACTGAAAAGTGCTGTTCTGTACAGTAACATTTACATGTAGTGTTGAATGTTCACGTTACATAAAAATCATTACAATGAAATTCCACTTAGAAATATTAATTTCTTTGTTGTTAATGCTGCTTGACAGCTTCAGGAACTTTTTTTTTTTTTTTTAATTAATTATTTCAATAACCTCATTCAGCAATCTACTGAACAGGTATTTAACTCCCACTGAGGTGAGTGCTGAAGCTCCATCAATGTGATGTGTTTCAGCTGAGAATTTGTCCCATGTGGAGTTAAGACACAGCCATATGCTTTCCCACATTGAGACTGCAGAGGATTACATTCATCTCATTAAGTTGGTCAGGAGCACATAAAATGTTTCAGGGAGGTTTATGTGAGGGTGGAGTTGGGGTTGGTGACCTTAATAATTTAGGAGAAAATAGATGTGTGTGTAAATACAGAAATAGCCTCAGCCTCCTGAGATAAAACTCCTTAATTAGTGAGTTTCACTAATGATCTCAAATATCATCTGTGATAAGTCTTTTTACTCCACTTTCTAATTCAGTGGTCTATAAAGCAATTACAGTCAGAATCATCATTTCGTTTAATAGACTGTAGAGTGTTGTTGGTTTTTCTTCATTGTGGACAATGTATTTTTAATTAATCATGTAGTATGTTATTGGGTTTTGTTATTTATAACATAAAAGCTAGGGGTCACCACATGTGTAGTCCACTCAGCTATAACGTGTTGACTTTTTGATATATGTGTACCGTGCCTTGTTCTCTGCACTAAAACTGGGTCCTGAAAGGAGCGTGGTTGCAATTTTTTCCATTGCTGATGGGGTGGTTTTGTATGGCAGATCATACTGTAGGAACTGTTTGAGAAAAAGCTATTTTACTATTTTTTAGTTTTCACCTCAAAAGAATAACGTTTAAGTTATTTCATCAGTGCTTGCAAGTATAATTTCTTGGATCCTAATATATCTATGAAATGGGAGAAGGGAAAGCCTGCTTACAGAACTGTAAGCTCAGCACTGTTTCTTTCCCTGTGCAGACTCAGGGTGTGCGCTATCAGCTCTGCCACGTGGAAGCACTGCACGAGGTGGCTGGGGCTGCAGTGCTCTCCTGCACCAGACAGGGATGCTCCTGGGAGCCAGGTTTTTTGGGAACTGCTGGGAGCCCGTGGCTGGCATCAGTAGACCTTGGGAAAAGGCGGGTTTTGAAGTCTGCCCTGTTGTTTTTAGGGAACAAAGAGCATTCTGTGTACAGGAGACTTGCTGCAAGACGTAGGCTGGGACATGATGGTTATTCAGGACTGACTTACAGGTGATACTCAGCAGACAGAACATTGAGGAGATTCCCTGTGGAGCTGCACAGTCTGAGGGTGTTTAGTTGCTGCAGACATAAGGAATATTCAACCAAGCAGATGCACCTTTATGATCCTGCTGATAAACTTTTTTTTTTTTTGGCAAGACTTGAGATTAATAGATTTTCGGTCTAAAATAATTTAACTTGTATTAAAATCATAAAACTGAGAGAATCTGGTGGTGAAAATAATACATTTTCTTTTACAGTCCTATAAGAATCTGCTATTTTTTGTGTGCACTCTATTACTTTTCATGTCTGTTAACAGATGTGGCAAGATGCTTGCATGATTTATAGGCTCCTTGCCTGACAGTCCTGGGGTAGTTAGCTGGTTTTATACATTGTTGTCATAATAGTTTGTGAATATTTTATTTGTTGCCAAAGTCTCTGTTCTCTCCTTGGATTATAGTCTCGTTAAGTTTCTAAAAGGACAAAGAGGGATAAGGCACTGAAGGGAGTCTAAGAGTAGCATTGTCAAAAACATCAAGCTGACATGTTTCTATTTTAAAAAATAGCTCAGCATGGTAGATACCAAGAGACAAATAGGTTTCCAAAATCAGATTCCTAAGCACCCACACCATTCTTGCCAAAGATTAATACTTCTGAATTTTGAGTGCTCCCATTTTAGTCCCCTTCCTGCTTTCCCAGTAAGCCTAGCTCTTTGAGCAACTGAGCCACGTAAAGCGTCATTGATTCCGATGAAATTTATTTTCATGTGTAATTAGATGTGCAAATAATCTTTATGAAGAACAAAGTCTAATGTGCTATGTGCTGTACAGCAGTACTTTCGTTGTCTGTTAGGTTTCTTCTTGAATTTTCATATGTCAACCATAGTTAATATAAATGTAATAATAATTTCTGAAGCACCACGTGTTTGCTGGGTTTTCTTCCAGTGAGGATAGCAAAAGGTTTGGTAATCCCACCCTATCCTTTCTAGGGATGAGACGACAACCACTGTTTGATGCAGTCAGCACTTGTTTGCCTGTGAATATCTGTGTATTTAGGACCAGCTGTCCCAGAGGCCCTCCTCCCACAGGCTGCCAGCAGGCAGACTTCTTGCAGCAGTTTCTGGCCCATTGCTGCACCTCAGAGCACGGCTGCAGCATTGCTTTTCGAGCTGCTCAAAGAACCCTTCAGCTACTTTTGCTCAGCAGACAGCCCCGTCCTGTTGATACTACAGGAGTTTTGTTCAGAGCTGCTTGGGTGGCTCCTGTGCTTTTCCTAACCTGTACAGGAAGGTGTGCTATATGAACATACAGAATTACTCATACCTGAGACATATGATATGTGTTCTTTGTACTTGTCATTGGTTATTAAAGTGAAGGTTACTACTTGCTCATAGTCAATAAAGTAATCTTTACAGAAGTGACTAGAAAAGGAGCAGAAAATGATGGCAAGCCCAGAGCAGCAGTGTTACAGCTTGGTGCTCAAAATAACAGTCAACAAAAGCTTAAATGACCTTACTCAGGCAGTGTTTATTCAAAAGTTTATGTTGAGTTGACTGACAATATATTTACATAATATATGAGTAGTATCATTTTAAAGTATATTCAGCATTCAACAAATAGTCTTTAAATTGCATATATCCTGAATAGCATGAGGAAGTGTGTTAGGCAGTGCAGCTGGGCACCCAGTCATTGGTACTTGCTGCTTTCCAGTGCTTAGTTCTGGGAGCCCTGTACTTTTTACAGAACCCTGGAATGAGGCTGTGGGGGCTGCCAGGGGCACACAGCTCCACCAGGCAGGGATGCAGGCTCAGCACCACACCAGCAGAGGATGCTCTGGCAGACACACTGGCTCTGCTTTGCCTTGCTGTGACAAAGTGTGGCCTTGGTATCTCCCAGGTTGTGTTTGGTAAACATCGTAATGGAAGAGTAAAGCTTAGAGCGTGCACTGGTAGAGGAAGGGAGGGAAAGAGGTTATTTTAGTAGGCGTATATCTCACATTGAGCATCTTCCTTGAGATGCCTGATTACTTGTGATCATCAAGTTTCTTTTTCAAGTTCCTTTCCTTTGTTTCAGTTGTCACTAAGAGGGAGTCTTAGGGAAGTAATTTGAAGTAAAATCTTGGTGAGCTCTGCTGTCTCTCTGACTTTAGAAAGCGAGAACAGTTTTTGCCATCCCTCTTATCCCCTTATTGAGGCATGAGGCTGAAGAGCTGTCCCAAATAATCTTCCACTGGAATATGTGCAATACCTCAAAAATACTTTTTCCCCAGCAGCTATGTTATACACCCTGTTGGCAAGGAAAACATGAAGCTGAGTAACAAATCCAATTCTTTCCTGTGTTCAGAAGTGACCTAAATGAGGCAGAACTTCACTAACGGCTATGAGAGTTTGGAGCAGATGAAACTTTCCCTGACAGCAAGCAGAGAGTGCTGTTATATCTCTTGTGAAATACTCACAGTAAAGCAATCTATTTCTCTTATGTTCATATAGGTGATCCAGTTGAAATCCAGTTGGACAGATCTGTGGATCTCTAGGATGACTTGGAGGCTACAAATGCAAGGTATTGGTTTACTGATGTTGAAAAATTGCAATTAGAGAATTTGAGGAGGAAAATGTTGTCTGTGAGAAATTTTGCAGGACTTTTTGGTGTTTGTGTTTAGTTTTTAGTTTTTGTCATCTTTTCCCAAAACTTAGGTAGTGCAATAATAAATAGATAATACAGTATATTATTTGAGATATTTTTTGCCTATGTTAAACATTCACAAATGTTGGAAGACTGTTATGCAAATGAATGAGAGAGAGCTTGGTGCCCACCTTTGGGTTTTGAAAAGATCCTGGAAGGGCAATCACAAATGATACATTCTCTGTGGCTTGTTGCTGTAGCATTCACCTCTTCTTGCTGCCATTAATATGTCCCTACTGGGTGGCAATAAGGAAAGCAGTGTAGTGATTGTATAGCACGGTACTTAACATTTTATTGCTGAAAAGGTAAAACTGGGCTGCACACCCGCTGTTAAGCCTCAATCTCACCTCTAAACCTTTCAGCTGATGTCAAGCCTTGGGATGATTCAATGCAACTTAAAAAGAAAATATGGTACACAAGTGTTATAAGAGGAAAAAAGTTATAATATTTTTTCCTATTGAGGATGGAAGCAGGAGCCTGCTTTCCCTACTGCAATCTGCTGTAGAGATGCAGATTGCTAAAGAGCTGTAAAGGGGTGCACTTTAATAGGTAAGAACTCGGGTCTGTATTTAAGAGAAAGCCAGGCAAATCATGATCATATAAAAACATACAAAGCCAGGCAAATCATGATCATATAAAAACATACAAAGATGGCTTTATTTCAGGAAATAGAATGGACATTACAATAGATTCTATTCTGGGTAACATCTGTTTGGAATGTGTACATATTGCATTTGGTGTGCGTGTTTTCCTGCTCTCTTGAGAAGGAACTGGGGTCTTGAGTTAACCTTGTTTCATATATATACTCCTATTATTACAGATTACACAAATTTAAAAGACAAATCTACTTTCTCTGATTGACAGGAAACAAAAAACAACTTTTTATCTTCAACATCTGGAGGATGCTGTCAGGACAAAACAGTTTATTTATACTTTTCTTTCAGAAAAAAATATGTATTCACTGTTCATTTCATTGTCATTTTTCAAAGCATTACAACTCATTGCATGAGTGTAAATCATGATGATTTATATTCTCCTGATATTTTCCATGCAGTAGTTATCCCAGTAAGTGCTAAGTGATACTATTCTTATATATACTGTAAAGTATTTTTGCTCAAGGACTTAAATGGTCTAAGAGAGCAAAGGTCATCAATACATCTTAAAAAAAAAAAAAAAAAGAAAAAAAGAAAAAATATACTAATTTGCTTTTGACTCTGTCAGTGCTTGAGGTGAAGTCTTTCCTCTTCTTAAAAAGTTCTGCCTGTGGCTCTGTTGGAGGAGTCATGTTCTGCAGCCTGGCTGCCTGCTGTACTCCCACTGGGGCTGCGGGCACAGCGGAGCGCTCTAATGGGACTGGATTGATGCCGTGCGTGCCTGTCCGAATGTGTCAAGGTCAAATGAAACAATCTGAATGAAGATAATCAAAGTGTAATATGTTTGTTATGGGAATGACACCAAGGCTGAGTCTATCATATCTTCTAAAGGAATTTCCTAATGTGAAAGCAGTGGGCTAGTTATGGACGAAAGGACATTGAGGAAAGAAGAGAGGGGCAAAGATGGTCACTCTTGGTGGACCATTGTATTTGAAAGAACATGGAAGCCTTTTACATCCCTGAAAATGGCACGTTTGTGTAGAAATGTGAGAGATGGTAATAACTTGGCAGAGAATCACTGAAGGAAGCTGAACAAAGCAAGTTGGAGACTTGCTACGATGTATGTACCAGAGCAGACTGGGAAGGCAATGGGAGCCTCAGGGAAATTGCATCTCCATGAGCGGAAATAGCACATGGGCACAAACTATGTCCGTTTTTTTGCTGTAACGTGACTGACTTTTCACTGCAGCACTTCCAGTCCTGATCCGATGGCTCAGAAGGGATCTCCAGGCAAGACATCAGACCGCTG